>NC_047018.1:39806069-40476354 GCF_902652985.1 Pecten maximus
TGGACACTTTGATTTGTGTGTACAGTGGAACCTTTTTAGTCTGGACACTTTGGTTTGTGTGTACAGTAGAACCTTGTTAGTCTGGACACTTTGGTTTGTGTGTACAGTGGAACCTTGTTAGTCTGGTCACTTTGGTGTGTGTGTACAGTAGAACTTTGTTAGTCTGGACACCTTTGGTTTGTGTGTACAGTGGAACCTTGTTAGTCTGGTCACTTCGGTGTTTGTGTACAGTAGAACCTTGTTAGTCTGGACAATGGTTTGTGTGTACAGTAGAACTTTGTTAGTTTGGACACCTTAGTTTGTGAGTACAGTAGAACCTTGTTAGTCTGGACACTTTGGTTTGTGTGTACAGTAGAACCTTGTTAGTCTGGATACTTTTGGTTTGTGTGTACAGTGGACCCTTGTAAGTCTGAACACTTTGGTTTGTGTGTACAGTAGAACCTTGTTAGTCTGGACACTTTGGTTTATGTGTACAGTAGAACCTTGTTAGTCTGGATACTTTTGGTTTGTGTGTACAGTGGACCCTTGTAAGTCTGAACACTTTGGTTTGTGTGTACAGTAGAACCTTGGTAGTCTGAACACTATGGTTGGTGTGTACAGTAGAACCTTGTTAGTCTGGACACTTTGTTTTGTGTGTAGAGTATAACCTTGTTAGTCTGGACACTGGTTTGTGTGTACAGTAGAACCTTGTTAGTCTGGACACCTTTGGTTTGTGTGTACAGTAGAACCTTGTAAGTCTGGACACCTTGGTTTGTGTGTACAGTGGAACCTTGTTAGTCTGGACACTTTGGTTTGTGTGTACAGTAGAACCTTGTTAGTCTAGACACCTTGGTTTGTGTGTACAGTAGAACCTTGTTAGTCTGGATACTTTGGTTTGTGTGTACAGTAGAACCTTGTTAGTCTGGACACTTTGGTTTGTGTGTACAGTAGAACCTTGTTAGTCTGGACACTTTGGTTTGTGTGTACAGTAGAACCTTGTTAGTCTGGACACTTTGGTTTGTGTGTAAAGTAGAACCTTGTTAGCCTGGACACTTTGGTTTGTGTGTACAGTAGAACCTTGTTAGTCTGGACACTTTGGTTTGTGTGTACAGTGGAACCTTGTTAGTCTGGACACTTTGGTTTGTGTGTACAGTGGAACCTTGTTAGTCTGGACACTTTGGTTTGTGTGTACAGTAGAACCTTGTTAGTCTGGACACTTTGGTTTTTGTGTACAGTAGAACCTTGTTATTCTGGACACTTTGGTTTGTGTGTACAGTAGAACCTTGTTAGTCTGGACACTTTTCCTTTGTGTGTACAGTAGAACCTTGTTAGTCTGGACACTTTGGTTTATGTGTACAGTAGAACCTTGTTAGTCTGGACCTTTGGTTTGTGTGTACAGTAGAACCTTGTTAGTCGGGACACTTTGGTTTATGTGTACAGTAGAACCTTGTTAGTCTGGACACTTTGGTTTGTGTGTACAGTAGAACCTTGTTAGTCGGGACACCTTAGGTTTGTGTGTACAGTATAACCTTGTTAGTCTGGACACCTTGGTTTGTGTGTACAGTGGACCCTTGTTAATTTGGACACTTTGGTTTGTATGTACAGTAGAACCTTGATAGTCTGGACATTTAAGTTTGTGTGTACAGTACAACCTTGTTAGTCTGAAACTTGAATAGTTGAAGGACAGCATAACTCACTGGTCAATTCTTGGGTAGTTTCACGTATGCCATCAATTGTTGGGTATCTTAATTTCCAGACCCACTGTTTATACAAAATCATAATATTTCCCATTCACTCAAGGATGCTTCGACCAAATTTGATCAAAATCTGCAGAGTAATTCATGAATAGTAGTGCTTTTACTAAAATAGTTGAAGGGACAGCATAAGCTCACTGATCCTTTTGACCATGTGAGCTAAAAATATGGGATATAGTCTTACAAATATTACACTTTATATAGAATTGTTCATATAAACAGCAAATCCAATGATATTTTACAAGCATATAAATTTCACTATTCTGGTACAATTTAACAGAAGTAACTTGACGAATTGTTAATATGTATCATAGCTATCCATGGGTCTTACTATATATTTTGGTTTTGGTGAATGAAATATCCCTATTTGTCCATAATTGTTTTATATTATCCACAGCCGCCATTTGAATTTCAAGGTCAAAAGAGAATCTTTTTTTTTTTTTTTTTTTTTTGCTTTTATAGATTTTATAAAGTCAAATCTGGTAGCACAACGTCATGGTTATATTGTGCAATATGTCTGATCCAGATCAATTATCTGTGTCTCCTTAAACTTGAATTTTACGCATGTTTTGTCGAAATTAATAGGTAGGTCAACAAATTCAATGTCCAAATCAAGACCCATGGATAGCCATGATGCATATTAACAATTGAATATTGATTCATAGGCTTGTGAAATATCACTGGATATGAACGTTTGAATACAGATTTAAAAATAATGTTGAAAACATTATATGCATATGGATTATGCTAACTCAAAATGGTTTACAATTTATATACCTGTAATTGAATCAAACTAAAAAGTCCTAATTAATTCTTATTACAAAAAAAATAAAAAATTTAATATTCAGGCAAAATTTCCAATGTTACATTGTGACACAGATGTTTGATATCAATAACACAGGGGCTATGATTGAATATATTAACAAATTTTACAATAGGTTGGATCAGCGGGGAGTTACATATAAAAGTAAACAACGTTTCATCCATCTCAAATTGCAGTTCTATAAGTGTTTTACAACATAATTATTGAAATGATCAATTTCAAATATGATACGATAGTATTTAACAATAGGACATTCCTAACAGATTGTTTCATATTCGTAACACATGGTCATGTGATTATTACAAATTCAAAGTGGGGAGTGTTACTTTCGTGTAAAATGAAACTAATTATACCCTTACTGTCACCGTCTGTGAAAAGTTGAAAGAGACATCCAGTGTATATCATATTTTTTATACATAGATTCACAATCTTGACACAATCATCTATATCATCGTAATTTAGATACATATTCTGTTGAACACCTTTTATCCAAAAATCTTTTCCAACCTCACTCAATGATGTTACACTCACATTGAGTCATCGGTTCTTCCAAGTTTTGATCGCTATGACGTATAAGTGTCAAAATGTATTATAAATGTAAATTCGACACAGAGGCCATATTTAAACCTGATGTCATCAACGCATAATCCATCACTTGTTTTGTCATTGTAAACTCCAAAATGATCTCCTTTCTTAACATTCAACCTTGGGGCTTTTAAAATAACCCTCCCTAGTGTTGAATTACTTATCAAAGAGCAATTCTGCAGTGTCTGTTGAATTCATCGTCTTGTTGAAAGATAAATAAAATAAAAATTAAACAAAGGCAAAGATATTTTGCAAAATTTAGGGTGAAAAATGCATAAATCTAAAGAAATACAAATTTCAAGGAGTATGTCAAAAAACAAATATGTGAAATTAACCTGAGCTTCAAAAGATGTTTGAAATTCCAGATAATTTAGAAGTTTAGGGGTTATAGTAACTTTGAAAGATTTTTTTTTTGGACAAACTAACACCGAAAAAAATCTAAAAAGAGGGAAGAAAATTTTCAGATTGAGGTAACTATTCAATGGTCGACGTATATAATGTTCTTGTAACTTGTGCCCGATCCTTTTGCTGTTATTGGCAATAAAATATGTTTCAACTAACAATTCAATGATATTTTTCCAGAACTGACATGATTTATTAATGGAGTGAGTATTTTCTTTCCTGAGGAAGTTAACTGATATATGAGAATACACCATACAACTTTCTACTCCGTGTTCTGTAATGGGACACTGGCCTTAGTCTTTTTGATACAAAATCGTCCCAGAGAGGACTTTGCTTAAAATTATGTCACAATTACCTTTTTATTTAATGAGATTGACTACATAAACCATTAATTCACAGCTGTTCCCTGAAATCTATATAGCTTTTAGAAATTTTTTCTCTGAATTTAATTTCTTTGATCATGATGACATTTATATTCTAAAAAAAAGTCTGACTTTCTTTGATATCGAAAAATTAATGCTAATGTTTTTATTACTTCTGATAGTGAAATGTTGTCAAAAAATCAGCAGGGAATTTTTACCATAAATCTAGACATGAAAAAAAATTGGATAAAAAAGTAGGTAAAAAAAATTTTACAAAAAGTTAAATGTATCTAGTAAGTGTTTCTGGATATAAATCCATTTTGGATACCTACCTTTAAACTGTTCTGAAATAATTTTCAAAAGCTTTTATAAAAATGTATGTAAATCTTTACATGGGGAGGAGACTCCCTTGGGAGTATTAGGATTCAGTGAAATTGTAAACCAAAGATTTCAGTCTTCGCGTATATTAAATATATCTGTGATAATCAATAAACACATTCAAGTGTGACGAGTTCCTGTTCTATCTAGAATATTGAAATCAATAAAACATTAATCATTTTTGTTCAGAATTACAATTCACACTTCCAACAAGCCATAACTCGGTGCTTCACGAAAAATATTTTGATGAAGCATTACTTTTGTTCATAGCTACATATTTCAAATTCTTAACAGAAGAAGCTCGAGACTACAAATTTCATAATGACATGAAATGTCATTGCTATGGAGGTCAAAAAAACCGGGAACAACCAACAGACGAAAATAAATGTTGATCCATTTCGCAGTAAACTGATGCTACCTCCGACTCGCCAAAAGAGTTTTGTTGAAACTGGAGCTATGGGTATTGTATTCAAGCATTGATAGGACTATGCATCAAACTCCTCTCATACATGCGAAACGTCCATAATGCACAGGTTTTTACTTTCTAAGGGAATAGCAGATTCCAATTCATTACCGAATATATATTTCTGAAGAGATTATTTTTCAAAAGGACATTTTTATTCATTGAATAAATGTCATAAAGTAACAAGACTTTGAACCAATCGCAATCTAGCAATACGAGAGCTTTTGATTGGAGCCTGACAAGCACATTGATCAAAACGGAAGACCGTCCAGAATAAAGCCATTTATTAAAATTCATGGCCTTCACAGATTCCTGCGGCACCGAAGATTGGAGTAGTAATCTTTCTTTGTCAATTCTCAAAATCACATTTTTATTGAACATTCTAAACAAACAAAACAGTAATTAATGAATTTTATCAATAAAAATATGAGAGTGAAAACTGAGGTTGGAGAAAGCTGTGAATTTGTCAGACATTTACATTAAAATATCATGAGAGAAAATTAAAAATTTTCAAAATACAAATAATTTAACCAAATAAATCTAAACTGAATTAATCTTGAAACGATATTAAAACAACAATTTTTTTTAAATGGCCACTTCCTGCATAAATACAAATGTATGTGTGTCAAACTAAAGAAATTTAGAAGAACCCAATTCCAAGTTCGAAAATTAGAAACCAAATGTTTAAGTTACCAATTAAGGCGGATCCAATGTCATTACGTACAACAGTTTACAACAACAGTCTATGAAACCCAAGGAGTTACCGAGTGGGAACCACAAGATAGGGAATAGCCAGGAAACACAGGAACAACCTGTTATATGCTGGAGAAAGGGAACTCTATGAAAAAAAGTGTTCAGGTGTAAAAGTTCAGTAGCAACAATTCATATTTAAGACATTAAGTAGAAACCACATCAAACCACAATACTGTAGGGACAGCCAAGAAACAGGAGGAATTCACTAGACACTTCAGAAACACCGGACTAGAAACCAGTTGTTCACCTTAATTTAGTAGCAACCAAAATTTTGAGGAAAAGATAATGGAAACCAGGTTTCTTAAATTTCCTAGAAACCTCGTAGATAGCATGTTTAACGAACAGTATAATATATCTATCCTCTGACCTGAAGTCAGGGGTGGGCTTATTACAGGACAAGTCAATGGGTTGGCATTTCTCCTAAATCCTAATTGACATGGGTGGGCTAACTATTACCAGACATGGTGCTTATTTCTGGAAAAATAAGCTAGGTGCGTAAGTATGGAGTTTATACTTTATATAACAAATCATAATTGACATTAGGGGCTTATTACCAGACATGGCGCTTATTTCTGGAAAATAAGCTAGGTGCGTTAGTATGGAGTTTATACTTTAAATAACGAATCATAATTGACATTAGGGGCTTATTACCAGACATGGCTCTTATTTCTGGAAAAATAAGCTAGGTGCGTAAGTATGGAGTTTATACTTTATATAACAAATCTTAATTGACATTAGGGGCTTATTACCAGACATGGCGCTTATTTCTGGAAAAATAAGCTCTGGAAAAATAAGCTAGGTGGGTAAGTATGGAGTTTATACTTTATATAACGAATCATAATTGACATGAGGGGCTTATTACCAGACATGGCGCTTATTTCTGGAAAAATAAGCTAGGTGCGTAAGTACGGAGTTTATACTTTATATAACGAATCATAATTGACATTGGTGGGCTTATTATGGTAGGCTTAAGCTGATTTCCAGACATGGTCTATTAATGGAAAAATATGGTATGTGTATATTGGGAATATACTTCGTACCAATACTGTGAAGTATCCTTTTCACACACCGAGAAACATCTCTAGCTCTGCGCTGACCCGTCACTCTTCTTTGTGGATTTAGACTTTACCAAACAACCCTGATTGACAAAAACTGACAGCAACACAAGGAAAAAACACGAGACAAGTACTTAACCAGGACAAGTATGTACTAAACATCGTGATTACCTAAACTTAGTGATGTGATGTCTATGGGAAACAGCTCCTATTGTTCATCACTATACACCTTGGTCAATTGTTTTGATCCATAAAACAGTAGATGATATAATGTTAGAAGTTTTGAGCTGTCGATGTCGATGAATGATGAACTACTAGCCATAAAATTTTGCATCCTGGTAAAACAAAAATCCAGTCTTAATATATATATATATCCATGCTCCCCCTGGACAAAACATCTGGAAACCTAGCGAGAAAATACAGTTTCCACACACCAACATTCATCACGAATGTCTATCACCACCAAATACAAATCAGGCTACTTCCAAAATTACTTAGGAGGAACTCTCTAGAGAATGGAGGCAGAAAATTTGACATTAATCATCACAGCAGTGAGCAAGTGCCAATCCAATTTGTTTAAACAATTAAACAATTCATCATCTGTCAGTGATGTTATTTGTGAAGGTTTTTTTTTGGTGGCATTCCACACGGATACAAACTAATGATTCAAAGTACTTGTACATGTTTCCTGCCCTTATTGATTTCTGCTGTATGATTGAGTATTAGACTCCAACAGATTGCCAAAGTCATCCCATTTTTTTTGTGAAAGGTTTGTTTTATAATTTTTGTATAAAAAATCAGAAAACGACAAATAGACTTCAATTCTAACTAAATTCAAACTAATAATTACAACATACGACAGATAACATCACGAAATAACCCAAATTAATTCATTCAAGTTACGGTATGATATTTAGATTTTATAAACATCAATTTCATATGGAGTTCATATTGGAAGCCGTCGCAGCAAGATATACCTATCTGAGAAAATATTTAAATCACCTGATATAAAATACGGAGATTATGTATATGTAGTGAAATCTAATCTTAGTGCTAAACCTGATATCAGTTATTTATTATAATTGTAAAAAAAAAAATTAATTTTGAATAACATAATCCACAACCTGTTTTACTAATTTTGTAGGATCGGTTTTAATGTATGTTTGGACTGACTTAAAGTGATTTTTTGACTTTTTAAAACTGAGAATGGATTAAATATGAATAAGATTTATGATATAACTGTTCCCCTCCATTGTCATTCCGTAATCATATCTGTCATAAATTTAATTTTTGTAGAGGATCCTGCAGATATCATGGTTTGTAATTTTATATGATTCATCAGACCTACAGTGGAAATTATTTAAACTGATATGTAAACTAGAGGAATACCAAGACAGACAGGAAGGAGACAAATAGACAGGGAGGAGACAAACAGACAGACATCAGACAGGGAGACAAATAGACAGGGAGGAGACAAACAGACAGACATCAGACAGGGAGGAGACAAACAGACAGGGAGGAGACAAACAGACAGACAACAGACAGGGAGGAGACAAATAGACAGGGAGGAGACAAACAGACAGACAAACAGACAGGGAGGAGACAAACAGACGGACATCAGACTGGGAGGAGAAAAATAGACAGACAGACAGACAGGGAGGAGACAAACAGAAAAATAGACGGAAGTAGAGGAGGAGACAATAGACAGACATCAGACAGGAGAGACATAACAACACAGACAGGAGAGCAGACAATAGGAGGGAAATAGATAGGAGAACAATAGACAGGAGGAGACAAATAGACAGACATCAGACAGGAGGAGACAATAGACAGGAGGAGACAACAGACAGGGAGAGACAACAGACAGAAACAGACAGGGAGGAGACAACAACAGACACCAGACAGGAGGAGACAAACAGACAGGGAGGAGACAAACAGACAGACAACAGACAGGGAAGAGACAGACAGACAGACAACAGACAGGGAGGAGACAAACAGACAGACATCAGACAGGGAGGAGACAAACAGACAGACAGACAGGGAGGAGACAAACAGACAGACAACAGACAGGGAGGAGACAAACAGACAGACATCAGACAGGGAGGAGACAGACAGACAACAGACAGGGAGGAGACAAACAAACAGACATCAGACAGACAACGGACAGACAACAGACAGGGAGGAGACAAACAGACAGACGACAGTCAGAGAGGAGACAAACAGACAGACAATGGGACAAGAAGACAGACAAATAGACAGATACTAGGAGATGAAAACAGAACAAGAAAATGTCTGTTAGACATGAATTCCACGCTCCTATGTAAAGAACATGTGGTTCTAAAGATATGTGCCGAAGAGGTTAATGGTGACCTTTGACACTTCAACATTGACCAATGAATATGAGCAGGTGTTGATATAATAATATTGAGTACATATGAACCAAATCTGTGGAGAGGTCTACGAATGACGACACTGACTCAGAAATGGACACATGGACAGACAGGGAGGAGACAGACAGACAGAGCAATGAAAAGACAAGGTAATATATTTAGACACGAGGACAAACAGACAGACAATTGAGTCACATGGACAATTGACAGACAGAAAGAATATCAACAGATAAATGAGAGTAAAGAGTGACAGAAGGACATAGAGGTATGAGGACAAACAAAGTGATGTATCAATGGATGGACAGACAGACACACAATGGGGATATATTGATGGACAAATAGACAGAAGTAATGTATCAAAGGATGTTTGGACAGACATACACACTAAGACAGACATATATGTGTCCTGTACGTGAGGATTAGCCGCGATTTATCCCATCAACTACCCGAAGACTCGCCCGACTGCCACCTCTATTGACCAGCTATTTACCAAACATACACAGGACTAGGAATATGTTTGCAGAGCTGCTTTTCCATGTGGACAGAGACTAAATCAGTTGATTTTACAGAGGAAGCTTCTGTTTGATTTTGTCCAAATAGAATTGTTATGTATTTGTAAGTTCACCTTCTGGGTTGGGAGCAGACGACATCTGACCTGGAACAACCTCCACTTCTTGCATTGTACAAATACTTCAGACAATATTTTGAAATTTTTTCTTAAGGACCACCCCTACATTTCACTGAAGTTTTCATCTTTATCACCAGTCAGATCTAGGTAAATCACAAACAATGTATGGATCTCTAAATTTAGAATCCTAAGCTGACTTATAACAATCAATATAATAAAATGTCTGTCATTCATAATCTCAACTTAAGAAATCAAGTTATCTGATATATTTTGTGGACTACCTGTTTGGAGTTCAGAAATATATCTTTTGGGGCATCTCTAAACAACACTTTTTTTTACTTTAAAAAATGATAGATCTTTAATCCCTATTTGTGAGTACCCTCCCATTTTCCTAGCTAATATCATAAGTACAGTAGCACAAATCTAACCCAAATAAAATCTGCCATCATGTTGAATCTTACCTCAGTGTATTCTGACATCCTGTCATGTTGACCCCCGAGTATTCTGACATCATGTCTTTTTGACCCCTGAGTATAATGACATCCTGTTGTTTTGACCCCTGAGTATTCTGACATCCTGTCATATTGACCCCTGAGCATTCTGACATCCTGTATTTTTGACCCCTGAGCATTCTGACATCCTGTCTGTTTGACCCCTGAGTATTCTCACATCCTATCTTTTTGACCCGTGAGTATTCTGACAACCTGTATTTTTGACCCCTGAGTAATCTGACATCCTGTCTGTTTAACCCCTGAGTATTCTGACATCCTGTCTGTTTGACCCCTGAGTATTCTGACATCCTGTCTGTTTAACCTTTGAGTATTCTGACATCCTGTCTGTTTGACCCCTGAGTATTCTGACATCCTGTCTGTTTGACCCCTGAGTATTCTGACATCCTGTATTTTGACCCCTGGGTATTCTGACATCCTGTCTGTTTGACCCCTGAGTATTCTGACATCCTGTCTGTTTGACCCCTGAGTATCCAGACATCTTTATACTATCTAACATGTCCCCTGAATATTATGGCCTACTTTCCAATATGTCCGCTGAATATTCTGCCATACTGTCCAATATTGACATTGGTCACAACATGTCTAGTCCACTGCCATATATCATACAAAATTTATAAATAATTCTTGTATACTCTTAAACTATCTAATATTACCACTCAATATGTTGTCTATTTCAGGGTGTTAAACATTGCAGGTTTTACTGTCTATCCAAAAACAATTAACAAGGTGTTAGTTTTTCTGTAGGTACCTATCTGAATAGTAACAATACTAACATCCCCCAGCCCCACCCCCTTGGAATATTGGCTACTCGATATATTCCCCAGCCCCACCCCCTTGGAATATTGGCTACTCGATATATCCCCCAGCCCCACTCCCTAGGAATATTGGCTACTCTATATATCCCCCAGCCCCACCCCCCTTGGAATATTGGCTACTCGATATATCCCCCAGCCCCACCCCCTTGGAATATTGGCTACTCGATATATCCCCCAGCCCCACCCCCTTGGAATATTGGCTACTCGATATATCCCCCAGCCCCACCCCTTGGAATATTGGCTACTCGATATATCCCCCAGCCCCACCCCTTGGAATATTGGCTACTCGATATATCCCCCAGCCCCACCCCTTGGAATATTGGCTACTCGATATATCCCCCAGCCCCACCCCTTGGAATATTGGCTACTCGATATATCCCCCAGCCCCACCCCTTGGAATATTGGCTACTCGATATATCCCCCAGCCCCACTCCCTAGGAATATTGGCTACTCTATATATCCCCCAGCCCCACCCCCTTGGAATATTGGCTACTCGATATATCCCCCAGCCCCACCCCCTTGGAATATTGGCTACTCGATATATCCCCCAGCCCCATCCCCTTGGAATATTGGCTACTCGATATATCCCCCAGCCCCACCCCTTGGAATATTGGCTACTCGATATATCCCCCAGCCCCACCCCCTTGGAATATTGGCTACTCGATATATCCCCCAGCCCCACCCCCTTGGAATATTGGCTACTCGATATATCCCCCAGCCCCACCCCCTTGGAATATTGGCTACTCGATATATCCCCCAGCCCCACTCCCTAGGAATATTGGCTACTCTATATATCCCCCAGCCCCACCCCCTTGGAATATTGGCTACTCGATATATCCCCCAGCCCCACCCCCTTGGAATATTGGCTACTCGATATATCCCCCAGCCCCGCCCCCTTGGAATATTGGCTACTCGATATATCCCCCAGCCCCGCCCCCTTGGAATATTGGCTACTCGATATATCCCCCAGCCCCACTCCCTAGGAATATTGGCTACTCGATATATCCCCCAGCCCCGCCCCCTTGGAATATTGGCTACTCGATATTACCACGAAATATTTTCCTAACAGCAGCCACACAAATTACTGACATAATTCCCTGCAGTCATACAACATTTTTGTTACAAATTTAGAACACCCTCAGAATGTTTCATCAATTGAATGATGTGTCATAGTATATATATATATATTTAGATCCTGAGTAACTCCTTCTGTGTTATCTCCCCTGAATTGTTATCATAAGAAATTGGCCCCACAAAGAGTTTGGAGTCTGGCCTCAGCTCACCCCTACCACCACACGAAACTCCCCTCCTCCAGGCTTTGTTCCGATTTATGTAGCCACACACAAACAAAAACCATGTTTCTAGCACATTTTAATCTCTTAAATTTATGTTTCTGTCCACCAGGTGTGCTTAGAGTACTGTACCCTCCTCCTCCTCCAAATTCCATAATCTCTCTCTCTCATATAAAACCTCCCTAAAAACCCCTTCCTCCCCCTCAAACTCCCCCCTACCTTCCTATCATGTCCCCACCCTCGTTGACAGCTAGTGCCCCTCCTAGCCCCTTACCCCCTCCCCCCTTCACCTCACCCCTTTAGAGATAAATGCCATCATGCTTGATACATAAATATGGGTAAATCAAAGTGTATTTGGCAGTACACTTCTACTGGAGATTAGTGGAAAATCTGGACTAACTCCTACAGCAAACTTGGTAATTATAGTTCTAATCTTACAACCATAATGGTCCCATAAAGTAGCTGGATTTCAAAGACTAGGGTGGAAAGTTGGTGAATATATATTACTGTTTTTTTTTTTTGTTTTAATTTTGTGAACTATAAATATAATATTTACTATTAATTCTGTACCAGTATTGGTGTTGTTTTTTTTTTTATGTTTTTATACTTTCAGAGTTCCACAATGGATAAAGGCATAATTTTTTTCAAATGTTCCAAATAACTTATAGCTCCAGACAATCATGAACGCCAAGGTTAAGACCTACGCTACGTAACAAACTCAAATCATTTGATGACCTCAATATGAACCTTCTTTACAGTATTAAAAATGACTTCATTGTTTATCAAATCTATATTTTGAGGTCATGATGCTTCGTAATCTTTCCTGTATGTCTAAAAAAAAAATGTTATAGAAGATATGCAACAATGAGATTAAAAGACAAAACTTTATTCATTATATTAGAAATGTGACCCAGACAAAATGAGGTACAGACAGCGAGCAAATGTATATTCATTTCCAAT
Organism: Pecten maximus; assembly: GCF_902652985.1. Lineage (NCBI taxonomy): Eukaryota > Metazoa > Mollusca > Bivalvia > Pectinida > Pectinidae > Pecten > Pecten maximus. The sequence goes on from NC_047018.1 coordinate 39,819,221, forward strand.
AGTCACCAATTTATATCCAGAAACAACTCGTGTTGAGGGACCACCTCTGTAAGGAGGCCACTTGTGATGAGGGACCACCGCTATAAGGAGGTCACTTGTGTTGAGGGATCACCTCTGAAAGGTCGTCACTTGTGTTCAGGAACAACCTGTATAATGAGAATCCCTGTGTTGATGGACTACCTCTATAAAGACGCAACTTGTGTTGAGGGACAACCTCCATATGGAGACCACTTGTGTTGAGGGACCACCTCTATAAGGAAGTCACTTGTGTTGAGGGACCATCTCTATAAGGAAGTCACTTGTGTTGAGGAACCACCTCTATAAGGAGGTCACTTGTGTAGAGGGACCACCTCTATAAGGAGGTCACTTGTGTAGAGGGACCACCTCTATAAGGATGTCACTTGTGTTGAGGGACCACCTCTATAAGGAGGTCACTTGTGTTGAGGGACCATCTCTATAAGGAAGTCACTTGTGTTGAGGGACCACCTCTATAAGGAGGTCACTTGTGTAGAGGGACCACCTCTATAAGGAGGTCACTTGTGTAGAGGGACCACCTCTATAAGGAGGTCACTTGTGTTGAGGGACCACCTCTATAAGGAGGTCACTTGTGTTGAGGGACCACCTCTATAAGGAGGTCACTTGTGTTAAGTGACCACATCACCTCTATAAGGAGGTCACTTGTGTTGAGGGACCACCTCACCTCTATAAGGAAGTCACTTGTGTTGAGGGACCACCTCTATAAGGAGGTCACTTGTGTTGAGAGACCACCTCTATAAGGAGGTCACTTGTGTTGAGGGACCACCCCTATAAGGAGGTCACTTGTGTTGAGGGACCACCTCTATAAAGACGCCGATCACTTCTATAAAGATGCCACTTGTGTTGAGGGACCACCTCTATAAGGTCACTTGTGTTGAGTGACTACCTCTATAAGGAGGTCACTTGTGTTGAGTGACCACATCACCTCTATAAGGAGGTCACTTGTGTAGAGGGACTTCCTCTATAAGGAGGTCACTTGTGTAGAGTGACCACCTCTATAAGGAGGTCACTTGTGTAGAGGAACCACTTCACCTCTATAAGGTCACTTGTGTAGAGGGACCACCTCTATAAGGTCACTTGTGTAGAGGGACCACCTCTATAAGGAGGTCACTTGTGTAGAGGGACCACCTCTATAAGGTCACTTGTGTAGAGGGACCACCTCTATAAGGAGGTCACTTGTGTAGAGGAACTACCTCTATAAGGAGGTCACTTGTGTAGAGGAACCACTTCACCTCTATAAGGTCACTTGTGTAGAGGGACCACCTCTATAAGGTCACTTGTGTAGAGGGACCACCTCTATAAGGAGGTCACTTGTGTAGAGGGACCACCTCTATAAGGTCACTTGTGTAGAGGGACCACCTCTATAAGGAGGTCACTTGTGTAGAGGGACTACCTCTATAAAGTCACTTGTGTAGAGGGACCACCTTACCTCTATAAGGAAGTCACTTGTGTAGAGGGACCGCCTCTATAAGGAGGTCACTAGTGTAGAGGGACTACCTCTATAAGGTCACTTATGTTATAAGGAGGTCACTTGTGTTGAGGTACCACCTCTATAAGGAGGTCACTTGTGTAGAGGTACCACCTCTATAAGGAGGTCACTTGTGTTGAGGTACCATCTCTATAAGGAGGTCACTTGTGTAGAGGGACCACCTCTATAAAGAGGTCACTTGTGTAGAGGGACCATCTCTATAATGAGGTCACTTGTGTTGAGGGACCACCTCTATAAGGAGGTCACTTGTGTTAGGAGACTATCTCTTCAGAAACAATAACTGTAAATAGACAACCTCGTTTTAAGAAACCTACATGTGTTTCGGCCACCATTTTGTTTTTACAGAAGATAATTGTGATAGAAGACTGTCTCTTTTATCAAAAACCACAAGAGACTGTCTCTGTTAAGAAACCACCTCTGAGAAGAGACCACTTCAGTTAAGAGACCACCTATTTTAATTAAGTCTGAAAATTGGACAAATGAAACATTATTCCTTCAGAAGTATTTACTGTAAACATTAACTTCACTGAATTGAAACACATTACCACAACAATGAGTTGGCATTCCCTAAATACTTGGAGTAGAAAACAATATAAAGAATCTGTGATTAGCACTATCTTAATTTAGTGTAATGCTTTCAGTGCACAAAGAGCTGAAATAAGATTACCACTAAAATATGTGTCTTTGCAGTATCTACTTAATGTGCTATCTTTGATGAAGTATTTCTTTTTATAGGAAACAATCTCTTTAGAAGTGCTTTTGAGAGTTTGAACAAAAAATATATGTTGTGAGAAACCATCCATATTTCCCCCAGGCCCTCTCATCCCCCTACATTTACACACCTGCCAGCCATAGGGCTAATCCACATGTGTTAACATTACAAAGGAAACACTTCCAGATTTGTACTTCGTTAACCTTACAGCAGTACCAGCAACCTTAAAAACAACTCCATTTTGGAAGCATTCATGTTATTCTGTACAAACATGTTGTGTCATTTCCAGGCAAACACAAAAAAACGTTTCTGATATAAACCTATATAGCCCAACGGCAGCCAAATACTCTGTCACACTTGCCAAATCTTTTGGGAATTTTCACGGGGAAGAAATACGAACATTCACATTTAAGCCCCTTTTCTTTGTTTATATCAGAAGCAACAAGAATTATTTTTTCTGACTTAGAGTTACTTCCCTTGGCAAGGTGCGCATGAGTTGGGTACCCCTGTAATTACTGATTTTTTTAGATTCCTTTTTTTGTTTTTTATTTCTATAAAATTTATTCTAAAGAATATATCAATGTATACTTCAGTAAGAAAAAGACAATGTAAAAAAATTATATTTCTCCCATGCTTCACATTCCCATTTCTAGTACAGAAAATATCGGTCTATATTTCTCTACCTAGGAAAAAAGACAGTTCACTACTTCCTTTATTCTGAAAATGTCACATTTCAAAATGGGATGCAAACATATCACAATCCATAATTATCATCAGTTTTGTCATACATCAATTTCATGTGTCAGTGATGACAGCAAAATGTATTTGGTTCATTATTTCTTATCAAGCAGCAGAGAAGTGTGACCCTATTGTGATCAAGTGTGACCCCTGTGTGATGTAGACAGGAAAGTGTGACCCCTAGGTGATGTTGACAGGGAAGTGTGACCCATGTGTGACATAGACAGGAAAGTGTGACCCCTGTGTGATGAAGTGTGACCCTTGCATGATGGAGTGTGACTCCTTTGTGATGTAGACAGGAAAGTACGACTCCTGTGTGAGGTAGATAGGAAAGTGTGACCCCTGTGTGACCCCTGTGAGATGTTGACAGGAACGTGTGACCCCTGTGTGACCCCTGTGAGATGTTGACAGGAACGTGTGACCCCTGTGTGAGGTAGATAGGAAAGTGTGACCCCTGTGAGATGTTGACAGGAACGTGTGACCCCTGTGTGAGGTAGATAGGAAAGTGTGACCCCCTGTGAGATGTTGACAGGAACGTTTGACCTCTGTGTGACCCCTGTGTGATGTTGACAGGAACATGTGACCTCTGTGTGATGTTGACAGGAAAATTTGACCCCTGTGTGACCCCTGTGTGATGTTGACAAGAAAGTTTGACCCCTATGTGATGTTGATAGGAAATTTTGACCCCAGTGTGACCCCTGTGTGATGTTGACAGGAACGTGTGACCCCTGTGTGATGTTGACAGGAAAGTATGACCCCTATGTGATGTTGACAGGAAAGTATGACCCCTGTGTGATGTAGACAGGAAAGTGTGACCCCTGTGATGAAGTGTGACCCCTGTGAGATGTTGGCAGGAAAGTGTGACCCCTGCGTGATGAAGTGTGACCCCTATGAGATGAAGTGTGACCCCTGTGAGATGAAGTGTGACCCCTGTGAGATGAAGTGTGACCCTTGTTTGACACAGACAGGGGTAGAATTTAATGTTTTTAGTAACTCGCACGTTGTTGCGAGTGGATAAAATTTTAACTCGCAAAATTACAAACTTACTCGCAATTTTGAAATTATGTGTTAACATTAAATATAACAGATGTTTTATGATAAATAATCTTTACTTTTCAGAACCACAAACAAAAGAACAGTTGCTTCAAATAAAGTTTTTATTTGAGCCAAAATACAATTAATTTTTGTTTTGTTTTTTGTTTTATTTAACTCACTGTTCATATAAGCCAGGGTATACTCCCTTCAAATATCATCAACTTCAAGATCAATGAATATTGAAGGATTTTGATCCTATATATTACTTACATGTTATAATTTATTTTCAAGAGAACAAAAAATCAAAAAAATCAGTCATTTCATTTGATTTAATCACGTACGATTTCTCATAAAATCTTTGACTAATAATGAAATAAGTATTAATTCTATGTAATTAATATGCTATTCCCTGTCCATCATGATTTTACAACATATTCGTGATTTGGAAAAAAAAACCCGAATTTTTTCGTTTAAAAATTTCATTTTGTTTGTGTCATATCTGAAGATGACTTGTTAAATTAGAAAATGGACAATACAGTAAGTGCTGATAGAATTTCAAGTAAGAACAAAATATTTACTGATGATGACTTGTTGGGACTATATTCTTTGCAAGTTTTGCAATAAATTTCAATAACGTGCACATGATCGTCCTCAAGGTTTTTTTCCAGGTCAATATGCAGTTCACGCTCCCATTTCTCGACAGTTTGTTTTGTTGGCCTTGGGATGCATGTCACTTTTTTCTTAGGAGTTGGGCTACTTTCTCTACATGTGTCCTTGCTCTCATTATTTTCGCCGATCTTTTCATTTGATGTTCCGGCAGCGGCTGACTTAAAAAACTGATTATGTCAGCCATGCTAGCGAGACATCACGTTTTGTTTCTCGGAAACTCTCGTTTCTTTTCCTTTACAATATAATCAAGTATATCGTAGTCTTTGAGACGCTTGAAACTAACGAGTGCTGTGTACAAGCGTCACCAATAATGCATTGTGTGTGTGTCGGTTTTTGTTTAAAGTTTTCGTCGATGTTTTACTATGTGTGTCTGTTTTACCAGGATTTATATGCACTCGCAAAAAAATGCGAGTACCACAATTTTCTACTCGCAAAATGAAAAATCAGCTCGCATTTAGCGAGTGTGCGAGCGTTAAATTCGAACGCTGCACAGACAGAGTGTATCTCAACCAAGTTTAGCATTAGGCTATGCTAAGTGCTAGACTCTAAAACTTGTATCCTGATGGTCGAGATGTCTCCATCAGTAGATATGTTAATCTATATTTGGTCGTTCCTTTGACCTTGAAATTTCAATTTGGCAGAAAATGCCAGTGAGTATGACATCAGCTTTGGCAATCCACATGACCGTGAGAGATTTACAAATAAAAAAAAATAAAGACACTAACCTCATCTAACACTACCTTTTAACTTTATCCATGTACAAATCTTCAAACGAACACCTGCACAAGTTTGTTTTTTAGATTCCGTTGGTCCTTGACCAGCCCTGGTGTGATAGGGTGTTGGGACACCCACGGGAGCCAGGGAGACCCCCTGGATTGGCAGATTAGTTTTAATACAGTTATCACAGCCAAAGGGACAGACCCTACAGGAGTTTGATAGGTCGACTTATTTATCCCCCAATAAACAGTCTAACACTACTTCAGACACAGTAGTCGCCCCAGCCAATAAAATTATTTTTACTGATTGTAATGTGAAGAAAGGCTGATAGCCGAACCCATTGAGAACATCCTAACAAGAATGGAGGTCTGTATTCTCGTTCATATTTTTTTTGAAAATATTCGAAAAGGTTTCTTCAATATTAACGAATCCAGAATAATTGGAATCATTCTTCAACTTTTCTTCAATACATAGATTACATCAATTCCACTTGGGTCAGAGAGAAGCAAATTGTAACAGATTTAATGTGAGAGAAAACTGGAGTTCTAGCAGTAATAATAACATTATTGTGATGTCACAAATACTTTATGATGTCAAAATAAATGTGATGTCGCACGATTATCTCTTAGAGAAAAACATACTCCCAAACAAAATCGACCTGTCTTATAGAAATAAATTTGAAAGTTTTTACTTATGTTCTCATAAAATACAAGTTTTGTGAGAAACAGAATCTTACACTTGTGGCTATGCAACATGGAATTGATCAAACTTGTTAAATACTATAGTATGACACGAACCTTTACTCTCAATATCTATTAATATTTGTTTTGTTTATCATTTTCTTCACTTCAAAATTATTTTTTGTAGAGAAAGTTTTGACACCATTACCAAGGGTTATAACTCTGTATATAGAAGGACATACAGGTAAATTTCAGTGTATAACTCTTGACCTTCCTAAGTAAGTGGTAAAAACTTAACTGAACGTACCGTAGGTGAAACAGCAGAAAATTTATGCTCATGAAAATTATTGAACATCAATTCAGCCAACCAGACAGCCAGATAAAACAATACCTTCAGATATCTTGTCATAGATGTGTGTCAGGAATACATCAGGAGGTCTAAACAATTATTTAACATTTGTTATTATGTTTCTTTTGTTACAGGATAGAAATAAAAATGCAATGACGAGGCCAAGACTCGAACCCAGGACCTCTGAGCTCTAGACAGACACTCTAACCATTTGAGCTACCAGGCCCCCAGCACTCAGCCCAGTCCAGTTCAATCATTCCTGCAAGTGAATGTTATTGGTTGAAAAAATGTCTGAGAAGAGGCTGTTTGGGAGTTTTCAACAATGGCTGGAAGTCAAGCACTTTTACCTTTAAATCAGGGTAATTTACTTGGACTTCCTTTCGTTCTAGAAAATAAGCTTTACAATTCTTTAGAAGAAGTTGTTTTGATATTTGTTGATTATTGATATTGTTAATAGGTAGTAAAGCTTAAATTTTGATAACTTGACCTTCAATTTGGGTCAAGGCCATACACATGAGCAAACTTGATAAACCAGCTCCCCTGTAACCAAATATCATCACTCAAAATCTCATGGGTCAGTAGAAGAAGTGATTTGAAGATTGGTTTTGACGTATTTTGACCTTTATGATATGAATATGGGACAAGATGTAATAGGCCTTCAAACAAGCATGTGTCAATAAACTGACACACATATGTACTGACACTTGACAATAGCTATATACACACACACATATCACCCCCACACACAAACTGCTACAAATGTGTGGATACATGAAATAGCTTTATACTATAAATATTACTCCCCCCCCCTTTAACCCTAGCCCTAAAACACCCCCAAACACCCGAACACATACAGTTACACATGTATATAATTACACATGTGTTTTAGACACCTGACATAGCCAAACACCTGTGGCGGAACATCATCCCAATAAAATAGAATCAACCTCTTTGAAATAACTGCCACGATAAAACACTAAATGTGCGATTAATCAGGTCCCACCGATTTTTTCCATATTTTTTGAGGATGAGAGTCCGCAAGCACTTGTTACTAGTCCTCGAACCTGGTGGTATGTCTGCGGGCTTCTTCAGCCTCACGTGTTTAAAATACTAAAATTCCCAACTCCAACAAAACAAATAATTTTTATGACCAATCATAAAATCACACACTGTTACCCGTTTTATGACAAATCTTGTTTTCCCTGAAGGATGAGAATTAAAACTAATGATAACCATGTACTGAGAAGCTCTGGTTACTCCTACAGCTGGGCCCCGAGCCCTACGCGCGTTTTACGATGTACTATAAAACAGAGGGAGCTACTTTTTTACACAAAACACAAAATTGTTGAATAGGTCAGGGGTCATCCTTTCTTGTCATAACTCACGAGACCTGTCAGATTTAAATGAAAATTACAGCTTGAGTTTATCAGAAGTTGGAGAAACTCGGCTGATATAGTTTGATATAATGGTAGTAGCCATCCAACGATGCCAATACAAGTGTCTATTGTTGTTTCTTCGAGAGACATCAATGCTCGGACTTCGGCCACGATAACATTTTGAAGTCCTGTTTTTTATCTCTTTATTTGTTGCCAGCCTAATAGTTCCTGTCCAAATTAATATGTTGAGCTTTCGTGTAGCTCCAATTTTTAGGCCATTTTGTTGCTAAGAGCTGGCATGTTTCTTGTCAAGGATTCCGATGGAATTATCTCGTAAAACACTGACAATAACAAATACTATCACATTAATATCTCTGGTACCTTGAACTTCGACCTGAATTCATCAGTCCGGAACATATGCCTCTCTATAGGAAATTCTATAATACCCATAGTCAAGGTCAACTCTGAACTTTGACCTCACCATAAATGAAGCTTTTATACAGAAATAATCTTGACCTTTGGCCTTTTGTTCAATTACATAGCTTGGTTTGATACCAATGAAATAAATTATTTTGACCTTCAACCTTATTGCGAGTGTTATAACAACTTTGACACCATTGACCTTTGACCTTTTGGATATTACATTTTCAATTTTCAGACAATTTTCTTTATATGGAATACAACATTACAGTAGAACTGGATTTGCTATAAAGGATATCTCTTTAACACAAAACCTGTCTATAAAGGCCACCTGTTGCCCCCTGATGTACCAAAGCTCTTTATATTACTCTGACAGGTGTCCAAGCCAAATTGCCAATTTGATGACAAGTGACAAGTGATAAGAACCTATATCATTAGATTTCTCTTGGTTTGTCTTTGATAGCTTAACCTTTGACCTTACAGCAAATATTTAATTTTACACATTGAATCGGGTATGTTGAATTGCACCTTCATCCTTAATTTGGACATGCTTGCAGAATGAAAGCACTACATGAAGTTTGAGTTCAGTTTGAGCTGAATTCAAAACATAATGCAATGAAATGAAATCTTTGTTTCTATTGATAGATAAGGTGACCTTGACCTTTGATCTTCAGGCCTGAAAAGTAATCCCATACAAGAACTCTCAATAAGAAACCACTCTATTCAGTGTGAATTTCATTTACCAACAAATATCTGAGTTCTAATTCTAACAAGAAATCAAGGGAAGTAACTCACCCCTGGTTCATCTCCCAACATGATGATTGATGCTACCCGCTTCTTCTCCTTGACAACCTCCATCTTTGTTTTCCCAAAATCCTTCAATATGACAGGAAGTGGGTTTCTTCCCTCGTTCTGTCAATTCTTGATTCGTTCCATTAAAACTGCAAGGAGATCACAGACCATAATTCCACTAATTTTCATAACTCTGTTTTATATTGATATCACAAAAAAAAAAAAAATGTATGTTGGAAATCTAAAAACAAATATAAATAAATCGGACTTCCACCTTTGTTTATACAAAATTGGTTTAACACTTAACTCAGGGATACTCCATACCACAATCCATGAAAATCCCTTCAACCATTCATACTAACAGGGTATTTCTACATTTTTATTACCAATATCCCTCTAGTTTAAATATGGGAGAAGATTGTTTAGATATGTACAATATGGAATCCTCTTAGCCGAGGGATGCTCTATACCAAGTTTCGTCAAAATCTGTCAAGCCATTCTATCATAGTAGTTATGTGGAAGTTGACACCGGTTGCTAATGGATACAACACAGCACAATTATTTAGGGAAACAGAAGTTCGAGCTGTGGATTAAGTATCCACACAGAAAATCCAGGTAGTGCTGCATGGATTACATCAGCTGCACATGACAGTAAGAATAAGAAATGTATCCCATGAAATAAGATAGCTTTGTTTAAACTCATCCTGTTTACGGTACAATAAATAAATCAGTTTTAAATTGCAAGAAACTGAAAACAACATGTTTTAATGATTTTTCTTATAAAATAATAATGATGTTTGAATTCTAATTCAAATTTGATGATCAACCTCTGGTAAAATGCTAGATTCTGAAAAAAAACCTTAGATTTATTATTATGTAAAGTTAAATCATAACAACAGGAAATTATTGATACATCATCAACAGCTGGGTAGTTTTTTTAGTCGATTTTATGTTTGATTTACGATTTTGTTTACATGTTGGCATACTGTTTGTTGTTTGTTTTGAGTTTTGCATCAACAAAGCAATCAATCATTGAAGCATCTCAATAAATATGTTTTTAGTAGTTTTGCAGATTACCTTTATAGGTGAACTATTATTGAGAATGAAACTGATTGAAGAATATAATACTACAAGAAATTTGGAAAAAAATTGTACAGTATTCAAAATCTGATATTGAACAACATGGTAATCATGGAAACATTAAATACAAAAAAGATAAAATTCCTTGTGTTCGAAGAATCCTGGGATTCCAATCTAAAAATGTAACAAAGGATATTTGGTTTAAAAATTTTGTACAAAGTGACACTGTTTTTTAAAAATTCCTTGATACAAAATACTTTAAACGTATATAAACAGATCTATGGTTCAAATAAAGAAGACGCGTTGAGACATTCACACGTATTTACAAATTCAACGTTTAAAATTGTCCTAAAGAAAGCTAAAATATCACCGCAAGGATGTTACAATTAGTTTATTTCACAGTATATTTGACTTTTTGCTGAATGTTTTAAGGTTGGTTTGGTATTGTTTAACGTCCTATCAACAGCTAAGGTCTTTTAATTCATGTATGTGTGAGGTGAATGTGTGTGTTCTGAGGGGATGCGGTATGTTGGTGTGTGTCTCCTTGTAATAGCATGAAACTGATGCTGAATTTATAGTGCTACCTCACTGAAGTATACTGCATTAGACACCAAATAGTACACCACACTTGGCAACATTAAACGAACAATGAGCGAACGAGTTGTCCCACTCCAAAATACACTAGTTATATTTTTTAGAAATGTTTTCTAAAAAGGTACACATACATAGCTTAATATTTGCAAGAAGGACCGGCAAGTTGGAAGAAATGGATTATGGTAAATAACTGTTTTAACTTTGATATGGATATATAGAGGTCACAGGCCTGCATCCATTATTAATCTTAACTTATCTTTGTCAAAATTAGCATGGAATCCTTATTTAAATATCTACCAATTTGATTTGGGAAGTGCTGTTTCACCTTGAGGAGGCACTCGACTTATGGTCAAAGGGAAGTAACTGCTACCTAAATCAAAGATTACTGTCTTCAAGAAAAATGTTTTCTTATACCATAAACATATATAATAATATTTGTCATTTTCTCCATGTCTTCTCCATGCACCTTACATTGCTCTTTAGACATTTATATTAATTTATTTGTCATGAACTCCCTGACCCTTATCATGACTTTTGACCTTATCATGAAACAAATTGAACCCCCAAAAGTTATGTACCCAAAAAGTGCATTATTCAACCATTTTACCATTCAAATTTTGTTCACTTATATAATTAGAAAAATACATTCTTGGAATAAGTTTTTTTTTTTAAATTTCATGAATTATCGTAGGGGCCTATAAGCTAATTATCTGATCATGAGAAAAATAATACAAATACATATCTGAAAATTTATAGAGCATCCTTCAGACCAATTGATTTGCAATTACAAGGTTCTTACATACATTTATGAAATGAAATAAATAAAAATTAACAAAACAAAATATTTAAAATGAAAGAGTAATCATTAAAAAGTTAAATCTTCATTCTGAAACAACACCTCTTAGACACAGAGTGTAATATATGCTTTTATGGTTGAAGGGAGATAACTCTTGTTAAATTAATATTTTACGGTCTTATAAAATACATGTTATATTCAAGTTCCAATTGTTCCCCGGTAGACACTAAACAGTTTCTTTAGCTTTGTTGATTTCTTGTTGTTTAATTTTTTATCATAAATCTTTTTGATACTACTATGATGCAAATGAAAGAAACTAACAAGTAATTTCTCAAAAATTCATTGTTCTTAAACATGTTGAGCAAATACATTGTATAGCAATTTTGATTTGTCAACAACATGATAACACAAACACACATATTAATCTATTTTTATACAAATAGTCAAAAACCAACAAGGCATCGCATGAGATACAAATCCCTTTGCATGATTAGCCCTGAGGCCAACCATTTCGTCTCATTGTCATACTTGACCACTGTAAGAAGTGTAATCAAAATTGATTCAAAAATGAAGTTGTTAGAGTGGTGACAAAGATTTTCAATTAATAGTAACAGTGATCTTGGCATCCTGAAACAAGAACTTGTTCAAGGTTTACTTATTCTTGACCATGGTATGAAGTTTGATTGAAATCTAGTTAAAAATGAAGTAGCTAGTAGGCTGACAGGTGAACATACATACACTTACGCACATATGAAATGTTTTGGCACCCGTTTTGGCACCCGTCGTTCAGCCCCTGAGGGCAGGTCAGGATCAAAAAGTTCATAACATCAAACCATCATCTCATGGATATGATACCTAACAAATTAAATTATTTCCAACTGAAAATAAACAAAATATACCCAAAAAAAAAGAAAAAAAAATCCAATATAGACTTTGATTAAAAAAAGTTTTGAGGAAAATGTAAATTCACAATTTAAAAAAAAATCCTTTAGACCCTTCTATCTATGATGGATATTCGATTCCATCATGTCTGGGTTTGGTGAAATTTTAGCCAAGTTGACAAACTGGGGCTATACCCCTCAGAGACAGAGACCATAAAATCTATAGATTTCAGGATTTTTTTAATGAATTAGTCAAAAACATCAACTGTTCAAAAATGCACAGCAGCAACAAAGAAGGACAAAATACAATCAGGTGGTTACCAGGAGTACAGATCTCAAAGATGCCAGGGACAAATAATTTGTCTCATGACTGTAAGATACTATATCAGATTTATCCTGGAAACTGTTTTGGACACTTATGAAAGTCAAAGGTCAATATATATGGCATTAAAGGTCATAGGGAAATTCACTTTGATAACCGATACATCACAGTGAGGGAAGACAGCTGGTTACTGTCTAGTTTAGTACAGGGACTTCCTGGTACTTTTATAGTGTTATTTTAGCTGAAATGTAATTCAACAGTTCAGCATGCCATCTATCCCGATCCCCATTATACTGACAACGGAGGGGGCCAGTCATGTTACCCTATACAACCCCTTCTGTCATGAGTGTCACATTATTCTGACAAAGGAGGGGCCAGTCATGTTTCCCTATACAACCCCTTCAGCCATGAGCGTTACATTATTCTGACAAAGGAGGGGGCCAGTCATGTTTCCCTATACAACTCCTTCAGTCATGAGTGTCACATTATTCTGACAACGGAGGGGGCCAGTCATGTTTCCCTATACAACTCCTTCAGTCATGAGCGTTAAATAGTACTGGTCCATTTTTGAAGAAGTTCTTATAACTAAAGTGAGGCTTATCAAAGGAGATATTAGTCGGAAGAAAAATACCGCTTTAATCAAATAAAGGAGTAGACTGCATATTTGACCTAAATGACCTTAAATGTAGGTCAATATCATTGGGGCCGCGGTGGCCGAGTGGTTAAGGTGTCCCGACACTTTATCACTAGCCCTCCATCTCTCGGTTGCGAGTTCGAAACCTACGTGGGGCAGTTGCCAGGTGCTGACCGTAGGCCGGTGGTTTTTCTCCGGGTTCTCCGGCTTTCCTTCACCTCCAAAACCTGGCACGTCCTTAAATGACCCTGGCTGTTAATAGGACATTAAACAAAAACAAACCAAACAAACCAAAAATCAATGTCATTCATTTAAACAAACTAGATAACCCATCAGTCAAGCATCCTAATATCAATTATCTAGGCCTCTTGGCTATTGAAAAGGAATTGCTTAAAGTAAAAACTTGATGCCAGCCAGCTAGAAACTAAGTCATCTCCTATATAAACATGCATAAAAAATACATGATGTTGAAGTAAATTAACTTAATTTGACACTGAAAACCCAACTTCTAACTTTGAATTAAGATTAAGAAAGACAACTCTTCTGTTCTTCAAAATTTTGTTTTTTCAAAATGCTCCAACTTCATCTAGTTGGCCCCAATTCCTACTTCCACTAGTTGGTCCCTATTCCTACTTCCTCTAGTTGGCCCCTATTCCTACTTCCACTAGTTGGTCCCTATTCCTACTTCCACTAGTTGGTCCCTATTCTTACTTCCACTAGTTGGTCCCTATTCCTACTTCCACTAGTTGGCCCCTATTCCTGCTTCCTCTAGTTGACCCCTATTCCTACTACCTTTAGTTGGCCCCTATTCCTACTTCCACTAGTTGGTCCCTATTCTTACTTCCACTAGTTGGTCCCTATTCCTACTTCCACTAGTTGGTCCCTATTCCTACTTCCACTAGTTGGTCCCTATTCCTACTTCCACTAGTTGACCCCTATTCCTACTTCAACTAGTTGGCCCCTATTCTTACTTCCACTAGTTGGTCCCTATTCCTACTTCCACTAGTTGACCCCTATTCCTACTTCAACTAGTTGGCCCCTATTCTTACTTCCACTAGTTGGTCCCTATTCTTACTTCCACTAGTTGGTCCCTATTCCTACTTCCACTAGTTGGTCCCTATTCTTACTTCCACTAGTTGGCCCCTATTCCTACTTCCACTAGTTGGCCCCTATTCCTACTTCCACTAGTTGGTCCCTATTCCTACTTCCACTAGTTGGCCCCTATTCCTACTTCCACTAGTTGGCCCCTATTCCTACTTCCTCTAGTTGGTCCCTATTCCTACTTCATCTAGTTGACCCCTATTCCTACTTCCACTAGTTGGCCCCTATTCCTACTTCCACTAGTTGGCCCCTATTCCTGCTTCCTCTAGTTGGCCCCTATTCCAACCTCCTCTAGTTGGTCCCTATTCCTACTTCCACTAGTTGGCCCCTATTCTTACTTCCACTAGTTGGCCCCTATTCCTACTTCCACTAGTTGGTCCCTATTCTTACTTCCACTAGTTGGCCCCTATTCCAACTTCCTCTTGTTGACCCCTAACTCCAACTTCCTCTTGTTGACCCCTAACTCCAACTTCCTCTTGTTGACCCCTAACTCCAACTTCCTCTAGTTGACCCCTACTCCTACTTCCACTAGTTGGCCCCTATTCCTACTTCCACTAGTTGGCCCCTATTCCTACTTCCACTAGTTGGCCCCTATTCCTACTTCCACTAGTTGGCCCCTATTCCTACTTCCACTAGTTGGTCCCTATTCTTACTTCCACTAGTTGGTCCCTATTCTTACTTCCACTAGTTGGCCCCTATTCCTACTTCCACTAGTTGGCCCATATTCCTACTTCCACTAGTTGGTCCCTACTCCTACTTCCACTAGTTGGCCCCTATTCCTACTTCCACTAGTTGGTCCCTACTCCTACTTCCACTAGTTGGCCCCTATTCTTACTTCCACTAGTTGGTCCCTATTCTTACTTCCACTAGTTGGCCCCTATTCCTACTTCCACTAGTTGACCCCTATTCTTACTTCCACTAGTTGGCCCCTATTCCTACTTCCTCTAGTTGGTCCCTATTCCTACTTCCACTAGTTGGCCCCTATTCCTACTTCCACTAGTAGGCCCCTATTCCTACTTCCACTAGTTGGCCCCTATTCCTACTTCCTCTAGTTGGCCCCTATTCCTACTACCTTTAGTTGGCCCCTATTCCTACTTCCACTAGTTGGCCCCTATTCTTACTTCCACTAGTTGGTCCCTATTCCTACTTCCTCTAGTTGGCCCCTATTCCTACTTCCACTAGTTGGCCCCTATTCCTACTTCCTCTAGTTGGTCCCTATTCCTACTACCTTTAGTTGGCCCCTATTCCTACTTCCACTAGTTGGCCCCTATTCCTACTACCTTTAGTTGGCCCCTATTCCTACTTCCACTAGTTGGTCCCTATTCCTACTTCCTCTAGTTGGCCCCTATTCCTATTTCCACTAGTTGGCCCCTATTCCTACTTCCACTAGTTGGCCCCTATTCCTACTACCTCTAGTTGGCCCCTATTCCTACTTCCACTAGTTGGCCCCTATTCCCCTTCCTCTAGTAGGCCCCTATTCTTACTTCCACTAGTAGGCCCCTATTACTACTTCCACTAGTTGGTCCCTATTCCTACTTCCTCTAATTGGCCCCTATTCCTACTACCTCTAGTAGGCCCCTATTCCTACTTCCACTAGTTGGCCCCTATTCCTACTTCCACTAGTAGGCCCCTATTACTACTTCCACTAGTTGGTCCCTATTCCTACTTCCTCTAATTGGCCCCTATTCCTACTACCTCTAGTAGGCCCCTATTCCTACTTCCACTAGTTGGCCCCTATTCCTACTTCCACTAGTAGGCCCCTATTCCTACTTCCACTAGTTGGCCCCTATTCCTACTTCCACTAGTTAGCCCCTATTCCTACTTCCACTAGTTGGCCCCTATTCCTACTTCCACTAGTTGGCCCCTATTCCTACTTCCTCTAGTTGGCCCCTATTCCTACTTCCACTGGTTGGCCCCTATTCCTACTTCCACTAGTTGGCCCCAATTCCTATTTCCACTAGTTGGCCCCTATTCCTAATTCAACTAGTTGGCCCCTATTCCTACTTCCACTAGTTGGCCCCAATTCCTATTTCCACTAGTTGACCCCTATTCCTACTTCCTCTAGTTGACCCCTATTCCTACTTCCACTAGTTGGCCCCTATTCCTACTTCCACTAGTTGGCCCCTATTCCTACTTCCACTTGTTGGCCCCTATTCCTACTTCCTCTAGTTGGCCCCTATTCCTACTTCCACTTGTTGGCCCCTATTCCTACTTCCACTAGTTGGCCCCTATTCCTACTTCCACTAGTTGGCCCCTATTCCTACTTCCACTAGTTGGCCCCTATTCCTACTTCCACTAGTTGGCCCCTATTCCAACTTCCTCTAGTTGACCCCTATTCCTACTACCTTTAGTTGGCTCCTATTCCTACTTCCTCTTGTTGACCCCTAACACCAACTTCCACTAGTTGGCCCCTATTTCTAATTCCTCTAGTTGGTCCTACTCCCTCTTCCTCTAGTATATAGTGAATCAATTGTACCAAATAAATGCTTTAAGATCCTGCGATAGCATTTTATGCGATAATATGAGTTGACCATTCCCAACATACAACCACAGACATGCCTATCAAGAGCTCTGGCACAGGATATGGCCCAATTCCCCCGGTTTTTCGTTTTGAAAAGAGAAAAAAAAATCCAATATAGACTTTGATTAAAAAAATTTTTGAGGAAAATGAAAATTCACAATTTAAAAAAAAAATCCTTTAGACCCTTCTATCTATGATGGATATTCGATTCCATCATGTCTGGGTTTGGTGAAATTTTAGCCAAGTTGACAAACTGGGGCTATACCCCTCAGAGACAGAGACCATAAAATCTATAGATTTCAGGATTCTTTTAATGAATTAGTCAAAAACATCAACTTTTCATAAATGCACAGCAGCAACAAAGAAGGACAAAATACAATCAGGTGGTTACCAGGAGTACAGATCTCAAAGAATTGCCAGGACAAATCATTTTGTCTCATGACTGTAAGATACTATATCAGATTTATCCTGGAAACTGTTTTGGACACTTATGAAAGTCAAAGGTCAATATATATGGCATCAAAGGTCACAGGGAAATTCACTTTGATAACCGATACATCACAGTGAGGGAAGACAGCTCGGTACTGTCTAGTTTAGTACAGTGGCTTCCTGGTACTTTTATAGTGTTATTTTAGCTGAAATGTAATTTCACTTCCAGATCGGCATGCCATCTATCCCGATCCCCATTATTCTGACAACGGAGGGGGCCAGTCATGTTTCCCTATACAACCCCTTCAGTCATGAGCGTCACATTATTCTGACAAAGGAGGGGGCCAGTCATGTTTCCCTATACAACCGCTTTAGTCATGAGCGTCACATTATTCTGACAACGGAGGGGGCCAGTCATGTTACCCTATACAACCCCTTCAGTTATGAGCGTCACATTATTCTGACAACGGAGGGGGCCAGTCATGTTACCCTATACAACCCCTTCAGTCATAAGTCACATTATTCTGACAAAGCAGGGGGCCAGTCATGTTACCCTATACAACCCCTTCAGTCATGAGCGTTACATTATTCTGACAACGGAGGGGGCCAGTCATGTTACCCTATACAACCCCTTCAGTCATGAGCGTAACATTATTCTGACAAAGGAGGGGGCCAGTCATGTTACCCTATACAACCCCTTCAGTTATGAGCGTCACATTATTCTGACAACGGAGGGGGCCAGTCATGTTTCCCTATACAACCCCTTCAGTCATGAGTGTCACATTATTCTGACAAAGGAGGGGGCCAGTCATGTTACCCTATACAACCCCTTCAGTCATGAGCGTCACATTATTCTGACAAAGGAGGGGGCCAGTCATGTTACCCTATACAACCCCTTCAGTCATGAGTGTCACATTATTCTGACAACGGAGGGGGCCAGTCATGTTACCCTATACAACCCCTTCAGTCATGAGCGTCACATTATTCTGACAAAGGAGGGGGCCAGTCATGTTACCCTATACAACCCCTTCAGTCATGAGTGTCACATTATTCTGACAAAGGAGGGGGCCAGTCATGTTACCCTATACAACCCCTTCAGTCATGAGTGTCACATTATTCTGACAACGGAGGGGGCCAGTCATGTTACCCTATACAACCCCTTCAGTCATGAGTGTCACATTATTCTGACAACAGAGGGGGCCAGTCATGTTTCCCTATACAACCCCTTCAGTCATGAGTGTCACATTATTCTGACAAAGGAGGGGGCCAGTCATGTTACCCTATACAACCCCTTCAGTTATGAGCGTCACATTATTCTGACAACAGAGGGGGCCAGTCATGTTACCCTATACAACCCCTTCAGTCATGAGTGTCACATTATTCTGACAACGGAGGGGGCCAGTCATGTTACCCTATACAACCCCTTCAGTCATGAGTGTCACATTATTCTGACAACGGAGGGGGCCAGTCATGTTACCCTATACAACCCCTTCAGTCATGAGTGTCACATTATTCTGACAACAGAGGGGGCCAGTCATGTTTCCCTATACAACCCCTTCAGTCATGAGTGTCACATTATTCTGACAACAGAGGGGGCCAGTCATGTTTCCCTATACAACCCCTTCAGTCATGAGTGTCACATTATTCTGACAACAGAGGGGGCCAGTCATGTTACCCTATACAACCCCTTCAGTCATAAGTCACATTATTCTGACAACGGAGGGGGCCAGTCATGTTACCCTATACAACCCCTTCAGTCATGAGTGTCACATAGTACTGATACCATTTTTGAAGAATTTCTTATGTCTAAAGTGAGGCTTATCAAAGGAGATATCAGTCAGTTCTCTAGGCCTCTTGGTAATTGAAAAGGAATTGCTTAAAGTGAAAAGTTGATGCCAGCCAGCCAGAAACTTAGGCACTTCCTATATAAACATGCATAAAGAATACATGATGCCCCTATTCCTACTTCCTCTAGTTGGTGTCCTGACACTTTATCACTAACCCTCCATCTCTGGGTTGCGAGTTCGAAACCTACTAGGGGCAGTTGCCAGGTACCGACCGTACGCTGGTGGTTTTTCTCCGGGTACTCTGCTTTCCTCCACCTCCAAAACCTGGCACATCCTTAAATGACCCTGGCTGTTAATAGGACGTTCAACAAAAACAAACCAAACCTCTAGTTGGACCTACTCTTACTTCCACTAGTTGGCCCCTATTCCTACTTCCACTAGTTGGCCCCTATTCCTACTTCCACTAGTAGGCCCCTATTCCTACTTCCTCTAGTAGGCCCCTATTCCTACTTCCACTAGTTGGCCCCTATTCCTACTTCCACTTGTTGGCCCCTATTCCTACTTCCACTAGTAGGCCCCTATTCCTACTTCCTCTAGTAGGCCCCTATTCCTACTTCCACTAGTTGGCCCCTATTCCTACTTCCACTAGTAGGCCCCTATTCCTACTTCCACTAGTTGGCCCCTATTCCTACTTCCACTAGTTGGCCCCTATTCCTACTTCCACTAGTTGGCCCCTATTCCTACTTCCTCAACTTGGCCCCTATTCCTACTTCCACTAGTTAGCCCCTATTCCTACTTCCACTAGTAGGCCCCTATTCCTACTTCCACTAGTTGGCCCCTATTCCTACTTCCACTAGTTGGCCCATATTCCTACTTTCACTAGTTGGCCCCTATTCCTACTTCCACTGGTTGGCCCCTATTTCTAATTCCTCTAGTTGGCCCCTATTTCTAATTCCTCTAGTTGGCCCCTATTCCTACTTCCTCTAGTTGGCCCCTATTTCTAATTCCTCTAGTTGGCCCCTATTTCTAATTCCTCTAGTTGGCCCCTATTTCTAATTCCTCTAGTTGGCCCCTATTCCTACTTCCACTAGTTGGCCCCTAACACCAACTTCCTCTAGTTGGCCCCTATTTCTAATTCCTCTAGTTGGCCCCTATTTCTAATTCCTCTAGTTGGCCCCTATTCCTACTTCCACTAGTTGGCCCCTAACACTAACTTCCACTAGTTGGCCCCTATTCCTACTTCCACTAGTTGGCCCCTATTACTACTTCCTCTTGTTGACCCCTAACACCAACTTCCTCTAGTTGGCCCCTATTTCTAATTCCTCTAGTTGGTTCACTCCCTCTTCCTCTAGTATATAGTGAATCAATTATACCAAATAAACTCTTTAAGATCCTGCGATAGCATTTTATGCGACAATGTGAGTTGACCATTCCCAACATACAACCACAGACATGCCTATCAAAAGCTCTGGCACAGGATATGGCCCAATTCCCCTGGTTTTTCGTTTTGTGTTGTGAAGAAATGTACGCATGGCTTTGAGTTCAACAAGATTGACTTTGCGGGAATTCTGACTGTCATATCTGGAGTACTAATTTCCAATCCCCAAAAAACTACTACACAATTTTCAGGGGCACCTGGGTACTTTTAGCTCTCCTGCTTGAAGGGCAAGTGAGGTTATGCAATGGTGCCATATTAGTTGTCAATGTCTAGCAACCTTGACCTACTTTCAAGATCGGAAAATGTTTGAACCATTCTTTTCCAATGTCAAAGAGACCAATGGTCAGGGTATTGGGCCTGTAACATGTTTGAATCAAAATTTACCAAAATGACCTGGTGCCCTTGCAAACTGTAGGGGAGGCCAAAGGGGCTGTTTTTGATTGGCCACCTGCAGCTGATAATAGAAGTTGACTTTGATAAAAAATACATTTCCTATCCACATTTGGTTGTAACATTAAAATGACCCAACTGATATATTTCCATTTCTGCATTTGGATCAAACAATGTGCAAAATGCATGATAGTTAGGTGAATCATCAGGACATCCAGTTAACCCTAGAGTTTTAGTAAGTTTAGAAGTCAAATCACTATTTCTCAGAAATCTGTAGGGTCAAAACATATGTTAAATAGACTGTACATGTACTTTTAAACTTAAGAGTCAAATTTGATTTTGGGGGGTCAAAAACATACTCTCAAAGTTCTACTGGATGCTTTGAGTCATGTAAAAAAAGATAACCTCGTAAATACCTTGCTTATGGTGTGAAACATATCCATCTTAAAATGCACTGAAACAAGAAATTAGTAATGAAAAATTTGTAACTTTTATTTGTGTTTTAGCTGTGACATTTCTAGAAAGATAAAGGTGTCATCAATTCTGGTTTCCAGATCCTTAAGTCAGAAAACAAAATAATGTAGTCATTGTCATAAAAATTGATAGTAGCTATCTTTTAACAAATATTTACTTTGCTGCAAATATATTTACCATGCCTTTCCTTGCTAAATTTCTTGCAATCAAGATTTTTGGAAAAAAAACCCATTTTTTTCAAAAAAGCAATAATTTAAAAATGAAAACAAGAGGCCCATGGGGCCTGTATCGCTCACCTGGTTGGATTAGACCAAATGTCATAATAATGTTCATGTTCAATTCGTTCTATTTGTCAATCTCAAACTAGAACTGTCGCCAGGATGGCTGACCAATACCCCCGCAATCTGCACGAGTCAATGGCGAATTGGAACTGTTAATTAGAGGCTAACTAAGATAACCCAGTAATAATTTTGAGAAAAGAAAGTGACATGCACATCTACGCATGGTCCTCTATATTTGTAAGAAATTTCATTGAAATCGGCCCTTCAGTTTAGGAGGAGTTGTCCGGACAAACTCAAAGTAATGGTTCTTATCGTAAAACTGTTTATAGTGACCAGTTGCCATAGCAACCATAATTTTGAGAAAAAGAAAGTGGCATGCACATCTACACATGATCATTGATATTTGTGTGAAGTTTCATTGGAATCAGCCCATCGGTTAAGGAAGAGTTGTCCGGACAAAATGTGTCTACAGACAGACGGATGGATGGATGGCCGGACGGACAACCTGATTCCAGTATACCCCCCCTAACTTCGTTGCGGGGGTATAACAATGCTATATATGGTAATGGTGTGGGGATCCAAACTGCTTTAAAGACTCTCTAAGGTCTGAAAGACCTCAAGGATTGTTTTTAGAACATCCATTTATAACTTTATGACTAGTAGCGATTTAAAGGAATTACCTCTATTTCCCCTATGGGGCCCCTCCTCTTTGGCCCCTCGGGGGGCAGAGTCACCATTTATGCAAAATCAGTTCTTCTTCCCCCAATGATGTTTCTGACCAAATTCAGTTCAAATACATTCATAACTTTATGACTAGTAGCGATTTGAAGGAATTACCTCTATTTCCCAATTAGGCCCCGCCCCTTTGGCCCCTTGGGGTCAGAGTCACCATTTATGCAACATCTGTTCCCCTTTCCCCAAGAATGTTTCTGACCAAATTGGGTTCAAATCCATTCCTAACTTTATGACTAGTAGCGATTTAAAGGAATTGCCTTAATTTCCCTTATTGGGCCCTGCCCCTCGGGCCCCTTGGGGGTCAGAGTCATCATCTATACAAAATCTAATCCCCTTCCGCAAAGGATGTTTCTGACCAAATTTGGTCAAAATCCAATAAGAACTTTATGACTAGTAGCGATTTGAAGCAAATAATGGCAGACGGACGACGGACGGACGGACGGACGGACGGACGACGAACGCCGCACCATGGCATAAGCTCACCGGACCTTCGGTCGAGGTGAGCTAAAAATGCACAATTTTTGTTTAGTTGTTACAGGTGGAATCTTATTTTTGTTTAGTGGTTTCAGGTGGAATCCTATTTTTGTTTAGTGGTTTCAGGTAGAATCCTATTTTTGTTAATAAACTTTAACTATAAGTAACAATTTTATTTTTTGGGGCATTTTTATTTCACCAAAATATGGACTTTTTTTTGCCAATTTTTTTGTTGTCATGAATGAAATAACCTTTCCTGTAGTGATATGTATCAGATTACGGAAGAATAAAAAACATAATCTTACCATAGAAATAAAAATAATACAAGACAAATCATGTTGCAATGTCACTTTCCAGGTGTCAGCATAACATGCTTCCTGAATATACATCTGATGTTCATCAGTTGTTCACAAGGGCAATAACTCTTATAGGCTTATTACCAGATACAAGCTTATTATGAGACATGGGCATATTACCTGGCTTTGGCTTATTGTCAGACATGGACTTATTGTCAGACATGGGGCTTATTGCCAGACATGGGCTTATTACCAGACATTATAGGCTTATCACCGTACAATGGCTCAGTACCACACAGAGGCTTATTACCATGTACATGGGTTTATTACCAGACATTGGCTTATTACCATACACTGGCTTATTGTCATACATGGGTTTATTACCACACATGGGTTTATTATCATACATGGGTTTATTACCATACATGGGTTTATTACCAGACATGGGTTTATTACCATACATGGGTTTATTAGCAGACATGGGTTTATTACCATACATGGGTTTATTAGCAGACATGGGTTTATTACCATACATGGGTTTATTACCAGACATGGGTTTATTACCAGACATGGATTTATTACCATACATGGGTTTATTACCAGACATGGGTTTATTACCATACATGGGTTTATTACCAGACATGGGCTTATTACCAGACATGGAGTTTTTACCAGATAGATAAGTAACATGTATTGTTTCCCATTTCTTTTGTATAGATGTATTCTTTACCAAAATCAGCTTGCAAATGTCTGTAAAAGAACAGGGAAGGACGTATTTCTAGCGTGATAATTCCTGGCTCTACCTCCTGTGACAGAGAAGCATACTCCATCAGCTGAGTGACAGAAACTGTATTTAACACTATGTACAAGCAACACAAACTCATTCCATCTACATGTCAATGTTTGCATAATTACAACAAAAGCTTGAAAAATGTGTAGATGAAAAGGAAACAAACAAGAGGCCCATGGGCCTTAACGGTCACCTGAGATTTGAAATATTTCAGTTAATTTAATTTACCCTTTTTGACCCTGCCCATCAGCCCTCAGGGGTCAGTCAGGGCCAACATATGCATATTATCAAACTTTCATCCCATGCTGAAAATGTTAACCCAAACTTTCATCCCATGCTGAAAATGTTAACCAAGTTAGAATGAATTCCAATAGAAATCAAACAAATCAGTCAAAAATGTAATTTCCGTATATAAACTATAGTAAAATTTAATCCCTCCCCAGGGGCAAACTTATGACCCCCGGGTCATTAAATTAATAAATTTTAGGGGATTAGAATAGGGGATTAGAACAGGGGATTAGAATAGGTCACTTGAGACTTTGTCTCAGGTGACCTAAAAATGTCAAATTGATATCTTTTGGCCCCGCCCCTCAGCCCCCTGGGGGGTCAGCCCCACCAATTGTACAATTTTGAATCTCTACTCCAATGGGGTGCTACCAGGCGAATATGAGCGATATCCATTGCTTAGTTTCAGAGGAGAAGTTGTTTATAACAATTCAGCCAAACTGGCCCCTTTTGGCCCCGCCCCTCAGCCCCGTCATTTGTACAATTTTGAATCCCTACCCCAAGGGGATGCTACCAGTAAAATATGAGAGATATCCATTGATTAGTTTCAGAGGAGAAGTTGTTTATAACAATACAGCCAAACTGGCCCCTTTTTGGCCACGCCCCTAAGACCCCAAGGGGGTCAGCCCCACCATTTGTACAATTTTAAATTCTTACCCCAAGTAGGTGCTACCAGGCAAATATGAGAGATATCAATTGCTCGGTTTCAGAGAAGAAGTCTTTTATATCAATATAGCCCAATTGACCACATTTAGCCCCACCCCTCAGAACCCTAGGAGGTCAGCCTGATCATTTGTACAATTTTGAATCTCTACCACATAGTGATGCTACCAGGCAAATATGAGCGATATCCATTGCTCGGTTTCAGAGAAGTCGTTTATATCAATATAGCCCGATTGACCTCATTTGGCCCTGCCCCTCAGGCCCCTGGGGGGTCAGCCCCATCATTTGTACAATTTTGAATCCCCACCTAATAGTGATGCTACCAGGCAAATATGAGCTATATCCATTGCTCGGTTTCAGAGAAGAAGTCGTTTATATCAATATAGCCCGAATGACCTCATTTGGCCCCGCCCCTCAGGCCCCTGGAGGGTCAGCCCCATCATTTGTACACTTTTGAATCCCTACCACATAGTGATGCTACCAGGCAAATATGAGCGATATCCATTGCTCGGTTTCAGAGAAGGGGCCGCGGTGGCCGAGTGGTTAAGGTGTCCCGACACTTTAACACTAGCCCTCCACCTCTGGGTTTGCGAGTTCGAAACCTACGTGGGGCAGTTGCCAGGTACTGACCGTAGGTTGGTGGTTTTTCTCCGGGTACTCCGGCTTTCCTCCACCTCCAAACCTGGCACGTCCTTAAATGACCCTGGCTGTTAGTAGGACGTTAAACAAAAACAAACAATCGGTTTCAGAGAAGAAGTCGTTTATATCAATATAGCCCGATTCACCTCATTTGGCCCCGCCCCTCAGGCCCCTGGGTGGTCAGCCCCATCATTTGTACAATTTTGAATCCCCACCCCATAGTGATGCTATGGGGCAAATAGGTGTAATATCCTTTGCTTGGTTTCAGAGAAGAAGTCGTTTATACTAATAGAGCCAAATTGACCCCTTTCGGCCCCGCCCATTAGCCCTCAGGGGTCAGTCAGGGCCAACATATGCATATTATCAAACTTTCATCCCATGCTGAAAATGTTAACCAAGTTAGAATGAATTCCAATAGAAATCAAACAAATCAAAAATGTAATTTCCATATATAAACTATAGTAAAATTTAACCCCTCCCCAGGAGCAAACTTATGACCCCCGGGTCATTAAATTAATAAATTTTAGTAGAGCACCTTAAGACCCTTCCAACTATGAAGAGTATTTGATTCTACCTTATTTTGGTCTTTAGAAGAAGATTTTTGAAACATCAGCCAATTTGACCATTTTTAGCCCCGCCCATCAGCCCCTCCGGGTCAATCAGGGCCAACATGTGCATACCCTCAAACTGCCATCCCAAGTTGATAATGTTAACCAAATTAGAATGAATTCCAATAGAAATCAAACAAATTATAGTCAAAAATGTGATTTCCCTATATTAACTATAGTAAAGTTTACCCCTTCCCCAGGGGCAAACGTGAGACCCCAGGGTCATGAAATTCACAATTTTAGTAAAGCATCTTTAGACCCTTCCAATTATAAAGGGTATTTGATTCCAACTTATTTCGGTCTTGAGAAGAAGATTTTTGAAATTTCAGTCAATTTGGCCATTTTTAGCCCCGCCCATCAGCCCCTGGGGGTCAGTCAGGGCAAACATGTGCATGCCATCAAACTGTCATCCCATGCTGACAATATTTACGAAATTAGAATGAATTTCAATAGAAATAAAACAAATAAAAGTCAAAAATGTGATTTCCCTATATAAACTATAGTAAAGTTTACCCCCTCCCCAGGGGCAAACTTGAGACCCCGGGGTCATGAAATTCACAATTTTAGTAAAGCATTTTAAGACCCTTCCAATTTTAAAGAGTATTTGATTCCAACTTATTTCGGTCTTGAGATGAAGATTTTTGAAATTTCAGTCAATTTGGCCCTTTCTAGCCCCGCCCATCAGCCCCTGGGGGTCAGTCAGGGCCAACATGTGCATGCCATCAAACTGTCATCCCATGCTGACAATGTTTACCAAATTAGAATGAATTCCAATAGAAATAAACAAATAAAAGTCAAAAATGTTATTTCCCTATATAAACTATAGTAAAGTTTACCCCCTCCCCAGGGGCAAACTTGAGACCCCGGGGTCATGAAATTCACAATTTTGGTAAAGCACCTTCAGACCCTGCCATCTATGGAGTGTATTTGATTCCATATTATCAGAGAGTAGAGAAAAAGATTTTTGAAATTTCAGTCAATTTGGCCATTTTTAGCCCCGCCCATCAGCCCCTGGGGGTCAGTCAGGGCCAACATGTGCATGCCATCAAACTGTCATCCCATGCTGATAATGTTAACCAAATTAGAATGAATTCCAATGGAAATAAAACAAATAAAAGTCAAAAATGTGATTTTCCTATATAAACTATAGTAAAGTTTACCCCCTCCCCAGGGGCAAACGTGAGACCCCTGGGTCATGAAATTTACAATTTTGGTAAAGCACCTTAAGATCCTTCCATCTATGAAGAGTGTTTGATTCCACCATATCTGAGAGTAGAGAAGAAGATTTTTGAAGTTTTAGTCAATTTGATCCTTTTTAGCCCCACCCCTGAGGCCCCTGGGGGGTGGGGACCATATAATTTACAATTTTGGTTGACCTTTAGCCATAGAAGCTTCCTGCCAAATTTCATTGAATTTGGTTTAGGGGTTTTGGAGAAGAAGTCGAAAATGTAAATTGTTTACGGACGGACGGCGCACGACGCACGACGACGGACAAAAGGGGATTAGAATAGGTCACTTGAGACTTTGTCTCAGGTGACCTAAAAATATAACAGAATTTCTGAAGGTCAAAAGCAAAATAATATGAGTGGGGGCAGTAGTTGAGTGTTTGGTGGAGGGGGATGGTTTGTAGAATGGGTGGGCCAAGCTCAAACTTACTCTCTTAAAGGGTCACTTCCTAACTACGCAGGTATAGGGAAATTCCCAACAGTTTGAGCTAGTAAATTACATCCTGAACTCTCGTTTTTGTTGCACTCTATTCCATCATTCAACTTAGTCTCTGACCTTAAACACAATCACAACCTAGGTTGGTAGCACAGTGAAACCTCTCAAATATTCTAAAGTTGAAATTTTTAAAGGGTCAAAGGCACCAAATCGTCACTAAGAAGTTGTAACGAAAATATTTTGACGTGCTGGATCTCGAACACAGGAACTTTCGTTCTATAAAAACCTTCACCACCTTTCTAATGGGGACATCACTGCCAGCGGTAATTAGTGAGACAACTATTACCTGTACTCTCGGCTGTGACACTAGATAGTTTAATTAGTATGGTAGCTATTCAAGTTTAACTTCCTTAGAACCAAAATATTTTGGCTGACCAGAAAAAAATATACTACTGGCATTGAATAGCAAAAAATTCTCTGATTGCTGCTTGGAATATCAATGATGATGATAAAAAAGAAATAGTCATTTTCGTAAAACTTATTTATAATTATATTGCTAAATATGTGATGAAACCAACAACCAGGTGACATAATCTTATCTGATCGCGAGCCGATATATAATTAGTGGGTTATCAGATAATCAAAATCTAAAAATCTTGTCCGCAGGCAAGTTTACATGCAAATGTTATACAACAACCATTCTTTAGAATGACAAAATTTGAAATGAAAAACTTCCTCAGATATTTTCACACAAACCTGCGTTGATTTCACTTGTCAGGATGACTTTCTGTGTAATATATCCAGGATGTGAATTTCATTTCTTTTCATCTGTAAATTGGTGATGAGCGGAAAATCCTACAAGTCACTAGCAGAGAAACATATGTACCCGCGACAAAAAAGTCCACATTTAATGATCGTACACAAATTAGCCGGAAATCCTTTTATAAAAATATCCTGCTACACACCATTATGGAGGTAACTCTCTCAATTCTTTGTATCTTTTGAGCTAATTAAAGCATATTGGACATGATGTATGGGCAACTTGTCAAACAGTTGTGAATAAGAAAACATGACAAATTTTAATTCTATACAACAAGAGATTTGAACAAATAAAACCTTTCCGATTTCTAAAACGTAAAAATGCTTGAAGAGTAATGCTATTAATACACCATTTTGATTGAGGAGTTTTTTAACTGGTTGGGCTTATGTTGACGAGATAGCTGAAAATTACACTTTAAAATGCATTGCAAGCTTAATGACAAATTATCAGAAATATACAATTAACTCTTTCTCTAATTCTTGAAATATTTTCAAGCATTTTGAATTTTCTTGTATTTTATGTATCAATTTTAGTCCAAAATTTCATCTTTTTAGAAAATAAATATTTCAGAAAATTATTTCAACACAACACCTGTGATGAATCTAACCAGGTATGAAATACTATCAGATTGTGTTTGATACCACCTATGTGTTTTGAAGGACAATGTCCCCTATTCCAGGTGAAAGAGACTTCGCCAATCACTTCCTACACATAGCAGGTAAAGATCAAGGTAAAGTTCATAGTAATTAAAGAGTACCAGGTAATATAGTTTACCTGATGCAGGTGTTAACGATATGATGGAAACTTAAGGATCCATATGCAGTAAAACTGAGTATTTTTTCAGGTGTGAACTATTTTTGTAATTGGCTTCCAAAACTAGCAATAATTTTGGTCTGTTTTATAACTGAAAAGAGTTTTATCTCCAGTATCTACTCCACAATGTGTTCTATCTCAAGTCTCTACTCCACAAAGAAGTGTTCTATCTCCAGTCTCTACTCCACAAAGTGTTCTATCTCAAGTCTATACTCCACAAAGTGTTCTATCTCCAGTCTCTACTCCACAAAGTGTTCTATCTCCAGTCTCTACTCCACAAAGTGTTCTATCTCCAGTCTCTACTCCACAAAGTGTTCTATCTCCAGTCTCTACTAGTACTCCACAAAGTGTTCTATCTCCAGTCTCTACTCCACAAAGTGTTCTATCTCCAGTCTCTACTCCACAAAGTGTTCTATCTCCAGTCTCTACTCCACAAAGTGTTCTATCTCAAGTCTCTACTCCACAAAGAAGTGTTCTATCTCCAGTCTCTACTCCACAAAGTGTTCTATCTCCAGTCTCTACTAGTACTCCACAAAGTGTTCTATCTCCAGTCTCTACTCCACAAAGTGTTCTATCTCCAGTCTCTACTCCACAAAGTGTTCCATCTCCAGTCTCTACTCCACAAAGTGTTCTATCTCCAGTCTCTACTCCACAAAGTGTTCTATCTCCAGTCTCTACTCCACAAAGTGTTCTATCTCCAGTCTCTACTCCACAAAGAAGTGTTCTATCTCCAGTCTCTACTCCACAAGAGTGTTCTATCTCCAGTCTCTACTCCACAAAGTGTTCTATCTCCAGTCTCTACTCCACAAGAAGTGTTCTATCTCCAGTCTCTACTCCACAAAGTGTTCTATCTCCAGTCTCTACTCCACAAAGTGTTCTATCTCCAGTCTCTACTCCACAAGAAGTGTTCTATCTCCAGTCTCTACTCCACAAAGTGTTCTATCTCCAGTCTCTACTCCACAAAGTGTTCTATCTCCAGTCTCTACTCCACAAAGAAGTGTTTTATTTCCAGTCTCTACTCCACAAAGTGTTCTATCTCCAGTCTCTACTCCACAAAGTGTTCTATCTCCAGTCTCTACTCCACAAAGAAGTGTTCTATATCCAGTCTCTACTCCACAAAGTGTTCCATCTCCAGTCTCTACTCCACAAAGAAGTGTTCTATCTCCAGTCTCTACTCCACAAAGTGTTCTATCCCCAGTCTCTACTCCACAAAGTGTTCTATCTCCAGTCTCTACTTCACAAAGTGTTCTATCTCCAGTCTCTACTCCACAAAGTGTTCTATCTCCAGTCTCTACTCCACAAAGTGTTCTATCTCCAGTCTCTACTCCACAAAGTGTTCTATCTCCAGTCTCTACTCCACAAAGTGTTCTATCTCCAGTCTCTACTCCACAAAAGTGTTCTATCTCCAGTCTCTACTCCACAAATGTGTTCTATCTCCAGTCTCTACTCCACAAAAATGTGTTCTATCTCCAGTCTCTACTCCATAAAGTGTTCTATCTCCAGTCTCTACTCCACAAAGAAGTGTTCTATCTCCAGTCTCTACTCCACAAAGAAGTGTTCTATCTCCAGTCTCTACTCCACAAAGTGTTCTATCTCCAGTCTCTACTCCACAAAGAAGTGTTCTATCTCCAGTCTCTACTCCACAAAGTGTTCTATCTCCAGTCTCTACTCCACAAAGTGTTCTATCTCCAGTCTCTACTCCACAAAGTGTTCTATCTCCAGTCTCTACTCCACAAAGTGTTCTATCTCCAGTCTCTACTCTACAAAGTGTTCTATCTCCAGTCTCTACTCCACAAAGATGTGTTCTATCTCCAGTCTCTACTCCACAAAGATGTGTTCTATCTCCAGTCTCTACTCCACAAAGTGTTCTATCTCCAGTCTCTACTCCACAAAGTGTTCTATCTCCAGTCTCTACTCCACAAAGATGTGTTCTATCTCCAGTCTCTACTCCACAAAGTGTTCTATCTCCAGTCTCTACTCCACAAAGTGTTCTATCTCCAGTCTCTACTCCACAAAAAGTTCTATCTCCAGTCTCTACTCCACAAAGTGTTCTATCTCCAGTCTCTACTCCACAAAGATGTGTTCTATCTCCAGTCTCTACTCCACAAAGATGTGTTCTATCTCCAGTCTCTACTCAACAAAGTGTTCTATCTCCAGTCTCTACTCCACAAAGTGTTCTATCTCCAGTCTCTACTCCACAAAGTGTTCTATCTCCAGTCTCTACTCCACAAAGTGTTCTATCTCCAGTCTCTACTCCACAAAGATGTGTTCTATCTCCAGTCTCTACTCAACAAAGTGTTCTATCTCCAGTCTCTAATCCATAACGTGTTCTATCTCCAGTCTCTACTCCACAAAGATGTGTTCTATCTCCAGTCTCTACTCCACAAAGTGTTCTATCTCTAGTCTCTACTCCACAAAGGAGCATTCTATCTCCAGTCTCTACTCCACAAAGATGTGTTCTATCTCCAGTCTCTACTCCACAAAGTGTTCTATCTCCAGTCTCTACTCCAAAAAGTGTTTTATATCCAGTTTCTACTCCACAAAATGTGTTCTATCTCCAGTCTCTACTCCACAAAGAAGTGTTCTATCTCCAGTCCCTACTCCACAAAGTGTTCTATCTCCAGTCTCTACTCCACAAAGTGTTCTATCTCCAGTCTCTAATCCATAACGTGTTCTATCTCCAGTCTCTACTCCACAAAGATGTGTTCTATCTCCAGTCTCTACTCCACAAAGATGTGTTCTATCTCCAGTCTCTACTCCACAAAGAAGTGCTCTATGTCCAGTCTCTACTCCACAAAGAATATTTCTATCTCCAGTCCCTACTCCACAAAGGAGTGTTTTATCTCCAGTCTCTACTCCACAAAGAAGTGTTCTATCTCCAGTCTCTACTCCATAAAGGAATGTTTTATCTCCAGTCTCTACTCCACAAAGTGTTCTATCTCCAGTCTCTACTCCATAAAGTGTTCTATCTCCAGTCTCTACTCCACAAAGGAGCATTCTATCTCCAGTCTCTACTCCACAAAGAAGTGTTCTATCTCCAGTCTCTACTCCACAAAGTGTTCTATCTCTACTCCACAAAGTGTTCTATCTCCAGTCTCTACTCCACAAAGTGTTCTATCTCCAGTCTCTACTCCACAAAGATGTGTTCTATCTCCAGTCTCTACTCTACAAAGTGTTCTATCTCCAGTCTCTACTCCACAAAGATGTGTTCTATCTCCAGTCTCTACTCCACAAAGATGTGTTCTATCTCCAGTCTCTACTCTACAAAGTGTTCTATCTCCAGTCTCTACTCCACAAAGATGTGTTCTATCTCCAGTCTCTACTCCACAAAGTGTTCTATCTCCAGTCTCTACTCCACAAAGTGTTCTAGCTCCAGTCTCTACTCCACAAAGATGTGTTCTATTTCCAGTCTCTACTCCACAAAGATGTGTTCTATCTCCAGTCTCTACTCCACAAAGTGTTCTATCTCCAGTCTCTACTCCACAAAGTGTTCTATCTCCAGTCTCTACTTCACAAAGTGTTCTATCTCCAGTCTCTACTCCACAAAGTGTTCTATTTCCAGTCTCTACTTCACAAAGTGTTCTATTTCCAGTCTCTACTCCACAAAGTGTTCTATCTCCAGTCTCTACTCCACAAAGTGTTCTATCTCCAGTCTCTACTCCACAAAGATGTGTTCTATCTCCAGTCTCTACTCTACAAAGTGTTCTATCTCCAGTCTGTACTCCATAAAGATGTGTTCTATCTCCAGTCTCTACTCCACAAAGTGTTTTATCTCCAGTCTCTACTCCACAAAGAAGTGTTCTATCTCCAGTCTCTACTCCACAAAGAAGTGTTCTATCTCCAGTCTCTACTCCACAAAGAAGTGTTCTATCTCCAGTCTCTACTCCATAAAGATGTGTTCTATCTCCAGTCTCTACTCCACAAAGAAGTGTTCTATCTCCAGTCTCTACTCCATAAAGATGTGTTCTATCTCCAGTCCCTACTCCACAAAGTGTTCTATCTCCAGTCTGTACTCCACAAAGTGTTCTATCTCCAGTCTCTACTCCACAAAGTGTTCTATCTCCAGTCTCTACTCCACAAAGATGTGTTCTATCTCCAGTCCCTACTCAACAAAGTGTTCTATCTCCAGTCTCTACTCCACAAAGAAGTGTTCTATCTCCAGTCTTTACTCCACAAAGATGTGTTCTATCTCCAGTCTCTACTCCACAAAGATGTGTTCTATCTCCAGTCTCTACTCCACAAAGATGTGTTCTATCTCCAGTCTCTACTCCACAAAGTGTTCTATCTCCAGTCTCTACTCCACAAAGTGTTCTATCTCCAGTCTCTACTCCACAAAGATGTGTTCTATCTCCAGTCTCTACTCCACAAAGTGTTCTATCTCCAGTCTCTACTCCACAAAGTGTTCTATCTCCAGTCTCTACTCCACAAAAGTTCTATCTCCAGTCTCTACTCCACAAAGTGTTCTATCTCCAGTCTCTACTCCACAAAGATGTGTTCTATCTCCAGTCTCTACTCCACAAAGATGTGTTCTATCTCCAGTCTCTACTCAACAAAGTGTTCTATCTCCAGTCTCTACTCCACAAAGTGTTCTATCTCCAGTCTCTACTCCACAAAGTGTTCTATCTCCAGTCTCTACTCCACAAAGTGTTCTATCTCCAGTCTCTACTCCACAAAGATGTGTTCTATCTCCAGTCTCTACTCAACAAAGTGTTCTATCTCCAGTCTCTAATCCATAACGTGTTCTATCTCCAGTCTCTACTCCACAAAGATGTGTTCTATCTCCAGTCTCTACTCCACAAAGTGTTCTATCTCCAGTCTCTACTCCACAAAGGAGCATTCTATCTCCAGTCTCTACTCCACAAAGATGTGTTCTATCTCCAGTCTCTACTCCACAAAGTGTTCTATCTCCAGTCTCTACTCCAAAAAGTGTTTTATATTCAGTTTCTACTCCACAAAAATGTGTTCTATCTCCAGTCTCTACTCCACAAAGAAGTGTTCTATCTCCAGTCCCTACTCCACAAAGTGTTCTATCTCCAGTCTCTACTCCACAAAGTGTTCTATCTCCAGTCTCTAATCCATAACGTGTTCTATCTCCAGTCTCTACTTCACAAAGTGTTCTATTTCCAGTCTCTACTCCACAAAGTGTTCTATCTCCAGTCTCTACTCCACAAAGTGTTCTATCTCCAGTCTCTACTCCACAAAGATGTGTTCTATCTCCAGTCTCTACTCTACAAAGTGTTCTATCTCCAGTCTCTACTCCATAAAGATGTGTTCTATCTCCAGTCTCTACTCCACAAAGTGTTTTATCTCCAGTCTCTACTCCACAAAGAAGTGTTCTATCTCCAGTCTCTACTCCACAAAGAAGTGTTCTATCTCCAGTCTCTACTCCACAAAGAAGTGTTCTATCTCCAGTCTCTACTCCATAAAGATGTGTTCTATCTCCAGTCTCTACTCCACAAAGAAGTGTTCTATCTCCAGTCTCTACTCCATAAAGATGTGTTCTATCTCCAGTCCCTACTCCACAAAGTGTTCTATCTCCAGTCTGTACTCCACAAAGTGTTCTATCTCCAGTCTCTACTCCACAAAGTGTTCTATCTCCAGTCTCTACTCCACAAAGATGTGTTCTATCTCCAGTCCCTACTCAACAAAGTGTTCTATCTCCAGTCTCTACTCCACAAAGAAGTGTTCTATCTCCAGTCTTTACTCCACAAAGATGTGTTCTATCTCCAGTCTCTACTCTACAAAGTGTTCTATCTCCAGTCTCTACTCCACAAAGATGTGTTCTATCTCCAGTCTCTACTCCACAAAGATGTGTTCTATCTCCAGTCTCTACTCCACAAAGTGTTCTATCTCCAGTCTCTACTCCACAAAGTGTTCTATCTCCAGTCTCTACTCCACAAAGATGTGTTCTATCTCCAGTCTCTACTCCACAAAGTGTTCTATCTCCAGTCTCTACTCCACAAAGATGTGTTCTATTTCCAGTCTCTACTCCACAAAGATGTGTTCTATCTCCAGTCTCTACTCCACAAAGTGTTCTATCTCCAGTCTCTACTCCACAAAGATGTGTTCTATTTCCAGTCTCTACTTCACAAAGTGTTCCATCTCCAGTCTCTACTCCACAAAGTGTTATATCTCCAGTCTCTACTCCACAAAGTGTTCTATCTCCAGTCTCTACTCCACAAAGTGTTCTATCTCCAGTCTCTACTCCACAAAGTGTTCTATTTCCAGTCTCTACTCCACAAAGAAGTGTTCTATCTTCAGTCTCTACTACACAACGAAGTGTTCTATCTCCAGTCTCTACTCCACAAAGTGTTCTATCTCCAGTCTCTACTCCACAAAGAAGTGTTCTATCTCCAGTCTCTACTCCACAAAGAAGTGTTCTATCTCCTGTCTCTACTCCACAAAGATGTGTTCTATCTCCAGTCTCTACTCCACAAAGTGTTCTATCTCCAGTCTCTACTCCACAAAGATGTGTTTTATCTCCAGTCTCTACTCCACAAAGAAGTGTTCTATCTTCAGTCTCTACTCTACAAAGTGTTCTATCTCCAGTCTCTACTCCACATAGATGTGTTCTATCTCCAGTCTCTACTCCACAAAGATGTGTTCTATCTCCAGTCTCTACTCCACAAAGATGTGTTCTATCTCCAGTCTCTACTCCACAAAGATGTGTTCTATCTCCAGTCTCTACTCCACAAAGATGTGTTCTATCTCCAGTCTCTACTCTACAAAGTTTTCTATCTCCAGTCTCTACTCCACAAAGTGTTCTATCTCCAGTCTCTACTCTACAAAGATGTGTTCTATTTCCAGTCTATACTTCACAAAGTGTTATATCTCCAGTCTCTACTCCACAAAGTGTTCTATTTCCAGTCTCTACTCCACAAAGAAGTGTTCTATCTCCAGTCTCTACTCCACAAAGAAGTGTTCTATCTCCAGTCTCTACTCCACAAAGATGTGTTCTATCTCCAGTCTCTACTCCACAAAGTGTTCTATCTCCAGTCTCTACTCCACAAAGATGTGTTCTATTTCCAGTCTCTACTTCACAAAGTGTTCCATCTCCAGTCTCTACTCCACAAAGTGTTCTATCTCCAGTCTCTACTCCACAAAGTGTTCTATTTCCAGTCTCTACTCCACAAAGAAGTGTTCTATCTCTAGTCTCTACTCCACAAAGAAGTGTTCTATCTCCTGTCTCTACTCCACAAAGATGTGTTCTATTTCCAGTCTCTACTTCACAAAGTGTTCCATCTCCAGTCTCTACTCCACAAAGATGTGTTCTATCTCCAGTCTCTACTCCACAAAGTGTTCTATCTCCAGTCTCTACTCCACAAAGTGTTCTATCTCCAGTCTCTACTCCACAAAGATGTGTTCTATCTCCAGTCTCTACTCCACAAAGTGTTCTATCTCCAGTCTCTACTCCACAAAGATGTGTTCTATTTCCAGTCTCTACTCCACAAAGATGTGTTCTATCTCCAGTCTCTACTCCACAAAGTGTTCTATCTCCAGTCTCTACTCCACAAAGATGTGTTCTATTTCCAGTCTCTACTTCACAAAGTGTTCCATCTCCAGTCTCTACTCCACAAAGTGTTATATCTCCAGTCTCTACTCCACAAAGTGTTCTATCTCCAGTCTCTACTCCACAAAGTGTTCTATCTCCAGTCTCTACTCCACAAAGTGTTCTATTTCCAGTCTCTACTCCACAAAGAAGTGTTCTATCTTCAGTCTCTACTACACAACGAAGTGTTCTATCTCCAGTCTCTACTCCACAAAGTGTTCTATCTCCAGTCTCTACTCCACAAAGAAGTGTTCTATCTCCAGTCTCTACTCCACAAAGAAGTGTTCTATCTCCTGTCTCTACTCCACAAAGATGTGTTCTATCTCCAGTCTCTACTCCACAAAGTGTTCTATCTCCAGTCTCTACTCCACAAAGATGTGTTTTATCTCCAGTCTCTACTCCACAAAGAAGTGTTCTATCTTCAGTCTCTACTCTACAAAGTGTTCTATCTCCAGTCTCTACTCCACATAGATGTGTTCTATCTCCAGTCTCTACTCCACAAAGATGTGTTCTATCTCCAGTCTCTACTCCACAAAGATGTGTTCTATCTCCAGTCTCTACTCCACAAAGATGTGTTCTATCTCCAGTCTCTACTCCACAAAGATGTGTTCTATCTCCAGTCTCTACTCTACAAAGTTTTCTATCTCCAGTCTCTACTCCACAAAGTGTTCTATCTCCAGTCTCTACTCTACAAAGATGTGTTCTATTTCCAGTCTATACTTCACAAAGTGTTATATCTCCAGTCTCTACTCCACAAAGTGTTCTATTTCCAGTCTCTACTCCACAAAGAAGTGTTCTATCTCCAGTCTCTACTCCACAAAGAAGTGTTCTATCTCCAGTCTCTACTCCACAAAGATGTGTTCTATCTCCAGTCTCTACTCCACAAAGTGTTCTATCTCCAGTCTCTACTCCACAAAGATGTGTTCTATTTCCAGTCTCTACTTCACAAAGTGTTCCATCTCCAGTCTCTACTCCACAAAGTGTTCTATCTCCAGTCTCTACTCCACAAAGTGTTCTATTTCCAGTCTCTACTCCACAAAGAAGTGTTCTATCTCTAGTCTCTACTCCACAAAGAAGTGTTCTATCTCCTGTCTCTACTCCACAAAGATGTGTTCTATCTCCAGTCTCTACTCCACAAAGTGTTCTATCTCCAGTCTCTACTCCACAAAGATGTGTTCTATCTCCAGTCTCTACTCCACAAAGAAGTGTTCTATCTTCAGTCTCTACTCTACAAAGTGTTCTATCTCCAGTCTCCACTCCACAAAGATGTGTTCTATTTCCAGTCTCTACTTCACAAAGTGTTCCATCTCCAGTCTCTACTCCACAAAGTGTTCTATCTCCAGTCTCTACTCCACAAAGTGTTCTATTTCCAGTCTCTACTCCACAAAGAAGTGTTCTATCTCCAGTCTCTACTCCACAAAGAAGTGTTCTATCTCCTGTCTCTACTCCACAAAGATGTGTTCTATCTCCAGTCTCTACTCCACAAAGTGTTCTATCTCCAGTCTCTACTCCACAAAGATGTGTTCTATCTCCAGTCTCTACTCCACAAAGTGTTCTATCTCCAGTCTCTACTCCACAAAGATGTGTTCTATTTCCAGTCTCTACTTCACAAAGTGTTCCATCTCCAGTCTCTACTCCACAAAGTGTTCTATCTCCAGTCTCTACTCCACAAAGTGTTCTATTTCCAGTCTCTACTCCACAAAGAAGTGTTCTATCTCCAGTCTCTACTCCACAAAGTGTTCTATCTCCAGTCTCTACTCCACAAAGAAGTGTTCTATCTCCAGTCTCTACTCCACAAAGAAGTGTTCTATCTCCAGTCTCTACTCCACAAAGAAGTGTTCTATCTCCAGTCTCTACTCCACAAAGTGTTCTATCTCCAGTCTCTACTCCACAAAGATGTGTTCTATTTCCAGTCTCTACTTCACAAAGTGTTCCATCTCCAGTCTCTACTCCACAAAGTGTTCTATCTCCAGTCTCTACTCCACAAAGTGTTCTATTTCCAGTCTCTGCTCCACAAAGAAGTGTTCTATCTCCAGTCTCTACTCCACAAAGATGTGTTCTATCTCCAGTCTCTACTCCACAAAGAAGTGTTCTATCTCCAGTCTCTACTCCACAAAGAAGTGTTCTATCTCCAGTCTCTACTCCACAAAGTGTTCTATCTCCAGTCTCTACTCCACAAAGTGTTCTATCTCCAGTCTCTACTCCACAAAGTGTTCTATTTCCAGTCTCTACTCCACAAAGATGTGTTCTATCTCCAGTCTCTACTCCACAAAGTGTTCTATCTCCAGTCTCTACTCCACAAAGTGTTCTATCTCCAGTCTCTACTCCACAAAGAAGTGTTCTATCTCCAGTCTCTACTCCACAAAGTGTTCTATCTCCAGTCTCTACTCCACAAAGTGTTCTATCTCCAGTCTCTACTCCACAAAGTGTTCTATCTCCAGTCTCTACTCCACAAAGTGTTCTATCTCCAGTCTCTACTCCACAAAGAAGTGTTCTATCTCCAGTCTCTACTCCACAAAGATGTGTTCTATCTCCAGTCTCTACTCCACAAAGAAGTGTTCTATCTTCAGTCTCTACTCTACAAAGTGTTCTATCTCCAGTCTCTACTCCACATAGATGTGTTCTATCTCCAGTCTCTACTCCACAAAGATGTGTTCTATCTCCAGTCTCTACTCCACAAAGATGTGTTCTATCTCCAGTCTCTACTCCACAAAGATGTGTTCTATCTCCAGTCTCTACTCCACAAAGATGTGTTCTATCTCCAGTCTCTACTCCACAAAGAAGTGTTCTATCTCCAGTCTCTACTCCACAAAGATGTGTTCTATCTCCAGTCTCTACTCCACAAAGTGTTCTATCTCCAGTCTCTACTCCACAAAGATGTGTTCTATTTCCAGTCTCTACTTCACAAAGTGTTCCATCTCCAGTCTCTACTCCACAAAGTGTTCTATCTCCAGTCTCTACTCCACAAAGTGTTCTATCTCCAGTCTCTACTCCACAAAGTGTTCTATCTCCAGTCTCTACTCCACAAAGTGTTCTATTTCCAGTCTCTACTCCACAAAGTGTTCTATCTCCAGTCTCTACTCCACAAAGTGTTCTATTTCCAGTCTCTACTCCACAAAGAAGTGTTCTATCTTCAGTCTCTACTACACAACGAAGTGTTCTATCTCCAGTCTCTACTCCACAAAGTGTTCTATCTCCAGTCTCTACTCCACAAAGAAGTGTTCTATCTCCAGTCTCTACTCCACAAAGAAGTGTTCTATCTCCTGTCTCTACTCCACAAAGATGTGTTCTATCTCCAGTCTCTACTCCACAAAGTGTTCTATCTCCAGTCTCTACTCCACAAAGATGTGTTTTATCTCCAGTCTCTACTCCACAAAGAAGTGTTCTATCTTCAGTCTCTACTCTACAAAGTGTTCTATCTCCAGTCTCTACTCCACATAGATGTGTTCTATCTCCAGTCTCTACTCCACAAAGATGTGTTCTATCTCCAGTCTCTACTCCACAAAGATGTGTTCTATCTCCAGTCTCTACTCCACAAAGTGTTCTATCTCCAGTCTCTACTCCACAAAGATGTGTTCTATTTCCAGTCTCTACTTCACAAAGTGTTCCATCTCCAGTCTCTACTCCACAAAGTGTTCTATCTCCAGTCTCTACTCCACAAAGTGTTCTATTTCCAGTCTCTGCTCCACAAAGAAGTGTTCTATCTCCAGTCTCTACTCCACAAAGTGTTCTATCTCCAGTCTCTACTCCACAAAGAAGTGTTCTATCTCCAGTCTCTACTCCACAAAGAAGTGTTCTATCTCCAGTCTCTACTCCACAAAGATGTGTTCTATCTCCAGTCTCTACTCCACAAAGTGTTCTATCTCCAGTCTCTACTCCACAAAGATGTGTTCTATTTCCAGTCTCTACTTCACAAAGTGTTCCATCTCCAGTCTCTACTCCACAAAGTGTTCTATCTCCAGTCTCTACTCCACAAAGTGTTCTATTTCCAGTCTCTGCTCCACAAAGAAGTGTTCTATCTCCAGTCTCTACTCCACAATGATGTGTTCTATCTCCAGTCTCTACTCCACAAAGAAGTGTTCTATCTCCAGTCTCTACTCCACAAAGAAGTGTTCTATCTCCAGTCTCTACTTCACAAAGTGTTCTATCTCCAGTCTCTACTCCACAAAGTGTTCTATCTCCAGTCTCTACTCCACAAAGTGTTCTATTTCCAGTCTCTACTCCACAAAGATGTGTTCTATCTCCAGTCTCTACTCCACAAAGTGTTCTATCTCCAGTCTCTACTCCACAAAGTGTTCTATCTCCAGTCTCTACTCCACAAAGAAGTGTTCTATCTCCAGTCTCTACTCCACAAAGTGTTCTATCTCCAGTCTCTACTCCACAAAGTGTTCTATCTCCAGTCTCTACTCCACAAAGTGTTCTATCTCCAGTCTCTACTCCACAAAGTGTTCTATCTCCAGTCTCTACTCCACAAAGAAGTGTTCTATCTCCAGTCTCTACTCCACAAAGATGTGTTTTATCTCCAGTCTCTACTCCACAAAGAAGTGTTCTATCTTCAGTCTCTACTCTACAAAGTGTTCTATCTCCAGTCTCTACTCCACATAGATGTGTTCTATCTCCAGTCTCTACTCCACAAAGATGTGTTCTATCTCCAGTCTCTACTCCACAAAGATGTGTTCTATCTCCAGTCTCTACTCCACAAAGATGTGTTCTATCTCCAGTCTCTACTCCACAAAGATGTGTTCTATCTCCAGTCTCTACTCCACAAAGAAGTGTTCTATCTCCAGTCTCTACTC
The DNA here is from genome assembly GCF_902652985.1 of Pecten maximus. Taxonomy (NCBI): domain Eukaryota; kingdom Metazoa; phylum Mollusca; class Bivalvia; order Pectinida; family Pectinidae; genus Pecten; species Pecten maximus. Next base: position 39,861,092 of record NC_047018.1, read on the forward strand.
CACAAAGATGTGTTCTATCTCCAGTCTCTACTCCACAAAGTGTTCTATCTCCAGTCTCTACTCCACAAAGATGTGTTCTATTTCCAGTCTCTACTTCACAAAGTGTTCCATCTCCAGTCTCTACTCCACAAAGTGTTCTATCTCCAGTCTCTACTCCACAAAGTGTTCTATCTCCAGTCTCTACTCCACAAAGTGTTCTATCTCCAGTCTCTACTCCACAAAGTGTTCTATTTCCAGTCTCTACTCCACAAAGAAGTGTTCTATCTTCAGTCTCTACTACACAACGAAGTGTTCTATCTCCAGTCTCTACTCCACAAAGTGTTCTATCTCCAGTCTCTACTCCACAAAGAAGTGTTCTATCTCCAGTCTCTACTCCACAAAGAAGTGTTCTATCTCCTGTCTCTACTCCACAAAGATGTGTTCTATCTCCAGTCTCTACTCCACAAAGTGTTCTATCTCCAGTCTCTACTCCACAAAGATGTGTTTTATCTCCAGTCTCTACTCCACAAAGAAGTGTTCTATCTTCAGTCTCTACTCTACAAAGTGTTCTATCTCCAGTCTCTACTCCACATAGATGTGTTCTATCTCCAGTCTCTACTCCACAAAGATGTGTTCTATCTCCAGTCTCTACTCCACAAAGATGTGTTCTATCTCCAGTCTCTACTCCACAAAGATGTGTTCTATCTCCAGTCTCTACTCCACAAAGATGTGTTCTATCTCCAGTCTCTACTCTACAAAGTTTTCTATCTCCAGTCTCTACTCCACAAAGTGTTCTATCTCCAGTCTCTACTCTACAAAGATGTGTTCTATTTCCAGTCTATACTTCACAAAGTGTTATATCTCCAGTCTCTACTCCACAAAGTGTTCTATTTCCAGTCTCTACTCCACAAAGAAGTGTTCTATCTCCAGTCTCTACTCCACAAAGAAGTGTTCTATCTCCAGTCTCTACTCCACAAAGATGTGTTCTATCTCCAGTCTCTACTCCACAAAGTGTTCTATCTCCAGTCTCTACTCCACAAAGATGTGTTCTATTTCCAGTCTCTACTTCACAAAGTGTTCCATCTCCAGTCTCTACTCCACAAAGTGTTCTATCTCCAGTCTCTACTCCACAAAGTGTTCTATTTCCAGTCTCTACTCCACAAAGAAGTGTTCTATCTCTAGTCTCTACTCCACAAAGAAGTGTTCTATCTCCTGTCTCTACTCCACAAAGATGTGTTCTATCTCCAGTCTCTACTCCACAAAGTGTTCTATCTCCAGTCTCTACTCCACAAAGATGTGTTCTATCTCCAGTCTCTACTCCACAAAGAAGTGTTCTATCTTCAGTCTCTACTCTACAAAGTGTTCTATCTCCAGTCTCCACTCCACAAAGATGTGTTCTATTTCCAGTCTCTACTTCACAAAGTGTTCCATCTCCAGTCTCTACTCCACAAAGTGTTCTATCTCCAGTCTCTACTCCACAAAGTGTTCTATTTCCAGTCTCTACTCCACAAAGAAGTGTTCTATCTCCAGTCTCTACTCCACAAAGAAGTGTTCTATCTCCAGTCTCTACTCCACAAAGATGTGTTCTATCTCCAGTCTCTACTCCACAAAGTGTTCTATCTCCAGTCTCTACTCCACAAAGATGTGTTCTATCTCCAGTCTCTACTCCACAAAGTGTTCTATCTCCAGTCTCTACTCCACAAAGATGTGTTCTATCTCCAGTCTCTACTTCACAAAGTGTTCCATCTCCAGTCTCTACTCCACAAAGTGTTCTATCTCCAGTCTCTACTCCACAAAGTGTTCTATTTCCAGTCTCTGCTCCACAAAGAAGTGTTCTATCTCCAGTCTCTACTCCACAAAGTGTTCTATCTCCAGTCTCTACTCCACAAAGAAGTGTTCTATCTCCAGTCTCTACTCCACAAAGAAGTGTTCTATCTCCAGTCTCTACTCCACAAAGATGTGTTCTATCTCCAGTCTCTACTCCACAAAGTGTTCTATCTCCAGTCTCTACTCCACAAAGATGTGTTCTATTTCCAGTCTCTACTTCACAAAGTGTTCCATCTCCAGTCTCTACTCCACAAAGTGTTCTATCTCCAGTCTCTACTCCACAAAGTGTTCTATTTCCAGTCTCTGCTCCACAAAGAAGTGTTCTATCTCCAGTCTCTACTCCACAATGATGTGTTCTATCTCCAGTCTCTACTCCACAAAGAAGTGTTCTATCTCCAGTCTCTACTCCACAAAGAAGTGTTCTATCTCCAGTCTCTACTTCACAAAGTGTTCTATCTCCAGTCTCTACTCCACAAAGTGTTCTATCTCCAGTCTCTACTCCACAAAGTGTTCTATTTCCAGTCTCTACTCCACAAAGATGTGTTCTATCTCCAGTCTCTACTCCACAAAGTGTTCTATCTCCAGTCTCTACTCCACAAAGTGTTCTATCTCCAGTCTCTACTCCACAAAGATGTGTTCTATCTCCAGTCTCTACTCCACAAAGAAGTGTTCTATCTTCAGTCTCTACTCTACAAAGTGTTCTATCTCCAGTCTCCACTCCACAAAGATGTGTTCTATTTCCAGTCTCTACTTCACAAAGTGTTCCATCTCCAGTCTCTACTCCACAAAGTGTTCTATCTCCAGTCTCTACTCCACAAAGTGTTCTATTTCCAGTCTCTACTCCACAAAGAAGTGTTCTATCTCCAGTCTCTACTCCACAAAGAAGTGTTCTATCTCCAGTCTCTACTCCACAAAGATGTGTTCTATCTCCAGTCTCTACTCCACAAAGTGTTCTATCTCCAGTCTCTACTCCACAAAGATGTGTTCTATCTCCAGTCTCTACTCCACAAAGTGTTCTATCTCCAGTCTCTACTCCACAAAGATGTGTTCTATTTCCAGTCTCTACTTCACAAAGTGTTCCATCTCCAGTCTCTACTCCACAAAGTGTTCTATCTCCAGTCTCTACTCCACAAAGTGTTCTATCTCCAGTCTCTGCTCCACAAAGAAGTGTTCTATCTCCAGTCTCTACTCCACAAAGTGTTCTATCTCCAGTCTCTACTCCACAAAGAAGTGTTCTATCTCCAGTCTCTACTCCACAAAGAAGTGTTCTATCTCCAGTCTCTACTCCACAAAGATGTGTTCTATCTCCAGTCTCTACTCCACAAAGTGTTCTATCTCCAGTCTCTACTCCACAAAGATGTGTTCTATTTCCAGTCTCTACTTCACAAAGTGTTCCATCTCCAGTCTCTACTCCACAAAGTGTTCTATCTCCAGTCTCTACTCCACAAAGTGTTCTATTTCCAGTCTCTGCTCCACAAAGAAGTGTTCTATCTCCAGTCTCTACTCCACAATGATGTGTTCTATCTCCAGTCTCTACTCCACAAAGAAGTGTTCTATCTCCAGTCTCTACTCCACAAAGAAGTGTTCTATCTCCAGTCTCTACTTCACAAAGTGTTCTATCTCCAGTCTCTACTCCACAAAGTGTTCTATCTCCAGTCTCTACTCCACAAAGTGTTCTATTTCCAGTCTCTACTCCACAAAGATGTGTTCTATCTCCAGTCTCTACTCCACAAAGTGTTCTATCTCCAGTCTCTACTCCACAAAGTGTTCTATCTCCAGTCTCTACTCCACAAAGAAGTGTTCTATCTCCAGTCTCTACTCCACAAAGTGTTCTATCTCCAGTCTCTACTCCACAAAGTGTTCTATCTCCAGTCTCTACTCCACAAAGATGTGTTCTATCTCCAGTCTCTACTCCACAAAGTGTTCTATCTTCAGTCTCTACTCCACAAAGATGTGTTCTATCTCCAGTCTGTACTCCACAAAGATGTGTTCTATCTCCAGTCTCTACTCCACAAAGTGTTCTATCTCCAGTCTCTACTCCACAAAGTGTTCAATCTCCAGTCTCTACTCCACAAAGTGTTCTATCTCCAGTCTCTACTCCACAAAGTGTTCTATTTCCAGTCTCTACTCCACAAAGAAGTGCTCTATCTCTAGTCTCTACTCCACAAAGTGTTCTATCTCCAGTCTCTACTCCACAAAGAAGTGTTCTATCTCCTGTCTCTACTCCACAAAGAAGTGTTCTATCTCCAGTCTCTACTCCACAAAGATGTGTTCTATCTCCAGTCTCTACTCCACAAAGTGTTCTATCTCCAGTCTCTACTCCACAAAGAAGTGTTCTATCTCCAGTCTCTACTCCACAAAGATGTGTTCTATCTCCAGTCTCTACTCCACAAAGTGTTCTATCTCCAGTCTCTACTCCACAAAGTGTTCTATCTTCAGTCTCTACTCCACAAAGATGTGTTCTATCTCCAGTCTGTACTCCACAAAGATGTGTTCATCTCCAGTCTCTACTCCACAAAGTGTTCTATCTCCAGTCTCTACTCCACAAAGTGTTCAATCTCCAGTCTCTACTCCACAAAGTGTTCTATCTCCAGTCTCTACTCTACAAAGTGTTCTATTTCCAGTCTCTACTCCACAAAGAAGTGCTCTATCTCTAGTCTCTACTCCACAAAGTGTTCTATCTCCAGTCTCTACTCCACAAAGAAGTGTTCTATCTCCTGTCTCTACTCCACAAAGAAGTGTTCTATCTCCAGTCTCTACTCCACAAAGATGTGTTCTATCTCCAGTCTCTACTCCACAAAGTGTTCTATCTCCAGTCTCTACTCCACAAAGTGTTCTATCTCCAGTCTCTACTCCACAAAGATGTGTTCTATCTCCAGTCTCTACTCCACAAAGTGTTCTATCTCCAGTCTCTACTCCACAAAGTGTTCTATCTCCAGTCTCTACTCCACAAAGAAGTGTTCTATCTCCAGTCCCCAATCCACAAAAAAAATGTGTCCTTATATCTCAAGACACATCAAAGAGTAGACATTACATAGGTATACATTTATATATTATAACAGTACAACAATATACAAGAGGCCAAGAGGGCCTGTATCGCTCACCTGGATTTCATGAGATATGAAACAGGAATGATGATTAAGTATATTTGTCACTGGTATTGCTATGTCAACATATCATAGGCATTTTATATGGGTACGTTAGGTTTTTATGCCAAAAAATGCATTAATCCATGAAATGAAATTGACTTTTGGCGCAACCCCATAGTGATGCTACCACACAAATGTGAGTGATATGCATTGCTTAGATTCAGAAAAGAAGTTGTTTAAACCAATTGACCCCTTTTGACCCCGCCCTCTGCACCCCAGGGGGGTCGGCCCCGTCATTTGTACAATTTTGAATCCTTAACCCAAGGGAATGCTACCAATCAAATATTAGAGATATCCACTGCTTAGTTTCAGAGAAAAAGTTGTTTATATCAATTCTGCCAAAATGACCCCTTTTGGCCCCGCCTCTTAGCTCCCCAGGGGTCAGCCCTGTCATTTGTACAATTTTGAATCCCTATACCAGGGGCTTGCTACCAGGCAAATATAAGCAATATCCATTGCTTAGTTTCAGAGAAGTTGTTTGTATCAATTTAGACAAATTGATCCCTTTTTGCCCCGCCCCTCAGCCCCCAGGGAGGTCGGCCCCACCATTTGTACAATTTTGAATCCCGACCCCAAAGTGATGCTCACAGTCAAATATGAGCAATATCTATTGCTTGGTTTCAGAGGAGAAGTCGTTTATATCAATATAGCCCAACTGACCACATTTGGCCCCACCCCTCAGGCCCCTGGGGGGTCAGCCCCATCATTTGTACAATTTTGAATCCCCACCCAATAGTGATGCTACCAGGTAAATATGAGCAATATCCATTGCTCGGTTTCAGAGCAGTCGTTGTTTATATCAATATAGCCGTATTGACCACATTTGGCCCTGTCACTCAGGCCCCTGGGGGGTCAGCCCCATCATTTGTACTATTTTGCATCCCCACCCCATAGTGATGCTACCAGGCAAATAGGAGCAATATCCTTTGCTTGGTTTCAGAGGAGAAGTCGTTTATATTAATAGAGCCAAATTGACCCCTTTTGGCTCCGCCCCTCAGACCCCTGGGGGGTCAGCCCCACCATTTGTACAATTTTGAGTCCCCACCCCATAGGGATGCTTTTGACCAAATTTGGTCAAATTCTGATCTGTGGTTTTGAAGAAGTCAATTGTTGACGGACAGACGACGGACGGACGGACGCTATGGTATGGCATATGCTCCCCTTGGTCCTTCGGACCAGGTGAGCTAATAATAGGACATACATGTACCAGGTAATTATCTGACTATAGATTTAATAATTCATATAGCTACTTTCAATATACTCCATTATATAAATGTATATTACTGTCTAATGATATCAGTATTGTAGAATGATATTTTGTCAGTGAATTAGAACCATAACAAGAGGCCAAGGGGCCTTAACAGTCACCTGAGTTCTGATGTGTACACTGAGAGATGATGTTTTACCTTTAAACGAACAATAAACACATCTCAGCACTGTTACCTTGAAAGACGGTCAAGGTAATTCATTTGAACAAACATGGTAGTCCTTCATACCAAAATGCTAGAGGCCCAATATCATGAACCTGGGCCTCTTGGTTAATGAGAACAAGAGGCCCATGGGCCTTAACGGTCACCTGATTTTTGAAATATTTCAGTAAATTTGAATGAAAGAATGAATTTCAAAACAAATAAAACAAATGATAGTCAAAAATTTGATTTCCCTATAACTATAGTAAAGTTTATCCCCTCCCATGGGGTAAACACGAGACCCCAGGGCTAGGAAATTCACAATTATAGTAAAGCACCTTAAGACCCTTCGATCGGTGAAGAGTATTTAATTCTACCTTATTTGGGTTGTAAGAAGAAGATTTTTGAAATTTCAGTTAATTTGACCCTTTTTGGCTCCGCCCATCAGCCCCTGGGGGTCAGTCAGGGCCAACATGTACATCAAACTGTCATCCCAAGCTGATAATGTTAACGAAGTTAGAATGAATTCCAATAAAAATCCAACAAATAATAGTCAAAAACGTGATTTCCCTATATAAACTATAGTAAAGTTTACCCCCTACCCAGGGGCAAACGTGAGACCCCAGGGTCATGAAATTCACAATTTTGGTAAAGCACCTTAAGACCCCTTCATCTATGAAGAGTATTTGATTCTAACATATCTGAGAGTAGAGAAGAAGATTTTTGAAATTTTAGTCAATTTGACCCTTTTTGGCCCCGCCCACCAGCCCCTGGGGGTCAACCAGGGCCAACATGTACATACCATCAAACTGTCATCCTATGCTGATAATTTGAACAAAGTTAGAATAAATTCCAATAGAAATCCAACAAATAATAGTCAAAAATGTGATTTCCCTATATAAACTATAGTAAAGTTACCCTACCCAGGGGCATACGTGAGACCCCAGGGTCATGAAATTCACAATTTTGGTAAAGCACCATAAGACCCCTTCATCTATGAAGAGTATTTGATTCTAACGTATCTGAGAGTAGAGAAGAAGATTTTTCAGTCAATTTGACCCTTTTTGGCCCCGCTCCTTCAGCCCCTGGGGGTCAACCAGGGCCAACATGTACATACCATCAAACTGTTATCCTATGCTGATAATTTGAACCAAGTTAGAATAAATTCCAATAGAAATCCAACAAATAATAGTCAAAAATGTGATTTCCCTATATAAACTTTAGTAAAGTTTACCCCCTACCCAGGGGCAAACGTGAGACCCCAGGGTCATGAAATTCACAATTTTGGTAACGTACCTTAAGACCCTTCCATCTATGAAGAGTATTTGATTCTAACATATCTGAGAGTAGAGAAGAAGATTTTTGCAAGTTTAGTCAATTTGACCCTTTTTGGCCCCGCCCACCAGCCCCTGGGGGTCAACCAGGGCTAACATGTACATACCATCAAACTGTTATCCTATGCTGATAATTTGAACCAAGTTAGAATAAATTCCAATAGAAATCCAACAAATAATAGTCAAAAATGTGATTTCCCTATATAAACTATAAAGTTTACCCCCTACCCAGGGGCAAACGTGAGACCCCAGGGTCATGAAATTCACAATTTTGGTAACGTACCTTAAGACCCTTCCATCTATGAAGAGTATTTGATTCTAACATATCTGAGAGTAGAGAAGAAGATTTTTGAAAGTTTAGTCAATTTGACCTTTTTGGCCCCGCCCACCAGCCCCTGGGGGTCAACCAGGGCCAACATGTACATACCATCAAACTGTTATCCTATGCTGATAATTTGAACCAAGTTAGAATAAATTCCAATAGAAATCCAACAAATAATAGTCAAAAATGTGATTTCCCTATATAAACTATAGTAAAGTTTACCCCCTACCCAGGGGCAAACGTGAGACCCCAGGGTCATGAAATTCACAATTTTGGTAAAGCACCTTAAGAGCCTTCCATCTATGAAGAGTATTTGATTCTAATATATCTAAGAGTAGAGAAGAAGATTTTTGAAATTTCAGTCAATTTGACCCTTTTTGGCCCCGCCCACCAGCCCCTGGGGGTCAACCAGGGCCAACATGTACATACCATCAAACTGTCATCCCATGCTGATAATGTTAACCAAGTTAGAATGAATTCCAATAGATATCCAACAAATAATAGTCAAAAATGTGATTTCCCTATATAAACTATAGTAAAGTTTACCCCCTCCCCAGGGGCAAACGTGAGACCCCAGGGTCATGAAATTCACAATTTTGGTAAAGCACCTTAAGACCCTTCCATCTATGAAGAGTATTTGATTCTACCATATCTGAGAGTAGAGAAGAAGATTTTTGAAATTTTAGTCAATTTGACCCTTTTTGGCCCCGCCCCTCAGGCCCCTGGGGGGTGGGGACCATATCATTCACAATTTTGGTTCACCCTCAGCCATGGAAGCTTCCTGTAAAATTTCATTGAATTTAGTTCAGCAGTTTTTAAGAAGAAGTTGAAAATGTAAATTGTTTACGACGCACAACGCCGGACAAAAGGCGATTGCAATAGGTCAACTGAGACTTCGTCTCAGGTGACCTAAAAAGTCATTCAAAGATTTTAATACATTTGACCTCTGTGACCTTGAAGGAATGTCAAGGTCATTCATTTGAACAAAATTGGTAGACATGCAATCCAGCTGCTACTGGCCCAATATCATGACCCTGAGCCTCTGGGTTATTGAGAGGTCATTTAAAGATTTTAAGAATTTGACCCCTGTGACCTTGAAAGCAGACCAAGGCCATTCATTTGAACAAACTTGTAGCCCTACATCAAAACATGCTACTGGAGGGGCCTAATATTATGACCCTGAGCCTGTTGGTTATTGAGAAGTTGTTGAAAATGTAATTCTTTTACGGACAGCCGACAGACAGATGCACGAATCACAATGATAGACAAAAGGAGATTGCAATAGGTCACATGAGACTTTTCTTTGGTGACCTAAAAACATAGCACAATTACGTACATACGCACATAGTTAACATGTAATATGTTTTAAACTTTTACATAATACATGTAGTTTGCTGCTACACTACAATATATGTACATGTATAGTAACACAATATGTCAATATCTATACTGACCTGAAAGAGTCAAGTCATAAACTTTTTGAAAACATGCTTTGCATCTTTAAACAATTCATAATAATAATACTTATATTGACAAAATATACAATACGTATGTAACCCTAATATATACCAGCCGCAATATAACACTCGGCTAGGGAGATCGATCAGTTGAGCATCAGACTTGTAAGCTAGATGTCCGGGTTCAATCCCTAGCGGAGGCAGTGCTTTAAAATTGATTAATCATGCGCTCTGTTACATTAACGCCCATGTAGGGACTCGGGAATGATACTCATCACTGCTTGTATCGCTGTTACCCCTGGATAACTCGAGGACAAGTTCTTTCCTGGAGGGGAAGTATGTAACCCTGGTAAATACTAGTCACAATATAATGCTCGGCTAGAGAGATTTTCTCTTTAGATCGATCAGTTGAGCATAAGACTAGTAAGCCAGGAGTGCCCATACTTGCCAACTTTTTAAAATTCTCATGGGGGAGAAAGTGCGTGAGCGACATTTTTGACCGGAAAACACATTTCACGCGCGACACATTTAGCAAACAAAAACTAAGGGGAGATAATTTCCTATTGGAAAATAAATCCCTTGCATGAACACTTAAGCTTCCTTCCCTCACTGAAAAAAAGGGGGGGAAAACTTATTTCAATGCTCTTTTTTATTCAAGTTTGGAAAGATAATTATATAAGCAACAAGTTACAAAAAAAAAACTGCAAAATTACATCATTTTTAATTATTTCTGGAAATGATTTAACTCACTGTTCACTCTAAATAAAAGTATTTACTTAGATATGTTATGAAAACAAGTCTCTGTTAATTGACACGAAGTATGGTGATGCTACGGTGATTGAAACGACGTTACCTACCGGCAACCAGGCCTTCGGTCTATATGGTCGTTATTGTGAATTTATTTCCTTGTGCTAATTATCTAAAGATCAGTCAATGTTTAAATGTAGATAACATTTCAATAAGTAATCTGTCAAATTTGATACTCCGTTGATAACATTGCCAGTGTTGTTTTCACTTTTTCTGTCCGAGATATACTGTCAAGTAGAGGTCGTTTATGCGCTTGACATCAAAGGCAGTATACGAAGCCATTCACAAGCGTTCAATCAACCATGACTGACCTGCTACAAAACCATCACCACGCGTCCTCAGCTTAATTAGTTTTAATTAATTGTTTATTTATCGGGGTATTGTCACCCTTGCAGTCAGTGAAGTGTCAGAATTTCGTTACGGTCTGTGAGCAGTTAAGTTAACTGACCAATGCCCCACACATATGTCTTTCACCAGCCAGCAAGCGTTACCTGTCATAGGCCTTGGTGAATCTAACAAGATGAATAGGGGCTCCATACGGGGTTATCGAGACATATTCTCCAAAATCGGGAGAATACACTATGTTTTATCTATACGATCGGGAGACGGGGCAGGGAGTCTGGAATCGGGAAATTCCCGACTAAATCGGGAAAGTTGGCAAGTATGAGTGCCGGGTTCGATCCCTAGTGGAGGCAGTGATTTGAATTTTATTAATCATGCGCTCTGTCATACACATATTAAAGAAGTATCACACCGTACGCTGAGAATCATACAACTCCATCTCTAGGGTTTCTCTATGATGTACAAAAATATTACATTGTGTTTTTTCGATCTTGTGGATAGAAATTGTCCTAGCTTATTCAATTCTTTGAGTATTTAAAAGTTGAACAAGTTTAAAAACACTGGGTTGTTTGTTAATACAGTATTTAATGTACTCCCGTCTCAAGTCATCATAGAAGTCTCATATGAAATGAAATTCATCTTCAATGTTATTATTACATATATGGTACACAGCCTTTGGACTCTTTGTAGGTTTCTATACCTACTTAACTACCAACCATTAAATAAAAAAGTAATGAATAAAAAATATGAATATCTTCCCAGCTTTACCGGAATATTACTTAACTTCCCACATTTCAAACAAACACTGTTGTTTTCACATAGAAATATCACTGAATTAAAGCTTAGCCTGTGCTATCAACTGAAAATAAGTCAAGAGTTTAAATGGAGACTGTACTCTGTAAGTGAGGGTAACACTTCCTTTGCCTATACAACACCATCAACACCACTAGGAACCAAAAAATGTACATTTTAACACTAACCCATGAATTTTTGTAGGATTTAAACAGACAAGTTTTGAACATCATTGCCAAATACATATAGTGGGTATTCAAAGTTTAAGCAAGGACTCATGAAAATCATAAGTTCAGGACTCAAATATCCAGGTCCCAAAACCCACCTTGAAACCTGGTTGACATTAGTTGTTCTTCTGATTACACAGGATGTCAAAATACACAGGTATTATTTATTGTGTAGTTTTTAAATGATGTTTGAATACTCAGTGGTCAGATTAAGGCAGGCTTCATAATTTAATGAACTATTTGCTATGCATGTGTAAATCTATATATAACTTGTCCAACATGTGGGTATGTTACATGCATAGAAAATGTGTCGATTACAGCCTATGAAATGGATTTCAAACAGATTATTTGTTCTATTAAAACTTCTCAGCTGTCACACTTCAATACAACATATTTTAAGTCAATATTAGTCACATGTGTATGACCTCCTTAACCTATTTCAAGAAAAAAACAAACTTGTAAATTTAAATTTCAATGGCCTTTAGAGTGTACGTTCTAGATATATATCACGGGAATTTTTGCCAATATTAAGTTTAGTTTGCATGAAAAAGATATTTAAAGTCTTTCAAAGTACACACCTAAAGCAGAATGGATGCATTGGAATAAGTTTACCGTTTACAAAAGATATATGAAAGGATGTAATTTGATCTTTGTTTGGTCTGATACTCCGTCAAAACAAACCTAGAGCCGGAAGTTGTTCCAGTCCAGCCTCTGTAACACGTAGCCTACAGCCATGTTCGTTGTAGCGAAACAAAACTTGAGCACGTGCCGTTTTGTTACAAGTTTGGAGAGTTCTCACAATCTTCCGAGTGAGATATATTGTAACATATAAACATAATATAGCTCTATCAGCACGTGCCGGCATTCTTACCTGATGTATCATACTCCCGTGCTCTATAGCCAACGTGTCCAACTCTAACGCACGGTTCCAAATGTTCGCCATTTTTGCTTGAATCCTGGGAAAACATGTTAGAGGTACGCAGAGGGGTTACTTTCAAGACGATGCATTTTGCGTGTCTAGATATTCTAGCGTGGGCGAGAGCGGTTCACACACTCTAAACTTTCTTATGTAAAATAACTCATAATATTTAATTCCTCCTGTTTTAAAACTAACCAAATTAAGTAATGTTAAATGTCATTATGGGACTCTAAATTTTATTTATCAGAATCAAGCCGAACCTTAAGCAGAGAATTTTTTTTATATAGATGTGACATTTTATGTGAAATTAGTCCAGTAATTATGTGGTGAAGAGAGTTTTCTTTTCATTTAATTATTTATAAAAGTAGATTCTAGTTATAGTTTCTATTTTTCTCTTTTTTTTCTCTCCCCCTTTTTTAGGGGAGGGTGTTCCATTCGATATCAGTTAGTTTCTGGAGACGATCCAAGACTAAACGAGAAGATAGTAAACTATAAATATGGGCTCTTATGGATTATCATTTAATGTCATATTGCCAAAAAGCAAATTAAGAAACAATTGGAATCTTGATTATAGACCTTCTAGAAGCGCGCATGATATATTTTTTCATAATTATATAAAAAGGGAGTTACGATACGCGTAGTCAACATAGAAATGAGAAGTGAGTTTTTAAGTAAAGTTGATGCGAAAAACACACCCCAACTGTCTTTTGCACAATCACCTGCAAGCACAACTGACATTTTACAATTCAAAAGTATTCAACCATTTCTTTAACTAGTTTGACTAGTAGACATGATTACATGTTAAGCCATTAACCTGCTGGTTGTATGCCCCCTTTGCTGAAAGATAGAATCTCCTGCCTAAAATTAATAACACATTTCATCAGAGTCCCGAACGGACAGCCAGCTGTCCAGCTGTTTGGGCGATCCCACTTTAGTACCAAGGATGGGAACATCGATCATGTGTCTATGGACAGTGTATACTGTATATACAGACTATACATAATAAGACATTGCCTCCTGCATTATTTGAAAATATGGCAAACAAAGTCACAGTTTATCGAAACGATAAGTTTCTGAGCTGTCTGTCTTAGTATTTTGTTATAAGGGCAACGCGATGATGATGATGATGATGATGATAATATGATGCTGCTGCTGCTGCTGCTGATGATGATGATATGATGACGACGACGACGACGACGACGACGACGATGATGATGACGATGATGATGCTGGTGATGCTGATGTAATATAATACAAATGACATCGTACAATAGGATGTAAATTAATTTAGACCATAACGTTCGAGTTAAACATGCATGTGATCAAGTTTTAGATTTTATTTCTAATAATAGATTATTCACGTATTTGAATATTAGTAGCAGATTTTAAAGGTTTTTTTTTTTTTTCTTTTTAAACTTTGAAGTACGCTGCCAAAAGACGTGAAATGCATTCCCCGAAATATCTTAAAATGGCTTTAACCAAACAAATAGTTAATGCTAAGTAAAAGGTAAAGAAAGTAACAGGGATGTTACAAAATATCAAGAAATAATTACATGTCAAAAATCTATCAAAACTATCTATCTCGCGGATTCGACTTTATTGAAATTTCAATTTCTCTGTCGGTTGCATTTGAAATGAACAGTAAATCCAGAAGCTCCGCCTTCTAACCTGTCAATCAAAAATGGTGTGATGCATGTTTCGCTGTTGCGCTTGCGCGCATTAATTATATCAGCACCAGACCGCCTGCGTGTGTTCGAAGAAAGCAGACATATTGGAAAGTTTTGGAACATCAGAAGTTTGAAAGAAGACCATCGACGACAAGTAGGTGGAGAAGCTTCAAAGGGTAAATTATTGTAAAGTTTCAGCAAGTAAAACAATTGTAAACAATTGTTGCCTAGTGAATGAATGCAATTAAGAAATATTTTTTGTTGTTAAAATATGAAGAAAAAAAATCCGTAAGGGACATTGTATCATATTTCAGTAGCGATTCCGAAAAACTGTCAGCAGAAATGGCCCCTGTTTTTAAATTCTCAAATTTAAGTGGTAAAGAGAAATACAATATTATCTCAACAAAAAAGTAAACCCACAGTTCCATGTGAGCTCTTACGATTTGAATCCCGCCAATAACCAACAACTATAGGGTTTATAACCCAGATAGCAGGTCATCATAACAGGGATTCATTTCGGGGGAGGAAACTCCTTGTAACTGTGATAACTACTTTTTTGAGTCTAGATTCATTTTGTTTAATTTCATACAAGTTTCCTTCTACAGATATGTGAGTAGACTGCGTTCTGTGATTTACTCCATTTTGTTTTGTCAACAAAATATATTTCAAATTGAAATGCTGTTGGACGTCTTCCATCAACACCGAAATGAAACGTTTCTAGACTTGTTGAGTCAATTTCAGGTTTGAAGTGTCAATCAAAATGGCGAACAGAAGCAAGTACCGATATCGTGTTTGGTTTGATTTCGCGATGTTGACATATTATGTTGGAGACAACGGTACCTGAAAGGGGGGACTCGGAAGATTCAGATGATCCAGTCACATTCTGATATATAAATGTACATCAGATGATAAATAAAAGAAATGTTAAATGTTACCAAATTGAGATGTTGTTATATTTCCTCCGGAATACATAATGATAGAAATGAACAGTTCCGGGCCTGGGATGGAGAACTTTCGTTGTGCATGAAATATATCTAGGATAAGATTTCACCCTAAGTTGGAAGCGTTGTTTTTCTTTAAATGAAATCATAATCACTTCAAAATGTACATGTACTTACTTAACTATATTGGAAAGTTGTGACACACCCGAGAAAACAAAAAATATACATGAGTAGGCCCAAAGGGTAAACATATTGTAGATATTTTAACAAGAAAAAAACCCCAGTAGAAACGGGCCATACATATATTTCGTCAGTAAGTGTACATTTTTGTATTATGAGGAATTATATATACATGTATACACAAATACGAACAAAAAGCAAACCCACATTTCCTTGTGAGCTCTTACGATTTGAATCCCGCCAATATCCAACGACTGAGTGGTTTATACCCCAAATAGCTGGTCATCATAATAGGGATTCATTTCGGGAGATGATCTACTTGTAACTGTGATGCTTGCTTTTTGTCCGGTTTGTAATTCATATTTCATACAGGATGTGAATTAACATGTAATCACGCCCATACACTTAGAAGTTGTAGTTTCGTTTTGCTGTACACAATGTGTATAGTCAACAGGATTTGTCTTAAATTTAGATTCTGTTATTTCTAGGCTTGTTGAGTCAATTTAAGTTTAAAGTTTCAATCAAAATGGCGAACAGCGGCAAGTACCGATATCGTGTTTGATTTAATTTCGCGAAGTTGACATATTATGTTGAGGATTTGGAAGATATGTGGAAAGACTCCCTTTTGCACCCCATGCAAAAATGAAGTAAGTAGAATATATGTGGAGGTGCATGGGGTCAGGATCCAATTTGTTTGTTTCCTAATGGATGCCTCAAAAATACACATGCAATGCATAAATGCAACAAATGGTGGGAGGGTGGGGGTGGCGGGAGGAGGGGGGGATTGCAAAAGGAAGTATTACCATTTATTTTATATGATAAATAAAATAAAGTTACATGTTATCAAATTGAGATGTCGTTGACATATTTTTTGCTCGCATGCATTGCTCTTAGAAGTTAACAGATCCGGGTCCCGTGATAAAAAAATTCCGTTACGAAAATTGGGGTCAGCGTATACCAAACTCTGGCGTCTGTTTTGAGATATAAACCATAATCAGCTATAAACTATAAATGTACTTATTTCACCATATTGGAGAGTTGTGACGCATCCGAGAAAAACAGTAGACACAGAGTAGGACCAAAGAGTACACATATTGTACACATTTCAACAATTTTTTTTTCTTCAAAAAGTAGAAACGGACCATACATTTATTTCGAAAATACATGTTTCATATTTATAAAATGGGGAATTATATATATATACATTATGCAGAAATACAAACAAAATCAAACCCACAGTTCCATGCGAGCTCTTACGATTTGAATCCCGCCAATATCCAACGACTGTGGGGGTTTATACCCCAAATAGCTGGTCACAATAATAGGGATTCATTTCGGGAGATGATCTACTTGTAACTGTGATGTTTGTTTTTGGATTTCAAACAAATTTACTTATTAACTTCATTGTCATTATGTAAATCAGCGTATGTACTGGTTAAGCGGAAGGAGATTTCGATTATTAAATTGAAATTCTGTTTTGCAATGAAATGTTTGTAGATTTGCTGCGTCAATTTCAGGTTTGCAATATCAAACAAAATGGCTGACAAGATCAACAAGTATTTGATATACTGTTTTGAACTCGAATTAAGTTCCACATCTCTGCAGGAGTAGTGCGAGTATTGGGATATTCATGGCGAGAGAGAGGTGTGTTTTGCGTATTGTAATTTTTGTTGATGTTGTGAACAAATAAAATTAGTACTCGGCATTGTCGAGCCATTGTAATTTATTTTAGATTTTGTGTTATTTCTTGACATGGCGTTACGTTGATGGCGATGACATGATACAGTGTCATAGGAGAAACGACGCTATTCATTTATATAAATAAGTTGTATGAATAAGTGATGTTGGTAAACTGAGAAAATGTACATGTATACATAAACAAAAAGCAAACTTGCGGTTCTTTGTGAGCACTTACGATCTTAATCCCGCCAATAACCAACGACTGTGGGATTAATACCCCAAATAACAGGTCACCACAACAAGGATTCATTTCGGGAGAGAATATCCTTGAAACTGTAATAATTACTCTTTTTAAATTGATTCATTTACAATGAAGTTTGAATTCCATACAACAAGCTTCCGCAATTAATATCTGATCAACAAACGTGTCATTATTCCACGTAAAGTTTAAATCTATGACGATTTAGTCCATTATGTTTAGTCAACAAACTATGTTATAAACTGAAATGCTGATTGTTCATTCGACGACTTCCATTAATTTGGGAATGTAATGTGAAAAGATTTGTTTGTGACTTGCAAGTGTCATACAGATCGGCGGAAACGGACATGTATACAAAAAGCAAATCCACGGTTCCCTGAGAGCTCTTACGATTTGAATCCCGCCAATAACCAATAGCTCCAGGGTTTATACCCCAAATAGCCGGTCACCATAATAGGGATTCATTTCGGGAGAGAATATCCTTGAAACTGTGAGAATTGTTTCTTATTTTTCCTTTTTTTCATCTTTTTATCTAATAATTCATCATTCCATATAGAGTTAAGATATACTGATTCCATTGTGTTTAGTCAACAAAATTCATTTTAAATTGAAATGCTGTTTGTTCATTGGACGCCTTCCATCAACATGGTAATGATACGTGTTGTGACTTGCAGTGTCATACAGATCGACAGAAACAGACGTATACAAAAGCAAATCCACTGTTGCCTGAGAGGTCTTACGATTTGAATCCCACCAATAATCAACGACTGTAGGGTGTAAACCCCAAATAGCAGGTCACCATAATAGGGGAGGACACTCCTTGTAGCTGTGATGTTTGTCCTATTGATATATATTTTTTTTAATTTCCTACAAGTCTACTTTCCCGATATGTATATTAGTGAATGTACTGATTATTTCACCAATTAAAGCAAAAGAATGTTTGAATTGTTAAATTAAAAGTCTGTTTTGCAACGAGACATTTGTTGAATCAATTTTTTTCAGGTTTGCAGTGTCAAACAAAATGATAAACCACGTCCACAAGTATTGCTCTCCTGTTCAGTAATCTTTTAACACCGCAATGTTGACGAATAATGTATTGTCACAAAACATATCAACAGATAGCAAACTCGCGATTCCTTGTAAGCTCTTACGATCTGAATCCCGCCAATATCCAACGACTGCAGGGTTTATACCCAAAATAGCAGATCACTACAATAGGGATTCATTTCGGGAGAGAATCTCCTTGTAACTGTGATGCTTGCTTTTTGTCTGGTTTTCAATCTATATTTTGTTTAAACAATATTTTTATTAACATTCAAGTACACACATCACAATACAAATCATATATACCTATAGGATTAGAAAACAAGCTACAATAATGTATTTCATACAGGATGTGAATTAACATAATTAATCACGCCCATACACTTAGAAGTTGTAGCTTCATTTTGCTTTACACAATGTGTTTAGTCAACAAAATGTGTTCTAATTTGTTTTAAATTGAAGCTGTGGTGCTTGCTTTTTGTCAAGTTTCGTTTTGTCAATTGATGATTTAACATACATACATACTGGTTGTATACCGTTACCTGTCGTCGAGATATTTATATATCGGAGTTCGCTGCTCTGACCTTTCACAAATTGGAGGTCATTGTATTGTATTGGATCCCATCCATCTTGCATTAACGACGAAGTGCTTTATATTCAATTACGTAATGGCAAAATGGAATATCCAGTTAATTCAGGAACAATGTAACATTTCAAATGTATGATATATCATATTACAAATAAAAGAAATATTGCATGATATTGAATGGCTATATAGTTTAGTTTTACTTATTGGACACCACATGGTCACAGAAGTTGACAGATTAGGATTTTTTTTTATAGAAAAATGAACCCTTTCCTTTCAATGGGCAGTGTATTTGATAAAATACTTTAAAACGAATAAATGTATGCAGTGTCAAGAAATATGGCGGGCAACAACAAGTACTGACATCGTCCTTGAAATGTTGTAATCTAACAGTAGGAATATACATGTAGTTGTTGATGTATCGCTCTCTATTTGTTTACATGTTTATGTTGTCACAATAAAGAGCATTACACAAAGATACGTGCTTTTGTTGTTTTATTGTTTTTGCATTTTACAGTTAATGAGAAAGCAATATTTTTATGGAAACGCACGGTGGTTCTTAATTGGGGAGAAAACCGGAGTCATCGTAGAAAACCCGCGTGGTCCGGCAGGGACAGTTTTCCATGTCCGATCGAGGAATCGAACCCTGGTCACCTTGTAGAAATGCGTGTGCGTTACCACTCATCCATCTAAACACTCGTGCATATTCACGTGTTTCCGTCGTTGAGGTATGATTATGGTACATGCAATGTAGGTTTCTTGAAAGCGATGTCTGTGGTTACATGAATCAGTCCAAATATGCTACTGTACAAATAAATAAAATAACATTGTATTTGACGTAGTATTACATATATACGGTGTAACTGGAGTAATTTCATTAAAAATCTCGAAGACGAAAACCACAGTTCCTCTACCAGAAATGAGGATGTACCGAGGTATCGTGTACTCGAGCCGGTCACCTCAGCTGATCTGACCTTCATCGGTGACCTTGACAATGTGACGTCGCTAGTGGAGAGCAAACAAATTCCAGTACCTGTGTATTGGAGGGCAGGTAATTAGAGCTTGTATTTGCGGATCGATTAGTTTTGTAACTACCAGTAACACAATCTTTCTAGAGACAAATGTTAAAGGGCTCCGGCGAGAAGTTAAGATTACTGACACTGGCAAATCAACGACTACTGTACTAGTATATATAGTGTTATACAAAATCAAACGCCAGTGTTACATCCCCTCACATTACAGTGTTACACCCCTCACACTACAGTGTTACACCCCTCACACTACAGTGTTACACCCCTCAAACTACAGTGTTACACCCCTCACACTACAGTGTTACATCCCTCACACTACAATGTTATACCCCTCACACTACAGTGTTACACCCCTCACATTACAGTGTTACACCCCTCACACTACAGTGTTACACCCCTCACACTACAGTGTTACACCCTCACACTACAGTGTTACACCCTCACACTACAGTGTTACACCCCTCACACTACAGTGTTACACCCCTCACACTGCAGTGTTACATACCCCTCACACTACAGTGTTACACCCTCACACTACAGTGTTATACCCCTCACACTACAGTGTTACACCCCTCACACTAGAGTGTTACACCCCTCACACTACAGTGTTACACCCCTCACACTACAGTGTTACACCCCTCACACTACAGTGTTACATCCCTCACACTACAGTGTTACACCCCTCACACTACAGTGTTACACCCCTCACACTACAGTGTTATACCCCTCACACTACAGTGATACACCCCTCACACTACCGTGTTACATCCCTCACACTACAGTGTTACACCCCTCACACTACAGTGTTACACCCCTCACACTACAGTGTTACACCCCTCACACTACAGTGTTACACCCCTCAAACTACAGTGTTATACCCCTCACACTACAGTGTTACACCCCTCACACTACAGTGTTACACCCTCACACTACAGTTTTACACCCCTCACACTACAGTGTTACACCCCTCACACTACAGTGTTACACCCCTCACACTACAGTGTTACACCCCTCACACTACCGTGTTACACCCCTCACACTACAGTGTTACACCCCTCACACTACAGTGTTACACCCCTCACACTACAGTGTTACACCCCTCACACTACAGTGTTACACCCCTCACACTACAGTGTTACACCCCTCACACTACAGTGTTACTACCCCTCACACTACAGTGTTACACCCCTCACACTGACAGTGTTACACCCCCTCACACTACAGTGTTACACCCCTCACACTACAGTGTACTACCCCTCACACTACAGTGTTACACCCCTCACACTACAGTGTTACACCCCTCACACTACAGTGTTACACCCCTCACACTACAGTGTTACACCCCTCACACTACAGTGTTACACCCCTCACACTACAGTGTTACACCCCCTCACACTCCGGTGTTACACCCCTCACACTAGAGTGTACACCCCTCACACTACAGTGTTACATCCCCTCACACTACGGTGTTACACCCCTCACACTACAGTGTTACACCCCTCACACTACAGTGTTACATCCCCTCACACTACAGTGTACCTCCCTCACACTACAGTGTTACACCCCTCACACTACAGTGTTACACCCCTCACACTACAGTGTTACACCCCTCACACTACAGTGTTACACCCCTCACACTACAGTGTTACACACCCTCACACTACAGTGTTACACCCCTCACACTACAGTGTTACACCCTCACACTACAGTGTTACACCCCTCACACTACAGTGTTACACCCCTCACACTACAGTGTTACACCCCTCACCACTACAGTGTTACACCCCTCACACTACAGTGTTACATCCCCTCACACTACAGTGTTACCATCCTCACACTACAGTGTTACACCCCTCACACTACAGTGTTACACCCCTCACACTACAGTGTTACACCTCCTCACACTACAGTGTTACACCCCTCACACTACAGTGTTACACCCCTCACACTACAGTGTTACACCCCTCACTACAGTGTTACACCCCTCACACTACAGTGTTACACCCCTCACACTACAGTGTTACACCCCTCACACTACAGTGTTACACCCCTCACACTACAGTGTTACACCCCTCACACTACAGTGTTACACCCCTCACACTACAGGTTACACCCCTCACACTACAGTGTTACACCCCTCACACTACAGTGTTACACCCCTCACACTAAGTGTTACACCCCTCACACTACAGTGTTACACCCCCTCACACTACAGTGTTACACCCCTCACACTACAGTGTTACACCCCTCACACTACAGTGTTACCCCCTCACACTACAGTGTTACACCCCTCACACTACAGTGTTACACCCCTCACACTACAGTGTTACACCCCTCACACTATAGTGTTACATCCCCTCACACTACAGTGTTACACCCCTCACACTACAGTGTTATACCCCTCACACTACAGTGTTACACCCCTCACACTACAGTGTTACACCCCTCACACTACAGTGTTACACCCCTCACACTACAGTGTTACACCCCTCACACTACAGTGTTACACCCCTCACACTACAGTGTTACACCCCTCACACTACAGTGTTACACCCCTCACACTACAGTGTTACACCCCTCACACTACAGTGTTACACCCCTCACACTACAGTGTTACACCCCTCACACTACAGTGTTACACCCCTCACACTAGTGTTATACCCCTCACACTACAGTGTTACACCCTCACACTACAGTGTTACACCCCTCACACTACAGTGTTACACCCTCACACTACAGTATTACACCCTCACACTACAGTGTTACATCCCTCACACTACAGTGTTATACACCCCTCACACTACAGTGTTACACCCCTCACACTACAGTATTACACCCCTCATACTACAGTGTTATACCCCTCACACAACAGTGTTACACCCCTCACACTACAGTGTTACACCCCTCACACTACAGTGTTACACCCCTCACACTACAGTGTTATACCCCTCACACTACAGTGTTATACCCCTCACACTACAGTGTTACACCCCTCACACTAGTGTTACACCCCTCACACTACAGTGTTACACCCTCACACTACAGTATTACACCCTCACACTACAGTGTTACATCCCTCACACTACAGTGTTATACACCCCTCACACTACAGTGTTACATCCCTCATACTACAGTGTTACATCCCTCACATTTGAGTTTCACATCCCCACAATATCTTAAGTGAGAATTCATTGATACAGGTTCAAACATATTGTGAATCTCCCTCGTCACCTGTCCCGATTTAAGTCAGTATAAAAGAAACAGCTCTGATGTAATCATTATAGGTGAACATTTGCTCCGTATAGATTTTAAATAACATGACAAATTGCCAGATTCAATTGTCACTTTTGTTGTAGTGCTCACTGAGTGAATAATTATAGTGTAAAGTTCCTCTGGTTAACGTATGTCAGTAATAACAGGTATCCCGCCAGTCTGAACCGACTCTGATTAATTTGTACCAATCATCCAGGTAAAAAAGATCAATGCCAGTTGCTATAGGGCCACAGGTAACTATATAGCGGTGTCACATTCTGTCTCTTCATAGTATCCTACCTGTATTTTCAGGTGAGTCAAGTGGATTTATTCAAATGATAATCTTACATATTTTGGCTGTGGTGCGCTCAGCATTAGAGCTGAGATATTGACACCTTTATAGTGTGCCTTTTACAACTAGAGTCTGACGAGAGACGGTCAAACAGTCCAAGTTATCACCTCATACCAATACCCAGATCAATTCACCTATATTGAATTGATGTTGACTTTACTGGTAAGTTAGATAACAAGTATGCGAGCTGATTAGAACTTTAAAAAAAGAAACAGGTGTAGAGCCACTCAGGTAGTTACCAGGGAAGTGTGAAGAGCTTGCACGAGGAACGCCAGGCTGTAACCAGGGAAGCGTTAGAGAGATCTTAAGAGCAACACAAGATTAAATCACCATTGGGATGTGTGTCTGTTCTCCAAAGGTGACCGATGGATTTCTAATTGGTGACACCAGTTCCAGTGAACATCCGTGTTGAGTAGGAATCTACTGTTCATGGGACCATGAAAGCAATTACTCATTACATCAACACAGGTGAGTAAAGCATATTTTCTATAACATGAAATTCTTTTTGAAGAAAAGGTATTTTACAAATGTCAAATAACCTTTGATTGCATACACATGTAATTATTAAACATATTTTTAGTCAGTATATTTATAATTAAAATTCAAACTACTCTTTTTTTGTTTGAATTTTCAATCCCTGAATTTTACATTTATGAGCAATGCATTTTCAGGTGTTGCTTGACACTCAAATACAAAAAATTAATGCAAAGTAAAAGATAAAATGAAAAGCTAATGGCGTCCTATATATCTCATGTCTACATAAATTTAGGACATGGTACACCAGTATTTCTGTACCATTCGGCTGATAGGAATATTTAAGTGTAGCACATTTACAGTGCTGTATAATTTTCTTTTTGTATGTTTGGGCCTCAGGGACTTGACACGTTCCTATGACCCAGAATGAAAAAATAAACCCAAAGGTTCGACTTCTTGTTCATTTATTACTGTAAAAATTTTTTATTCATTTATAAATTTTATCATTAATAAGTGATTAAGGGGCCGGACTCAGGTGTTAATTTTTCATTCTGGGTCATAGGGATGTGTCAAGCCACTGTGGTTTGGTAATTGTTAGTACATGCAAAACCAGGTATTAAAAATATCTACATGTAAAAGTACATCCAAATTCTTACACTCTTAATTCATTTTTCTATGTATTCCTTATAAATTCAAGACATTATTTCTAAATCCCAAAGTATTGTATTGGATCCTCGGTCATTTCTCAAGACCAGTCCAGGTCTAATTTCAGATCTTACTTTTCAGTCCAGTCTACATGTAGGTTCAATGACAAACCTGCTAGTTGGTAATTATCTCAATCATGATTAAGCTATTTTAATTTGCTGACTAATCACTGAAAAATATGACATTATGACGTTTAAAACTTTTTACGAAAAAATAAATTATGTATATCAAAAAACATTTCTGCATGACAGTGTAATTTGTAAATTTCACAACATGTTAGATTTATAAATTCATTGTGTGTAATGAACCTGACAATAGTCTATCAACATCACATTTTCAAAAATTACAAAATACAGGAATTACAAAATTCACGCCAGCATCCATTATTGTTGCATCAAGTGGAAGAAAATCGGCTCCCATTTGTTTATTTATGACCTGATAAGTAGGCAATAGGCCCATTGAGATTGCAGCTCCTAGACTGATAATGTGCCTATGTTGCATGTGTTTGGTGCATACAGGTTAGAATCCAACACATGTCGACACCAACAGCAGAACAAATAGGCCATGTATCATATTTTATCTGCAGTAAATCTGTCGGCCTTATAGGGACAATTTAGCAGATTTACGAATTTGAAAGTGGCCAGTTACAGAAAATATCTCACTATACAATTATAATTGACAGAAAAATGTGAAGTTTGTCGGTGTTTTGGGCATCAATTGTTCAAAATGAGTACCAAACAATGTATATACGTGTAAAGGGAATTTTATAACATGATACAAAAAAAATCCAAATTTTACTAATTTGTTACTTGAACCTCTTACAAGAGGATAAGATGGGCTTGTGAGTTCATACCAAAAGTAGCTATGTATCAGCAAATATCCAAACTATTGAAAAAATATTTGAACTCCCACAATGCCCCCAATTAATAAGATTTGTTATGACATATACCGTAGATTAACATCTGTAACTTAGAAAGTAATTTTGGACCCTTGTAAGTTCTGTTACCAGAAAAGTATGCAATGTCTATCACTGAGTCTCATATTGTAATGTAATAAGTACATTCCTTTGTTTAAGTCTGTTGAAATATTAGAGATCACTATTCTATAAATTTACTAAAGATCCTATAGAACTATTGCACAATATTATCAACTGATCATGAGTTCTATATTGTGCGTGAGTTTTTAAGTTAGATAGAATTTTTAAAGAAGTGGACTACTAAATAATTATCATATCTTCTGAATGAAAAAGGCTGTACAAGTTCAGATTAAAACAGAGATAAATAAAGAAATTAAACTTCCTTACTTAGTTCTCGAATTACTTTGATTTTTGTATCGTTTTACTCCTTCAATCGATACAGAAAGACACTCGGGCACCCTTAAGATAGTTTTGTGCTTGTATATAACCCTGGTACTCCTGATCAAATACATACCCATAATGCTGGTTATAACCGATCAACATACTTGAATAACATGAACTACCTATATAATTCATAATACTTATACACACTACATAATTGTACTGGAATCCCACAAATATATATATATAGATATACTAATTAGTTTACACAAAATGGAAATGCCCTTAATACAAACACCCTTAAACCTTGAAGGAAATATAGCATCTTGAAAATGAAAGAGACAAGCTAATTGTGATTAGTATCTATCTAGGAGGCTGTGACCATCATGATTTTGTCTGTCACATATAAAATGTTGATTATACATTGTTGTTTGAAGTCTTGTGAAATTGAAAAATGAAATTTTGAATTTACTTTCATCAGTGAAAATAAATGTCCATGTATGCATACGGAAAACATGATTTGATCAGGGCCTTCATCTCAGAACATCTAAAATGATCCATGAAGGCAACTGGATATTATTATAAAAAATGATTTGAAAATATTCCACACTCTGCCTGCAGCTGAAAACACCTTGAAAATTCAATGATCCTGAAAATATTTCATCTAATCCTTATTCAAAAAATAATATAAGCCTTCAAATACTTTTCGGGATGAATACGATACCCTGTAATATCATTTGAATCACAATCTTGAATACAAGTTTTTTTTTTATTTATTTATTGTTTTTTGTACATCCTATTTGCTTCCAACCTTAAAGCGACTTTAACTGTTAAAATAACAGTTGGAAAATGATATCAGGCATAATATTTTAAAGAAATATTTCATATTACTAAGACTTTCCCTTAATTACGAAAATTCAAAGTGTTTGTAAAACCCTGTTTTGTAAATACTTAAACCTGTGCAAAACATTATAACATAACAATTCGGTAAGTCCTACAAGCATTCTTTTATATACATCAACTATGGAAAACAGTGTCTTAAAACTTGTAAACATATATTCATAAAACATTTTTTATGGTAGACTCATGTATTGCTTTTTCTTTAACATATTTCACAATTTATATAAAATCTACACTTATAGTTGCCTAAACTAGTAAAATTGCAATGTTGAACTATTGAAAAAAAAAAAAAAAATTATTTCGTATAATTAAATTATTTATTAACGAATAACTTAACATACCAACATGCATAAACTCATTGAACACTGCAAAATATCAAATAAAGGATTAAGAATCCTCTACTCACATGTATGTCCTATACATCTGGTATTTCAAATGTTGACACATCAATAGATATGTTTCAGTGCAGACTTATTTGGATATTAGCTGTTCTTATCTGCTAGCTGGAGTGCCATCGACTTAGAAAACTTTTGGTGTATGGTTAAATCATTTGTGATAGGTTAAAGCCTTTATCTTTAGTCCTCAGCTACTTCTCGCATAAATCAGATCACACAATAAGGGAACTCTTCAGACAAAAAAGGAGTAAAAATTAGCTAATCTCCGAACCAGTGGAATTACGATCAATTGTGTAAACACAGCATAAATTGTATTTACAAGTCTAGATTTCGTGAGTCAGTTTTAGACGCGCAGGGGGATTATATATGCTTAACTGTACAACCATAAATATTTTCGACAAGATTGTGTGTATCGGAGTCAATATACAGCACAGAAATATATCTGATTCAGTTTGAAAGCAACTGCATGGTGAATAAGAAATGAGTTTGTTGGAATCTATTCAGATAGTGGGGATTTAAGTCTGAATAAGTACATTATACATACACAATGCTCATTTTGAATTTGTTATTGGTGTGAGCTCATTATTAAATCAAGTGTAATTTGAATTTTAATTCTTATTGTGAGACTGAATTTATACATACATCTGTCTCTCTGTTGCCATGTTTAAGGCAGTCAGAAGTCAAGAGTCATATAAAAACTAATTATGCTCGAGGACCTCAATCTATAAAAACTAGTTTACACAATCTAATGTTCGATTATTTCGTGAAAAGGCCATAAAAATTAAATCTGTATAAGAACTGTGTTAGGCTGTATTTGAATATCCAGGTTTAATTTATTTTACCAGAGAATCTTGGTGTATATAGACCATCCTAGTGTAAATAACTGGGGGCTTGATTATAAAATTATGTTTGTTAATGCTTTTCTCCATTACACTGACTGACTTTGACCTTCATTTACTATAATGTTGATGAACTCTGACCTTCATTTACTGTTATGTTGATGAACTCTAACTTTCATTTACTATAACATTGATGAACCCTGACCTTCATTTACTGTAACGTTGATGAACTTTGACCTTCATTTACTGTAACGTTGATGAACTTTGACCTTCATTTACTGTAACATTGATGAACCCTGACCTTCATTTACTGTAACGTTGATGAACTTTGACCTTCATTTTCTGTAAAGTTGATTGAATGCAAAATGATGAATTTGTGTAGGAAGTAAATTCTAGACTGAATGTTGGACAAACCCAACATGTTCAATAATTCAGTAATTGTGTTTGGTAGAATAATGTGATGAATTCAGTAAGATCACTACTTTAATGGGCAGTAACAAACTTTCATTGCAAGTGAAGTAAGAAATTCCAGTGATAGAATGTTCAAGAGATCAGGCTGAAACAAACTTTTTATCAGATTATCATAGGCCAAAGGTCAAAATGTATGAAGTTCCAGTGACTAGTTGTGTAGGAGACACAGCCTGGACAATATAAAGTACAGTAGGGCTGACAACACAAAACTAATAATCACATTTAGATCTCACATGAACATTAAGATTTAATCATTTTTGAAAATTAACAAAAAAAACAGGAATTATTGTCTGATATCCCTTATATCAAACTCTATAATAAGATACATTTCTGTTATTTTTACAGATCCGGAGGAGGTTACATTAGACGATGTGGTAAGTATGAATGTACTCAGCTCAAGATGAGGGAGGTGATGGGGGAGGCTAGGATAGAGAAGAGGACAGTGGAGAGGATAGGGGGAGGATAGGGAGAGGAACAGGGGAAAAGGATAGGGGGAGAGGACAAGGGAGAGGATGGGGGAGGATAGGGAGAGGACAGGGGAAAAGGATAGGGGAGAGGATAGGGGGAGGATAGGGAGAGGACAGGGGAAAAGGATAGGGGAGAGGACAAGGGAAAGGATAGGGGGAGGATAGGGAGAGGACAGGGGAAAAGGATAGGGGAGAGGACAAGGGAGAGGATAGGGGGAGGATAGGGAGAGGACAGGGGGAAAGGATAGGGGAGAGAACGGGGGAAAAGGATAGGGGCAGGATAGGGGAGTGGACGGGGGAAAAGGATAGGGAGAGGACGGGGAAAAGGATAGGGGGAGAGGATAGGGGGAGGATAGGGAGAGGACGGGGGAAAAGGATAGGGGCAGGATAGGGGAGAGGACGGAGGAAAAGGATAGGGAGAGGACGGGGGAAAAGGATAGGGGGAGAGGAAAGGGGGAGAGGACAGGGGAAAAGGATAGGGAAAAGGACAGGGGAGAGGATAGAGAGTAGGATAGGGGAAGACGGGAGAGGATAGGGGAAATGATACGGAGGAGGATGAGGGAGGACAGGGGATAAGATAGGGGAAGAGGATGGGGGAGATAGGGAGAGGAAAGGTAGAGGACAGTGAGAGGATAGGTAGAGGACAGGAGGACAGGGAGAGGATAGGTAGAGGACAGGGGGAGGACAGAGAGAGGACAGGGGAGGACGGGAGATGATAGGGGGAGGATGGGGGGGGGAGGATAGGTAGAGGACAGGGGGAGGACAGGGAGAGGATAGGTAGAGGACAGGGGAAGGACAGGGAGATGATAGGTAGAGGACAGGGGGAGGATAGGTAGAGGACAGTAGGACAGGGAGAGGTATAAAGGTAAGAGGTATATTGATATTAGAGGATAGGATAGGTATAGGGAATGTAATTGAAGAGGAAGGACAGGGAAGTGACAGGGGATACAGTGAGATTGATAGGGGGACGGGGGGGGGGGGGGGAGGTATGAGGACAGTGGGGAGGATAGGTAAGGACATGGAAGGAATAGTATGGATAGGGGAAGATAGAGTAGGAGGACAGTGAGGAGTACAGGGAAGGATAGAGAAGAAGGAGAGGATAGGTTAGGACAAGGGATGATGGGGGTTAGAAAGGTGGAGGATCAGGTGAGGATAGGATAGGACAAGGGATACAGATAGATAGGTTAAGACAGGGAGATAAGGATTATAGGAAGAGGGAGGACAGGAATGATAGGTAGAGGACAGGGGGAGGATAGGTGGAGGATAGGTGGAGGATAGGTGGAGGATAGGAAGAGGACAGGGAGAGGATAGGTAGAGGACAGGGGGGGGATGGGTAGAGGATAGGTAGAGGACAGGGGGAGGACAGGGAGAGGATAGGTAGAGGACAGGTAGAGGACAGGGGGAGGACAGGGAGAGGACAGGTAAAGGACAGGGGAGGATAGGGGGAGGACAGGGAGAGGACAGGTAAAGGACAGGGGAGAGGATAGGTAGAGGACAGGGGGAGGACAGGTAAAGGACAGGGGAGAGGATAGGGAGAGGATAGGTAGAGGACAGAGGGAGGACAGGGAGAGGACAGGGGAGGATAGGGAGAGGACAGGGGGAGGACAGGGAGAGGATAGATAGAGGACAGGGTGAGGACAGGGAGAGGATAGGGAGAGGACAGGGGAGAGGATAGGTAGAAGACAGGGGAGAGGATAGGGACAGGATAGGTAGAGGACAGGGGGAGGACAGGGAGAGGACAGGTAAAGGACAGGGGAGAGGATAGGGAGAGGACAGGGAGAGGACGGGGGAGGACAGGGAGAGGATAGGTAGAGGACAGGGGAGAGGATAGGTAGAGGACAGGGGAGAGGACAATGGAGAGGTGAAAGGATAGGGATAGGACAGGGGATAATAGGGGACAGGCCAGGAAAAGGAAAGGAAGAGGACAGGGAGTAGAATAGGGGAGAGGACAGGATGTTTGAAGTAAAACTGAACCAGGGATGTATCATGTCAGTGTGAAGGGCATTAGGGTGGTTGCTCTATTAAGTTTTTGATGAATTCTACAAATTTTCTTACTTGATGATAAGCCAGTTTGTGTGTATAAGTTTGTCTTTAGCCCAACATTATCATATCCATCATCTGTCCATCATACATATCCTTAAAAAATATTTGTTTTTTGCTCTTGAAGCACTGGAAGGATCTTTCTCAAATTTCGTTTCTATGTTTCTCTTGGTCCCTAATTGGACATGTTCAATTTTGAAGAACAAAATGACATCTGTCTTTCAGTTCAACATTTGAAGATCGCTGTCACTGTTTTGTGGAAAATCCTAATGATGAATTTGGTTTTGCTGCTTTTTGTTGTCCGTATCTAATTTTGAGACTGACCAGAAAAAAAATAGACAAACATCAACTACAAATGGCTATCTGGGAGCTTGATAATTAAACATGAATTTTCTTCAAAGGGCACTGGGTAGATTATTCAATTTTTAACATTCTATATCAATTTTTTTATAGGTTCTAAAAGAATTGTGAACCATAATTGAAATAATCAGTATATTGCAATTTTTCTACAAATTGACATAAGTTATTAATTCAAATCCAATTAAGCCATCCAAACAATGCTAAATAAGGCAGAACATGCATGAATCCTAGCTAATTGCCTTTAGAATTATCATACTTTTTGTTGTGTTACAAATAATTTTACTGAAAATAAAATCATCTCTTCATCATATTTCACTCAGTGCTGGCTAGTAGAAAGTTAATGAAGTGTGTGGGTTCATTTTGACATTTAAAAAAAATACATCTGGAACATAAATACTGTATTTGAAAATTACTAATTTATAACTAACATTACATCAGTCTCGATCCTGACATATTGCGACTGTTCAAGTCTATTTTCCTCAAGGATTGATTTCCAATATATGTTAGGTTTGATTTTAAACTTTCACAGAGGTGTATTTTGTGAGTTTTGCTGTGTGCACATGTCAGTTTTCAATAATGGTCCAGGCTCTGTATTACAGCCGTAGGCTTCATGTTTATACATTGTTGGTGGCAATCACCAGCAATTCATCAAGGTAAAAATTCAATATTTACAACAAAGAATGGTACAATGTGTACATAGAACTGTGTACTTGATTACAACAGGTGCCAGGTACGTCACCAGTTACTCCACATTACCAATACCATAGACCAAATTGATACACTACAACTCAGTTCATTTTTGATGGTAGTTAACGAGTTATAGCAGTTAAAGGGAGACAACCCATGTAATAAATGTGATCGCTTTTTGGATTCATAAAATGATTTATGATAATTCTATTTTTTGAGTCAAAATTTAATCCAAATTGTGTACAATTTGTGTTTTGATTTGATTTCTCTGAATTTTTTTGATAATTTATTAATTTCTTTTTTTTTTTGGTAGATGAAAAACAAGTCCAAATTCCTAAAACCCAAATGTCTCTGACAAGTAACACATTTTAACAGCAGGATGCATGCATTTGTAGTTAATCTAGAAGAATTGATTTAAAGTCATTTCACTGGTTTTCACAGATAAAATTCCTCTGTAGCAGGATATCACTATCACATCGATCATTTTCGAAGATTTAGCTATAAACAACAGACTAAATTCCTAAAATGTCAGTCTAAAAATTAATACACAGACGATGAGTGATGTATTTACATAAAAAATCTAAAATAAAAAAAATAACTGTTGTACTGTCAATTTATAATAAAAGAAAAACATAAATATTAATGTTTCAAAATACTTATGTATATGTCTCCATATTGGCTCTCCAACTATCCAAAACAGAATTGTCAATACAGTAATGAAAATATGTACTTGTAGTTTACCAATAAGCTGAGAATATACTGTCTTTTTGTACAATTTGCTTTATAGAAAATAAGAAAAGATAAAAAAAACAATAGCTTCCTAAGACTACAGTCACACCTTTTTATGAAGTCAGTGTACATGTGGTCATGAAAATTTTTCAAGATATCTTTGATATAGTTTTTTTTACTGTCAGAACTGAATTTTATTTCAAGTTAAGCAGAGTCTTCCAGTTATCAGAGTTCAAGAGAATGATATAATTCTATATAGATATCATATCTCTCACCAAATTTACTGAAACAAAGAATGTTGTATTGTGACATAATTTATAACACAAGCACCATAAATGGATGCATAATATGCCCATTTTACCCTATCCAATGATCTAAAAAAATGTTTTTTTTTTGATATTTCAATCAACTTTTCTTGAATATGGTAATAATTATCCAAAAGTCCAAAATGGGTAAAAAATATTTTTAAAAAACCAAATGATATAGAAATCATGTTTCAAAAATTTCAAAAATAGAAATTATTTTCCCAAAATAAGTTCCTATTGGCCTTGTTAGACTCCACATGAACATCCATGCTTAAAATTAGGAAGATAACATATTATTTGCCTGAACTGTAAATCCCTGAAGGAACTTGCACCCAAACTTTAGATTGATGGATGGAAGCAGACGCCATGCCATGATATGCCCATCGAAATTTGACCGGCACATACAATAAGAAAAACTCCAGACTACAATGTGACATTAAAGTTCACCAGGCTCATAACATTTTTTTCCAAAGAAGTTTTGCAGTCTGTTTGGTGGGTTAATATTAACAAAAATATAAAAATGTTAAGCAATTTGTCACAGTGTAGGATTTACAAATGTAAGATCTACTAATGGTCATTTGAGACGACGTCTATTGTTGTGTGTCATGCTTCAGTAAACAATTTACATCTTCAACTTCTCAATAACCTTAGAGGCCATGAGTCGTGATATTTGGCAAGTCAGCATACTGATGTGAAGGGTATATCCAGTCTAATATGTTTGTTCAAATGAATGATATTGACCTACTTTCAAGGTCAAAGGGGTTATCAAATTCATTAAAATCCTTAAAAACTTCTTCTTAAAAACCAAAAGGTTCATGATATTGGGTCAGTAACATGCTTATGTGAATGGTTTTATAGTCAAATGAATGACCTTAACCACACAGGAGTCAAATCTTCTTGTCAATAACCGAAAGGTTTTCGGTCATGATATTGGACCAGTAACATGCTTATGTGAAGGGCTTTATAGTCAAATGAATGACCTTAACCACACAGGAGTCAAATCTTCAAACAACTTCTTTTCAATAACCGAAATGTTTTGGGTCATGATATTGGTCCAGTAGCATGCTGGGGTGAAAGGCTACCAAATACTCTCATGTTCATAGTGATCAAATGTGTTAAAATCTCAACATGATATCTCAATAACCATGTGGCTCAGGGCCATGATATATCAGGCCGGTAGCATGTGGTATAAAGGGCTATCAAGTTTATGACAATAAGTGACCTTGATCTATATTGAAGGTCACAAATTCAAATATGTTTGAATCTTTAAAACAACTTCTTCTCAATAACTCAGAAAGGCTTTGAGTCATAATATTGGGCCTGAATATAGCATGCTGATGTGAAGGGCCACCACGTTTGTGTAACTAAATGACCTTGACCTACTTTCAAGGTCACAAGGGTCAAATGTCATTTTGAAATGACTTCTCAATAACTAAAAGGTGCAGATTCATGATTTTGGGCAAGTAGCATGCCCGAGTGAAAAACTATTAAGTTTGTCCAATTGAATGAGTTTGACCAACGTTTAAGGTCACAAAGGGTCAGATGTGTTAAAACCTTTAAACACAAAGCATGAGCTTCCTGCATAAGGCCTATGGACCTCATGTTTATATAAAACCTCCTATTTCACCAGTAAAAATATACCATTCAGTGCATTTAAGATGTATTAATTATAACCATACAATCACATGGGTTTCCTTCAGGTATTTCAGAATTTTTTCCCCAGGATTCCAAGTGTAATTACAGTCTATTAATGTCATCAGAGTGAAGCCTGAAATGTAGATAAAATTGAACTGAGAAGTGGTTGTCCTTGGCTGTCTTTGGATGGGTCGTATATACATTACAAATTCACATATTGAATCATGAGATTAACTATCAATATACACGTACAGGGAAACATATTTTATAAGTGTGGAAGTACACCAACAGAAAATAATTTTTACAGTGGTATAAAATCATAAACCATTATTTGAATCAGTTGTGGTGTACTGGATTCTAGATTACTTGAAAACTGTTGTATTGTTCAGAATAAACTATTGATAAAGACAATTTGGCTGTCAGTTGGATGTGTGATTGGGTTGTCATTGAGTATTGGCACTAAAGACATTTTCTGTGTTAACAGATCAATACCAATTTCAGTGTTCAAGGTCGACTATTCACACATATCCTGGGTCAAATTTGAGTTAGATACTATCAGGATCTCATATCCTGGTTGAATCCTGGTTGCATAAGAAATAATCAGTTCTATCAGGATCTAATCAAAATCTCCTCTCATATATTTCCTCTTGTGTCCTTAAGAGCATGTATTACTGTTTGCTGACCATTATGTAATGAAACTTAAATAATACATCAGGTAATTATTCATAGGCAATATCTCAAGTTCATGATTACAGAGTCCAAGGTTAAATTGACTGATAATGTTTAGGGCATAGTAATTAGTTCTGGATGACTGAACACCACTATCAAACTTTAAGAGATGTGTATCTCCACTAGATGGTGTGTTAGCTCTGGGCTCTCTAGTACATTAACTTACAATTCTTCTGTTTTATTTATTTTAAATCCAAATTAACAAATTAATTAATTTTTTCAATTTTACCTGTATAGACTTTATAAAAGCATTTATTAATATGTATCATATTTGGAATTCTTTCGGAAAGAAGATACATTTTGTAAGGTAGGGTAAAACCTTGATAGAAAGTTTTTAACATGTTTATACAATAAGAAAGTGCCGGAAAATGTTTTCTTATGCCAGATTCCAATGGATCTTATAACTATAGAACATTGTAGTTCGTTGTAGAGTCGATAGACCCGAAAACGCAGTATATAAAGTATAGGAAATGGCGTTAATGTCAACAGTTACAGAATGATTGGACTTGATTTAATCAGTTATAATTTGATATTTCATTGATGGTGGACTTTATCAATTACATGGTCTGTTGATCAGCCAATACACACATTGTGATACTGGACTCGATTTGTAAGCCCACAATCAATGGACGACAATGTCCAAGACGGAGGTAATGAGATGGGCACAATGAGGTGACAGATATGGTGTTATGCATGCCTCACCAACGCACAACACAATGTATATTCCGATCGAGACCCTATAATGATTAACGGCACTTTATGTTAGCAGTGCGATCGGTTACTAGTGCGCGTGTTTGATCGGAGTTATATTCTGCAAATATGATGAGGAAAATCTGTGTAGTTCGCTGTGAAATGAAAGGCAGTATGTGTATATAGTACCAGAAAGTGAAAAGGTTGTGATTCTGACTAAGAATGGATTGAATGTGCGATAATGGAGTGTAAAATACACACTGTTACTAAGGATCGCAAGCCGGTAGGTATGATGTGATAACTTATTAATGTAAACTGAAATTTTACAGTTTCATTTTGTTGAAAAGTTTTTTTGTTTTTTTATTTTAGCGATTATTAATAATGGAAGGCATTGGGAATTATACAGTGTATGCTTCAAGTAACCAGTAACATTTAGTCCTCAATGGGTTTGTCCTCTGTTAGTCCTTATTTCACTTTTTCTTCAGCGTATCTCACACATACAGTATGTATAATAAATTGTCATATAAGGTATAATATTATCTCTTGGGATGACAAGAGTTCTTTATACGGCTGTTTTGGTTCCCTACTCAGAGTAAATGAACCTCTATATAAAGGTCCCCTCCCTATTAAGACCACTTTTCTCTGCTTCTTTGAGAGACCTTTATTGATAGGTTTGTTCTAGAATCAATTCTCAGACTCATACTAGAGTTAATATGTTTTTACAAAATCACTTTTAAGTCCCCCACTGATACTACAGGAGGTGACTCTACCTGTGAGCTAATCTGTCTGTACTGCCATGCTAACCCAGGTTATATCTCATCCTTTCAGTTGTGACACCATGGGTGTCTATATATGTGTCACCATGCCTGGGATATATCTCATCCTTTCAGCTGTTATTGTCAAATTTTGGATGAAAGTATCTCTTGTGATGTTGCATACTAAATATGGGTGACTCACTTCAATATATATAAAGTTAGAGTTCATCATTTGTTACATTGTCTGGTACATACCTCATATGCTCCACCACCTACAACTATATACAGAGTTATACTATATACAGAGTTATTTCCCTTTGTACAACTATATACAGTTATATCCCTTTGTACAGCTTTATACAGAGTTATGTCCCTTTGTACAACTATATACAGTTATATCCCTTTGTACAACTATATACAGAGTTATGTCCCTTTGTACAATTATATACAGAGCTATGTCCCTTTGTACAACTATATACAGTTATATCCCTTTGTACAGCTTTATACAGAGTTATGTCCCTTTGTACAAGTATAAACAAAGTTATGTCCCTTTGTACAACTATATACAGAGTTGTGTCCCTTTGTACAACTATATACAGAGTTATGTCCCTTTGTACAATCATATACAGAGCTATGTCCCTTTGTACAACTATATACAGAGTTATGTCCCTTTGTACAACTTTATACATAGTTATGTCCCTTTGTTCATCATGTGTCACATTGTCTGGGATATTCTCCTATACATAGAGTTACTGCCCTTTACTTATGTGCTACTTTCTCTGGACAGTGGCATATGATTAATCTCCGGGCCTAGTTGTTCATAAGGTTATTAGGCTACTCGCAGTTTAAAAAACAATTTTAAAATCCATATAAAATCATTTCTCCAAAAACTAAATTGACCAGATTTTATGAAACTGTAACACTTATCAGTCACAGACTCTCTTGTTCCTACCTGTCTCTTTTAAGGAATAAGGTTTTGAAATAAAGGAGAAATGAATTTTTCACTAATTAAGTTTTTTTTAATAACTGGGCCCATGTTTACAATACAATTATTGATGATATGAGCTGATACTGGTCACATACACAGAAATTCTCTCAAAGATTGTCTCGATCAGATCATTGATTTTACATTCATATATGATTGTTTTGAAGGACATTCCAACTTTTTCCCAATTTGAATGGTAGAACATATGTTACATATCCCATGGGATCATGGATATCAGAAGACTCAATTATTTTAACAATAGAAAGGTCAAGTAATTTATATAATGATATAAAATATAATCAAAATCTTAATTGAATAATACACTTACAGGTAGAGACAAGAATTCAATTTCATTGTTGTAAGAGATTTTATTTCCTTCATGGCTCATATATTAGACTTCACATTTTATATTACACTGTACAGAGCAGCAATATTTTACATCTTCAGATTTCCGTGTATTTACTTTGGAATTGAAATACCAGCCTATGTTACTCCTGGAATGTGAAGCCAACACCTAGTAATTGAAAATAGAAATATATCACTGTGACTAATATATTTTGAAGTGTTTGATTTTCTGGATATTATGAAGATTTTCTGCATTCCATACTTACATGTATTCCAAAAAGGATTTAGCTGTTTTCAAAATGAAAAAAAAAAAAATAAATAAAAAATAAATGTTCAAATATCAAGTAAAATATTAAGAATAAACTTTTAGAATATTTTTCATATATTTTATCCTGAATAAAATTTTAAGAAACAAATATTAAAGCCTCAGCAGGCTACTATAAATACAATATAATTAGCCTGAGTTTTTTCACCAGGCATTAGGCATTTGCGAGGTGTCCTCTGTCCCCATCACCAGGTATTAGATATTTGTCAACTCTCCTCTGTCCCCAAGAATACCAGACATTAGACATTTGTTAACCCTTCCACTAACTGTTTTCCAGTTTACTCTGGCTCAAATATCAGACAATAGACATTTCGATTAAAAGTCGGCCTCCATTATTTCCAAATCCACTATAGAATTATTCAGGTCTGCACACTTGCAGATTTCTGATGACCAGCTCAAATCTTCAAAAATGCTGGAATCACATATACTGTTACATTTTTCAAGTTTAGTTTGTTTTGTATCAGTTATTAATTTGATAAAAACTGATGATGATAAAAGAATATTTTTTCATTTTTTGGTATAATAACCTGAGTCTATAAAGTACATTCTATTCACCACAGATGTTTCTGTTCAGGTGTAAAATGGAGCCAACAATGAATAGGGGATTGTTTTGTTGTGATGCTTTTCTGCATGCAAAGCACTTTTTAATAAAACACACATTTGATACATGTTTTGTAAGCAATACCTAATATAACACAATGAGATTAACATTGAAATACACTTAGCAAATACAAATTATAACACCTTGATACTCATTGCATATAAATGCCTTTAATTTTTTCCTTGGTACCCTTTAGACCATTCTCACCCTTGATTTTGAAGGCTATGACTGGATTAGAACCCCACTCATCCTTGATTTTGAAGGCTATGACTGGATTAGAACCCCACTCATCCTTGATTTTGAAGGCTATGACTGGATTAGAACCCCACTCATCCTTGATTTTGAAGGCTATGACTGGATTAGAACCCCACTCATCCTTGATTTTGAAGGCTATGACTGGATTAGAACAACTTTTCACCCTTGATTTTGAAGGCTATGACTGGATAAGAACCCCACTCATCCTTGATTTTGAAGGCTATGACTGGATTAGAACCCCACTCATCCTTGATTTTGAAGGCTATGACTGGATTAGAACCCCACTCATCCTTGATTTTGAAGGCTATGACTGGATTAGAACCCCACTCACCCTTGATTTTGAAGGCTGTGACTGGATTAGAACAACTTTTCACCCTTGATTTTGAAGGCTATGACTGGATAAGAACCCCACTCATCCTTGATTTTGAAGGCTATGACTGGATAAGAACCCAACTCATCCTTGATTACTGTTTCACCTTCAACTCTGGAGGCTATGACTAGATACTGTATATAAGAACCAGTCTGGCAAGTGTGTTTAGTGGTGTTTATGTAAGGGACAGTTTATTGGTTTGGGTATTATTGTTGTGAGTATTTAATGATGTAAGGGTATTTTATGATGTAACAGGTTTGATGGTAAAAGTTTTCATTGTTTTGATCCTCTGTGTGGAGATTTATTTAGTGTAGACAAACTATAGCTGAGAAGAGATTAAATGATCAATTAGCTGTGACTACCAAGGGACATAACTCCGGCTTGTTACAAAGCACAGTGATTAAAAACCTTCTACAATGAATTATCTTACTAATTTTCAATGACAGCTGTTTCTGACAAATATTTTAAAACAGAGTTAGAATACATTAAAAAAAATCAATGAATATTAACTTCAAGGCAATAATGCAAAATCTATTTAGAGAACTTTTTGATTTCGTTTGACAATCGTTGGACAGTAATAACGCTAGTATGAGTTTTGACTAAATACCTAATCGTTTAACGATTACTGTACTGCTATCAACTGTAGCCATTGTCCACTTCCTCCTGTTGATTAGCTCTTCTGTTTACACACCTGGTAACAACTGCGGATCAATTTTACTTTAATACCCGAAGCATGAAACCCAGGCATATAGTATATACAGTTACTATACACCCTTCAGTGAGTCTTGTATTATAAATATGCAGGGAATTAATCTCTTTAGCGCTTTTCTTGTCAACATCAAAAAGTTCTATTCAGAGTCCTTTTCAAGCCTTTACGAGTATCTTGCTGGTAATTTAAATATGGTTGATATAAGTTCTACTTTGAAAGGGAAGAATTTTTGTGTAATGCATTTGAATCAATTAAGTAGATCTTGCTATTTAAAAAGAAACTTCTAAGTTACGGTCTGTTACATAGATCTTTACTGTACACAATACTTCTAAAGATTTGTTAGTTTGACTGATATGTTTTTTTTTTTTGTATTTTTTTTTCTTTCAAAATACCCAAAATATGCTTTCTATAGTTTGGTGTTTTTCTGTAACTTATGCGTAAATGTTGATCTATCTGACGATGGGATACCAGGTGACTTTGAACATTATGAAAGCAGTTATCCCTGATGAAATATATTTCTTTTCTTTGTCGTTAAGCTTATTAGCTTTTTTACAGCTACATATATCAATCATTCTGCAACAATGTACACAATGTATTTACAGCTTAATTGTCTATTATGATTTGGTCAATATAACTTCTGCAGAATTGAATGACGAAATAATTTCGAACTGAAAGATTCATTTTGACTAAGACACACCTGATATTAAGATAATTTCATCGGTTGTCAAATTTAAAAAGTTGGATATGTAATGTTAAATCTGTTTTAGTTGAATTTAAGCTGACTTTTGATTGGCCCATTCTACCTAAGATATTATATATACACATCAGGCTGACATATATATACATGTACACCTATATATGTACAGCTATAATAGTGTTCTACCCTAGTCCAGTGGCACATTAATCTGACTATAGTTTAGAAAGGGCGATATTAACTTTAATTGTTTATAATACAGGTCTGTGCGAAGTTTGTCGACTGGTAACTGTTGTGATCTACAGTGCATGGGTCATTGCTCTTTAACAGGCTTCATTTCATAGTGACGTCCTCAGTGTTAGCGTGGCCTTGTCTGTCAATATCATCAATACCATTTTGGTTAAAGTGCTAGCTGGCTTACGCCCTTGTATTAACAAAGAAAAGTGTGAGGGGCTAATGTTATATCCTCTAGCAACGCTCTTATCACCGGCCGGACTTACCTGTCAGAACCCACCTGTAACGAGACATGTTTACCTGGGATCAATCTGAAGTTCCACAGGTCAAAATGTGACAAATCTTAAAGTCTACTTGGAATTTTTCTGACGGAAAGAAAAAATTCCCGTTAGTATGGATTTACTTAAATGTGACGGGCATTGAAAAGTTTACTTACCTCAGTGATATAGAGCTATGGAGGCTCATATCGTTTTAGGATTTAAGACTTTGGTAAGTGAACATTCAATATTTGGATATTGTTGACGGTTTTGTTGTATTTATTCATTAATATTTAAGAAATAGTATTGTTTCAGGTGAAATATACTGTAATATAAATATCGACATACATAGATGTTCATTTTTACTATGTGGGTTCCTGTATGTAAATATCGACAGACATATAGATGTAAATTTTTAGTATGTGGGTTCCTGTATGTAAATATTGACAGACATATATATATATACATTTTGGTAGGGACAGCAATGGATGTACATTTTTAGTATGTCGGTTCCTGTATGTAAACATTTGTATGCAAGTATATCATGAGTGTATGGATTTCCTCTTGTGTTTTAGACATTTTGAGAACTTTGACAGCTACCCTTTATTTTCAATGTCTGGGACATAGTCTCTATACACAATGTTAGATAGGATATCATGTATGGGTGATTAGGCTCTGTTTACTTTCAGGTTTTTCTGTAGGAACAGCCAATGTTATAATGATTTTATTAACAGTTAAAAACTTCATCCAGCTATGACTATAAAATGTCTGCTATGTTGTATATGCTACACTACTTAAAATGAGAGGTGATTATACCCTTTACAGTGAAATAAACAGATCTGGGGTTGTCATGTAAATGATATAGGTTCGAATGTTGTGGGGGGTATTCCTGGTGTATGTTGTGAGGGGTATTCCTGGTGTATGTTGTGAGGGTATTCCTGGTGTATGTTGTGAGGGGTATTCCTGGTGTATGTTGTGAGGGGTATTCTTTGTGTATGTTGTAGGGGGTATTCTTGGTGTATGTTGTGAGGGTATTCCTGGTGTATGTTATGAGGGGTATTCCTGGTGTATGTTGTGAGGGTATTCCTGGTGTATGTTGTGAGGGGTATTCCTGGTGTATGTTGTGAGGGGTATTCTTTGTGTATGTTGTAGGGGGTATTCTTGGTGTATGTTGTGAGGGTATTCCTGGTGTATGTTGTGGGGGGTATTCCTGGTGTATGTTGTGAGGGTATTCCTGGTGTATGTTGTGGGGGTATTACTGGTGTATGTTGTGAGGGGTATTCCTGGTGTATATTGTGAGGGGTATTCCTGGTGTATGTTGTGAGGGGTATTCTTGGTGTATATTGTGGGGGGTATTCCTGGTGTATGTTGTGAGGGTTATTCCTGGTGTATGTTATGAGGGGTATTCCTGGTGTATGTTGTGAGGGTATTCCTGGTGTATGTTGTGGGGGGTATTCCTGGTGTATGTTGTGAGGGGTATTCCTAGTGTATGCTGTGAGGGATATTCCTGGTGTATGTTGTGAGGGGTATTCCTGGTGTATGTTGTGAGGGGTATTCCTGGTGTATGTTGTGAGGGGTATTCCTGGTGTATGTTGTGAGGGGTATTCTTTGTGTATGTTGTGGGGGGTATTCCTGGTGTATGTTGTGAGGGGTATTCCTGGTGTATGTTGTGGGGGGTATTCCTGGTGTATGTTGTGGGGGGTATTCCTGGTGTATGTTGTGAGGGGTATTCCTGGTGTATGTTGTGAGGGGTATTCTTTGTGTATGTTGTGGGGGGTATTCCTGGTGTATGTTGTGAGGGTATTCCTGGTGTATGTTGTGAGGGGTATTCCTGGTGTATGTTGTGAGGGGTATTCTTTGTGTATGTTGTAGGGGGTATTCTTGGTGTATGTTGTGTGGGTATTCCTGGTGTATGTTGTGAGGGGTATTCCTGGTGTATGTTATGAGGGGTATTCCTGGTGTATGTTGTGAGGGTATTCCTGGTGTATGTTGTGAGGGGTATTCCTGGTGTATGTTGTGAGGGGTATTCTTTGTGTATGTTGTGGGGGGTATTCCTGGTGTATGTTGTGAGGGTATTCCTGGTGTATGTTGTGAGGGGTATTCCTGGTGTATGTTGTGGGGGTATTACTGGTGTATGTTGTGAGGGGTATTCCTGGTGTATGTTGTGAGGGGTATTCTTGGTGTATGTTGTGAGGGGTATTCCTGGTGTATGTTGTGAGGGGTATTCCTGGTGTATGTTGTGAGGGGTATTCTTTGTGTATGTTGTAGGGGGTATTCTTGGTGTATGTTGTGAGGGGTATTCTTTGTGTATGTTGTGGGGGGTATTCCTGGTGTATGTTGTGTGGGGTATTCTTGGTGTATGTTGTGAGGGGTATTACTGGTGTATGTTGTGAGGGGTATTCTTT
This sequence comes from Pecten maximus, assembly GCF_902652985.1. Taxonomy (NCBI): domain Eukaryota; kingdom Metazoa; phylum Mollusca; class Bivalvia; order Pectinida; family Pectinidae; genus Pecten; species Pecten maximus. The sequence goes on from NC_047018.1 coordinate 39,905,306, forward strand.
GTGTATGTTGTGAGGGGTATTCCTGGTGTATATTGTGGGGGTATTCCTGGTGTATGTTGTGGGGGTATTCCTCGTGTATGTTGTGAGGGGTATTCCTGGTGTATGTTGTGAGGGGTATTACAATGTACTGGTGTATGTTGTGAGGGGTATTCCTGGTGTATGTTGTGGGGGTATTCCTGGTGTATGTTGTGAGGGGTATTCCTGGTGTATGTTGTGAGGGGTATTCCTGGTGTATGTTGTGAGGGGTATTCCTGGTGTATGTTGTGAGGGGTATTCCTGGTGTATGCTGTGAGGGGTATTCCTGGTGTATGTTGTGAGGGGTATTCCTGGTGTATGTTGTGAGGGGTATTCCTGGTGTATGTTGTGATGGGTATTCCTGGTGTATGTTGTGAGGGGTATTCCTGGTGTATGTTGTGAGGGGTATTACTGGTGTATGTTGTGAGGGGTCTCCTAGGTGTATGTTGTGAGGGGTATCCTGGTGTATGTTGTGAGGGGTATTCCTGGTGTATGTTGTGGGGGGGTATTCCTGGTGTATGTTGTGAGGGGTATTACTGGTGTATGTTGTGAGGGGTATTTCTGGTGTATGTTGTGAGGGGTATCCTAGGTGTATGTTGTGAGGGGTATTCCTGGTTTATGTTGTGAGGGATATTCCTGGTTTATGTTGTGAGGGATATTCCTGGTGTATGTTGTGGGGGTATTCCTGGTGTATGTTGTGAGGGGTATTCCTGGTGTATGTTGTGAGGGGTATTCCTGGTGTATGTTGTGAGGGATATTCCTGGTGTATGTTGTGAGGGATATTCCTGGTGTATGTTGTGAGGGTATTCCTGGTGTATGTTGTGAGGGGAATTCCTGGTGTATGTTGTGAGGGGTATTCCTGGTGTATGTTGTGAGGGATATTCCTGGTGTATGTTGTGAGGGGTATTCCTGGTGTATGCTGTGAGGGATATTCCTGGTGTATGTTGTGAGGGGTATTCCTGGTGTATGTTGTGAGGGTATTCCTGGTGTTTGTTGTGGGGGGGTATTCCTGGTGTATGTTGTGAGGGGTATTCCTGGTGTATGTTGTGAGGAGTATTCTTGGTGTATGTTGTGAGGGGTATCCCTGGTGTATGTTGTGAGGGGTATCCCTGGTGTATGTTGTGAGGGGTATTCTTGGTGTATGTTGTGAGGGGTATTCCTGGTGTATGTTGTGAGGGGTATTCTTGGTGTATGTTGTGAGGGGTATTCCTGGTGTATGTTGTGAGGGGTATTCTTGGTGTATGTTGTGAGGGGTATTCCTGATGTATGTTGTGAGGGGCATTCCTGGTGTATGTTTTGTAGGGTATTCCTGGGGTATGTTGTGGGGGTATTCCTGGTGTATGTTGTGGGGATATTCCTGGTGTATGTTGTGAGGGGTATTCCTGGTGTATGTTGTGAGGGGTATTCCTGGTGTATGTTTTGTGGGGTATTCCTGGTGTATGTTGTGAGGGTATTCCTGGTGTATGTTGTGAGGGTATTCCTAGTGTATGTTGTGAGGGTATTCCTGGTGTGTGTTGTGAGGGTATTCCTAGTGTATGTTGTGAGGGTATTCCTAGTGTATGTTGTGAGTGTATTCCTGGTGTATGTTGTGAGGGTATTCCTAGTGTATGTTGTGAGGGTATTCTTGGTGTATGTTGTGAGGGTATTCCTAGTGTATGTTGTGAGGGGTATTCCTGGTGTATGTTGTGAGGGATATTCCTGGTGTATCTTTTGTATGGTATTCCTGGTGTATGTTGTGAGGGGTATTCCTGGTGTATGTTATGAGGGGTATTCCTGGTGTATGTTGTGAGTGATATTTCTGAAGTATGTAGTAAGGGGTATTCCTGGTGGATGTTGTGAGGGGTATTCCTGGTGTATGTTGTGAGGGGTATTCCTGGTGTATGTTGTGAGGGATATTCCTGGTGTATGTTGTGAGGGGTATCCCTGGTGTATGTTATGAGGGGTATTCCTGGTGTATGTTGTGAGGGGTATTCCTGGTGTATGTTGTGAGGGGTATTCCTGGTGTATGTTGTGGGGGTATTCCTGGTGTATGTTGTGAGGGGTATTCCTGGTGTATGTTGTGAGGGGTATTCCTGGTGTATGTTGTGAGGGGTATTCCTGGTGTATGTTGTGGGGGTATTCCTGGTGTATGTTGTGAGGGGTATTCCTGGTGTATGTTGTGAGGGGTATTCCTGGTGTATGTTGTGAGGGGTATTCCTGGTGTATGTTGTGAGGGGTATTCCTGGTGTATGTTGTGAGGGGTATCCCTGGTGTATGTTGTGAGGGGTATTCCTGGTGTATGTTGTGAGGGGTATTCCTGGTGTATGTTGTGAGGGGTATTCCTGGTGTATGTTGTGAGGGGTATTCCTGGTGTATGTTATGAGGGGTATTCCTGGTGTATGTTTTGTGTGAATGTCGTGTGTGATATTTCTGAAGTACGTAGTAAGGGGTATTCCTGGAGTATATCAATATAAGTATAGTAGGTGTACCTAGGATATACCCCTTGGGTGGATCTTAGGGAGAAGCATGATTATATTTGCTGTAAGATTAGGTAGCTCTGACGGTAAAGTGGCTGTCCATAATTTGTCTGATTTGAATCTACTCATGATGTTTTCCTCAAGTACTATGAAGTATGTCATTATACATATACAAACAAAAGTCTCTGGGGGAAATTAATGTCTAGATTCTGGGCCTTGTAAGCTTGAAATATACCAACAACACATTCTTCAAAGGTACCAGGATATCATATAAAATGTTTACCTTCGTATCCATGTGAACAAATTTGAAATTCATCTGAAGTGATAATTAAATAGACAATATATTTCTACATTTTAAAACATTTGAACAAATTAAAAACTATTTGATACCCAAAATAATTCTTCTCGTTATGCTGACAAATATTAAGAACGAATATGCCCTGTAATGGTAGGATAGCCTAGGTAGACTAAACCAGGAGGACGAGTCCAGTCCTAAAAGACCCAACCTGTGACCACCCTCATCAATCAGTAGATAGAGCCAAATCATGTTTTCGGATTGATCTTTCAGAGCTATGATACCATTTGCTTAAGAGTTTTATTAAGCATTGATGTCATTTTTTTTTAGTTTCATCGGGGTATGAAATTTTGTTTGCTACGCGGATTCTTACAGAAGTTTGCAAACAAAATTTGTTTCATACCCCGATGAAACTAAAAAAAAATTGACATCCACGCTTATAATTAATTTTTGAAAATGATTTTCTAATTTAAAACATGTTTTATGTACAATTTTACTGGTTTTAAATGGGATTATTTTTCTCAAATCAATACGCAACGTCAATTGTCATATTGTGACGTCACATTTTTCGCGCCATTCACGGAATTTCTTTCATAGAAGAATGAAAAGTATTTTTCGACCAATCACATTTGAGTATTTACCATGAAAACAAAGAAAAATCAATAATTCAGTTTTGAAAAATCCTACCTTATATGATGTACCTGTGGTTGGACTATGTGGTGGAATTCATTCTCACCTTAAAAATCATCCTGAGTTATTTGCCTGTACCCTGAAATATCAATGTTGCTTTCCTCTTGTCTCAGTGTGTTTCCCTTCACATTTAGCCCCTTATATGTTTCCATTAGGGCCAAAAAGGGCAGTTAATAATTTATAGATTACCATAAACATTATCATAAAAGGGTAAGAATTACGTCCCTTGCCAATTATCATTACCTACCTAGCAAGTGGATATATTTTTCATTGGCATTTCATTCTTCCCTGGATTTTGATTCCTAGAATTTAATTTTCATATTTTTGATTATTTTTTATGATTGTTTTCAAATATTGAGATTTTGAATCTTTTGATTAGAGATCACTTATAGAACTACCCACTGCAGCATTACTCAAACAGTTAAAAAATCCCGCTAAAATCACCAGATATTTCTTTTAAAATCATGATGATAAACCGAAGTAATGTTTAAAATTCGGCATAGTATATTTTTTGTATAAATTAATATACACAGATATGATAAACTGATTACCATACAATGAAATTGATTGAAAGGAGGTTTCCTAGGTGATCCTTTAAAACTCCTTTTTACCGTTGATTTGAAGGTCACAACCAGACATTTTATCATGGACACTACCATTGTATTGCTTCTCAATGTTATCTGGATCTGTATTATACAACTAATGGGGTTGACACAGGTTTTTCCTCCCAAGAGTGATTTCTAAACGCAGAAGGATTGAGTGTAATCTACTATAAAAACCCCACACAACTTATAGATCACATTGTAGACATTTCTAGGTACATTTTGATCCAAAAACTTCAGATTAGACAGGTTCTATTGTATAAGATATAAACATCAGTTGTAAATTACTCCACAAGTTTACTGCTGGGAGGATTTTAATCCCCTAAATAAAACAATCTGTCTATGAAGGCCACACTTAAGAATGAAGGGAAAAGTGCCATTATTGGTAGATGGTCTTTTTACATTGATACAGTGAAGGGTGGTACATTGAGAAATAAAGTGGATCAACACATACCCACACATTTATACTCGCTACGGTACCCACACATTTATACTCACTACGGTACCCACACATTTATACTCACTACGGTACCCACACATTTATACTCACTACTGTACCCACACATTTATACTCACTACGGTACCCACACATTTATACTCGCTACGGTACCCACACAATTATACTCACTACGGTAACCATACATTTATACTCACTACGGTACCCACACATTTATACTCGCTACGGTACCCACACATTTATACTCACTACGGTAGCCACACATTTATACTCGCTACGGTAACCACACATTGATACTCGCTACGGTACCCACACATTTATACTCACTACGGTACCCACACATTTATACTCACTACGGTACCCACACAATTATACTCACTATGGTACCCACACATTTATACTCACTACGGTAACCACACATTTATACTCACTACGGTACCCACACATTTATATTCACTACTATACCCACACAATAATACTCACTACGGTACCCACATATTTATACTCACTACCATACCCACACAATGATACTCACTACGGTACCCACATATTTATACTCACTACGGTACCCATACATTTATACTCACTACTGTACCCACACATTTATATTCACTACTATACCCACACAATAATACTCACTACGGTACCCACATATTTATACTCACTACTATACCCACACAATAATACTCACTATGGTACCCACACATTTATATTCACTACTGTACCCACACAATGATACTCACTACCATACCCACACAATTATACTCACTACTATACCCACACAATTATACTCACTACTATACCCACACAATTATACTCACTACGGTACCCAAACATTTATACTCGCTACGGTACCCACACATTTATACTCACTACGGTACCCACACATTTATACTCACTACGGTACCCACACATTTATACTCACTACGGTACCCACACATTTATACTCGCTACGGTACCCACACATTTATACTCGCTACGGTACCCACACATTTATACTCACTACGGTACCCACACATTTATACTCACTATGGTACCCACACATTTATACTCACTACGGTACCCACACATTTATACTCACTACGGTACCCATACATTTATATTCACTACTATACCCACACAATAATACTCACTATGGTACCCACACATTTATACTCGCTACGGTACCCACACATTTATACTCACTACAGTACCCACACATTTATACTCACTACAGTACCCACACATTTATACTCACTACGTTACCCACACATTTATACTCACTACGGTACCCACACATTTATATTCACTACTATACCCACACAATAATACTCACTACGGTACCCACATATTTATACTCACTACCATACCCACACATTTATACTCACTACGGTACCCACACATTTATACTCACTACAGTACCCACACATTTATACTCACTACGGTACCCACACATTTATACTCGCTACGGTACCCACACATTTATACTCGCTACGGTACCCACACATTTATACTCGCTACGGTACCCACACATTTATACTCACTACGGTACCCACACATTTATATTCACTACTGTACCCACACAATGATAATCACTACCATACCCACACAATTATACTCACTACGGTACCCACACATTTATACTGGCTACGGTACCCACACATTTATACTCACTACGGTACCCACATATTTATACTCACTACCATACCCACACATTAATACTCAATATGGTAGCCACACATACTCACTACGATACCCACACCTGTTTACTGTCTCTTCAGTCACTCTTTATTTAGTTTTTGGCATTAGAGATGTGGTCTTAAGAACAGATTTGATCTTGTTTTGTGTGGCTTCTATGTAAACATTTCAAATTAAGCAAAACAAATATAAATTATTAGTGAATATTAAAACACTTGTACCATTGATGTAAATGTAAATCTATGGGAAAAGATACACTGTATATCTCCCAAAATTGGAGTAAAAAAGGAAAAGAGTAGATATTTGTTTAGAAAAAAAACAAAAAAAACAATGGTAAAGCAAACCTGCCTGGTTGATTTGATAGTTTATCTATTCCAACAGTTTAACTGGTTCGGAAATGTTCATTTTACACAAGGTACCACCAATTAATGATTGAATCTTGATTTGGTCGATTTCATGGGGTCATGAATTGAGTTGCTCTTGAGACAAATTTAATGAACTGCGAGGCAGTTCATGTTGAATTTGTCTCAAGAACAACTCAATTCATGACCCCATGAAATCGACCAAATCAAGATTCAATCCTTATATTTCATTTGTTTGCTAAGTCGCTAGACATTAATGTCTCGAAGCTTGTGCAAGTCCAAATGCGGAAAAGTCCGAGGAGTTCCGGATTGTGCATGTCTAGTCGGTCGAGTTAAATAGTCCGCCATTTTAGGATTAAAAAAGCATTATTCTGTCAAAATAGAAGTATTTAGCATATCTGGTCTTTCATAAAATACAAGAATACATTATAAATTTGATAATTTTAATAATTATTCCATGTTTATAACAACCATGTAGAAAAAGTGAAATCATTTCACGGAAGGATTTTGTCTAGGTGTTCATACGCACTGATCAATGTTAATCTGGTCAAATTCATGAGCAAATGAAACAGATTAAGTTTGGTAGTTTCATTGAGTCCAACTTGAGTAGAAATTGAAATATTATAAAACATATTAAACTGAAACTCTGGATTTGTACAATAAATTACTACATTAATTAACTTATTAAAAAGGGTGGTAAAACAAAATTTGACTCAAAGAATCCTATTGCTGGAAAAAGAAGAGATATTTTTTGTATGTTTTTTTTCACTTAACTGCAATAGATATGGATGGGCTTAATAGTATTACATGGCACGGACTTATTGTCAGGCATCGGCTAATTGTCAGACATGGGCTTATTACCAGACATTGACTTATTGTGAGACATATGGGCCTATAACCATACATGGGCTTACCAGGCATGGGCTTATTGTGAGGCATATGGGCCTATAACCATACATGGGCTTATTACTAGGCATGGGCTTATTGGAAATCATGCACTTATTACCATACATTATCAGACACATGCTTATTACCAGACATTACTGCTAGATGAATACGGTAAAACATTTGGTACTATATAACACCTGTGTTTTATATTAAACATGACCATGTGTTCTAACATATGGTGACCAGAAAGCGTCAGGTACCTTGCCTTTATGGGTGTTGACAGGGGACTTGTAGAATCTTACGTTACATTCGCTATCGATCACATTTACGTGCCATAGAACATTTCTGACATTTCCTCCGGTTGCAGGCCTATGTGTAAGCCAATTGTTCAATTGTTATGAACCTTGGTCAGCATTAAAACAGCCAATATTGATGAAATCCAATTCGATTTTGGGATTTTGATGCCTGCCGTCACCCGAGATGCAATGTTTCACAGAAGATCTAAATGAGTTATAAATTATTTATTACTTCATGGTAAAATATTGTCCCGTACATGTAGTTCTGATTTCTCTCTCATATGGATAATAAAAAACACAAAAGGCTGGACTTAGAAGAGCGCCAGTCCACACTTTGTGCTCTTAAAACATGTGTGGCGCTATCTCGTGGGGATAACACATTTTCGATAAGAAGCTAAAACTTTAAACCTCCAATACTGTAGTCTTTAATACACTCAATATATTGATTTATTAGCTTTCACTGTCCGTTTTGTGTATCAGCAAGGTGACAATGTTTTCATTGTCTTTGTCACAAAAATACCTGTCTCAAGATGGCTGAGGCACCGAACAAAGTATCGTTTGTCTATATTTTACTGACAGTTTGATACCTTCTACAAACGGAATCGTTTCCTCGCAGTATGAATGGAGTTTTTCAGTGAAAGAAGACATCCATTGCCTGAGTTTAAACTGTTAATGTTCTCTTATTGTTACATACAGGGAACAGTTTAAGTAAACATAAACTTTATTTATTTTACAACAATTGCGAAACAAGTTATATCAACAAACTAAATATATCAAAATCACTGTTGTTGGTCCGGATGGAAGTGTGTGAGGGGTGTGTGGTCGGGTCAGGTAGGGCAGTCTTACACGACCTCCATAAATAATTTTCATGTCCAATTGGGGAATCAAACCCTGGCCGATTATGTGGAAGACAAGTATGTTACCATATTGGAAATATAAGTGAATTAGTAAGAAAGAGAGGGTGGTTTTATTGGAGGTGTGGAGTTGTTTGGTTGGAAATGTCAGTTAATAAGTTGGGAAGGAGGGCAGGTTTATTGAAGATGTAGAGATGTTTGGGTAGAAATGTTACTGAAATAATTTGGAGGGAAGGACAGGTTTATTGGAGATGGGGAGGGGTTTGGTTTGGAAATGTCAATGAATTAATTTGGAAGGAAGGACGAAGATGGGGAGGGGTTTGGTTTGGAAATGTCAATGAATTAGTTGGGAAAAATGGCAGTTTATTTGGAGATATGAAGTGGTTTGGGAATGCCACTTTGGGGGGAAAAGCTATATATGCATATATATAATTACATTTGTATCATTAAATCTCCACAAAAGGAATATTCCAATCATCACTCAACATCATTGCCATATTTTTTTCCATTGGTACCCAATAAAACTTTGGATCTTACTAGTCATTAAATATAAATTTTCTCTTGGAATTTTTTTCATTTCAACCCGCAGAACGTGAAAAGGTAAAAACAATGAGAATTAAAGTATGGTGGTTTGTATGATTCTACCAGTTGTCTCTGTGTGGCAGTTGTATACGCCAGGTAGTACATCGTATGTACATAACATGGTGTCATTGGGGTGTTCAGAGGTCCACTGCAGTGGCACTCAAGACTCGATTACAATCAGCATTGTAACCTCCAGTTATAGATATCATTTTAATTCAGTCTTTAGAACGATCTTATAAAGTCTAATTATGGATCAAATCATTTAAATTAAAACATATGTGATTATTTTTCCTATATCAGGCATCTGATAAGAATTATTGAAGAGACGTTTTGTAATGCCTTGATGTAGTAGACTACAGCCTTCAATAGTTAATGTATGTGTATACATGTTTGGAATTTCTTTACAGCAAACCTTATGTTGACTGGGTTTTAAATTACACATAAGTTATATGACTTGTACAGAAGTTTGAGGTGGATTAGTGTATGTAACAGGGGCACAGTTTTTCCTGGTCTTATAACAGGATCTGTTGGGGGCAAAATGTTTATACAGGGTTCAGTTTAGTCAGTACCCAGGAGTATCTAGAATTTGAATACATATTTGTGTCAAATTATTGATTTAATAATGAATAAAACCAGCGTACAAAATAGTATTGAATTATGATATTAATACACTACAATTCACAATTACAATTCATTACAACATGACATCTTTGCTAGCCGCAAGGGTAACTCTTCATATTAATGAATACAAGGTTAGAACCCTTGGCTAGCAAATACAATAACACGACGACAGCCAAGGAACTAATATGTACCTTAAGGTATTGTTAATATATTTTTTGTCCAGCAAAACAATTTTTTTGGCATAGCCAATGAAGGAAAATCATTTTACATCATTGGCTATGCCACAAAACATTATTCAAACTGACTACTGGAATCCAGGGCAAATTTAACCTCGATATGGGAGATTACTAAATAAGAATTTAGGGGAAATTTTTTATGTTTTTCTGGGGCTGCCCCACGTAATCTGGAATGATTGACACTTGAGTAGGCTGGAAAATGACAGAAGGTCAGAGAAAATGTCTGTTTCCAGAGAAGACTAGAATCTAGTTGATCAGATATTATTTGCAATATAAGATATGACTGGCAAGAGGAGATGTGACAACCAAGGGGCACTAGTTAAGACAGGGGTCACATTAGAGAGAGGTCTAGATTAGACTGGGGTCACTAGTTAAGACAGGGGTCACATTAGAGAGAGGTCTAGATTAGACAATGGGTAGTTAAGACAGGGGTCACATTAGAGAGAGGTCTAGATTAGACTGGGGTCACTAGTTAAGACAGGGGTCACATTAGAGAGAGGTCTAGATTAGACTGGGGTCACTAGTTAAGACAGAGGTCACATTAGAGGGAGATCTAGATAAGACAGGGGTCACTAGTTAAGACAGAGGTCACATTAGAGAGAGATCTAGTTAAACAGGGGTCATTAGTTAAGACAGGGGTCACATTAGAGAGAGATCTAGTTAAACAGGGGTCATTAGTTAAGACAGGGGTCACATTAGAGAGAGATCTAGATTAGACAGGGGGCTCTAGTTAAGACAGGGGTCACATTAGAGAGATATTTAGATTAGACAATGATAATCAACTTAAACTGGGACCTAGATAAAAGAGGACAGTGACCAAGTTAGACAGGGTACCAATTTAGATCTTGATAGTGTTATACATCAATTAACCTGGAGCTTATAATCCTTGACTAAAAAACTGTGTGTGGTCAATACAGGTCAGTGTCTTATAGAGTTTGTAGGGTCACAAGTTCAAAGTTTTAGATTGTTCTGGTCCATGAGATTCCTAATCCCTATTACTAACTAGTGACTTTGTGACCTACCATCGAACAATGAAATATTAAATCTGTTCAGAAAGTTTACGTACCTATGTATATATCTTAAGTTTGTATGCATGGTATATGATTAGGGGCAAAGATTTTGTAAACAGATGGAGGTGTTGCTAGTGACCAACTCAGCTCGTACAGCTGAAAGTCAATTTCTAATAAAACAACATCATTTCTTAAAAAAAACAAAAACACACACTGTATGGGAGAACAAAAGTAAAGATAAGTTTGAATATTCAACAAGATATATAATGGTAGATGTACATTGTCACAGAGGGTCCCCTATCTAACAGGAAATAATTCTAAGATATAGGGATTCGAACCATGAACCCCCTGGTTCTAGACAAAATTCTTTACCAACTTGTACATGTTACAGGAAGTTGAGTTGTGTTCCACCAGAGGGATCAAACCAATACTCTCATTCCCAACTATAGAGAAAGTTCATCTAGTGCCACTTAAAGGTCTAATCTCAGGGACCCCATGTATCTTATTTTGTTGCTTTTGTCATCAAGCTAAAAGGGAACTTCCTCTTGTTCAAAGCTTGATGGGAAAGATGTCAATATTTCTCTTGCTATTTAAACCAATAAGTATATCTATCAAATATGGTATGCATTATTTGCTGAGGATGAATCTAGGAGCACAGGTTCCATCTCAGACTTTTGATGGTGTATTTTTTCTAGATTTAACTGAATTATCTAGTATTGATTGTAACCATGGTTACTTACAGGAGGACTTCCTGGCTACAGATGAACTGTTTGTGGAATACTTCAATGCCTTCCTCACCCTACCAGTAAGTACAAAATATTGTGAGAAACAAAAAATGCCTTAAGCCTATGCAAAGTTGCTGAACTGGTGACTGGGAAACCATATCTTTTCCCACATTTAACTTGTTCTGAAACAAAGTTGGACACAAATCAAATTTGACTTTAAAGACAAAATGTATATACGTACTGTACACTTAACAATTGGTGAAAAAAGAACAGTATTTGCAAGGATGAAAATATTTCCATGCAAAATCATCACCCTGATTAAATTGATAGAATGTGTAATGAAAAATGTATCAAACTTCCTTTTACCTTGCATTGAATTGAATAGTATGCAAGAAATGTAATTTTTGTATTTGGAAATCTGTAGGAAATTTTATCAGTATAATTAAGTGAGTTGGCAGAAAGCAATTGCAGATATTTCATTAATTACCGATACAATTATGACGGTGAAAATAAAACAATGGAAGGCATTTTTTTTAATTCATGTATTCAACTTGAGTCATTTCCCTGAAAAACTGGACATATATGGACATCTGAACGTGAATATCGTAGATCATATGACTTTAATGATATTTGAACCTGGAAATGTTGCTCAAATTTCATTCGTTATTACAGACTTTTCCGGTGCCTTTGTACTTCAACAAGGAGACCGGAGGGTTTGAGGTTGCTACGGATGCCAAGAAGGAGTTGTCAAAAAAGATTAAGGCAGCCATTCGATCCCAGAAACACACCAGCAAAATCTATCGTGTAGTGAAAAAGCACAGTTTCATTGACATACCGTTGATCCCTATTGAGGAACCAGAGGGGCCAGAGAATGTGGAAATCAACACAACATTCACTGTTACCGTAAGTAACATAATAGTCCATCATTGAAAAAAGTAATAGTAAATACCATGTTTGGTGTACAGATCTGGTTTAAGTTTCAGATTGATATATCCCTTTTTTGTAAGAGTTATTGCCCTTTGAACCACGCCTTCCACTTCAGACATCCCGGCCGAGATATTTTACAGTTTTTCCATCATGCTTATACATACAGTTATAGATCAAATCTTTAAACTTTCAGTGCTTTGGCAGTTTATTTACAGAGTTATTGCCCTTTCAACTGTATTTGTTTCACTTGGCTGTTTTTTTCTCAGAAAGTTCATAATTAGGTAATAGTGTGGGGGCTTGTATGGGATGTGAATGCTTATACTTTACTTTTCTCACCTTTGGTAATAACTATATTACATAGCTATATAAGGTAATCACTATTGTTTGGTAGCTATATAATGTGTAATTGAACATTTCAGACCCTGAACAGGGAGCAGGGCATCCACTGGGTGAAGGAAGTGCGTCTGCCTGCTTTCCTAGAGAGTGACCTATACCTGGAGTTCCGACTCGCCAAGCTAATATCTCAGTCCCAGATTACGGGGGAACGTGGTGAGTTTGTCCTTCAGAGAATCGACTTTATACCTCGGGCACAGAAAGTGAAGAAGGAGGAAGAGGAGGAGGTGGTTATCGACCCACGGGAACAGATCATTAAGGACATGTATGTGTGTGTAGGGGAGGCCCTCCCCACACAAACGGAAGCTTGGTTCGCGATGGCACAAGGGGCTACCACAACTCATACCACATACTCGACACAGCCACGCCCTAAAAGTGCTGCTGATATTGGCAAACGGCCGAACAGTGCACGCCCTGTGAGTGCCTATAGTGCTATTGACAGTTACAACTACTCCGAGAGTGGGCTGGGTATGTCTGTACGCGGTTCAGTGAATAGTTCAATGGGGAGGGGCTACCAAGTATCGCAAATGTCAACCAGTGAAGATGAGGATGTTTATTCTAGCAAACTTTTTGCAACAGATGGAAAACCAATGACACCCAGACCATCAGAAATGATATGTTGTATGGCAGATGAGCCATCTAAAAAGTCACGGCCATTTAGTGCCACTGTGTACAGTACACCGAAGTATGATGCTGATGGGGACAATGAATCGGGACTGGGCATTGAAGATGACAAGTTTGATCTGGCCTCGGAAGGTTCTGGTCCACAGGACTTACTTATAGAAGATGATGTCCAAGATAAAGTCTCGAATAGTCCTACTGAAGTAAATGTTGTCTTCAGAGACATGGATGATCTTGGAGCAGCTCTGGTTGGAGCAGTACTGAAACGCTCTATAGCCTACCTTACCAATAGAAATGAAATAGAAATTGCAGAGGACCCAGATATTCTGAAACATCTACCACCGACTTCTTGTAAGGACATGACCTTGGACATGATTGACCGTGTATCTCTTGTGGAAGACAACAAAACTATTCCGGAAACAGAAGAGGATAAAGAAGTAAGGTCTGTGACGGAAGTACACAAAAACAAGGACAAAAAAGACGAGGACAGTGACGCAGATTCTCTTCTCGACAGTGAAGACGACTATGAAGAGAGAGATTTGTTTTTCCGTAGGAAGAAGCAAAAAACATTTAAATTAACAGATCGGAAGGGAATTGAAGCTTTCAAGTTGTTTCTCCAGGGGACAGCAGGGGAGAAGAACTGGCACATGTGGCTGGACATTGACCGTATCCAGTTCTTAACAAAGGGCAAGAGTGGGCCGGTGTTGGAGGTGGCCATCAGTGGGTGAGTACAGTCTCCTACAGCTACAATGGTAATTAACCAAGAGCAAGAGTGGGCCGGTGATGGAGGTGGCCATCAGTGGGTGAGTACAGAGTCTCCAGTTCTTCACAAAGGGCAAGAGTGGGCCGGTGTTGGAGGTGGCCATCAGTGGGTGAGTACAGAGTCTCCAGTTCTTCACAAAGGGCAAGAGTGGGCCGGTGATGGAGGTGGCCATCAGTGGGTGAGTACAGAGTCTCCAGTTCTTCACAAAGGGCAAGAGTGGGCCGGTGTTGGAGGTGGCCATCACTGGGTGAGTATGGAGTCTCCAGTTGTTAACAAAGGGCAAGAGTGGGCCGGTGTTGGAGGTGGCCATCAGTGGGTGAGTATGGAGTCTCCAGAACTTAACCAAGGGCAAGAGTGGGCCGGTGTTGGAGGTGGCCATCAGTGGGTGAGTACGGAGTCTCCAGTTCTTAACCAAGGGCAAGAGTGGGTCGGTGTTGGAGGTGGCCATTAGTGGGTGAGTACAGAGTCTCCAGTTCTTAACAAAGGGCAAGAGTGGGCCGGTGTTGGAGGTGGCCATCAGTGGGTGAGTATGGAGTCTCCAGTTCTTAACAAAGGGCAAGAGTGGGCCGGTGTTGGAGGTGGCCATCAGTGGGTGAGTATGGAGTCTCCAGTTCTTAACAAAGGGCAAGAGTGGGTCGGTGTTGGAGGTGGCCATCAGTGGGTGAGTATGGAGTCTCCAGAACTTAACCAAGGGCAAGAGTGGGCCGTGTTGGAGGTGGCCATCAGTGGGTGAGTATGGAGTCTCCAGTTCTTAACAAAGGGCAAGAGTGGGTCGGTGTTGGAGGTGGCCGTTAGTGGGTGAGTATGGAGTCTCCAGTTCTTAACAAAGGGCAAGAGTGGGCCGGTGTTGGAGGTGGCCATCACTGGGTGAGTAAAGTCTCCTACAGCTACAATGGTAATTAACAGATGATTTATATGTAACCCTGGATAAAACTCACCTGTGTTTGAAAAAGCATGAAAAGGGTCACTTTCACTCAATAAATTTCATTCATTTGGAGGTAGATTTTTTCCTTTTAGCATTGTTATTTTTTCTGGAATTTTCTCATTGGCTTTGATAAGTTTCATTCAATAAATGGTGACAGTCTTAAATTAACCTAAATCTTATTGAACTATGGGATTATTGCACCTTCCATACCTGTTTTGACATTTCTTTCTAGCTCCCTCAATTTTTAGTTATCGTTATTGTCTCCTACATTGATAGGTACCAACTATTTGGGCCTTAGTCGATGATGATTTCTAGAAGGACAAAACAGCTGTATGATGCAGTCTAAATCATTTTTTGACTCTGCTGTATATAACTCTAAATTTGTATTTAAAGATACAATACTGTATAATCTGTGCTTTTTTACAGTCCTTTAAGTAGAACATTGCCAAAATATAATTGATATATAATTACCTGTCTCCTAACCCACAAAACCATCTATTTTCTCTGTATCTCTTGGTGATTTCCTGTGCTTCGTGATATGATAAAAATATGTCCAAAAAGCCATTCTATTAAATCAATATCACATTTTGTATGAATGCCACTTCTTTTTCTATCAAAGTTAACATTGAATATGATATTTGCTCACTGATGATGGCCATAATGGCATTTTTCAGACTCTTAGAACTTAATAGCAATGTATTAATTATCGGCATTTGATCAGAGGTTATATATATGGATAAGTGTAATGGTACAAGTATATAATTCTATCAGTTTCTCTGTACACGAACCACAAACACGGTTGTACCGATTCTTTATCACCAATAATATTGACACTATACAGCGATGATCCATGTGTATATATGGTACCAGGTTTTTTACTACTCGTACATGAGTAGGGTTTTGCCCCTACAATATAGTCAGCCGTCGAGAGGTTTATATACAACTTCTCATTCACACTACATAGGTATTTACATACTTGAGATCTATAGATTCTATCCTTGTTATGCAATAAAATATTTAAGTACCTAATACTCTTTAGGAACATAGGTTGTTGAAAATGGCTGGATATATATTATATTGATTCTACTCTTGAAATCAATATTTGTTTTTTATTTCATGCCATAAACATGTCCTAACTTCCTAGTCCCATATGATATCACAACTTTATATTATATACCTACTTCGAATTTACACGCATCAAGACTTTCCTTTCAAGACAAAATTTTACGAGAATAAAAGCCATATTAGATATTTGATTGAGGAATATAAATTTCTTTATTCAAATTGAATGTAAAATTATTTTTATCTGAATATTTCCTTTTCATGCATTGCTAAATGGGATATAAAATATAATTTATTCAAAATGATCTCAAATGCCAAGAAATGTTGTTTATTTCTATCTGTATATTTTGCAATATAATTTTGAATACCCATTATTTGGTTGATAACATCATTATAATCATTTAATGGTGACACGGATATAAACATTACCATTGATTCCACCTGAATACATTAAGGTCTCATTTCAAACCCGAGTTTTAAAGTTTTTTTATTGACCTGCAGACAAGTTTGATATTTCATATATATATACAATTCAATACTACACACAGAAAAAATATTATAGCCAGCATTGATCGAATATATCACTGAAATTTTGAAGCCACTAGAGTAGACATTTAAATATTGGCTGTACCTGGACGTACATTTCACATGTATCGATAGATAGCATTTGTAAAATGTACTTCACTCTTGGGAAAAGAAAACATGGCTCTCGCTTTAGGCCTGTTTACAAATGTTTGACCTTTGCGGGTTGCCAGGTGACAATGAGGGTTTGATATATAGGGTATTGTGAGGGGTGTATTAAATTTGTTGGGTATATGTGACTTTAATTAGAAATAACTTCACCTTAGTCTTCTATGAGTGTGGACATAAGAGTCACACCTTTAGGAGATAGATTCCTGGGTAAACAGACAGAATTCTCACCATTGTCTGGGGCTGTATACATGGTAGTGGGAATCCACCGGTACAAAAACGACACACCGTGTACAACAGGATCCAAATCACACACATACAAAATGTATATATGTAACATAACAGTCGTATGATCTATTTGGTTATGAATTGAATTCTGAAGTTCAATAAATGTGTGAAAGCTGGACAGAGACTATTGTGGTGGGCCACCTAGCTGAGCTGAGTAATTATATACTTGTACAATCCAACATGAAAAACCCTATAGTTTCATAGAACAACACCCAAAATACAATGTATATAAGACCATTTCAGAAAGGAGATACAATTTATACACCATGGGATTCCCAAAAGGCTTTAGAATTAGGGTACTTATATCATATACAATACTGTATTTTACCAGGTATATGCTCACGCTTGGAAATTGGAAATAAGCCCTCCCCCTACCCCCCTATATTCACACCCCTACCTATTTTCCACTTTGTCTCTGCATAGGTCGAAGTCCATTCCCCACTTTTTAATGTTTAATCCACAATGAAAAAAATCAGACCCCCCCCCCCCCCCTCATCCCAAAAAGGAGAAAATCATAATGTGAAAAAATAGTGATTCTTTGATTTTATTTTAACACTTTTGACCTTTGTGAACTTAAGTAATTCAAGGTCATTCATTAGAACAAACTAGAAGCCCTTCATCCTAAGATGCTGCTGGCCAAATATTATGACTCTGAACCTGTTAAAGGGAAGAAGTTGTTTTAAGGTTTGAACACATTTGAAATTGAAGGTCAAGGTCTTTCATTTGAACAAACTTTGTAGCTCTTCATCCAAGCATATTCATTATAGGTATTGGCCCACTATCATGACCCTTGAGCCTTGATTAAGTTTGATTTAAACACATTTGAGACCAGTGACATTGAAAGTATGTCAAGGTCATTTGTTTGAACAAAACTTGATAGCCCTTCTGACCAGCATGCTACTTGATCAATATTACCATGGACCTTTTGATATTGAGAAGTTGTTTAAAAAGAATATACATGTATATGTAGATGATGTCATCGGATGGGCAACAGATATATCACAATGTCAATAATTACCATAGCTGCTAATATGCATCACTAATGCCTTCAGGGAGGTGAGCTAAAAATCACAAGAATCCTCCTTCTTTTCTCTGTATATTAAAAATGTATGTTCCGTGTCACAAATACCTGAACAAATTCCTTTGTTTGTGTTTATAGCTACCTGAACGAGATGCGAGAGCTTTATCACCGGCCAGGTGCTGTTTATGAGTTAACTGTGGAACAGAAGAAGAGCCTTGGTCTATCTGAACCAGCATCATGGACCCTGGAAAGACTGCAGCTAATCCACAACAAAATAGCAGAACCCCTGGTTCTGTACTGGTAGGTTAAAATAAATGAACCCCTAGTTCTGTACTGGTAGGTTAAAATAAATGAACCCCTAGTTCTGTACTGGTAGGTAGTTAAAATAAATGAACCCCTAGTTCTGTACTGGTAGGTAGTTAAAATAAATGAACCCCTAGTTCTGTACTGGTAGGTAGTTCACAATAAATGAACCCCTAGTTCTGTACTGGTAGGTAGTTCACAATAAATGAACCCCTGGTTCTGTACTGGTAGGTAGTTCACAATAAATGAACCCCTAGTTCTGTACTGGTAGGTAGTTAAAATAAATGAACCCCTGGTTCTGTACTGGTAGGTAGTTAAAATAAATGAACCCCTAGTTCTGTACTGGTAGGTAGTTCACAATAAATGAACCCCTAGTTCTGTACTGGTAGGTAGTTCACAATAAATGAACCCCTGGTTCTGTACTGGTAGGTAGTTCACAATAAATGAACCTCTAGTTCTGTACTGAAAGGCTGTTATCTGTAGAAACTCCAGCTTGTTCACTACAAATTAGCAGAACCCCTGACCTCTGATTCTGTCCTGGAAGCGAGTTCCCTGAAAAAACTGTAACATGCTCACAATAAAATTTCAGAACCCCTAGTTTTGACTGGTAGGTATTAATTCTATTATCAAAGTTTAACCTGGCTCAACCTTTTTGAGACAAACTGTGTAGATACCATAACTTTAAATACTTAATAAATACTACATACACCTTTTTATTGTAACTCTAGCTGATTATGTTGATAAGGAACAAAGTTTTTTCCCTAAACAATAATTTCAGTTCTTTCCTGGATAAAGAAGTGTTTGTCATTCCAATGTCTCTTTAGCGATGTCTTGATATTTCTGCAGGGCTCCGCGTTTCCTCCTGAAGCAGAGCCTGAAATCCGACCCCGCAAAGAATGAGTTGTACCACAATATGTCTCTACTCCGCCTGAGTACTGATGGAGTCCATCCCAACCCTCCTACCACCAAGTTACTGCCCCTCCGACCTAAGTCTTGTGTGCCGAAGATCACCACACCCCAACCGGTAGGTAAAAAAGATATATAAATCCTATATTCTGGATGAGATTCATCAGTTTGATAAGATGAGCTTAAAATCCAAAGAATCCTACTTCCTTTCCCTATATATTGAATATGCTTGTTAACCGTTTCACAAATACCTGAACAAATTCCACCAGCTTAAGGAATGAGAATATCATTCCTGCTATCAAGCCAACTCACTAGACCTAGCTCATGCAGACTAAAGATAAATTGAGATTTGAACCTGAAGTAACTTAGATAGAAGCTGGATACTTTAACCATCTGATCTATCTCTAGGTCACCAAAGATTGATCCTCAACCAATATCACATTTATCTCTATGACCTAGACATCATTACACCTAAGCTATGAGACCAGGAATGGTAAAGTCTGGATCTGACAGTCAGACAAGGTTTTGAACTAGACTTTACCGGTGTCACCGGTATGTGTACACTACTGCAGTTGACATTGTCTTTTGTAACAGTTACCTCCCCTTGTATATATTTTAATCCCTTAAAGCACGACTGCCTTTGTACATTAATTACCTCCCTTGTAAATCAAAGTCTTCATTCACATCCAGTGCAACACATACATCTAATAAATATGTCTCGCTTCTAGAATTGAAAATACATTTTATGTGGTGGTTTATTCAGTGTATTATATATAAAAGATCAGTGCTGCCCTGCATGTACTGTAGCGCTGACATTCATCACTGCAAGTTATAGTATTTTACCCATTTTAGAGTTACCTCCCCTTTTTATTTCAGACCTCCCCTGTATCCATTGTACTATTGACATCTCCTAATCAAGGATACAAACATCATTGTCTACATTTTAGATGTTTCCATTTTAGAGTTACCTCCCCTTGTTATTTCAGCCCACCCCTCCATCCAGTGTACCACTGACATCCCCTCCTGTAGGATACAAACGTGTGTATGCCCAGAATGTATTGTCATCAGCAACTAAGGATAAGAAGAAAGAGCTCATCACACCCAGACTTCAGAACTCCAAAACTCCTGTCAAAAGGTTGGTGATTTAACTGTCTTCAAATTCAGTCAAGTGCTCATGTTTAAAAATCTCTGTAAAAATAAATATGGAATCATCATTTGAGCTAAGAGGAGCCAAAATGTACTAAAATAATCTCGATATTTTCACATTTTTTCTCATTACATTATCTGGTTTTCAGGTCCTCAATAGGAAGTGCTAGTTCATCACGCCCATCATCTGCTGTTCGCCAGCCCCGTCTTCCATCTGCTAGACCAGTCTCGGCCCTTCCAGCCCAGTCAACTACCCGCCCAGTGTCTGCCCGACCAGTGTCTGCCAGACCTTCTGCTTGTGTGGAAAGACAGACGTCACGGACACGCCCCTCCTCTGCAGGATCTACCCCGAGTACACCCCTGGAGCAGGTAGACCACAAGGAGGTGGAGTCGTTACTTCAAACCTTACATCATGAGAGAATAGCTGGTGGCTTCTTCAGGAAATATGTTGAGAAGACACAGAAGAGGGTATGTGTTGTCAAAATACAGTATAAAATAATTAAATTGACATACATTGATCCTTATCTAAAACATGTAGGGCCCACATGGTAAATTGGTGATGTAGACCTGAAAGCTGTTATAAAATTACAGATAAACTGCATGCGAAGGTATATAGGTGAAAGACACCTGTCCATTCTCCTTGTTTTGTCCTGAGTATATATATATATATATATAGTTTTTGTTTTTCCTGAATAAAGAGTGTTTAATTCCTTTTCAACACAAATCGTTCTTGAATAATTAGACAAAGTTATTTATTTTACCTAGAAATGGATCAACTGTCTCAACTTTTGGACCGACTTACAAGAATTCCATCTCCTGTTTTATGCTGATTCTATCGACCCAGCCATTGTGACTAGGAAAGCTAAGGTAGTGTATTGATATGTAAATATTACTCATATTTGCTGTCTGTATCCAGGAAAAAAAAGAAAAAAATATAAATTTAAAAATTGATGTCTTAATGTTTTAACTAATATTTTTGAAACACATCATAACATTTATTTATTTTCCTTTTGTTTTTTCATTTTATTTTTTTCTCCTATGAATATTCTTTAATCCTTGAAATATAAGATTAAGGATGTTATCCGGTATCATTCATAAAGATAAAATTGTATAAGCTTTACATTTTATTATTTTTCAAAATTAAATCTAATTTTAAAAGCACATCTTAGTTCTATATTTATCAACTAACAACTATTGATGATTTTATTTTCTGTACACTTTTGGTTATTTGTCTTTTTAATTCAATTTCCAGATATTATATTCCCAATACATTGTGGTTGGGTCCTCAAGAAATATTGGATGCAGTTCTGTGATATTCCGTGAGATTTACCGTTGCCTGGAGCCTGCCTTTGAGGACTTGTTTGACGAGGCAGAGGAACTAGCATTATCAGTGCTCCTTGTACCTTGGGTCCAAATGATCAACTCTGACATGAAAACATACGGCAAGGTACATCAAACTTTACCGTTATTTGATATATAAAGTACTCTGATGAAATGGAAATCTCAATGAATAAACCTGCAATATAAAGTCCGATTTTTTAACATGTAATGTTGATTTATTTGATGTGACTACATCAACATGAAAACATGCACAAATAGCCATATCTGGACTGGCCTCTCCCTGTATATTCAAATTATAACTAAAATTGAGCTTTATGATATTGCATGGTCTCTAATCCCCAGATTTAAACTAGGGGAGATAATCTAGTTTTAGAATTTAGCTGAGCAATTCTTATTTCTTTGCAAAACAACTTAGGGGCTGGTGGCCATTCTAAAGGTATATGTACGTGTGCATTAGCAACTGTAAATTTAGACTGGCCTCCTGTCTCTAGAATATTAAAATTAAAAAATAAAATTGAGCTTCATGGTTATGGTTGATCCTAAGTTTCAAACTAGGGGGAGATAATCTATCTGATTTCCCCTGAACATAAGCTGTTAGAGTAAAAGGTCAATGTCAATGTATTGCTGTCGACCTTCACATGTTATTTCCCCTGAACATAAGCTGTAGGTTAAAATGTCAATGTTAATGTATTGCTGTCGACCTTCACATGTTCGGCCCTCATCCACAGCTCTGTGTTCTAAATGCTACACCACAAACTGTAATTAGTATTTATTATTGATTTCTCTTACTTGTGTGCCTGACAAGACATGCTTTTACATAATTATTCTACACAACAAAGTCATAAACAAATTGTCTCACTTTTTAGGACCAGTTTTTTCATTAATTATTGATGTAAATTTAACGCATCATAAATCCTGAAGTTTTTTCTACAATGATT
The DNA here is from genome assembly GCF_902652985.1 of Pecten maximus. NCBI lineage: Eukaryota > Metazoa > Mollusca > Bivalvia > Pectinida > Pectinidae > Pecten > Pecten maximus. Next base: position 39,928,396 of record NC_047018.1, read on the forward strand.
TTGATATTCTATTTATACCACTAATGGCTGTATGAATTATTCATCTGTTTTCACCTTTAAATATTAGTTTTTTAAAACTAATGTTTGTTTTGTTCTAGTTAAGTAAATATTTACAGGTAAACAGCAAACAAAATAGTTTCAATTGTATACGGTGTAGGAACAAAGATCTACAGGAAAATAAAGGAATGAATTTAGGTATCTTGTTACTAAGTGTTTACCTTTCCTGACAGGTGGAGCTTATTGAGGTGAAAAAACACCTGGAGACAAAGTCCAAGTATGTTCTTACGTTACAGAAGAAAGGGCTTATAAAGGAGGTAAGAATTAATCTAAAGTACAGGATTTTTACTGTATACATGCAGTCAGATAGCTGTCATGACCATCCACCATATTGTCTATAATGTAGGTCACTGTGACCTATATAGCTACCAATTTGTATTTTCCACTTGTTGACTTCAGGACTTAGCTTGATCTTGATGCACCCTCCTATCAATAACCCTTTCATAGATTAGATTAAGTATTGGTCTCTCAAAACAGAAGCTTGAACACACATTTTCTAGTTTTGTTCTGGTTTTTAATTTTTCTTCCAATTTTTAAAAAGACACTCCCCCGGTTTGTCTGTTTTAATTTATTCAAAAAAAAGATAGTATTGGATTTTCCCTTTGTTCTTTTAAATAACATAATTAAACCCTTAAAATTTAAAAAATTACAGTTAAATTTTCCCACCCTTTTATCCATGTGCTATTCCCCCAAAGTAGGAAAAAGCCATTGTCCCATTTAGATGTTTCCATTTGGGGTTCCCCCCCCCCTTGTTTTTAAGCCCACCCCTCCATCGTGTACCACTGACATCCCTCCTGTAGGATACAACGGTGTTGCCAGAATGTATTGTATCAGCAACTAAGATAAGAAAAAGCTCATCACACCCATTCAGAACACAAATCTGCAAAAGTGGTGTTTAACTGTCTTCAATTCGTCATGCTCATTTTAAAATCTCTGTAAAAATAAATATGGAATCATCATTTCAGCTATAAGGAGTCAAAATGCACTAAAATAATCTTGATATTTTCACATTTTTTCCTCATTACATTATCTTGTTTTCAGGTCCTCAATAGGAAGTGCTAGTTCATCACGCCCATCATCTGCTGTTCGCCAGCCCCGTCTTCCATCTGCTAGACCAGTCTCGGCCCTTCCAGCCCAGTCAACTACACGCCCAGTGTCTGCCCGACCAGTGTCTGCCAGACCTTCTGCTTGTGTAGAAAGACAGACGTCACGGACACGCCCCTCCTCTGCAGGATCTACCCCGAGTACACCCCTGGAGCAGGTAGACCACAAGGAGGTGGAGTCGTTACTTCAAACCTTACACCATGAGAGAATAGCTGGTGGCTTCTTCAGGAAATATGTTGAGAAGACACAGAAGAGGGTATGTGTTGTCAAAATAGAGTATAAAATAATTAAATTGACATACATTGATCCTTATCTAAAACGTGTAGGGCCCACATGGTAAATTGGTGATGTAGACCTGAAAGCTGTTATAAAATTACAGATAAACTGCATACGAAGGTATAGAGGTGAAAGACACCTGTCCATTCTCCTTGTTTTGTCCTGAGTATATATATATATATATATAGTTTTTGATTTTCCTAAATAAAGAGTGTTTAATTCCTTTTCAACATGAATCATTCTTGAATAATTAGACCAAGTTATTTATTTTACCTAGAAATGGATCAACTGTCTCAACTTTTGGACAGACTTACAAGAATTCCATCTTCTGTTTTATGCTGATTCTATCGACCCAGTCATTGTGACTAGGAAAGCTAAGGTAGTGTATTGATATGTAAATATTACTCATATTTGCTGTCCGTATCCAGCCAAAAAAAAGAAAAAATATAAATTTAAAATTTGATATCTTAATGTTTTAACTAATATTTTTGAAACACAACATCATACCATTTATTTATTTTCCATTTGTTTTTTCACTTTATTTTTTTCTCCTATGAATATTCTTTAATCCTTGAAATATAAGATTAAGGATGTTATTCGGTATCATTCATAAAGATAAAAGTGTATAAGCTTTACATTTTATTATTTTTCAAAATTAAATCTAATTTTAAAAGCACATCTTAGTTCTATATTTATCAACTAACAACTATTGATGATTTTATTTTCTGTACACTTTTGGTTATTTGTCTTTTTAATTTAATTTCCAGATATTATATTCCCAATACATTGTGGTTGGGTCCTCAAGAAATATTGGATGCAGTTCTGTGATATTCCGTGAGATTTACCGTTGCCTGGAGCCTGCCTTTGAGGACTTGTTTGACGAGGCAGAGGAACTAGCATTATCAGTGCTCCTTGTACCTTGGGTCCAAATGATCAACTCTGACATGAAAACATACGGCAAGGTACATCAAACTTAACCGTTATCTGATATATAAAGTACTCTGATGAAATGGAAATCTCAATGAATAAACCTGCAATATAAAGTCCAATTTTTTAACATGTAATGTTGATTTATTTGATGTGACTACATCAACATGAAAACATGCACAAATAGCCATATCTGGACTGGCCTCTCCCGGTAATATATTCAAATTATAAATAAAATTGAGCTTTATAATTTTGGTCTCTAATCCCCAGATTTAAACTAGGGGAGATAATCTATAGTTTTAGAATTTAGCTGAGCAATTCTTATTTCTTTGCAAAACAACTTAGGGGCTGGTGGCCATTCTAAAGGTACATGTACGTGTGCATTAGCAACTGTAAATTTAGACTGGCCTCCTGTCTCTAGAATATTAAAATTAAAAAATAAAATTGAGCTTCATAGTTATAGTTGATCCTAAGTTTCAAACTAGGGGGAGATAATCTAGTATCTGATTTCCCCTGAACATCAGCTGTTAGAGTAAAACGTCAATGTTAATGTATTGCTGTCGACCTTCACATGTTATTTCCCCTGAACATAAGCTGTTAGAGTAAAACATCAATGTCAATGTATTGCTGTCGACCCTCACATGTTCGGCCCTCATCCACAGCTCTGTGTCCTCAATGCTACACCACAAACTGTAATTAGTATTTATTATTGATTTCTCTTACTTGTGTCCCTGACAAGACATGCTTTTACATAATTATTCTACACAACAAAGTCACAAACAAATTGTCTCACTTTTTAGGACCGTTTTTTTTCATTAATTATTGATGTAAATTTAACGCATCATAAATCCTGAAGTTTTTTCTACAAGGATTTTGATATTCTATCTTTACCACTAATGGCTGCATGAATTATTCATCTGTTTTCACCTTTAACTATTAGTTTTTTTTAACTAATGTTTGTTTTGTTCTAGTTAAGTAAATATTAACAGGTAAACAGCAAACAAAATAGTTTCAATTGTATATGGTGTAGGAACAAAGATCTACAGGAAAATAAAGGAATGAATTTAGGTATCTTGTTACTAAGTGTTTACCTTTCCTGACAGGTGGAGCTTATTGAGGTGAAAAAACACCTGGAGACAAAGTCCAAGTATGTTCTTACGTTACAGAAGAAAGGGCTTATAAAGGAGGTAAGAATTAATCTAAAGTACAGGATTTTTACTGTATACATGCAGTCAGATAGCTGTCATGACCATCCACCATATTGTCTATAATGTAGGTCACTGTGACCTATATAGCTACCAATTTGTATTTTCCACTTGTTGACTTCAGGACTTAGCTTGATCTTGATGCACCCTCCTATCAATAACCCTTTCATAGATTAGATTAAGTATTGGTCTCTCAAAACAGAAGCTTGAACATACATTTTCTAGTTTTGTTCTGGTTTTTAATTTTTTCTTCCAAAGTTGAGTTTTATAGATGCAGTTGTCTACCTTGGATTGTTGATCATATGAAGTTAAAATTATATTCAAAAAAAAAAAGATAAAAGTATTTAGGAAATATTCCTTAGTCTTACTTATATATAATTTTATCATGAAATCAAATTCTTTATTAATGATTTTAAAAAAAATTAACAAGTTGAAAGATATTAAAAAGCCATTTTAATGTATATTGCATATAATTTGAAAAACAAGGTAATCTAAACAATCCAGGCGCATTGAATTTGCAGATATTTATAAAATAAAGATGGAATGAAGATTTCTAAAGTGCGATAAACTGAGACATTATATGTGTTGATTTTTCAGAGAGTGATCACACCAGATGATCCTATGGATGGATATGAGGATCCGGTGTATGATGAAAACCTAATTAATAATATACCTGATGAGTTTAAAGATCATTCCTTGGACAAATTAGTCCATAATCGCATAGAGCTTGAACATTTCCGCAACTTTTTGAGTGAGAACTATGCCAGTATGGATCTTCTGTGCTGGATGGAGATTGAACAGTTCCGACGTATGCCGCAGAACGATGAGCGGAGACGTGATGATAAAGCTAGAGAACTAAAAAATAAATTTTTGAACAAAAAATATTTCTTTGGTCCAAACAGTCCTGCTGGGAAAGCGGCCCAAGATAAGGTGTGTTTAATTTTAGTTGTAGTCAGATTTGATATGGAAATCTTGATTAGGAATCTGAAAAGGCTGTTTGCCAATGAAGTATTGAATGTAGTAAATGGTACATGTAGGTAATTGTCAATTTCAAACTTCATGAAGTGAAGAAATTAAAAAAAAAAAAATGCTAAAATGTAGATCCTGATATCATGTAATTTGGGATCTCTTTTGGCATATAAATTTAGTGTGAGTGACACCCTAGTCGCAAGAGAGTATTACAGCCTGATCTGGGGGCAATCTATATTCATATAGGTCCATTATGTCTCCAAATATATACTACATAGTACAGCTGTATATCATCAAAAGATACAATCTTCCAGACAAAGTAGTATTAGAATGAATGAATGCTGTACAAAATTAATGGAATGCTCTATTTGGTACACTAGGTCCCTCTTAAGGGTCCACTAAACATAGCTTCCTTTAATTTTCAATAAAAATGCAATTGTCTAATTTGGATAAATAAAATTGCAACTGTAGCATACCAAACACCACCTGACCATGTAAGTGGTAAACTTAAAGGTACTCCTGTAAATATTTGCTTCCTCTATTTTTAATGATTTCTATGGTAGATGACCATTTTTAATTTAAAAAACCTCGTAATTTACAGATAATGGCAGATGCAGGTGGCTGGGGTAAATTATTAAACGAACGTCCCCCAAACTCTGTCTTGTTGGAAGCCCAGAAGTATGTAAGGGAAAGACTGGAAAAGAAATGGCTGCCTTTATTCCTAGTCACCCCCGCCTTCGCCGAGCGCCAGAAACCCAACGCAGGCATGGATGATGTGGTTGATGATGTTATGGTTCAAAAGAGGAAGAAAAGTCAAGCTGTACTCAAGGTATAACTAGAGCTATCGCCAGGATGGCTGACTAATACCCCCCGCAATCTGCACGAGTCAATGGTGAATTGGAACTCTTAATTAGAGGCTAATTAAGATAACCCAGTAATATAGTGATCAGTCGCCATAGCAACCAAAATTTTGAGAAAAAGAAAATGGCAGGCACATCTACACATTGGTCCTCTATATTTGTGTGAAGTTTCATTAAAATTGGCCTTTCGGTTTAGGAGGAATTGTCTGGACAAACTTAAAGTTATGGTTCTTATTGGAACATCTGTTTATAGTGACCAGTTGCCATAGCAACCATAATTTTGAGAAAAAGAAAGTGGCATGCACATCTACACATGGTCCTCTATATTTGTGTGAAGTTTCATTGAAATCGGCCCTTCGGTTTAGGAGGAGTTGTCCGGACAAACTTAAAGTTATGGTTCTTGTCGGAAAACCTGTTTATAGTGACCAGTTGCCATAGCAACCATAATTTTGAGGAAAAGAAAGTGGCATGCACATATCTACACATGATCATTAATATGTGTGTGAAGTTTCATTGAAATCGGCCCTTCGGTTTAGGAGGAGTTGTCCAGACAAACTTAAAGTTATGGTTCTTATCGGAAACCCTGTTTATAGTGACCAGTTGCCATAGCAACCATAATTTTGAGAAAAAGAAAGTGGCATGCACATATACACATGATCATTAATATGTGTGTGAAGTTTCATTGAAATCGGCCCTTCGGTTTAGGAGGAGTTGTCCGGACAAACTTAAAGTTATGGTTCTTATCGGAAACCCTGTTTATAGTGACCAGTTGCCATAGCAACCATAATTTTGAGAAAAAGAAAGTGGCATGCACATCTACACATGATCATTAATATGTGTGTGAAGTGTCATTGAAATCAGCCCTTCGGTTTAGGAGGAGTTGTCCGGACAAAATTAAAGTTACGGTTCTTGTCGGAAAACCTGTTTATAGTGACCAGTTGCCATAGCAACCATAATTTTGAGAAAAAGAAAGTGACATGCACATGTACACATGGTCCTCTATATTTGTATGAAGTTTCATTGGAATCGGCCCATCGGTTTAGGAGGAGTTGTCCGGACAAAATGTGTCTACAGACAGACGGACGGACGGACGGACGGACAACCTGATTCCAGTATACCCCCCTAACTTCGTTGCGGGGGTATAAAAACATCATCACAGACATGTTCTCCATATTATACTTTGTTGCTATATAGAGACGTGGGGTGTTCTGGAATTAAAAGTAAAAAAGGTCTTTCTCCTCCAGCTATTGTCTCATTCAATGTTGGAGAGAATGGTCACTGGAACTTATACCAATGGTGTTATTACTAACTTTTTAGTGGCTTTCTTCCAAAATCTGAAGGTACAAGAAGCAATCAACACCAACTAGTCATGCTTTTGGGTCAATTATCCTGTTCTTGCCTTAAACAGCCGTTCTCCAATACGGAAATTCTCCGTACCTAAGCTAGCAATACTCTTTGTAGTGAAATTATACAGTGATGTTGAAATTAGTCCTAGGTTTTCATTTTTTCAGTCTTAATTTCATCTTTATAAAAACATTTTTCCATCAGACTGTACATATGTATATAATTTTTAGACTTGATTGCTATAAACAATAAATATTTGTTTAGATTTACACACCTGTATTGATGAGTTAAAATTTCGGCCCATTAAAAAGTTTAACTCATGAGCAAATATGACATCGAAATCAAGACAGAAAACTGAAATTGACACAATCACAATTTAGTATAAGGTTTTAAGCACAAAAAGAACCAAACTGTATACATTTAAAGTATTGGTGTACAAAAATATGAACTCGATGACCAAATGATAACAGTAGTTGCACAATTATAAATTGGGACTACCAGCAATGCTTGCCATAGAAAACAATATACCGAAACTATATATATATATATAATTAGCACAATCATAATTTAGCAGAATATTTCCAGCGTGAAAAGCACTAACATAAAAATATATAACCTCTAAAATATGAATATTTACAGTATACATGTGTATGTAGAGTTTGTTGTTTTTTATCCTTCCAGCTTTTGGAGAGTAGGTGGATATCCTCATCCAAGGAGATCATCACGTTCCGTAGTGCCCTCCTCAACCCTATCACTGCCCTACAGTTCCGTCGCTATGTGTCCATCAAGGGCGACACACTGGAGAATGATGTATTGTTTTGGCTGGAGGTCCAACGCTTCAAGGTTAGTAATGGTAACTGCCATAAATATAGTGTGTTGAAATATATTTTTTGGTTTTTGTTGATGAAGTAGAAGACACTTACTCTTCTGGAACACCTGGGCCCAGGTTCATGAAACCAACTGAAGTGTAAAATTGAGTGAAGATCTGACCTATCCAATCACAGATAACGTCATGAAAAGTAACATCATATCTGATTGGTTAAGCAAATAATTAAGATTAAAACTGTTTCATGATCTTGAAGCAGAATCTTATTCTCCATGTAGGTTTTTAAGGGTCTCTGAAATGATTGATAAAGCAAATCTATGTATTGTTAATATTTTGCTCTTATTTTATCAATTTCGAAATAGATTAACTTTTTTGCCTGTTAATTACTATAGGCATTCCCTGTTTGTTTTTGATATTCAAAATGGTGGCTTCACCGACTAACTGTAGGCACTTCAAGGGTATTATTTAATTTTAAAGTAAGTAATTACCATCCAACACGTCATAGATTTTACATTTAAAAGATCGTTATTTTATAATCATATTTTAATAAATTGTCTGGGATAGCTTGACATCAGAGAAAATGAAAGTTTCTTGTTCCTATTATTCAGTTCCATAGTCATCACTTAAATCTATTGTAGGATGTGAATCATACTCACAGTGACGAAACGTACATCCTTGGGAAAATCAACGCCATAATCAACTGTTTTATTGACTCGCCAATTCCTCCGAGTCTGCAAATAGATATCACAGGGGATATGGCGGAGAGAATACTAGAACACAAGTACGAGAGGAATCCCTATCTCTTTAGGGAGTCTCAGGTAAGCTAGCTATACATACTGTGGTTGTGGAAACCTTAATTGTATTTAAGGCTGTATGCTACCTAATTGGATTTCTTTTCAAAAGATCTCCTTTCGAATAAAAGCTCTTAAAGATCTTATAAAGGTAAGTTTTCGACCAGTAAATTAATAGACATAACTTTTTTCTTTCTAAAGTTATACACTTTTTATATTAAAACAATTATGTGACCAATAAGAAACTCATATTAAGGATGTTATGTATCTCTGACATTTTTTAATGAGTGATCATTAACAGTTGAAAACAGGAAAAGAATATTTATGTATTTTTGTAAAATACAAAAATTTACATACTTTAAACTAAACACCTTCCAAACGTTTGAGCTTCGATCTTCTTTAATCTTTTGAGTAAAGGTAATAAACAATTACTGAAAAAAATCTATCAGTGCTCCATCTCTATATATTTAGTACGTAACTTGTTCATGATAGGTGATTATTTTAGGATGTGTTAATTAGATATATTTCTATACTGTGGCCTCTGTGGGTGCCATTTTCTGCATTTGTGATGAGAAGTGTACATACACTGTCAGCAGTGTAGCATCAATCTTTATAAGGAATATTGTTGGCCTGGAAAGGAAGTGGGTGAGGGGTTTTACTAGAATGCTCAGATGAGTAATTGATTTGAAATGTTTGACCCTGTTTACAGTGTGCTGTTTTTCGTACTCTCTTCCAACACTGGAATGACTTCTGTGAGTTCAGATCTAACGTAGCCGATGATAAGGTTCTACCGACGATAGAAAGGCGGCGACGACATGCCAAGATAAAAGAGAGACAGAGACAGAAAATGGAGGATGAGAAAGCACTCAAGGTACACCTTCTGTACTATGATATTATGTAGCTGTGAATGTTGGCATTAGATTGCTAAGGCAGGTGTCATGAGACTTGCGTTTTACTTTTTGGATTTTCATTCAAATGCAGTGTTTTTAAAGCTTATTTGCAATTCCTAATTCAAAAGTTGTTTTTTCTTTTTGTGATTTGTTTTTCATTGTTGTTTAATTCACTGGTTTGAAATTGTTTTTGAATATTGATTCATTTTGCGGTGTGTATGAGTTGAAGTTAGCAGTGTCTATGTAGAAGATACATATGTAGTAATTAAGAACCATGCACAGTATTGCAGAGATTGTGTCTGTGACAGCAGTCCATGCACACCCAACGAGATTTAATTAATTCGAATAGTAGCCAGACATATATAACTAGAAGCCTGTCTCATTGTCCTAGCTGTGCTGTTGTAGTTGCATCTTTGGACACTTTACCCCTATTGTTTTGCATATCATGCGCCGGGCTGCCCAAATGTTGTTCAGTGAGGTAGCCACCAGCTACTACAAGGATCCCCCTTCCTGAAAATTACCCTAGCTGATCTCAAAGGAAAATAGATACCCCCCCCCCAACCAAGAAAAAAAAACGAAAGAAAAGAAAAAAAAATCACACATTGACGATAACTAATTAAACAGTTTCAGCATAATAAGACACACTCACAGTGAAAGCTCTATAACTCTATCAATATACATTGTAGTCCCCGACCAACTTGGTACTTCTGGGTAGTACAGGTATTTTGCCCCGTTTGTCTGATGTCGTCGGGTATAGAAATATTAATCTGTACCTTGGCCAAATCAAAACACATCAAAGTACTATATTACCTTGCTATTTATCACTTTGCATTTATATGATATAGAACAAGACTGGCCGGTGATCAGAATCAGATATAGGGCAGGAGTGTGCCATGTCCAACACTTCACAATACAACATTACTGTGTTGATCAGGTCGAGTTAACACCACTGGCAGTCGTCCTTTAAAAAAAAACTCCAAAACAAGTTAGCTTGGTAAGATGCCACTGAAACGGCATGGTGTCATACCATTAAGATCTATTGTCTCCCCTTAGGGCTCCGTGTGACCTTGAATGACCCTGTTTATCCTTGATCAGTGGCTTTGTTGATTTCTGTCCTAGTGCCATGATCAGTTCATCGGTTGCAAAATATTTATGACACCTTTATATAAGTAAGATATGTTATTAAAATCGTAGGAAAACAACAGACAAGCTGAGTTGGAGGTTGACGATAGAGAAGTACTTAGTCCATCGTTGATATAGATTATGTTTAATATCACACCTGTTTGTTGTTGGCAATCACATCAGAAAGCACATTTTGTTGTTTGAATTTTGTGGTGCAATTGACCTGGCCAGCACTGTGTGATTATTTGGTTAGGCCATGTAGGAGCAGCACATAGACATTTAATGTGTAACCTAAAAAGGATATAAGATTCTGAATTAACTGTCGAGTGAAGACTCCCTCAGTTAAGTGAGGATGGGATTAAGGGATGGGGGTAAAATTGTGAAGTCATTGCCAACGTAAGGGAAGGATATGAAGACTATTTATGAAAAAAAGTCTTCTACAGAAAAAATTCAACGCCAGGTAGGAAAGACTTTCTATTGAATGTACAAGTGTACATGCCTGAAGTTATATTATGATATATCTCAGTTGACTTTGCATATATAATTATGATACAAAAAATGATGCATTGTTAAAATTCAGAAAATATTATATTTCTCCAAAGTCTATCATGATCAGAAATTAATAACCTGCTATATTATTAACTATTTTTTTTATTCAAAAATTTGATGTTAAAATAGTTTACTTCAGATTTTTTTGTGATTTGAAAATTCGTTTCATTTCAAAGATATCTAAGTTAACTGTAATTGTAGAATCAGTATTTATTTTTCTGTCGTTGTTCAGCCAATATGAATTATATATCACCTGTAATAATTTTTCAGCCAATCAGGCGCCAGTATAGGAAATGGTACATGCCAATGCTAAAGGTGTTTGTAAGTTTTAAACATCTAGTGGCTGATGCTGAGGTCTAAACAGTACCTGGGCAGGTCACTATAACACTTTAAATAAATTGTGCACAGGAAAAGGAATGTATATATTATGAGCAGGGTCACATATAATGAAATAATGCTTTTTCTGACCAGATAATAAGTTTATGGTTTGGGCTTATGGCTATTTTGAGTATAAAATGTAATTCATTTGCTTATAACTTACCAGAAATAAAATTCATGTCACAGGATAACAATATTTTGGGTTAATGAGAAATGCAGTCTAAACAATGACCTACAAATCTACTAACCACAAATATTTGACCAAATTATGAAACAACCTCATGGATATGCATTGACCATGAACCAAACCATGAACCACATTCCATGAATCAAATAAGGTTTAACTGCAGTTCATGGCTATAATGTCAGTAAGAAGCATTCTCTTATACAGAGTATAAGAGTATATAAGTACCAGATATTATTTTTTTTCAGAATTTCTTTTAAACAAACAAAATTTTACATTCCCGAAAGCCAAAGGTCTTATTCAAGATCAAATAAGTCTTAATTTGAGTTATTACCTGATGAAAATGATTAAAAGATTAAAATGTAATGATCTTTCTTTTTAAGTTTTCCAGAAAGTCATGTTCACATCGAAAAGTAATTATTTGTTATTCATTTCACAATTACAGCATCAAATGATTATTTCCTTTTTGGTTCTGGTCATGGGTGGCTAAGTAACATAATTATTACTACAGGTGCATGATGTTTGTGGTTGTTAATACTTGTGATACCTTAAACCTTTACTAAATATTTTTTTTTTTTTTTCAGGATTTACCATTAAATATTTGCGACTCACCTTAACCCCTCTTAATTCATCAAATTTTGAAACCATAACTGTCAATTAAGAATGAAATCCTTCCAAAGAGAGACTAGGTTTTCTTTTTATAAGCGATATTTCAGGAAATTGAAACAGGTAATTATATGTGATCAGTATTATACTGTCTTTTGTTCTCTCAAGCATTACCTGTAATACTGCAAATCTAAAAAAAAAAAAATAAACAATTTAATATGTAATTGCAAATATTCTTATCTAATATGTCTGTGTTATTCTGAAAGGTTTTAGAGATCAAATTCTCCAGACGAAGAAGTACAAAAAATCCCACCAAATTTTCATTTAATGACTTAAGGCGTGAATATTCAATGGAGCAAGCATTTCCCATTGTCCTGTATTTAAATGTGAGGTATTCAAATAATTTTACCTGAGGGAAATGAAAAGAGGACAGTTATTCAGGACATTATGTATTTATTACCGAGCCTAGGTGTTAACATTACATATTGAGGGACACTTCAGTCCTATAGGGACTATCAACAGTGTGGTGACACGCTATTCAGTTTTGCAGATTTCTGTATAAAACTCTGATCAGCTGACCTGTCTATTGTCATTTAATATGACACCTATTTGCGCGCATGATTTGTTAAATTATAAACATCCTGTGAATTTGTTGCATTGTTGCTAAAATATGAGATACTTTAGAAGAAAAAAAGTATATTGAGAAAAGTAATGTAGATTAGAGTTTATTATAAAAAAGCTACGGTATCTACAATGTATGTCTGTCTGCAGTGAGGCGGACGTGACAATGTATGAACATGTAATCGTAACTTTATCACCGTAGTATCAGTAGATCTAAACCATTAGGTATCTAGATTTGTATTATTTACAAAGATCTTAAGATCTGTATCACAGACCTAAATCTGAGATATAAATCTAAAGCTATTCTCAAGTCCTAACTCTGATTCACTGTACTCTATAATCGGTACAAAAAATGAGAACCAAATCTCTATAAGCTGTAATTATTGAGCTATATAAAATACTGGGTGAGTAATACAAACAAATTGGAGGTAAACATAAACTGCTTTGATTTATTTCTTTGTTGAAACTTGGAAACTTTGGTGTTCGTCATAGGGATTTTTTTTCGGGTATTTACCTTAGCTGGTATACAAAAGGACATATTCAATACCCTTTAAGATGGCTGACACCACAATACTTGGATTAGAAGGAATGTCATTATACTCAAGTTTTATTGAGTATTTCTCATATAGAATATGATTATTATATCATGTCAGATAAGAGAGTATGTCAGAATACTCAGGGGTCAGATTATACAAGTTTCTCTGTATAGTACACTTTTGTATATTCTTCAATGAAACGAAGAACATTTATTTATATTGACTGATCTTGAGTATCAAAAATTATATTTAAAGGCATTTTTTTTCTGAATGCACACTGCATTTCCTTACAGTAGACTTTGCTTTGTACTATTGAAGTAATAAATTTCAAGACCTTATATAAATGTATGTTTTGTAATATGGATATTCACATGCAACAATTTTCTTTCAAAATATTCCTGGAAAAGCATTATTATTGAAATTATGGCATGAGCATTGTAATGAATGTATCTGTAAATTTACAATTATTAAGCTTATTTCTTACATTTATAATTTGTAATGATTATAGGAGGCGGAGAGGCGGGCGGCTCTAGGTCTGGCCCCAGGGGATGATTTGGAGGCGTATCATGACCCGTTTGCCCACCAGCAGGGTGAGGGTAGTGAGATGGGCGAGGAAGAGGAGGTGGGAGGCAAGGACAAGATCTCGTGGTCCTACTCTAACTATATGAATGCTTTACATAAGGAGGACATTCTCAACAATACAGACGAGTCAACATTTAGCTCTCTCATGTCCGACTCCGGTAAATATTCTACCATTTCTGTCTGATAATATATTATTCTATCATCATCAAGTGGTTATTCTCTTCCAATGATATTTTTTGATGGATATTCATAGTATTTGTCCAATTAACTGTAAAAGAATGTATATTGGAAGCAAAACAGGGGTCTTTAAATAGCTTTTTGATATACATTGCATAGAGGTGGCTTTTATAGACAGGTTTTTGTCAACTTATAGCCTTTAGGGAAGTTTCAACTGACACATTAGATCAGTATTTGAGATAAAATCTGTCTACCAGCCACTCAAATTTGGAGAGAATCATTTGTTCGGAGAATATTTTACCATATCATACTGATGTATTACCATTATTTTCTACTGAACAGTCTCTCAGAAAGGCAGTGACATTGGAGAGAAGGGCTCGGTGATGAGCACCAGACCGTCGGACACCATCAACACCACCAACAGTAGTGCAGGCAAAAAGGAGACTAAGTCTGAGCACTCCCAGACAGATAAACCAGAAAGGAAGTGGGTATACAAAATGTAGCTCAAATATGATATACTTTGTGCCTTAAACATGCATAGGCATACTGAAACTTTTAATGCTATAACCTGAATGTCATATGTTTTAATTCCTTTGAACAGCGACACAGTTCAGAATATACAAATACAATTAGTATAATTTTTGGACATATTTTTGGTGCAGGGTGGCGCCATATTGCGCTTGCGCCACCCCCCACAGCTAGCCTATATAAGAGACCAACCAACCAATTGTTTTCCCATAGACTTTAGTGTTAACGTTTTGGAGTATTTCATTCAAATTATTGAATTCAATAAGACAATTATGGTTTATAACAAAAGTTTAGGGTCTGATATAACACCTAATCAAAAAAAAAAAGTTGGGTCCTTCAGCTCAAATTTTCTCCAGGGTAGCCATTTTGAAAATGGGTGAATTTCGCAGTAAAAATTCTCAAAAATCTTAAATGTTTACCTGTTAATCATTATTACCTGAACTTTTGGGGGGGAAATCAATCGTACTTACGAAATTAATATCAACATTTCTTATTGATAGTTACCTATCAGGCTACATATCTATTTTCTCGCTTCATAACATACTGGCCAATCAGTGGCTGCCAGACATTTTATCCTTGGCTCAACTTGAGGCTGTTTCAAAAATCTATTTTTTCAATTGGTTGGTTGTTCCCTTTAAAGAAAGGACAAGCTCAACACACCTACTTCTGATGAGTTACAATTGTAACGAAACAGGTCACGTTTTATATCAGGTTACCCATACACATCAGACTTTGGCACACTATTCATACAGCCATTGTTTTCATATTCAGAATATACAAATGTTCTTAATATTCTTTTGTAATCCAATATTGAAAATTATTAAATTTATTGAATTGTGAGGCAATTGCACCTTCCAATCCAAATGTTTTAATTTCTTTTGTCTTAAGTTGTCTTTATATATATTAGTGCCATTCAGCTTCATGGTCAATATAGATTTTAAATGACTTAGTTTCATTAATACAATTGGAAAGCGTAATAAGACAACAAAACAATCCTATTTAACACAGGGGTAGTACTTTGTGAAAACATCCAAAGCTTTACATTTGTGAAAATAAAGTAAAGTGAAGATCTGTGAAAACCAAATAAAGGAAAGTCTGAATGTATGGTAGCTGTTAATGTTATGTGACATATGTGTGATATATTTTGGAACCAGTTGTGTAAAATGTTGGGTTTGGCATTAAAATGTGATAAGGATTTTTGTTATACTCATATAGAGAAATCATGATGATATGGTTCATTCATTCAGATAAGTTCTGTTGCTTTTTACAGGAAATCAGTGAAAATCTCTGACCCGCCGCAGAGGAAGTGTGAGAGTCCAGCGAAAGGCGAGGTCAAAGGTACATATTACATGTAGATCAGTCTCATTCAGCTGCATTTCAGGATTTCTTCACATTCAATACATCTGAGGATTTCTCATATGCAGCCAGTTTAGCTATGAAACATGGATAGTATGGATGATGGTCTGATGGCTAGTACCTTGAGAGCAACCATATATAAGAGCAATGTTGTGACATAGAATGTGGAACCAAATATTATATAATGGTAGTTGTGGTTGTCATATACATCATTCTTTACATAACTGATAAGAACATCAAATTCAAATAAATCTGCAAAATAGAATCCTTCCTTCCTTCCTTCCTTCCTTCCTTCTTTCCTTCCTTCCTTCTATTAGGATGCAATGCATTGAACAAATCCTCTTTGTTAGAAACCTTGACCTTTAGTTTTGTTTTACAGGAAAGAAGAAGCCAGATGCAGTGACAAGGCGAGCAAGTGGAGATGTGACAAAAATGGAACCACTTAAAGAGGAAACAGAGGAAGAGGGTTCAAAATCACCTACAGATAAGAAAGTGAAGGGCAAGGCTCAGAAAAGATGATTGGTTCATGTGTTTCTATGACAACTCCATGACGACATGGCATGGCAGCAGATGCTTTTAGAACAGAAAAAGTACGGACCTGTGATTTTTATATTTCATTTTTTCTCCTGAATTAACAGCAAGACAAAGAGGATTAGGGAGCCTGAATCTTCGGATAGCCATGATAATGAGTGCACACAGCTGAACTTCATCAGACCTGGGGTATCAGACCAGCTCAGCATAATCATAGAGACTTCATCAGCCTGAATCTTCGGATAGCCATGATAATGAGTGCACACAGCTGAACTTCATCAGACTGAATATTATTCAAGATGTGTTTTGACTGACTCCATTGATGTTAATAATGTGATTTACAAATTTTCTAATCAGCTAATTTAAGATCAAGAAAACAATATTGGAGACTTTCTTAAAAGAAGTGCTGTTAGTAGAATGATCTGTTGTTAGTCCAGCTCAGCATAATCATAGAGACTGGTCAGTAAACTTACTGACCAGATCTACAGACATATATAAACTATAGCTAATCATTTATTGTCAGTGCCTTTGTATCCGTCCCTTATATAACTGAGACATGTTTAACAACGTGCCAAAGTCACGGTTTTAGTTTCATTCAGTGTTTCTTGTGAGAAACATGATCTCAAACTCGTGGTTGATTTTCACCTCAGTTTGTAATTTAAATTATGATTCATTAATTTGATGATTCTTTATTCCTTTAAGGTTCATGAAATAAATTTAACAAAGTGTCTCAATTTTCATAGTCACAAACCTTTATATTAACTAGTCCGAATTAATTAGTTTTTCATGCATGTAATTTATTTATTTAAGTTCCCATGACTTTGAATATGTAGTGTCTTCTACATATATGTACATACATGTATATTTATGTACTAGATATATATAACCATATGCATTTCTCTGACTATAATGCAGACTTATTTAGTAATGATGATGTTGATGATGTTGATGATGATTATGATGATGATGATGATATGGTGATGATGATGATATGATGATGATGTTGATGATGATGATGATGATATGATGATGATATCAACATTTTTGATATATGATAGAATTGAGATAAAGAGAATAAATTCCCAGATCACTAAGATCATTGGATGAGCTTGCATTTAAATGATGTTTATGGTTGTAATGACTTGATTATGAACAGATATAATTATAACTATTGTTCAAAATTATCGACTGCATAAAATTTTGAAAATGAAAATTTTAAGCAGATTTGGTCGCAAGTCATAAGTCGTGTTTTGATTCGTTTAAATTATATTGATATTCAGTGACATTTTTCTGTTATGCTGTTTTCTGTATTGTTGACATATTTTTATGAAATCTTGTGTAAATCAAAGTGCCTGATGTGATAATAGTACTTTTAAATAGATAATAATTATATTTACATCATAGATATATTGTATCATTTAATATTTTTAATTGTATGTCTGTTTTTTATGACAATGTATTTAGTTTTGTATCTATTTTAATTAACTTCCAAAGCTAAGGCTGTGATTTTGGTAGCTTTGTTTTTATTTTGTTATTTTTTTGAAACTGAAAAAATGTGGTAGCAGAACAATGTAGCTATAAAGTTATTCAAAAGCAATACATATATATATACTTATAAACTATCTATCTATGCATCGTTTCTAGGCATATGCGCCTATGGATATCAAAAGAAATAAGACCAATTTTAAATCTATTTGAATTGAAAGGAATTGCTCCAATTATGATTCGGCATCCAAGTTTAAATATTTGAAAATGGAGGGTTAGTTGAGACACGAGGTAAAATGTTCAAATAATTGATTCAGTCAAAGCTTCATTTCGTAATATGAATGGAGGATGGACAATAGACAACAAATTGCTCAGTTATTAGTTATTAGAAGGTGCTGCCTTATTGGTAACTAGTGATTATATCCTTTTTTACTTACATAGCTCATGCATCCTCTGTATTTATATCAAATTCATTTTCTCCTGCACTTAAAACAAGTAACAGTGTCTTTCCACAAAAAGTTACATGTGATCATTCACAGTATCTATCTCGGATTTTCATATTAAGTACCAGTAAATTTCCCCATTTTTCACTATATATTTTCAACATCATGCATATTTTTATATCAATCAGTTTCTTGATAAGAAAAAGAAATTTGTTTACTTGTTCTTTCGATAATATGTAGACAGTATAACATATACATTACCATTCAAATAAATTTTCTGCCGAAATAACATGAAAATGTGTGGTTTGTTTATCTTATTTCACATCAGTGTTGTCATGGAAACCATATTCATGAACTCTCAGGCTAAAATATGGGCATATAGCGAATGTAAAACTGTATCATGCAATTCCTTCTTTAGAACGCATCAGTGATATTTTGGAGATCCTGGAAGGATGTTAAGAAAATCGCAATGGGCCTAAACAGATGTTAAAATATAGACCAGTTAATCAAGTACCAACGCCATATTTTAATAAAAAGCTACATGTACATATTTTATATTGGATAGTAAATAAAACCATAGAAAACATGTACTTATAATGAATAAGGTCCCAATATTCATTAGAAGGCGCGTGGTATGCAGGGTAACGGCAAACTTGGGGGACTTAACTCAGCCAGCAGAGCTTACCTTAGGAATTGTTGAGCTGGGAGCTTGTGGCATGCTTGGTACTACGAGTCTAGATCTATGTAAATAAAGACCTCAGGCGTCCGTTCTATATGTACCGGAAGTAGAAGATAAGGTGGCATTAAAGTAAAAGATACAATATTTGACAAACAATGTGAACGAAGAAACAAAAGTATCAGATAAAGATGGAAGGTTGGGAACATACAAATGAACAAGAAAGGATATCTTGACAGGACAGAGCTACATGTACATCCTTCCTAGGAAATTGTGGAGCATCCAACTTTTTTTTTACAAATGGGTAAAATAAGCTTGTCAAAACAAATGAATTTAAAAAAGATAATATAAACATACTGTATATTGATGGCTTTTCGTGCCAAGTCGTGAAGGTCAGAGTTGAGTCAGACAGATTCGAGCCACAGCCCCTGTGATTCGAGCAAGGTTTGAGTGTTTCGTAGGGAAACGGGTAAGAATAACGTAACGGATGTAGCTGTGGCAATACTGATTGAAGAGGCGTCGGAAGGATATGATGTCGACACCAGTATTAAAGATGTTAACAGGATGTGTAGGACCTTCATGTCTAGGTTAGGAGTACATTGAAGACCACAACACAACCAGTGTTGACCAAATGAATAGTTGTAATGAGGATACATGGAATATTTTAGAAGCAACAGAACATACAATGACAAAAGAAAAACAAAAATCAAAAGCCGACCCCAATTGTTCAACGTTATGAAGTCAGAATCCGTCCGCCGGTGAGTTGTGATTTGCCTTGTCCTTGGATCAACTCGCCACATTTAGAACTTCCTGGGACTGGAGTCAAAACGTGCAGACTGTATTTAAGAAGTGATACATGCTGATAGATTCCGTGGAGTAAAACTAGTGTTTATTTGTATTGTATATGGAAGATATAGGGTCTTGGATAAATTTAAAATTTCCACATGTCGCTGGTAACTGTTAATACTTCACGATTGGAAAAGTATCATGACATAGTCATTTATTCCACCTAGGTGATAGACAACAAGCGCTGTAAGGAGTATCGATTCGGGCCAAGCCATAAATGAATACCAGAGCAAAAGGTCGTTGTTATGTAAAACAACATATTATTCCCACTATGTCAAAAGCAAATAAAAACTATTTATGACCCACGAACATTAAGTTTTGTAGAACGAGCATGTGGTCTTACCACCCAAACAACCATAAATTGTGATTGATATGGCCAATCGTATGTATATTGGTGGAACATCTATATTTTTATATTGTGTTTACAAAGACCCACAGTTGTCCTCTGAGCTTTATAATAGGCTGTTGTATTTCACACAAAGTATAAATGAAACGTTGTGAATTCGTATAATGTGTATTGTTAGTCAGAATGTACATATGTCAACATATGTTGTTTTGATTGGAAGTGTTGACAACTATCGATAGTCCTATATAGCTTGTAAGTCTACATGTATATACAATGGAGAGTCATGTCACCACTGGCTAGGTTCACCTATAAAAAGAAATATAGACCTATCATTAT
The DNA here is from genome assembly GCF_902652985.1 of Pecten maximus. Classification (NCBI taxonomy): domain Eukaryota; kingdom Metazoa; phylum Mollusca; class Bivalvia; order Pectinida; family Pectinidae; genus Pecten; species Pecten maximus. The sequence continues at coordinate 39,948,947 of NC_047018.1, forward strand.
AATATCATGATATTCAATAATTATACATGTAGATATCAATATATGAATTAATTACGTTCCATTTTTTGTAAGTTCTTTTCAACAGTTCGTTCATGATAAAGAACTTTCCAAACATATGGGGTGTCGCACATATGTAATAATCACTGAGAACCCTGTGTAGGATCGGGACAGGATATGTCTGTTGTATCTGTGTGACTGATTGTGTCCCATACAAGATCGGGTTGGTATCTCTGAAGTCGTCTGTGTAAGGGATCAAGACCTACTATATCCCACACCTCGATCGCAAAAGGCGACAAAAAGGGTCCACCTGAAGAATCGGGGATTATCTTCCACGTTTTGTTTTCTATTTTGCAGAGGGGCATTGCAGAGATTAAAATCGTTCAGGCGCTGCTCCCGTCGCAACGTCTGGGATAACTTCCTTTTTTTGTTGTCGACACTTTGTTAAGGATGTTGTTTTCTTCGGGCTAATGTACATTCTTTTTGTAACACAAGGCACCCGTCCTAAAATAACACCGACTCATGTGATCCCTCTAGACACTAGTCCTAATATAGCCCTGACTCCTGCGGTCCCTCTCGGCACACGTCCTAACATAACCCCGACATCTGTGGTCCCTCTAGACACCCGTCCTAAAATAACCCCGACTCTTGTGGTCCCTCAAGACACCCGTCCTAAAATAACCCCGACTCGTGTGGTCTCTCTAGACACACGTCGTAACATAACCCCGACATCTGTGGTCCCTCTCGGCACACGTCCTAACATAACCCCGACATCTGTGGTCCCTCTATACACACGTCCTAAAATAACCCCGACTCCTGTCGTCCCTCTAGACACCCGTCCTAACATAACCCCGACTCGTGTGGCCCCTCTAGACACCCGTCGTAAAATAACCCCGACTCCTGTCGTCCCTCTAGACACCCGTCCTAACATAACCCCGACTCGTGTGGTCCCTCTAGACACACGTCCTAACATAACCCCGACTCGTGTGGTCCCTCTAGACACCCGTCCTAATATAACCCCCGACTCCTGTCGTCCCTCTAGACACCCGTCCTAACATAACCCCGACTCGTGTGGTCCCTCTAGACACCCGTCCTAACATAACCCCGACTCGTGTGGTCCCTCTAGACACCCGTCGTAAAATAACCCCGACTCTGTGGTCCCTCTAGACACCCATCCTAATATAACCGCCGAGTCCTGTCGTCCCTCTAGACACCCGTCCTAAAATAACACCGACTGCTGTGGTCCCTCTAGACACACGTCCTAACATAACCCCGACTCTGTGGTCCCTCTAGACACACGTCCTAACATAACCCCGACTCCTGTGGTCCCTCTAGAAACCCGTCCTAAAATAACGCTGACATCTGTGGTCTATCTAGACACCCGTCCAAAAATAACCCCGACTCCTGCGGTCCCTCTAGGCACACGTCCTAACATAACCCCGACATCTGTGGTCCCTCTAGACACACGTCCTAACATAACCCCGACATCTGTCGTCCCTCTAGACACCCGTCCTAACATAACCCCGACTCTGGTCCCTCTAGACACCCGTCCTAAAATAACCCCGACTCTGGTCCCTCTAGACACACGTCCTAAAATAACCCCGACTCCTGTGGTCCTTCTAGACACCCGTCCTAAAATAACCCCGACTCTGGTCCCTCTAGACACACGTCCTAACATAACCCCGACTCTGGTCCCTCTAGACACCCGTCCTAACATAACCCCGACTCCTGTGGTCCCTCTAGACACCCGTCCTAAAATAACCCCGACTCATGTCGTCCCTCTAGACACCCGTCCTAACATAACCCCGACTCCTGTCGTCCCTCTAGACACCCGTCCTAAAATAACCCCGACTCATGTGGTCTCTCTTGACACCCGTCCTAAAATAACCCCGACCCATGTGGTCTCTCTCGACACAACTATCACAGAGCAGTACCATCCATGAACCTTATGCTTTCTAAAATCGGAGGGAAACAACGGTTCCAGGACTCAAAAGATGGATAAATGCTGTTTCGGAAAAGCAACTGTTTCCTGTACAACTGGGTTGATTACGATTTGATGATATCAAATCCCAGGTTCTTGTATAGGTCTCCAACGATCGACGACAATGTACTAGCTGGTAGGAATAAAGATGGTGAAAACTGCAAATACCAGAGTAATCTGAGGATTCTCACTAAACCATGCTGATGTAGTTAATTAAAATATCAACTCTCCAGAAACAAATCATACATAGGGCCAACTCTCTACAGTGGCAAGTGAGATATTTCATGTGAATTCTACAAATATGTGAAGCTGTCGTGATACTTCCGAGGTAAAGTCACAATTATCATATTCGTGTAGTCAGATTTTCAATCGCAGTTTTAAGTATGATTCTTTCGATACCTCAGACAAGAGGATGAAAGGAAAACAAACAGTTTTGCTTTATCCGTGACTTTGTGACCTTCGTTATTTTGTTTAAAAGACTTCAAAGAAAAATTAAATGCATTATATAAGAAATTATGGGATGTTTCCTTTGATAACATTAATAGACTTTATATAAAAACTATCTGAATGTGAAATAAAAATGCGTATACGTGTTTGGTCTAATTGTAATATTGAATGTCTGTTTAAATTACGGCACCATAGCGTGAATAATAATTCTATGTTATAATGAAAACATAATCTGCCTTTGACGTAACACCAGACTGGATTTTTTTTTATCTATTTAACAGATTCTTTCATTCTAGAAATGATCACACACCTCTACTAACGTAAAATATTGCCAATATTTTTAAGGTTATGGAACGATTACAGAAATGCTTAAAACAGGTATGATAATATAGATATAATTTTGATAGAAAAAAACAAATATCACAGCGTAAGATAAAAAAAATCAGTCAACATCCGGATACACCATTTTCTATACAAGGATATAATTGGAAAAATATTACTTTCTTGTAGAAATTGCATCTGGTTCGTGTTTGCCCAAGTTAAAAGATAAAAAATGAACGTGCATATTTCTGTAACCAGACGTTATAAGAAAACAGCACCTTTGATGATGAATACAACACCTAAACACGTCATACATAATTTGCCTCTTTAACTGCTATTGAAATGCAGTGTCTCGAAAGCGAACATAGAAAACGCCGATACATGTATTCTTATGTTAATACACGTACTTCTCGTTTTCTTTTGTGCAAGTATGCACATGTTTCAGACGAAACTTGGTATATTTACATTTAACAAATACTTAGTGTCCCATGTTGCAATTTTGAAATGAATTACAAAAGGTATTTTTGTAAACATAATTGAAAAGATGATGTTTAATAAAGCATGTAAATCAAAATTCCGTGTAAAAATTATTAAAGACGACCAAACTTTCAATAACAGATATCGTTATAATTAGGCTGTTGACATGGAAGATAACAAAAGCAGACGAGAAATAACTTTCCCTGCATTGACAACAACCACCATAAAATCTAGATAAAATCCAGGTTATGTCAGGTTCTGGAAATAAGAACCGGGGTAGCTACTACGAAACTCCATTACTTCATATCACACAAAGAAACAATAATTCCAATGAGAGCATCGTAACGACCATAAAACTCATATTCTTCACCAACCTACATCTCTGGTAACACTGTTTCTCGCCAGAAGCCAATACTTTAAAATTCGTGAAGTTCGAAAGCAGCTATTGAATACAGAATCATTGCATGTTAGGGAAGCAGGAATGTTATTGTTTGGAAATGTTAAATTCACAGTAGTGCATTTGAAATATTCATGTTTTTTTTAAAGATATTTTCTTGATTAGCTGTCCCATTTGATGACGTTACAAAGAATGTCGGGGTAAGCTAAAAGAATAATGGACAAGACAATACAAAAAAAAAAAAAAAAAAAGCTACATGTATAATTATTTTATGGAAAATCATCAATGTATCATCTGTTTGAAAGGAAAGTCATGATTATTTAACAAATGCAAAAAACTTTATTTATAATTTATGGAAATTGGATTAGCTGATTTAACTGCATCATTGCTCATTCAATTTAGGAGTCGAACTACATGCTTGTGGTCGATGGTACGCGCTGTTGTTACCTTCTACGTACAGTTGTTAACACTTACAGATGACCCAGTTCTGCGTCAATGGAGACAGATTCATAAATATAAATAAAGTTCTGAAGATTTTTCACAAGTTAATGTAGTTAATTTCCTCCTTCATGACTAGAATGCCGACTTTCACCTACGCATTGGCTTGTGTTATTAAAAGGCATTGAATGAATATATACACAAAAAAATCAAGAAGATGGTAAATTCTATACACCAAAGGTAATAACTCGAGACAAACCAAACTTCAAGTACCGGTAAATATTAACTTTTACTTATCAGGCCCGAAATACAAATACATTTATGTACAATGTAAGCAGGGTGTCGTAGCTAAATTAACTTGTGTTTGTGTCTTTTGTGTAAAGCTGACACCAAGCTTCCGTCATACACACGGCATTGTACTGGTTTGTATATCGGAACTAAAACTCGTTGATAGCCCAATTTTACCCCAATGGGAAGATTTACACGAAAGAATACCTTTTCTATGACTTTCAGATTCCTTTCTGTTAATTTATTTCTAGCATAGCATATTTTACGACATGAAATGGAATATTATTAAAAGTATATTAATTTCATTTTTGACAAGTCCTTGAATATCATAAGATTAGGCAAACAAGGAAGATCAGTCTTATGTGTTTTGTGTTTAAAACAGAATTAGGACAATCCACAGTTGCCTCCCAAAGTATGCGTTGCTTTAAATAATCCACCAGACGATACCAAGTGTTAAACTCTTTTGTGTCAATCTGAGAAACAACCGGTCAGTTTATAGCAAGGTGCATATACACGGTTTGTTTTGTGTTCGCTTCAAGTAACAGCGACATTTAAATTGTTAAATGTCAGAAGAAAATTAACAAAATGCAATATATTTTTTATGTACGTAACAGTGTCATATTTCAACAGTCACGGAAACTTTATTAGCACGGCTGGTTTTTTTTTATGAGATTCTGTTCCCTCTAGATTTAAATTTCCTATTCAGGTTTGATAAGCTAGAGGTAATACTTATACTAGTGTAAAACTTTTTGTTTATATCGGTTTCTTAACGTTATCGAATAGATTATCATTATGTCCCAAAGCGTTTGTATAGACCTATTCATTTCTCTTTATAACAGGAGACGACACATGAGGGAAAGTCAGCAATCTGTTCATAAAGGCAGAAATTACTACCAAATTTAAGTTATGGAAAATCTTTAAAAGAAGTTTGTTATTTCTACTTGTCAGTTCGTCCAATGAGGCAGAAGTGGGTCATCTCAGAGTTTTAATGAATATAAATATACATACGGTTACAATGACACGCATCAATAAACAAAATCAAGAACCGAAAAATCAATATGTCAGGCAAAAACATTATAGTTAAAATACACAATCCGTGAAATTATGACCTTGTGACAATGAAACATTCGAGGGAAGACTTGTGGGATTCACAAATTAATAAAACCCTAAACACGCTTTCTTTCCTTGTGTACATTACACGTGTGTGTACGCGGTTACACTGTATATACACACACCCGTGAGGTAGTTTAAACCCACAGGTATACATACATACACCAATAGTTGGTTGACAGAGGAGGTACACGCTGTCGGGCACCCAGATTGAAAGTATAACCACGGATTCTAAGTTATTGTAATTATGTAAATAACATTAAGCCCTGTCCCGGCATGACCATACCAGCCATTGTGGAGAGAAAAATCTGACGGTGTGTCACTTCGGGCATCCTTCGACAAGGCTGACTTTATATGTACCAGGTGACAGCTCGCGATCCATGCACAGGTAAGCTACTTGAATATGGTTTGTTTATTTCGTTTGTCCTTTTCCCCTATAAAATGTCTGCTCAAGTTCAGGTTACGGTTTACATTTGATAACATGTGCATATTTGATTTAGACGTATAAAACGCCATGCAGTTGTGATATATATATAAACTAGACACAAATAACATGCCGAATTCAGTAATTTCTTGTTGACATGGCGTTGCTGAAAAGATTATTCCTGTAATTCCTATTGAAAGAAATGTTTTAAAAGTCGGGGACATGAGGCTATCTCCACCAAGTTAAAACCTGCTAATAACATATCAGTACCCGTTTACCAGCTCGTCTTACCTGGCCAGGAAATAGCATTATAACGGAGTGCTTTATCACTGCAAAACCTCGCGACAGTCTAAACCTTTATTCAGTGTTTGGTAGTCGATATCATAGGTATAGAAAGGAGCACGATTGTATTTTATGGAGTGAGAAGGGTTTGTAGTAATACATAGGTCCACAAATGTATGGTGTAAGTGTTCCCTATCCTGGGTTAGATATCGATCCTGAACTATACCCACGAGTTCACGCTGAGTCTTTAAACATTACGATCTAGTGGACATGATATGTGTTACTGCCTATGGTTAGTATATTATCCGTGGTTTATAGCGTCCTAAACCGTGATTTATTGTGTTATTGACCAGGCTGTGTTATTCTTAGCCCAGGTTTGTTATGTTAACACTTTTTGTACAGTCGACTAACCATATCAACCCAGGGTTTGTACGATTGACCATAGTATCATAATGATAATTTATTAATCATGGTTTGTTTAATTGTTATTAAACCATCGTTTGTTATGATAATAATAAACATGGTTTGTTTTATTGTTTTCTAACCAAAGTTTGTTATGATAATGATATTAACCATAGTTTGTCATGATAATGATATTAACCATATTTTGTCATGATAATGATATTAACCATAGTTTGTTATGATAATGATATTAACCATAGTTTGTTATGATAATGATATTAACCATAGTTTGTCGTGATAATAATATTAACTATAGTTTGTTATGATAATGGTATTAACCATAGTTTGTTATGATAATGATATTAACTATAGTTTGTTATGATAATGATATTAACCATAGTTTGTTATGATAATGATATTAACCATAGTTTGTTATGATAATACTATTAACCATAGTTCGTTATATCATTAACCTTTGTGTATTATATTCTTACCTAAGGTTTGTAGGTTGACCATGATTTGTTTTAATGGTATATTTAACCATAGTTTGATATGATTGACCGTGCTTTGTGTCATTGACCATTTTTGGCTAAACTATTTAAACCATGGTTTGCACGGTTAGCCATGGTTTGTTATAACAGTATACACCATGGTTGGCATGGTTAACTGTGGTTTGTGCTGTTAATCACGGGGTGTTTTATTATCAACCATGGTTGTAATAATATTTACCATGATTAATTTTGTATTAATGACCTCAATTTGTATCAATAACTATGGTTTGAAATATGGTTTGTACTGCTAACCATATTTTGTACTGTTAACTATGGTTTGTACTTTTATCTATCTATTTTTTGTACTGTTAACTATGGTTTGTACTGTTAACTATGGTTTGTACTTTTAACTATAGTTTGTACTGTTAACTATGGTTTGTACTTTTAACTATGGTTTGTACTGTTAACTATAGTTTGTACTGTTAACTATGGTTTGTACTTTTATCTATCTATTTTTTGTACTGTTAACTATGGTTTGTACTGTTAACTATAGTTTGTACTTTTAACTATGGTTTGTACTTTTATCTATCTATTTTTTGTACTGTTAACTATGGTTTGTACTGTTAACTATGGTTTGTACTGTTAACTATGGTTTGTACTGTTAACTATGGTTTGTACTGCTAACTATGGTTTGTATTGTTAACTATGGTTTGTACTGTTAACTATGGTTTGTACTGTTAACTATGGTTTGTACTGTTAACTATGGTTTGTACTTTTAACTATAGTTTGTACTGCTAACTATGGTTTGTACTGTTAACTTTAGTTTGTACTGTTAACTATGGTTTGTACTGTTAACTATGGTTTGTATTGTTAACTATGGTTTGTACTGTTAACTATGGTTTGTACTGTTAACTATGGTTTGTACTGTTAACTATGGTTTGTACTTTTAACTATAGTTTGTACTGCTAACTATGGTTTGTACTGTTAACTTTAGTTTGTACTGTTAACTATGGTTTGTACTGTTAACTATGGTTTGTACTGTTAACTTTAGTTTGTACTGTTAACTATGGTTTGTACTGTTAACTATGGTTTGTACTGTTAACTATAGTTTGTACTGTTAACTATGGTTTGTACTGTTAACTATGGTTTGTACTTTTATCTATCTATTGTTTGTACTGTTAACTATGGTTTGTACTGTTAACTATGGTTTGTACTGTTAACTATGGTTTGTACTTTTATCTATCTATTATTTGTACTGTTAACTATGGCTTATGTTGTTAACTATAGTTTGTACTGTTAACTATGGTTTGTACTGTTAACTATAGTTTGTACTGTTAACTATGGTTTGTACTGTTAACTATGGTTTGTACTGTTAACTATGGTTTGTACTGTTAACTATGGTTTGTACTGTTAACTATGGTTTGTACTGTTAACTATGGTTTGTACTGTTAACTATGGTTTGTAATGTTAACTATGGTTTCTACTGTTAACTATGGTTTGTACTGTTAACTATAGTTTGTACTGTTAACTATGGTTTGTACTGTTAACTATGGTTTGTACCGTTAGCTATGGCTTGATGTTACATGACTAAGCCTTGGTATCATGCTGTTTACCATTGTTTTGTCTCTCTGTATACTGTTACCTTATAACTAGTCATGGTTTGGGGTACTTTGACCAGGGGGGTGCTTAATTACCGTACAAGACAGGTACTTCAATCGAAATGTCATATTCTTGTACTTTTACCTAATAAAATCGTCTTGAGAATACCATAACCTAATTCAGAGGTTATCTATACACAAACATATATATACACACACAAATCTTGCTCTCACGAGTCTCTTAACAAACTTGTCCAGTGGGTATACATCAATGTATTTGACAAGTACGTAAATCCTCTATCTTGTAGGTACCTCACACCCTGTTAAACAGTCCCACGTGAACACCTAAGTATACAAACGGTTATGCCGACATTTGTACCGGTACCTAACTCTACCACTACACTCAATGCAGAAGTGGCAGTTGTCATTGAATCTTCAGGAATGGGTAAAGTTAGGGAACGCCAGTGTGAGAGCGTGCAGAGTAAGGGGATATCCGCCCTCAGCAAGGTCTTTTGGCTACTTATAAAGCCACTACAAGACATTTAATTCCTTTATCATCACAAATCTTTAGACAAGTTAAAATAGGTTTTTTTTTATTTCCGTCCAGACATTTTTTAAAATATGGTAGTACTTTGGTCTATTAAATTGGAGATAGTGAGCGCTGGGTGTGTGAATGGGTATTCCATTGAAAGTCCTTAAAACTGTGACAAGCAATATGGGTCCCAGTAGGGCTTAGTTTAATGACGAAGGGAAGGACCTTTGTTAGCAATTCACTAACACTTCCTTCTCTTGGTCAATGGTATGTGTTGTTATTTGTCTGAAAGGAAATGTTTCTCGTATTAACAGCATGTACAGGTGCAGATGATTTAAACATTTGTTATGAAAAGAAAGTAAACATGAATGATGGAGGTATTATACATGATATAATGGAATGTATGCATGAACAGAAATCGATAGAAACAAACCGTCCTATGTATGTATCAATATTGCCAAACAAGCCTGTACGTGTGTCAAGGAAACATTGCCGGTAGATTTAATGATATATATGAAAAGTCGTCCAAATTTTGTTTTAAAGTCCATTTTCAATAAAATGCACATTAGCCTGCTTTTTATCTGGCAGTGATATTTTTTAAAATGTATATTTTTCATTTAAAAACCTTGAAATGTCACATATTACGAACTATGTAGCGTTTCATATTTTCTATATTGTGTGTAATTATGGGTAGTGTTGTCCTTTAAATTTCCTTTTAAGAACTTTATAACATGAAATGTTTTTTTGTGGTTGCTAAGGAACCTGGATATACCACGAGATACCAGACAATTTTTTACTTCTATGAGGCATTAAGAAAAATTGTACAACGAACATATCCTACTAGCTTTAGACCACCAAAGTACGAACGAATAATTCATGAAATACTGTACTTAGATATTCTAAATTTCTGATGTCATCCGTAACAATTTAATTAATGTCTTTTCCGAAATTATCATATATGTAAGCTCCAAAATTGTAATCTTTGCTTCCCGTCCGTACTATTTCTACTTTCAATGTACAGAAGTAGATTGATAAATTTTGTAATGTGACCTCGGTAGCTTAAGCTCAGACGAGGGGGGTGGTTTTGTGACCGTCTTTAGCAATATCTAAAATTAGTCTATTGTTAACTGGACTCTTTCGTCTCACAGAACTATCTCGGTGATGGATGATTTGTTCTTTCGCTGACAAGGCTGATTGTTATTGAAGTATCAAATGCAGCAACACAGGGCTTTATTACTGAAGTAGTAAAATGCAATCAAGGGTATCAAAGCTGTATATCTAATGGAGGGTATGCTGCCTAGACTAGGATAAGTGTGAGTAGCCCGCCCAGGTTTCCTCTACCATTAGTTCCGCCTCGTAGATAAATATTACGCTTAACAGCTACATGCCAGTCCCTAATCCACCCCGCTGGAGTTTTCAAGTTCTTATAAGTTTACTTCATATGACCGTTGTTCTCTTAAATCGATCTAAGGATTATCACAAATCTGTTTACCAGTTGTAACCCAGCATGATTACCTACACATACCCCCCTACAATATTTGTATTCGTATCGTTCCAGATTGCCGAAGTTGAAGAAGACCAGCGAGGCGTGCTAACTACTGTGCAATATTAGACTGGTGTCGACGATAGGATCTTGCTCGACCTATACAGGTATTGTAGCAACGCCGACATATCATATAGATATCTCGTCCTCAACCCGCCTGATGATTTACACAGATACCCCATCGACAATGACCCGGGGTTGGGTACCAAGCTCAATGAATCGCCTTCTGTTGTGAATTCAGCATTGATTGGTGTATTGTTTCAAACACAGACGCCCAATCCTGTTAAACAATACTCATATGAGGCGTGGAGGAGGTGTTGGCGAGAACGTCCCAGGGTCAAACGGGACAAGCGATAGTGTAGTCCAGCAAGCCTCTTGGATAACACGATTGGGTCAGCGATAAAGAAACGGCGATATATATTAACACAAGTAATGCTGTATATATTCGATAAAAAGAAATTCCGAAATCGGACGTGATTACACAAAGGACGATTGTTATTGTAAAATAAACTACAAATCACCGGGCGATTACAGCCCATATCAATAACGTATTAGCTGAAACAGAATCCTATACATCGTATGATTCACATATGAGAAGGAAATCGTCAGTGATGGTGGAAATACTGGATATATACATTGATGGATCTAATGTACGAACATTGTGTCATCGACCCAGTCAGAATTTAGACGTATGAATGGATTAATTTTTCATGGGATTATATGTTATAACAACTGGTGATGGGCACTGCAGCACTTATGACGATGTCAGTTGATTGAACAAATGATGTAGTCATTTTGTGTGTACATAAGTGGACAAACATGGCAAACGTATATGTTATTGTTGAACGAAGCAAAACTACCCCAAAATGTTATCTAAGTGGGATTTTGGTTCAAACCTGATGAAGACATGCCATATTGAGCAATCTCGACCAGGATGTAGCTAGGAAGAAACTGATAACTCTTGTTGACAATCGACATAACTAGTTCATCGCAATGGGGATATTTTTCGCTGTGTTCGGTATGCTGGTTTACCTGATAGAGACAGGCCTACAGCTCCACGCGTGTTGGCGTCTGTGGGACGTATCGGCCGTACTGGCAGGGTTAAGTCTTTCCTACGTCCTCGGTTCTCTCGTCATCGTGAATGTCGTCTCGGCCGTTATGGTCCTTCGAACAATGGACTTCTCCGGCAAGACATGTGGCCGATGTCTGTGTGTCCTTCTTCATTCTTGTCAGCTTGGCCTGATTTGGCGCTGCCTCAAACTTCTCATCCTGTACGACGAATCAGACTGGAAGGAGTATCTAGGTCTAAGACTCATTCACACAGCCCTGCAGAGCCTTCCCTTTGTTGTCACTTCCGGTTACTATATGTTCACTTCAAATGTATTTGACGCCGAGTCTGTGTTCACGTTATTCTTGTTCTGTGTGTCAAGTGCCATAGCATTAGCGACCTTCAATCTAGGGAAATATTTATTCGATTCTGAAGAATTCTTGGAATGGAAAGCACGAGCTCGAAAGCCCGTTGGAATTTGTTTCCTAGTGTTAGGGACTTTCTTAATGCTGATATCGAGATGCGGTTCCTTTATCTTGTTCATGTCGGTTTTCCATTACTGGATAGTGGTACCTATTGGCGGCCATTTTCTTGTGTATCTTCTGATAACCTCTATACACTCCGGATATTCGGAGGGCTGTGGATTGTGGAAACAGGTAAAAAATGGGTTATTCTCATACTTAAACATATTTGACCTTGTCGAGAGGGAGTCAACCAAGGTCAGATGTAAAAATGTGTTCTACTACAGTGCTATTGTCATAGAAAACGTCGCAATGACAGCAATGTGGATGGTAGCATTCGAAGGAGATTATTTATTCAAGCTGTGTATTGTTTCATTAATGATCGTAAGTTTCATTTCGGGAGTTATTTTAAAGTCATCTAGCTGTGGCTGTGTTCATTGGGTTGACTCGGATGACCCTATTTCCGTGGACACCATGGATCTGGCATTGTATATTACGAAACAGGCCAGTGCTACTCAAAACGCAAATAATCATCATGGCAACCAAAGATCACATGACCAGCGTTATCATGAAAACGGCAGCCACATTCAGGAATCCATTCATATTGATCACGGACATCTGCAAGGGTATGACAATGATGGATTTCATAGCATATCAACACCAAATTTAGACATTCCTTTAAACTATTCCAAGAAAACAAAATCGAAGAAAAAAAAATCAGCAGATGGATCTTTAACTCAATCTGATAATTCTCCACGGAAACTAGGGTTGACCGGAAGTAGTGGTGACGTTGCATCAAGCAATAGTAGAAATACGAACACCCTTAATATCAGTAACAAAAGTAACAGGCAGAGTAAAAATGAAACTCTGACCCCTGATCACATGTTGGACGCAACGCTACAGCGGTCATCGACCAAACATCGAAAGTCAACCAACGGAGTGCAACAAATCCCGACACAAGGGGCGCTGTCTGACAGAGGAGCGCCAAAACAAAAGGATGATTTAATGGTCAAACAATTCTCAATGAGAAAAAATACACACACAAAAGATATACCATTGTTTCCTAACGAATGTAATGGAATTGAAGGGTCCAAAGCGTTTGGATCTCCAAAGGCAAAGCATGTACTTAGTAACTCTGTGGAGGAGTACGATCCGGAAGATTCTGAAACCTCGGATGACTCAGAGTACATCAGCTATAGCTACTACTACGACACGGATTGGTCCACCATGCTTTCGTTCGACTCTGAGGACGCCAATACTTGGGCACAGCCTGTCTCCCTTGTGAATCTCCACTCATTGCCCAAAGACAAATCATCCGCCACCCAAAGTGTTCAGACCTGGCTCAGCCGACTAGAGGAGTGGGCGCCGATCATGGAGCCACCGGAAGTGGCTGTAGAGGAACTTCCTGATGTGCTTGACAAGATATCTAGACAACAGTCAAACCTTCACGTTAGTTCCTCACTGCATAGTGACACCTCTCAGCGTAGTTCTAGTGTGTATGACGAGGCGTACAGACGTATGCCTGTTGTACAAAACAAAGTGCAATCTCCCCATTCTGACCGCGCCTATAGAGGCGAAACCCATCATCACAACATTCCCGTTACAAACTATGCCAGTCACAATTTAAACGCAGACAGAATTAACACATCTCCGAGCGAGTTTGACCGCCCACCTATTCCTGCCCTACCGAGGACAGGGCGAGGGACAATGGTAGATAATGGCGTGTTGCTATGGCAACAAGAGGATGCAGCCTCGCCAGACTGTGTACAAGAATCAATGGTTTAGTTAAAAAAAAGTATGTGATATATGCATTTTTTTATTGAATATTTTGAAAATAAGGAAATAAAATACACATAATAAAGATCCGGTTGCTATCATTTACAAGCAAGAATTAAATTAGGCGAAGAAAGTTTATGCTTCAAAAAACGTACGATTGTCTAGACATCGTACTTAAAGTGAAATATACACATTAAGGCATGCTCAACAGAGCAGAAGGAATCTATTTTTGGATGCATGCGGTAATACATGTATTCCATTTTCCTGTCTATTTATAGAAGGATGAACAAGGAACTATCTGGTATATGATACATTTATATACTCCCAGATAATAAACAGCTTGGCACTGTAACAATATAAACCTCACACTTCAGTTTACGGTGTCAATAAACAATTTACTTTTGGTAATTATAGACTTTTTACCTTATAACGTAAAAGTAGGTAAAGCAAAATATACCGTCATATTTCTCAGGTCTCCGCAAAAATGTCGAATTGTAGAAAATGTAGACTCCGGTTTCATCAACGTTCGCTTAAATTAACATTTTTTTTTTTGAAGTTTTTTTTAAGGAAGTTTCCTTGAATATATAAAGCATTCTTATGAGAAATTCGAAGGAACATCTATAAAAATAGGACCAGTATACTCAACTAGTTAAATATAGGAAGTCAACATACGGAGATAACTTAAATATATTTAGTATAAAAGGCACGAATCCATAGCATAAGGCATGCTCTTCGCCATTCCGATAAAGGATACATGTATATCTGAGGTTGCGCACATTACGTTGAAATGTCCTTCATGAATTATCTACTATTTTAACGAATACAATTACAATGTATAGCCACCATTAACCGAGTCGACACACATTCGGTTGTCACAATAATTCAACGCATCAAAATAGATAGACATTGCTTAATATATTACCTCTGTATAGATTGTCTACGCGCAGAATTATTACTTTATTCTTTTTATACTAGTATATCATGGAACTTGAAATGTAGTATTCCAAGTCGTTTATAATTAAGAAAATAGATTAATACAATACAATTAGCAAAACAAATTAATGGTACAATTTCAAACACAAATTGCATTGCTATTGCAATGTAAATTTCGTATTATGGAATTGAATATCGAATATCAAATGAGAAAATTATATCTTTATAATTTGTAAATATATACGCAATATATACATTTGCATTTACAAATTGAAGGTGTCTCTATTAAAATATACATGTATATTATATCAGACGATTAATTAAGCGACAATTGAGGTCATATAGGAAACATTTAACTAATCCTCAGCGTTTTAAATAACTAACGCCCAGTGTTTTAGCAGCATTAAAACATGATACTCGATATCCTTGAGAACTTACTGATATACCCGATGACATGTCTACACAGACGACACTATCCATTGAATCACTCAGCACCGAGGTTAGGAACAATTAGCAATTATTTCGGACGACTAATTCCAATCAAAATCGATACTGGATTGATAACTTCCGTAGATAATTATTTCTACTCAATAGAACTTTTAAAGGGATACTGTACGAACTTCTCCTACATAAAGAGTACATTGGCTTTTCAATCCTACACGTAAAATACAATTTCCTAAATTAGTTAGCCAACCATGTTCTCCGAAATTATGTTATCTCTGCCGCAATATCTCGGACTATTCCGTCCTGACTCGGAATCAAACCCGATCATTGATGGATTATGTCGACTTGTGGTTGTTCTATCTCTGTATGGTTGAATGTAGTGAGTTACTGAGCTTATCTTAAACTGTATTAAATTAGAATTAATAATGCTTAATCAAAACCAATATTGGTTATGAGCATTCATCATGCTTCCTTTATATAAACATATATATATATATTAAGAATTAAAAAACAAAATTACCATATCTTCAAAACCACAAAGACATAGTCGACTCAGAAACCAACTAGATATCATAATAAAACAAAGGGCTTGTCAATTCTTCAAAATAAAATAAAATAAAATAATTAAGAGACCTTTACAAACATGAATATGCTTTCGATATGCAAACCAGCAAAAACATTACCGACAATAACTAACGAGTACCACACCGATCCTTAAGGATTAGTTTGAATTACGTTACGAATGCCATAAGGCAAAATACCGGAGTGTACTTTAAATAACCACAAAAAGGGCAATACAGATTATATCATCTGGGGTTTTGTGATACGAATCCAGGATATGAAATTAATTCAAGTTTATACTTAAATTAAATCCAGCTTAAATACAACACACGACTGTTACTTTCTTTACCAGAATATTTTCTTTGAGGAATCAATACTGAAATACCAGTCGGCTCATGTGCACGTGGCAATACAATAGAATACTAGATAATATATACCAGTATATAAGTCAGTAGTTGTAGAGCACAACGTTTATAATCCACTAATTATTTAATCTAATGTGATACAAAATAATTAAGCATGTCAAAAGTTGTATGACATACAGCTCAGGTACATACTTGTTTGATATATATTCAGTTAATGACGTTTTGGGTTAAAATATCCATGAATCGACATAAAAAATAGTTTAACATAACACTGGATTTGTACAATATTCATATGCCATGTGTCGTTGATGAAGCAGAAAACCCCTTTCGAAACATCTCTATGTTCTTATGCTCCTTGTACTGTTTTCCAGGTCTTCATGGATGTTTTATTCTATTGATTTTGAGTTAGAAGTACGATTTCATTTACATATCCATAACCGAATTCTCTGTTATTGATTTTTTTTTATTGTTATGTCTCTACAAACATTTGACATAATTGTGTATATGTTTATAATTTAATATGGATAAATAACACAATAACATCACAGAAGAACAAAGAGGAATGAGATATAGCATTATAATATGTACTGTCTGAATGGGGGAAATAGAGGTTACACAACGAGTTGTTATCATATACAATGTACAACAACCACAAGTTTGTGTGACCTGTTTCAACCACAATAGAAAAGCTATTCTGAGAATGAAGTGACCTGTTTTGTGTCAACGTGTGTTCTTTTCACAATATCAGGTGTGGTGTAAAGATATGACCTAGTTTGAAATGCCGCTAATTATTATACAAAACTGAGAAATTCGGAAAGGTATGAAAATATAACAATTTATTACAAATCATAACAAAACAATAAGTAGGCTTATTCTTTCAAAGCAATAAATTGATAAAAATCTATGTAAGTTTTCAAAATTATAAGAAAACAACTGCGAACTAGTTCTTATGCGTTATCACTTCCAGGACATCGTAAAGCGGTCTTCGAGTTTAAGCCAATCAAATTGCATTGAATCATGTGATTACAAAATAGTCCCGGTCAAAGGTCACCGTGTCAACCAATCAAAACGCATTTAGGGTTTATTCCATGTGTGGTATAAACTGAATGTTATTCAACATTTGTAATTATTATTTCATGCCTTGGGAGTTGAATAACACCCACCTATTGGATATAAAGGGTATTCTACAATAACAACAATAATGATAAAAATGATTCCAAAGTAATGCATCATAACGATGAACATCTGATAAATAGAAATCAGATGCTCTAAAAGTAAACGTTCTCTATATGTCATCTCATTTAACCTATCTCCTAGAGTAAGGTGTGTTATGTACATAACCTAATATGGGTTTGCTTATTTGTTTGTTAACGTCCTCGCAACAGTTCAGGTCAACAGAAAACGTGTCCCCAAATGATTGGGCAACAGACTGATGTCTGTATAGTGTCATCACACTGAAACGACATACCTTGATATGTTAGCAGAATAACCTAACCGGTCACATACTATTGACAACGGGCTTAGAAGTGTTGCCAGTAACTGTAAAACTGAACGTCAATATAGACTTGACAATATGTTTGTCTCGGCCTGGGGACAGAACCAAAGCCTTTCTCCCTCAACGCGTAAGCCTAAGGTGAAATGTTGGCACGTGATGCTCAAGGAAAGTCAAGAAAGAGAGAAATAACAGATTCGTAATGTTACAACATGGACAGAACATTTATTTTGGTCAATTTCGTGTCCCCCAACAGGAGGGCACGGATACAAATCCCAATTCTGCAAGGCATTCCACATTAGTAGCCTCTTTCGCAGAGTATATGCACGGGTCGTAGGTTTCATAGTTCCATCCCCTGCCACAAACTTTTCATTTTGAACTGAATGTATCAACACTTAATACCCGTAGCATCATTGACTAGTCCTAGAGAAACAGTTGTATGATGTTCCTTGTGTCACTGACAAGGCTTTGAGGAATTGAACAGTTGGCCCTTCTGTATTACCATTGAAAGGTGGTAATACCCTGTGAATCTGTTGTTCAACCCATTGATCACGTGACATTACCTGGAAATGACGTAAATTTAAATAACTGGCGTTGTCGATGAAACAGAAGATGATTACCCCTCGCTTTGTACCTTCCCAAAGGTCTCCACATAAATCTTTTGTTATCGCATAACCTTTCTGTCGGCGATTGATTTTGATGTAGAAAGGTGGCTGTGTTTACACGTCGCTATCAATTGTTGGTTCTGTATATGCAATATTTCAATAAGTTATACAAATATGTTATTGATCTAAACTTATGACTGTACATATACTCTGGCACATTAGTAAGAGCAATATGTGTATATATGTTACATCTTTAAAAGTGAGATAATGATCCCACCAGATAAAGATCGAAGTATGTAAATATATATCTGCCGTGGGATAGAAGCCATCATATTCATATTACAGCCTTAATCGTGGATTCCATCAATATCTATAGACGCTGGTTTCAACTTTCTTTGGTCATTAATATTGATTTTCCCATGAAAATACAGCTGTATCAGCCAGATGGAACAACATATATATATTTTAATAATTTCATGAGATATGAACAAATTTAAGTTTGACTAAGCTTTGTTATGCATTGATAACGCCATTCTGATGTCTCATTGGCGATATCGTTTTATTTAAATGTATGGTTTTCATTCCAAAATATTCCTGGCACATTGATTTAGAAATACACAGAAATTCAACGATTGAACTTCATATAGCGTAGTTACCATCTGTAAATTTCCATTTAAAAGAATAGGCAAATATTGATTAAAGAACATAATTCTGCCCCGAGCAATGTAATTAAATTCAGTGAAAATGTCCTTCAAAAAGATACAGTCAATTACCGACCATCGATTAGAATGAAATATCGATATATCACAAACAACGATCGCGGCGATAATTATCTCCCTTTAAATTAACTCTTCAAAATGGTGTCATGGAATAGGCCTATTCCTACCAAATCATTGAGACGACTGATCTTAGTGGTCGCATAACGGTTAGGGTCTTATTGGGACGAAGATACGCCTCGCCAATATAACAGTTGACTACGCACTTTCCTCCCATCGCCGAACGGTCGTCAACGCTCAGTCATCGACACTCTTTCGAAAGCTCGCAACATAGTCCCTGTTAGTTAGAGATAAACATATTTCGTCAATAAAATTCAGATACCGACGTGATGAATCTCATCCCGAACACCATGGATCGTAATTAGCCTACCTTCACGACTAAAGAGCTGCGATGTTCTGAGGTTATTTTATACCTGGCTATTAGATATTCATGGTTGAGTGCACAAATTAATAAATGTCTATTGCAGTAAGGCTACAGCGCTCGCAAATTTGTAAGAAAATATATTTGGCATACATCAAACGTTTAAAAACTCTTAAAATCGAAAATGGAAACACTTTTGATTGATTTTAAACGTAATTGTGTAATAACCAAAGTTAAATTGTATGTGAGTTTAGGATAAACAGCTTATCGATCACGTCTCTACGTCTTCCTTGACAAAACATCAAAGGGATGCTGCAGGTCTGAGATATGAGTAATTGGCAAAATACGACAATCTAATACAGCTTTACAGTATAAAAATCAAAATAATAAATAAGGACGTTCGATATTTTAGTTCAATAACAACTGAATATTTCGAGTGCAATACCTAAAACGGTGGGAACAAACAGTTAGTGACAATTAAATAATTATTATCTTCTTTATAGTTAATACAAAGGGAAGCAACTCTGTCATCCTTTAAAATGCATTATAATATAATTGATTTGTAGGTTATTCTGAATGTACACATGCTTTGTCTTTCATACCAGTGACCCAAACAGAACAATGCATTTCTTGTCATGTTCGTATGAAATCTGTACTAACCGGCCTTGCTTGGGAAATCCAGTTAAAATATTACGCATTAATTTGATATATTTATAAAAATTACTCAAATGCAGTTAAACATGTCGGAGTTATCGTTCTTACACTTCCATATTTAGTACCCAAATGGATATCACCGTTAGATACAGATCTAGTGACGAAAAGAGCATAAAAGCTGTGCCATACACCTGTTCTTGTACTCTAATCCAGAAAGGTAGCTCTGTAAGCCTAAAGAGGAAGTGAGGAAATCCATGTGGGACGTTGTCATTCATGATCTTCAGTTTAAGAATATAACAAAACAAAAAATTCCCACGTGTTTTTGAATAAATTGGTCACCGTAGCATACAAAATAGCATGATACAGCTCTAGAAAAATAGACCTTACTATGACATTTTACCTAAAAAGTGTCTTCCTGAAAAGTGAGAAGAAAATATATTTGATGTATTACAGAACTTGTTCATTGATTATAAATTAAATGCAAAAGTAAGCTAATTGGAGAAGCAATTAAGAAATTGTATTGATTTTTTAAAATCCAAAGTTTTTCACCGCTTCAAACAAATAATTAATAAATTTCACCTCATCTATTGGTTATGTTGAGAAGCCAACATTACAATAACACTTTGTCCCAGGGTTGGAAGGTTTTACATCGATAATTTTTGAGAAACTTAGCTAAACGCAAGACTTTAACGTCTAGATTCCAAACATGTATAATTTCCAGTCACTGAGCGTGTTAAGAATAATGTGACCTAAGTGTAAAAAAGTCTGGTTTAACTTGGACGTTTTAATCAACAAAACTAAACGAAATAATTGAAAGGGAAACACTTTTTTTTTTTTTTTTTTTACGGTACAAATATTTCATTCCTCCAGCTGGAAATATCCTTGATGTGTGTATACAATTATGGCTAAGCAGTAATTGTATACACACTTCTGTATTTGATAGGAGTTGCCAGGGTTGCGGAGCCCTGGGGAAAGGGAAACACTTGACATCGACTCTGTCGCCGCCACCAGAAAAGTTATACCATAGGCACGCTTCCGCCATTTTGTTTTGAAAAGGTGAGACAAAAATAATTATTGTTAATGTTACTCAAAACTGACACCATATGATGGTGTTATATATCATCAACCTGAATAAGGAAGGAACGTAGAAATTAAACTTTCTGTTTTCTTCAATCGACCATAAAATCAAGAAATAACGTTTAGAAAGAACAATACTAAAGCATTAATCAGAACAGTAATTGGGTTGTCTTCAATCGATATAAGTCATACATAACTAAGAAGTTAATCCCATCTTTTATTTTATACAGGAACTTTGTTTTCCAAGCATGGCGATGCAGTGGTTGTTGTAGTACTACAATACTACGAACTAGTTTTGCCCCAAAACGACATGTGCCAATACACCGATACCGTCATCACCTCTTTAGTAGATTGCAAGTTCAATAAGAGATCACAAAAAAGTCTGCGAAGAGAGGAACACGTTTTGTTCCCGTGAATTTTTACTGAACTCAGCAAATATTTTGTTAGTCATGCTTTCATTCGTTTCCTTGCGATTTCACCTGTATGTCTGTAATCTGACAGGAGGAAGCTCGTGTGTTTTATGATCTGGTGTAGGTTTAACTCGGCAATCTTATCTTAACTACAAAACACACCAGCTCAACATCTTTAAATACAAATTCAGAGTTACATATATAAGAATTAAAATTATATTAAACTGAACCTTAAATCTGCTTATCCTTCAGTGATGCGCAGGCCCTAAAGAGTAGATACCTCTTAGGTTACAGAGGGCGGAAGGTCGCGTAAATGAGTGAGTTGACTTTCAATAAAAAACATCGATATGAGTTTGTACCGTTCTTGGGAACCATATCCTCGAAAGTAGGTTGCGTTAACGTACAACCTCGTAGATCAGCGAGAATGACCAGCATCCTAACTCATCTGAAATCCCTAACCTCAGCTCTTTGATGTCATGGCATTATTTTTGGATATAAGGGTTTACGGGTTTATTTTGTTTAACGTCCTATCACCAGCCAGGGTCATTTAAGGACGTGCCTGGTTATAATAAAAATAAACAGTGCTTTAGGTGGCAATCATATTTCCTAAATTACAATTTTGTTTACAACATTTGCGAAGCAAGCTACGTAAGCGCGCTATGAGAGGAGTACTCGGAGAAAATCCTCGTGGTCGAGCAGACTATACGGCCATACTTTTGACGCCGACTGCGTTATTGCTGAAACACCCGACCACCCAAAAAGTACCTGTCGCGCTGGACCACAAAACTGTCAACCCTGAATTTAAGTTCAAGTGTCCTCTGAATGAATTTAATGAGTAATTAAAATCCTTATATGTATTCAAAATGTACCCAATTGCTTTAAACAGTAAACGAATGACATGGACATTCAATAGAGGACATGGCATTCCATTATGTATCAAACATTGTTCATACAACTTGTAGATATTTCGTAATGTTGGGACCGGGCTCATCCGTCTCTGATTTTATTGGGGTTCAATAGATTCACGTGAAGTCTAGGTGGCGCGATTGTCAATACCTGTGGAAGTCGTGTGTCGGGTTTGATTTCCTCTGATTGTCCACGTGTGTGATGACGCTTTTATCTAACTGTTTTGTTTGTGGTATACTTTGTCCTTAGGTTTGGTATATACACATGTAAATTGTTTTGTTATTCATCACGTTAACATCAATTATTAAATTCAAGCAGTATCACTCACGCAACGCATTCATTCCGATAAATGCAGTCTAAATAATTCATATTAAAATGCTGGAGAATACGTTACTCTGTATTTGTGTTTTACAGAATGGAACAATATCATACATCTAAACTGCAAACGGTTTGGGCTATTCATACAATGGATTTCCGTATACCCTTGTCGTGGCATTTTAATGGGTGGAATATTTACCGGATTTGAGCAGACGAATGTATAGTGATCACGTTTTTTTTCATTGTATTTCAATGACCGACCATATCAGCTTCGTAAGGTAAAATGATAATTTCGAACAAGTTCAACCGTAATCGTTTTATATACATATAATACCGTTTGTATGTGTATACACATTGTAGGCTATGGCGAGGCGACTTATAAGGATACCGCTTCAATGAAAGCAAGCGTTTGGCGTTGACAGTTAAAAAAAATGAAAAGAGACGTTTTCTATTTTTGGACGACACCCGTATACACCAGACATGGACTTACAAAAACACAATAGCATGTTGAAAACAAGGAACTGAGTATGGACAGGATGTTTATAAATTTGTCTTTTGGTGAAATGTTCTACGGTTCCTGATAATATCAGAAGCGGTACCGAATCGACAAGATGCAGCAACGTTGAATGATGGAAAACGATCACGGATGAAAATCAAATAAGGTAACATGTAAGTATCAACATACATACTGTACATGATCAGTGTAAGAAATACACTGACAAGTTTAAACTTCATTTCTACATATATGTACATAAATCAGGTGCTAACAGACAGCAGTAAACATGGTACAGTGTATCTGGAGACTTTTGTAACTTGTAACATTTACATGTTTAAGTTGTTAAGTTTTTAATATATATCGGAGTTTGAGTGACATATATTTTAAATTCTATTGTTGATTTTGAGAATTTGAGCGATCGTGTGTAATATATAAAGTATATAGAAAATCAGCTTTTGTGTGTGTTTAATGAACCGTTTTACTTCCATTTAAATCCCAAGATAATATACAAACATATACTCAAGGTTTTGCGAGGTCATCTACACCACAGTTTAAGACAGTAATTAAAAGACTGTATATATATATCCTTATATTTAGTTATATTCGTGATCGCGAATATATATATATACATGTATGTCATTCAGACAATTAAAAACGAAGGATGTATATATTGCTATCATTGGAGAGTTAGTTAATTACGACGGACACAAACTGGTATTATCAAAGCAAGACAACAGTAGATATTACAAGTAAGTATTTTGTCTTCATAACGAAACAATTTTTTTCGAACTTAGAGAATATTCATGGACCAATATTATCATGATGTCTAATTCCTCAGACTTTGATGAGAATTCATGAACGTTCTCCGATCGAAACTGTAGAATTGATACGTTTTTGAAAATCATTAACAAGGGAATACTTGTGTGAAAAAAATCCGTAATTCAAACATAAATGTAATGGAGCGATAGCAAATTATGAACAAAAAAACCCGATTTGAATGGATTAGATTTAGACTGTAGTTTCAGCAAAAACGGCTGACCTGCATTTGTATAATAATTTGTTTTGACTTTATAATGAGCCAAAATAGACTACCCTGTACAAACACTTTTTCAAAGTTGCGGAATGTATGCATAGAATATCAACTATTAAACCTCAACATCCGAGAAAATTTTTGTTTTATGTTTTATGAATAAACACGATGTTTTGGAAATATTTATCAAAAGAAATTTATACTATGTTGCGAATTACAATTTCAAGATAACCTTCTTTTATTTACGACCTTATGTCTTTGATGCTCAAAATGACAACTTTATAAAAATACATTTTCACTGACATTATGAAATCTGGGTGTCGGAAAGGTGTAAAATTATTCTTCGGATAAGAAAAAAACTGTAGTTGAGCTAGATAAGAAATTATACGGGGGCAGGCTCCTATGGAGAATTAACATTACTGGAAACAGGCCCTTTCTGAATACTGTTATTACATCTATTTTAATGGTAATTTCCTTTTTCGATCATTTAACGGAATTTGCAAACATCTATAATTATTTGTAATTATGTGTTTAATTATACTTGAATAAATATTCGCGAAATATAATAAACCATCATCGCCAGTTAAGACTCAAATGGATGTTCCACAAATTATACACAATATACAACATTTAAATCTAAAATTTTAAACCAAATACTTCCAATCAAAATTCCCTGCAAACATTAGATATCGCAAAGTCAACATATTGTTTACATTCTGTGTTTTATCTAAAGAAATATAGAGTATTTCTATGCTATTGACATTTAATATCTACACCATTGAACATGTCATGCTTTTGTGACGTCAAGGGGTTGGTGTCCTTGATGTCTGGCCTAACAGTACTAGTGTATACCAATTAATTTACCGTTAAGCAAAGAGCAGAATATCCTGACCTAAAACGCCCTGTGAACTTCAAGCAGATATACAACTCATTGGAATGGTAGATGATGAGAATCAGCATTCCTTTTTATGTCGAACCAACCCAGCCTTGAGTTGTACGTCTGAGAATGTGTTCCACTGTTCAGACATGACATATGTATCGATAAAGCATAAAATAATTTTGTACGATATTATATTTACAAATTTGATAGATGAGTTGCTATGTTTTGCTTATAATCTATCAATAATACCATTGCAATCTTACATATGAGGACAATATCTGAGTATATCGAAACAGATAACATCTTAGAAATTGATTCTTAAATGATATTCCTATTTTTAGACCGTAATATATTATGACCTAATTCTAATTGTGATAAAACACAAATACTTTATGATCTCAATTAAAAAGAATATTAGACGTGTTCGATACTTACTGCTATGCCTGGAGGTTCAATTGGTATCACTCTGATTCTCATTTTAGGATTTTAGCTAGATTAATTTGGTGGTTGTCGTCGATGAAGTAGGAGACAATTATCCTTTTGGAAAACATGGCCTTTTGATTCTTTCATTTTTTTCAATGACCTCCATGTAACTTTATACAATGTATTGTATTGATAGTTTTCTATCGTTTGTGGATTTGAGTTAAGGTTATGCTTTCGTTTTGATTATATGCAGAGTAGGCATATGTGTGGCCACATTCCATGTATCAAAATATAAATAATTATATGATTTAATTAAATGACAGTAGTCATGTTTTACTATTCCAACGTTTTAAACGATGAATCAGTATTTAAGAATTGACTGTCCTTATCCCATCAACGTCATATGAGAAAAGTCTTAAAAATTGTTTTACCAAACAAAAAAATAACCGACAACAAAAATGACGTTCCTCCTCGCGACTGTGTCATAATTAAACTCGTATAATTAACTCAAACATATCTGGTTTTGAATAAATGACGGCTCAGGGAGGTCGGCTATGGTAGGATGTTATTTGGTCGGAATACCCATGTCTTATTTGGTCTTTTTATTAGAAATAGAGTAAAGCTGACGACTATTAATAAGATATATCATTAGAGAACAGAGTCAGTAAGCAGTCAACTGTCACTTATGGAATACCAGAACAGAAAAAGTATCTTCGTACTCCACCTGTTATGTATATATGTGATATTGATATTAATTATTATTCTAAGCGCAAACCACAAATACATTTTGCTGCCATTCTGTTTGGTAAAGTATTCCAATATTTAATTTTCAAATAACCTTTTGAACTTTTGAATATGTTTAAACAGCAATCGAACTTTTTCATAAAAAAATGGCTTTTTATACCATTAAATCAAAACAATCCACAAAATGTAGGGTCATTGTATTATTTTGTATTAGTATAGCACCAACGGTGACCTTGCTATATGAAACTTAAAACAAATTGTATTTAAATAAAGTGTATTTTAAGCACAAAGAATAGTCATAGTCATAGTCAAGAATGATGATGCTGATGATCACAAAAACACATTTTGAAAATCTTTTCCAACAAGAATTTTTTTTTTTTTCTTTTTTATTCACAATCAGCATATTAATAGTTTACATTGCTTGCCCTCACACAGGAGGGGACTCATTCACCACAACTTTACATATTATATATATATATATTATGGTATAGCATGCATTTTCCCATGTGTTCACATCATATTAGCATCATGCATTTTTGTATACTTCTCATTCGCACACATAGGTACATGTATACAGTGTAATATTTCAACCCTACCATATTACAACATGTATTTACATAGTTTCGTAATTATTATTAGTCAAATATGTTCTTCAATGAATCCCAGACATAATAAAACTTATTTGAGTGCTTTAGTATTGAAATATTCATTTTTAAGGACTGTATAATACTATTTAATGTCTGTTGCTTGCTTCCAGCTTTGTTTTCAAATTTAATTTTATTTCTAGATTTCCAAATTTGCCATTTTGTAGAGAGAATTATTAGATTAATAACTAAACAAGAGTTAAAATTTAGATGATGACATCTAAGCATAACGTCTCTTTCAGAGATCTTATAAACTTGGTGTAGTTGGGAAATACCATTTATTGCTCTATTAATTACTGGTTCTATATAATTCCATATTTCTTTGGAGAGAATGCATCTATAAAATAAATGTTGTTGAGTTTCTAAATGCATGTTACAGAGGTTACATTTTCCATCCGAGAGTCCCATTTTCATTAATTTATAGTTTGTTGATACTATGTTATGTAGACATTTCCAATGAAATTCTTTGCTTTTTCTGTCTGCAATAGATGTTTGCATTATTTTCCATATTCTTTTCCAATTTAAGAGTTCATTTTCGTATATTGATTCCCATTTTTGTTGTGCTTTAGGTTGATAGTCATCATCTTAAAAGATATCTGTCAATAACTTATTTTTTAGATCTGTTGGTTCTATAATTTTATTCATATATTTTAGAGCTAAGTTATCTGTTACAGAAGCATTATTGTCATCAATTGAAGAAGGATTGTTTGTCTTTAGTTCTATTAGCCAGTTCTTAGGTATGGAATTTTTTATTCTAGAGAACTCCGATATCCAATTTTCCTTTTGCTCCAGCTTTTGCAAGAGTGTATCGGATGAAATAAAGTCATTGTTTGATTCATCCCATATATCCTCAATTCTAATTATACATGATTTAGTCCAATTCCTAAAAAATATGGGATTCCTTTTGAAAACTATTTTATCATTTCCAAAAAGCATTTGTTTTTTAATATTTTCTTTCGTCAACGTCTTTGGTAAGGTTTTCAGTAAATACTGCCACTCCAGTATCTGTGATCTATAGAGTTCTGGTATGTTACTCATGTCCAACTTCTTTTCGTTTTATCGTTGTATTCTTATATCTAAGCATCTAAGCACATTCATATATGTGTTACAAAAATAGATACAGACAAGAATACAAGTATTTACACGTGCTTGAATAAATTGATGTACACATTTTTTGGACAAAATAGACTATTGTTTTTTTCATTGTTTTGTTTTCAATGATTTTATTAATGAGCCGTAAAAGAGGAAGAGAATGCAAATCTATTTTAAAATATCAATTGTTGACTTAAAAAACACGTTTTTATTATGAAATTAACCGCCCCCCCCCCAAAAAAAAAACCCCCAACTATGTACGTTCCAGTCAAAAAGCTTCTACATGATATGTTTGGGAAAATATGTTTGAGTCTATTTCCTACTTGATATGAGATTTTTGACATCCTTCAGTGAACCTACCTATATACGCAAGCTCGTCTAACCAACCAAAAGCAACGTCACCCAAAATAAACTCCTGTATCAATTCTGTCATAGTTAATAGGAGTTGCCAGTGTTGGGGAGCCTTAGGTTCAGCCCCCGAATAATTTTGAAGTTTGTTTCAATTAGTAATAAACATTCTGTGTTGACCCTCAAGTTACCCTGTATTTTTTTCAGATGTTGACAAATAAAATGAGTATTTCTAATAATCTGTATCAAAGAGAAATTAAGTATACATGCACTTTATCTCAATTTAAATGACAAACATAACAATGAAAATAAACCGCCCATTATTATGCCGATTCGACACTGACGCTTTCTCTCCTGCATGGACATACGCCCAAAGTCATTATACACTCTGTGACCTGATTATAACATTGTTATCATTTTGAAATATCTACCTTTTATGCACCACATAAAGATTTGTTATGAATTATTTTGAATTACCGATATTTTATGTTAAGCTTGGGAGAAATTATGAAACTTTATTCAATAGGATACAAATTGAAAAATAATAAAAGCAGTCAGACACTCTTGCTCTCTATCAATATCTTACTACAGTTAAAAGGTTTTATAAAATACTATTCATTAATTGTTATTTTATGAGATTTCCATACGGCCGACCAAATCCTTGTAGTTCAACTCAAGTTTCCCATGTTTATCAAGGTTAATTTCAAAGTCATTAATAGTAGCGATTGGATAACATATTCGGGGAAACTGTTCCAGATTTCGACAACCTTTTCATTGTGTTTCATGTTCTATATTTGGCAATTTTTGTGTGTGTGATACGTTGTGTCTTGGCAAAGGGTCAAATTGCTTGGAAAAACTGACAATTTACTGTGCCCGAACTGTCTCCATTACTTCAAAATAATGAATGTGTTTCTATTTTTAAAGTACATATTTGCCTATAACATCTTCATTACTTTCTAGATCTTGCTTAAAATAAAATATTGTATGTTACAGATTATGAAACCAACATGGCGCATGCGGTAGGAACAATGGCGACTGTTGTCTATAATTCTACTGTTTCCAACGACACTTCTGTTCATCAAAATAGTACTTCAAATGCCTACGATGCGGACGGGGCCATGAAATTCACCGTCGCTGTAGTTACTATGTATAGTATAGGGATGGTAGGAGTACTAGTGATGGGACTTCGGAACCGGAAGAAAGCCAACGCCGATGTCGATAAGGAAGTTGATTATTTTATGAAAGATATTAACAAAGTTAGAATTCGCCTGGAGAAAAAGGGTAGATTAGATTCAATTAATAAACTTCTTCGTTCAATGAATATAGACACACAAGAAAAAAATGTGAGTGTTGTCGGTTCCGGGTTGTTACCATTTATGGCACTTCCGGTGTTTATGAGCGATCATTCTCGACAACCGGAAGTGACGATACGAAACACAAATGACTCTGAACTTGACACTGATGAAGGAGCCAGCAGCAGTGATCTTGAGAGCTCCGCGAATAGTACTGCCGGATTTTACCGTCGACAGGAATCGTGCCTTACTGAAAACACTATAGTGGAGCTAGACGAAAACGACAACAAAGATGTCGAAGAGCAAGAGTCCCTGCTAAAATCAAATTGTTTTGAACTCAAAGAACTACACACGAAATGCTGACGTCATATTGTAATAATAAAACTTCACGACATTAATGATCCTGTAACATAAGTATAACTGCATGCATCATCTTATTTGTAATACGAAAATAATACATATAACAGCTTTAAAGATTTAATAGTATGTGTGTGTTTTTTTAGTTTATGTTTATATACAAAATGTTAAGCAGCTTAATTATAAAGTGAAGAAAACTATCACTACTGGAGCAGGAAAAATTTGCGTGTTACTAAGCTACTAACAAGATCTTGCCACATAACTACTTAGTTTTTGTCTATAATTCTGCCCTGCAGGTAGGGCGTAAGAATTGTACCTGCTGCCCCCATTGCATGATCGTAAGAGGCGACTAAATTTGGGATCTTATCTTTTCTCTTCTTTCTGAACAACTTTCTTCTTCCTAATTACTCCCTTGACAATGCCTCACTTTTGGTCTTCAGTTGAGCGTTCGCCCCTGTGATGAAGGCTTTGGGTTCTGTCCCCTGGCCGAGACATACCAGAGTCTTTAAAAATGGTAGTTGCTGTTCCTGTTTAGCGCTCAGCATATTAGGATTGGGACGACTGGTTCGCCCGTTGTCAGTATAATGTGACCTTGTGGGGTGTGCTGCTGGGTGTCTTCGGCAGTATGCTTCAGTGAGGAAGCACTATAAATCGGCAAAAGTTCCGGCCTATCACAAGGAGACTTAACACGAACATAGCGCAGCCTCCATAAACACACATACGCACTCACCACATGCATGCATGTCGCACGCACGGGAGGCCGTCCTTAAATGACCTAAGCTGTTAATAGGACGTTAAACAAAATAAAACAAACAAAAAAAATGGGAAAACAGTCATTTGGAGGTGTCTCAAATCATTCGCCATGATTCATGTATGCGTATGTAATTTACACGGATGAGAATTATCCTGCCGACGCAGGGAGATCAAACAAAGTGGACACTCTAATACTAGGTTGAAGCAGCTTAAGCAGGTTGCCTCTCACCCCAGCTAGTAATTAAGGTAATCTATATTCTCCACTTTTACACTACTTACTTCTTCACAAATTCGTCGTACAAGCCAACCCAGGTAATTCGGCTGTAAGGAAGCTTGTAGCTTACAATATACATTATAATAGGAAGGAGTTATACAAAATGCAGCCCTTATCGGGGTTTGAACTAGTAGCCTTTCGGTCTTCAACGAGACAGTTACCACTTAAAGGAAATATCCACCGACCTGAGCTAGTTCAAATGTAGGTGACCTACATATTAGTTCTTCTACATTTACACAACAATGGTAAACTCATACTGATAATCATATCGGAATTCCATCAAACTCTTTGTCACAGCTGATCATTGTGAAATTAACTGTAACAGTTTAGGCGATGTTTAGCAGACATGATGAAATAAGAGAGACGTGTCTTAGTTTTAAGAACTTTTCTTTCATTTGTGGATTCCTTAATCCATCTTAGTCATCTACTGTTTAAATTGCATTTATTTGGCTTTATAATCTTAGTTGAGGCATTTTCCGATAAGCGGTGAGGAATCATTGACTGCAATCATTCTAACTGGGTACATGCACATTATTTCTAATTAATCAATCAACAAGTTGGATAAGCTACACTTATGCATTACGCAATTTCCCGAGGAAAAAAGCTTGGTTAACATGAGTGTGACAGGAAGGGTGCTAATTCAGCTATTGATGTTATTATTTATATTTGTCTAGCTTGGTATAGGCACGACAGTGTGAATCAGCCATTCTAAGGGACATAACTCTAATTGATTTGTAACTACTACATTAATGAATAATCAACATCAAACATTCAGACGAGTTGTTGCTAATTGTCGTTTTAGGATAACTGTGTTTGAAGTTAATAAATGTATGCCACAGTGCCAACACATCGTGAATCATGAATGTTTGTTGTGTGTTCTTAAAAAATCAAATTATTGCCCTGACCTGGCTGCTTGTCAGTTGTATCACTGGAAGTACTTTCAGAGCACCTTTTTTGATTCCCTCCCCCTGCAGGGGTAAATAACGTATATGACTAGGACCAACAATTTTAATGAAGAACCAGAACTCTATGGAAGGAGTCCCTCCTAACAGCAGGTTGGTAGCTGTAGCCCAAGGTTAAAAACAGTTACTCTATATAGTGATATATAATAATCGTCAACGCACTGTAAGAAGAAAAGGAATTGATAGTTCGTAATATATATAGAGAGAATATTATACTTGTAATTATTTTATGGATTTTTATCAATGGAGTTCGAATCTGTCAAACACAATCCAAACTACATATATTGCGAATGTTCTTATCAGTTATAACTGAAGGATGACGAGAATGGGAACCTGGCTGGACTTTTATCGATCCCACTTGTGTATCATTGGCATACTGCTAAGGAGACGCTGTGCAGAAAGGAAGTCTCTCAATAATATGCTAAACGGCAGGGGATATGGTTATTTTCTGTTGGGGTTACCGAATCGCTTTTGTCTGCCCTGGATGCGCCCGCATGACGTTCTTTGCTCCAAGTTGGGTCGGAGCTGTGGGGTTGGCGGTGTGGGGTTGCCAAGTTTCGATGTTCGTTTCGATACCTCGCCCGATTGACCTTGTATCCTATGTTCTCGCTGTTCGTTTCGATACCTCGCCCGATTGGCCTTGGATCCTATGTTCCTCTAGCAGGGCTTGATTCTTTGACACGAGCGGAATTTTATGAACCTTCTGTGCAAAAGGGGGACCGAATGGTATAATTGGGCTCGACCCCAGCGCTTATACTATGTAGTCTGTCGAGTCTTTCAAGTCATTTGTCGATGATTTCGTTTCTCAAACCAATCAATCGTAGGGAAGCCGCACAGTTTTCCTCCAGGTTCTGACGTTGTCCTGTGATATCCTCGATTTCCGAACTTCTTATTCTACGCTTTATTTAAGCTTGAGAAGAATCTGCGTATGCGATAAGGCTAGGGGAGATACCAGACCCCAACAGAAGGAATGGCATCTCGAGTGGTCCAACCTTTGAGTGGTCGAGAACCAGAAGACGACCGCTGGTGTCTGTCATTTGGTCTCATACACTGTGTGGCTTCTCTCTTCGTGTTGTTCTGGAGATTGGGGTACAGGAAACGATGTTTTATCTTAGATGGATATGTTTTACATTCTATCTAAGAAGTCTGTTGAAATATTCCAGTCATTTTACTGAGGACAATATCTGCGTTACATACTCCCGCAATCTTGGTTATTACCTTTCATTCTATTGTCAACTTTAGATGCTTTTACTTTAAGTTGGTCTCCCCAAGATCTTATGTTCTTACCCAGCTTTGGTCCAAGTGCCTGTCGGTCAAGTAATGTCTTTCCGTTATCCATGGTAGTCTCAGCTGGTAACTTAAGTCACATAATACTTTTTTCGTAGTTCTATGCGTGACCACATACGAGAATAAAGTTTAAACATTAGAACGGCACACTAGTGTTTGTATTTATTGGTCTACATGTGTAATGGGTTTGCAGTTAAAACCAATATGGTAGCCGAACGCGGCTTTTGCCAGGTGATTTTTTTACGGAATTCTCAATAAAAGTTTAAAAAGGCACCTTCACCGTTTGCGAGCAGCTCTTACCAATTAAATTCGTAGTGATACTGCTAAAATGTGCTAAAATGCTTACTTGGAAATCCTGGACCGCTTCGTTCCACCTTCATCTACCTCGCCCGCCGAAAAGTCATGTTTGCATTATCAAACCGCTTGTACATGTAACATCAAAAGTCTGAATCACTGCTGCGTTTTATTGTGTTCGGTTTTCTTGTCAAATTAAAGTCAGTTTCGAAAAGACGCAGCATAAAACAACCCATTGTTATCGACAAAAGTCATGCATATATTGTATGTAAATTGAATTCAAATACGCTATTCAATGTGTGAATTCAGTCTTATCCGTCAGGTGTCGCTATATGTAGATGGGATCAAACTTCGTGACGTCAGTATAATTGTATATTTTAATAACGATAAGGACATCAAAATCTGGAAATTCATCTTAAAGATAAATTCATAATATTGTCATTAATTTCTTTATATTCCGTGTAAAAGATAAAGCCATTGTATCGTCATTAAGTTCTTTATATTCCGTTTATCTCATCTGATTGTTGTTTTGACAACCTCCCGGAACCTGGCAGCCGGTATTTCCACATATATTTCTAGGACATCCGCGACACATTCCGCCGTACGGCGTCATCATAAAGGTTTCCTTTGCGCACCCCTTGGGTATCTCCACCTGGGCACACATGACGTTAGGACAATATGGCACGATGTTACATATGTTTTGAGGACACCCACGACATGGAATCTTATTATGGTAAAGGACCGTCTCCTGGAGACAAGGAGGAGGTATCTTGTTCCTAGGGCCGCATAGGACGTTTGGACAGGGAAATAAATTCCATATCGCTGATACTGGGAAGAAATATATAAATGAAAGCACATGATAATAAAAATGAATGAATAAATAAATAAATAAAAATTAAATAAAACAAAAAGATTCAGTATTTATGGAAAATACACAAAGCATGGTCATGAAACCAATCTAACGCAATCCGAGGTTCTATGTAAAGACTTGTTGCAACTAAGAAGGCCACGCCAATTGAAAATGAAACGGCATTAATAGGGTCAGCTGATATTAATTTGAAATAAAACTAACAATTTATTTCTATTTTTGGAAAGACAATTTTGATATTCATTTGTTTAAGTCATAATCTATCATTTGATATACTTCTGTATTTTATAAATGATTCTTTTAAAATATTAAGTTAAAACATTCATTTTCGCTTAATAATTGTATTTTCCTGATATTTATTAAAACTGAAATTGCAAAGGTTTTCACTTCAAAACATCTAAGAGAACCTATTTATGAGCAATGTTAACATTTAATTCGTTATATAAATGGAAATGGAAAAGTAATGGAAAAATGGCAATGATTTTTTTGGCAATTAGATTCGTGTTTAGGTACAAAACAGAAGGAACTTAATTTCTTGATCATTTTGCAATTAGGGATACGCTGGTTTTATTTAAACAATAACATCTGAGCTCAATAATTCCAATAATCTGTATAAAAAACCCACGTTGCATCTGAGCAAATCCTCTGGACACAACGGCTACAAATACACTACACATGTACAAACGTAGGATAGGACGAATTCGACAATTAAAGGTTTTAGGCCAGTTTTAAATTCGATCAACTTTCCATTTAGGTTTTTTTTTTTTTTTTTTTTTTACATACATTTTGTATTTGGCCCATATAGAATTTATGACTGACGAGTTCTAGAATTAATGTTTTATTTGACATATACACGTACTGTGTTTGTTTATTATCTAAAATTTGAATGCGAGTTATTGATTTAAACAGATTTTGTTTGCAATTCTACCACGTTTGCTATGCAACGCCAGTTTTGATTGGTTTAAAACCGTGTATCATTTGCCAGTAATCTACTCTCGTGTCAATAATACACGCTCGTGAGTCACGGCTGTTACAATCTTTCCCCTGTAAAATTGTGCATTTGTAAACAAACATGGCGGCGCCAAAACGTTTGAACGTCGGAGAGATTTGGATTTAACATAAGTATTTATTTAATCTATACGTGCTTGCGACGATCTTTACCAATACCGGCGGCAAAAGCTGAAGCTATACTAATGTCCCTATACATGTAATCCAATCCATGATGAGCGTTCTCCTGGTCATTCCTTTCTTTCTTTGAAATACGTTTCTCTTATGCCGTCGGTATTGGAAAAGATATAACCATACACTTGAAATAAGTAATTTGTACAAAAGTCGTAATTTAAAAGGGATATAAGGAAGATCAAAATAAGGGGGAAGGGGTGGGGTTAGAATCTATTTGAATCCTGAATGCATTGCTGAGTGTGCATGAAAATGAGTTCGTATTCTCGATCAGACAAGTTAGAATCTCCAAAGAGCAATAGATTTACGGTAAGGTGAATATATGTATTGATATTACGAAATAGTCTTATTCTTTGTTCAATATAGGAATTACAAGAAAAAAAAGAAATGATATGTGTCTTCAATAGGAAATCCACAGTGACAGTGTTGGTCTACAACTAAATTGTCCCTAAACAAGTGATTTCTTAATGTACTGGCACGGTTCCTTAAACGAGTATGTAAAATGTTATGTTTCCTTTCGCCATAGAAAAAAATAGTTCTGTAATGTATGTATATCTGTGTTGCGAATGGCATTTTTAAAGGCTGAAAGTGAAACAGTATGTCTTATGTTAAGGGGGAGCTGATTCCATTGTCTGATTGTAGAAGGAAAGAAGGATTGATTGGAAGATTCTAGTCTGTTGTTTGGCAAAACATAGTTTTCGGAATATCGGAGATTGTGTGTGGAGTTATCAGAAACAAGACTAGGGAGTAGAGTGTTAAGGTAGTTAGGAGTAAAGAGATTATGTGTTTTGTAAAACAGAAGTAGTTTTCTACGAGAACGACGCTGGGATAAAGGTTCCCAACCCGTTTCAGTATAAAGAGATTGTCTACTGGCATAAGAGGGTAGACCAGTGACAATGCGGCCAGCTTCTAGTTGTAATTTTTCTAATCTATCAGCGTCGGCTAAAGAACAGCCATCACAAAGTTCACAACAGTATTCAAGGACAGGAAGAACGAAAGATCTATATATTCTATTCAGTGTTGTTCTATTTAGAGTATATTTTAGTTTACGGAGGACACCTAATTGTTTAACTACAGTTTTACTTATATTTTCAATATGATAGCTCCATTTACAATTAGAATCGATGTTTACTCCCAGATGCTTATGACAGTTTACAAAATCAATATGGACACCATTGAATCCAATATCAATTACATAACTGTTGTTTTCTTTTTGACAATAATCCATAAGCCAATCCAACAACTTGCCTGATATATCATAACTCTGGAGTTTCGCTCCCAGTCCCCTGTGCCACACTCGGTCAAATGCCTTGGAGATATCACAGAAAACGATACCCGTATGTTGCTTTTTTTCGAAACTTTCACAAATATTATGATAAATTTCTATAAGTTGGTGAACAGTAGAATGACCTGGTTGGAAACCTGATTGATACTTATATATAAGATAATTTTCTGACAGATAATTGTGTATATACTTAGCCACTACTCGTTCAAAAACTTTACCAATTGTACATAGTAATGCAATAGGTCTGTAGTTTGAGGGATCCTGCTTATCACCTTTTTTAAAAATTGGCATTACTAGTGCATGTTTCCATTGTGTGGGAAAAGACCCAGTCTCCAAAGAAGCGCGAAAAATTAAAGATAAAGGGTAAGCTACCGCATTAGCAGTATTTTTTAGCATAATGTGACTTATTGTATCAATACCTACAGCTTTACCACTCTTTAATGTCTTGAGTACGTCAGTAATGTCATTAATATTGAATGGAATGTCAGTTAATCGAGTGTCTGTTCTAAGATCTACAGTAGGTACGTCAGTGTTAGTATCGTCAATAGTGGATATAGATACAAAATAGTTATTTAGTATATCAGTCTTAATGTCGTCGTCCATTTCTATAGATCCTGCCGTACTCCTTAAAGGTGAAATACAAGTTGATGTATTAGATGTTTTGATAAGTTAGCGAACAAGCTTCCAAAAAATTCGGAGACCGTGTATTTTACAACGGAGAAATTTGCCAGATTGTTAATTTCTATCAATCCAGAGCAGAATTTGTTAAACAATATGTTGTAAGGTCAATTTCCACAGGCAAACTTTGGAGAGCATTTCTACATGAATTGCTGGCAGACATCCCCGAAAGTTCTCGTAACGTTGCCGTCAACTGGCTTGAGATTGACGTCAGCTTTTGAATATTCATTAGCACGCGCGCCTTATCGTTTCTTGTCAATTGTAACAGCCATGTAGCGACACATTTCCCGGGGTTTCTTTGCCGTTTTTCTATTTGGAAGAGGTAGATCTCAGAACTAAACAGTACATGGTAGATTAGAAATTATTAACGATGGTTCGTGTATTGTTGCAGGATATACAACGAGGACGAGGATATTTTTTTTCAATTTTAATTAATAACTCAGGCCACAGGCCTGAGTTATTAATTAAAATTACGAGGACGAGGATATTTTTTTTCAATTTTAATTAATAACTCAGGCCACAGGCCTGAGTTATTAATTAAAATTGAAAAAAAATATCCTCGTCCTCGTTGTATATCCTGCAACAATACACGAATCATCGTTAATAATTTCTTAAATATGCAATTGGGATCAGACACAAGTGTAAAACTTAAAATCCGTCTTCTACCTTAAAACAAATTCACACATACCTTGATTGTTTTTTTTAATTCTTACGTACATGTACATTTATCAGCTTAAACCTGTATTTTCAACAACTTACCTGTAGAAAGTTTCAGGGCGATGATGGTACAGATGATAAAGAGTTTCATCCCGAGTTATCACTTGTGTGTCCACGGACAGGCAGTTTCCCTCTATATTAGGTCCTTACTCCAGGCCTTTATACATACATGAGAGTGTACCATACCTGGTATCTAAAACGTGTAATACCTATCATCGTTTACCTGGTATTTCCTTGAATCAGTGTACATCACAAAACATTACGGAACACCATTTCTGCTCACCATGGAATATTTTCTATTGTGACTCTTATAATGTGGCTTACGCACTTTTCTTCACAAATAATTTCTGCCACCCTCTCTTTATTGCCGAAACTCTTTACATTTTTTTGTATAATGCCGAATATTTTGCTGGTTTAATGATTTTGAGCTTTTCACAGTTTTCGTACTTGAAACATACCTAACAGATTATATTGAATCAGAAACTGAAAGAAAATGTGTATTTATATTAGTATGCGGGGAATTCACAAAAATAATAACTGTGGCTGTCGGACCAAGTTTCTCTGAAAATTAGTCCCACAATGCAACGGTGGGTTTTACAGTCCATACAAAATGGCGGAACGCCGAAAGCGTGGACCTGCGAAAACGCAAACAGATTCTGAAAAAAAAAAAAAAAAAAAAGACACAAAAGTGAGTGAATCGGCAAAACACGAGTATTTCCTTAGGAAAGGAAATGATTCGTTGGAATTAGCTAGAGAATAAAAGGAATAGACTCGAATTCCGATTTTGCCGGACGACTATTGGATTGCTGGTTAACTTTTGAACATTGTCAACTTTACCGGTCTAAAATTTTATCGATGTTTTGTTGTATGCATATTGCTACATTTTAAAATTAAGTATTTAAATGTAAAGTATGTTTGTTTATTTTGTTCAGTTATTAGGTAAATATTCTGTTAATATGTTTAAATGAAAGCGTTATTAAGCAAAGTTCACGTATGTTCGATATGTAAAGAACGGCCATGAGTGGCATGAGTGTAGTTTATGTGCAGTGCACATTGTTATAGCCTCGTTCTCGGCTCCGTGACAAATCTCGCGATAAATATAAATGCGGTGAGTTATTTTGATACACTGATGTCTCAATAAGACAAAACCTATGCACGAGGATATTTCAGAGTTACTTCCTTTCGTTTGGCTTTCCCATTATAGCCATAAGCTTGATGGCTGATCGGGCAGAGAATGTCCGTCATGTTGGCCATGGGTTACCGTAAATTAGCAAACACGCTGGACAGTAATCGTATATGTAACGAACAAACTATTAAACATTTGTCAGACTTTGATGAACGGGCCGGATTTCAATGATCATCCTGTCACCCATAAAAAGAGGAAATGTTCAACACAGTTTGTGCTTATTTGAACTTTGTCAGGATAATAAAACATTAAGGAAATGTCGATGAACTGTTTAGGTCAATAGAATTGCTTACATTCTTATAAGGTTACCATAAATGTTCACCTTCATTGAAAATTTTATTCAATTAAATGGCTTTATACAGGGTATACGTGAACTCCCCGGAGTGTCATGTTTATATCAATAACCTTTTGAAGGCCAGTCGAACTTGGTATACAATGTAGGTAACAAAGACAGATTGAGTAATAAATCTGGGGCATATTGTTTTACCCCGATTCCGTCCCTCCGTTCGTCTCTCTACCTGTCAGATGTCACAATTAATAGACATGTACATTATGTAGGTCAAACGCCCCAGAGTAGTAAGACGTCCATCTCACTGACAACGCTCATTTGAACACAATGCCCGTTAGAACGAATATTCATACCCTGCCTACACTGCTCTCCGACAGGGTATAAAGTCCCTCCCATTGCCGATAGTGTAGCAAGCCCCGATGTGATTCACATCGGGCAGTGTTTAGCAGTGGTTAAATTTTTCTCGGATAAAAAAACAAATGTAAATTGATGATTCTGGTATCTATTATCAATATTCAAGCCACAAACCTGCACAATAAGTCAATTGTTTGACAATAAATAGTAAAATCCAAAACGAGCAGGACACACGGAGATATCAGTTCAAACATACCGCCATCCTTGATACAGGTGTAAAGGTCAATACCCTTATAAGGAAATAAAAAAAAAAAAAATAAAAAATGCTAATGAAATTTCCCCGCAAGATTTCAACAGAAAAACAGATTCGGAGTTATATACCTCGGTGAGGAAGGTAAATTCATTATGAAATTATTTAATTACGCAAAGTAAGATTCGCTTTCTTCACAAGAGTTACAAAACAGTGGTTAAATATCTGATTATGTATTTATTTATCGTAGTAATGGATCACGGGTTCCATATTTGGGTTAGAATCCTCGCGAGAGTTCTTCGAGAAGTATCATGCCGCGGATCACGGAGACAACTCCGAGCAGTATGATATCAGAATATGCGAATTAAAGATTTCTAGATTAGACGGTAGGCTAATACATTTCAAAATTGTATTAGAAATGTTTAATTATACGAACTATTACTCCAAAGTTAAACGATATCCGCGATTTGTAGCATTTTCGAGGTTCGCTGTTTTGCTACATTACGAGCAATGAGAGAGAATCGTAGCTCTGACGACGACCATCTGTCAGAAATTGTCCGTCCGTCGTCCAGAGCTACGTTATCGCAACGTTTGTTTACTATTTCTATAGGAGTTATGCCCCTTGTCTCATCAAAAATGTTAAAGACTAATATGATCTTTTTTTTTCTTTTCACGTGAGCTATTTTTCTTGTGGTTGCTGTTGTTATTACTGATGTTGTTTCCCCCTTTGATTCTCTTTTATTTGTTCCTTTCAGTGGTATTTTCTTAATAATTAAGTGACATTTTATTTTTTATGTACATGCCTCAGTTACAGATCACGACTTTATTGGGTAAGGAGTAACGTGGCAACTCTATAATAGTTGTACTTTACTCGAGTCGATCTAGATACAGCAGACGCTCATCCTACCGGAATATCTGATCTTATTCTTGTGTCAATAAGAGGCGACGGCGTCCTTGATAATATAAATAAATAGTATATCTATACTTATGTTATCCTAAACACCAACAATAGGTGTTTACATCCACTTATACAGAAAACATAATAATTGTTAGTACATACAGTACCACTCGTCAA
Source organism: Pecten maximus (assembly GCF_902652985.1). Lineage (NCBI taxonomy): Eukaryota > Metazoa > Mollusca > Bivalvia > Pectinida > Pectinidae > Pecten > Pecten maximus. Next base: position 39,990,619 of record NC_047018.1, read on the forward strand.
ATGTATCTGTATTTCATATGCATGACCTGTGTATACTTGGTATACACATACACTATATTTTACAACTGACTATATTACACAGTTGGCTAAATGGTACATCGTCATAGCATGACACTTTTTGGTGATATTTAAAATATAACTAGCAACGTGTTGATGGCTTCCTTTCTGATTTCTAACCGCTATTGTAATTTGTTTAACTAATTTATCTTACCTTATACGGGGGGTAACACACATTACGTTGCAGATTCCCTCACAGAACGTTTACTTCCAGAATTCTTCTCCATTGGACTCAGTCAACACACATGTACAGGGTCCACGATATAGCAAAGTACATGGTGCTTGTCGGTCACTCAAACTACACGTGCCCGGCTCGAGGGACCGCGATAGATCAGTCGGTCAGAACGTCGGCCAGGTAATCTCGGGTGGAGCTCCGAGGTGTATGGTTCGACGCTCCTTATCAGCTGGGAAACGGTTGTGTCCTTGGACAAGAAACTTTAACCTTATTGCTCTGGATGACATGCGATGAGCCTCCCGTATGTTGTTCAATGATGTAGTCACCAACTACTACGATGATACCCTAGCTCAAAATGCGTCTGGCTGTTGTTTTTTTTTTGCGATAGACCCAGCAAACAAACGGGAACAAGACATTTTAGTTTCAGTACCGTTCGGAATGCCTCGTATATAGTATCCAACTAATATTATTGCACATGTGATTTAATTCACCTAAATAAAATATCAGCATTTTCTATCTCTTTACTCGATATATTGTATTCTCATACTTGATGCACTCGTTTTTCCGTTTTCGTTTTAGGTGATTTATAACACACACGTAAACCTCGGCGGTTTTTTATTAGTATTATTTTTACTTATACTAAACTGCACGCTTCTCTGAATCTAAATCCGATCGCCCATTTATTCACAGGGTTGTTTCCATTTTGGTCAAGAATTTAATTTGAGCCATAGAATGACGATCGGTATGTGTGTAAATAAAACAAACTTTATTTTCTTTCTTAAAATCAGTTAAATAGTTCATTTGAAATATCTATTCAATCACGACGGCACCAGATGCTGTTAGGGAGATATCATACTGGTAACATTATACGGTACCACATGTGGTGACGGGAGACATCATGGTGGTATCACATGTGGTGACGGGGGACATCATATGGTATCAATGTGGTGACGGGAGACATCATACGGTACCACATGTGGTGACGGAATTCATCATACGGTACCACAAGTGGTGACGGGGGACATCGTATGGTATCAATGTGGTGACGGGGGACCTCCTATGGTACCATACGTGGCGACGGGGGACATCATACGGTACCACATGTGGTGACGGGAGACATTATATGGTATCAATGTAGTATCAATGTGGTGACGGGATACATCATACGGTATCAATATGGTGATTGGAGACAGCCTACGGTTCCACATGTGGTGACGGGAGACATCATATGATATCAATGTAGTTTCAATGAGGTGCCGGGAAACATCATACGGTACCACATGTGGTGACGGGGGACATCATGGTGGTATCACATGTGGTGACGGGGGACATTATACAATTATTGCCCTTGTTCCGGGTTGACATGAATATTTGACCACCCGAGAGGTGTCATGTCACCCGAGGGCGTAGCCCGAGGGTGACATGACACCTCAAGGGTGGTCAAATATTCATGTCAACTCGGAACAAGGGCAGTAATTGTTTTATTATACCGAAAAAAACATAAGTGAATTAATTTTGGTATCAATAAGTTTATTTATTACTATCAACAGTTTTTAAGAAAAGTTTTTAAGAGGTACCCCATCGTCTTTCTGGACCCGGCATAAAATTCTCCCAGTTGAACTTTCAATGTAAGGACGTCGAAGTTTTCACAATCCTTGGTCTAGGCCTACCTGTTGCAGATAGGAAATGTCTAAAGGAATCCACGGCCACATTGATGACCCTTTTGGTGTTTTTAGAATCCTTTTCTTGCAATAATTTCGCCAATTCCTCCTCTGTTGGCAGACGATAGCGTCCGCCGGCAGCCATTGTTGTTGTCAAGCAGAATACTCGGAACTTCTCTGATTCGACTACTTTTGAAGACGTTACGGAAGAGAGTTCCGAGTTGGGGCTCACGAGAGGGTGACATAACGATTTTGGAGGGCTCACGAGAGGGTGACATTATGATATTCAGAGGGTGACATGATGTTTCGAAAGCGACAGCGAGTCAATAATGAATTATTTGGAAAGTTGTGGTTGACATAACGAATGTTTTTAATCACGTGACATGGTTTTCACTAATCAGAAGCTGTGATACAAGTCTGAGGTATAATAATATACAATTATTGCCCTTGTTCCGGGTTGACATGAATATTTGACCACCCGAGAGGTGTCATGTCACCCGAGGGCGTAGCCCGAGGGTGACATGACACCTCAAGGGTGGGCAAATATTCATGTCACCTCGGAACAAGGGCAGTAATTGTTTTATTATACCGAAAAAAACATAAGTGAATTAATTTTGGTATCAATAAGTTTATTTATTACTATCAACAGTTTTTAAGAAAAGTTTTTAAGAGGTACCCCATCGTCTTTCTGGACCCGGCATAAAATTCTCCCAGTTGAACTTTCAATGTATGGACGTCGAACTACTTTTGAAGACGTTACGGAAGAGAGTTCCGAGTTGGGGCTCACGAGAGGGTGACATAACGATTTTGGAGGGCTCACGAGAGGGTGACATAACGAATGTTTTTAATCACGTGACATGGTTTTCACTAATCAGAAGCTGTGATACAAGTCTGAGGTATAATAACATATGGTATCAATTTGGTGACGGGGACATCATATGGTATCAATGTGGTGACGGGAGACATCCTACGGTACCACATGTGGTGACGGAATACATCATACGGTACCACAAGTGGTGACGGGGACATCATATGGTATCAATGTGGTGACGGGGGACCTCCTATGGTACCATATGTGGTGACGGGGGATATCATACGGTACCACATGTGGTGACGGGATACATCATACGGTACCACATGTGGTGACGGGATACATCCTACGGTTCCACATGTGGTGATGGAATAAATCATACAGTATCACAAGTGGTGACGGGATACATCATATGGTATCACATGTGGTGACGGGATACATCATATGGTACCACATGTGGTGACGGGATACATCATACGGTATCACATGTGGTGACGGGATACATCATATGGTATCAAATGTGGTGACGGGATACATCATACGGTACCACATGTGGTGACGGGATACATCATACGGTATCACATGTGGTGACGGGATACATCATACTGTATCACATGTGGTGACGGGATACATCATACGGTACCACATGTGGTAACGGGAGACATCATATGGTATCACATGTGGTGACGGGATACATCATACGGTATCACATGTGGTGACGGGATACATCATACGGTATCAATGTGGTGACGGGATACATCATATGGTATCACATGTGGTGACGGGATACATCATATGGTATCACATGTGGTGACGGGATACATCATACGGTACCACATGTGGTGACGGGATACATCATATGGTATCACATGTGGTGACGGGAGACATCATACGGTACCACATATGTCGAATGGATACATCATATGGTATCACATGTGTTGACGGGAGACATCATACGTTATCACATGTGGTGACGGGATACATTATGCGGTACCACATGTGGTGACGGGATACATCATACGGTATCACATGTGGTGACGGGATACATCATACGGTACCACATGTGGTGACGGGAGACATCATACGGTACAACATGTGGTGACGGGAGACATCATACGGTACCACATGTGGTGACGGGAGACATCATACGGTACCACATGTGGTGACGGATACATCCCGATGGTATCACAAGTGGTGACGGGATACATCATATGGTATCACATGTGGTGACGGGATACATCATACGGTACCACATGTGGTGACGGGATACATCATACGGTACCACATGTGGTGACGGGATACATCATACGGTATCACATGTGGTGACGGGATACATCATATGGTATCACATGTGGTGACGGGATACATCATACGGTACCACATATGTCGAATGGATACATCATATGGTATCGCATGTGTTGACGGGATACATCATACGGTATCACATGTGGTGACCGGATACATCATGCGGTATCACATGTGGTGACGGGATACATCATACGGTATCACATGTGGTGACGGGATACATCATGCGGTTCCACATGTGGTGACGGGATACATCATACGGTACCACATGTGGTGACGGGATACATCATACGGTACCACATGTGGTGACGGGAGACATCATACGGTACCACATGTGGTGACGGGAGACATCATACGGTACCACGTGGTGACGGATACATCCCGATTGTATCACAAGTGGTGACGGGATACATCATATGGTATCACATGTGGTGACGGGATACATCATACGGTACCACATGTGGTGACGGGATACATCATACGGTACCACATGTGGTGACGGGATACATCATACGGTATCACATGTGGTGACGGGATATATCATATGGTATCACATGTGGTGACGGGAGACATCATATGGTATCACATGTGGTGACGGGATACATCATGTGGTATCACATGTGGTGACGGGAGACATCATACGGTACCACATATGTCGAATGGATACATCATATGGTATCACATGTGTTGACGGGAGACATCATACGGTATCACATGTGGTGACGGGATACATCATGCGGTTCCACATGTGGTGACGGGATTCATCATACGGTACCACATGTGGTGACGGGAGACATCCTACGGTACCACATGTGGTGACGGGAGACATCATACGGTACCACGTGGTGACGGATACATCCCGATGGTATCACAAGTGGTGACGGAATACATCATACAGTATCACATGTGGTGACGGGATACATCATATGGTACCACATGTGGTGACGGGATACATTATATGGTATCACATGTGGTGACGGGAGACATCATGATGAGGGTCACGTGTATGCCTGGAAATGCATGTATCCTATATACGAGTTGTTAGTAGTTCTTGCTTTAGAAAGAAATTTAATGTTTACATGGAAACTTTACGACATTGGTGACCCCGTAACATAATTATAACTGCATGCATCATCTTATTTGTAATACGAAAATAATACATATAACAGCTATAAAGATTTAATATTATGTGTTTTTTAAGTTAATGTTTATAGTAAATAGCTTACTTATCAAGTCACTATCACTTCTGCAGCAGGAAAATATGCATATTACTAAGTTACTCACAAGGTCTTGTCATATAACTACTTAGTTATGACTTTGTCTATAACCATGACGAACACGACTGATGCCAGTTGAATTGGGAAAACAGTCATTTGGAGGTGTCTCAAATCATTCGCCATGATTCATGTATGCGTATGTAATTGACATGGGATGAGAATCACCCTGCAGACGCAGGGAGTTCAAACAAAGTGGACACTCTAATACTAGGTTGAAGCAGCTTAAGCAGGTTACCTCTTATCCCAGCTAGTAATTAAGGTAATCTATATTCTCCACTTTTACACTACTTACTTCTTCACAAAGTCGTCGTACAAGTCAACCCAGGTAATTCGGCTGTAAGGAAGCTTGTAGCTTACAATGTAATAGGAGAGAGTTATAAAAAAAACTAATGTAGCCCTTATTTGGGCTCGAACTAGAAGCCTCTCGGTCTTCAAAGAGACAGTTCACCACTTAAAGGAAATATACACTGACCTGAGCTAGTTCAAATGTAGATGACCTACATATTAGTTCTTCTACATTTACACAACAATGGTAAACTCATACTGATAATCATATCGGAATTCCATCAAACTCTTTGTCACAGCTGATCATTGTGAAATTAACTGTAACAGTTTAGGAGATGTTTATCAGACATGATGAAATAAGAGAGACGTGTCTTTGTATTCCTTAATTCATCAAAAGCATCTACTGTTTGTGTAAATTGCATTTATTTGGCTTTAGAATATTAGATAAATAATTTTCAGATTAGCGGTGAGCTTCACACTCATTGATTACAATTGTTCTAACTGGATACATGTACATTATTTCTAATTAATCAATTAAAGAGCTAGATAAGCGACACTACACTCCTTACGCATTACGCTATTTCTGGAGGAAAGAGAAATCGTGATTTATATGGATGTAACAGGGTAATGATGATAATATTCATATGTGTCTACCTTGGTAAGCATGGTTATGTTTAACAGCCATTTTAAGGGGCATAACTCTAATTGATTTGTAACTGTACAGGAATAATGAATGTTGCTAATTTTCTCATTTGCTTGTCGTTTAAGGTACCAGTTTGAAGTAAATAAATGTATGCCAAGGTGCCAACACATCTTGAAATCATGAATGTTTGTTGTGTGTTCTTAAGAATTCAAATTATTGCCCTGACGTGGCTGCTTGTCTGTTGTATTGCTTGAAGTACTTCCAGAGCACCTTTTTGATTCCCTTCTGAAAATCTACTGCGGGTGTAAATAACGTATATGCCCAGGACCTTAATGAAGGACCAGACGCTTCAAAATAATGGAGAACAATTTCGACATAGCTGTATGTTCGTTTGGTTTATTTACATCGCCTTCACGAACTTTCTGTGCAAAAGGGGTCCAGAATGGTATAATTGGGCACGACCCCAGCATTTATACTATCTGTATAAGTCTGTCGAGTCTTTCAAGTCATTTGATGATGAGAAGCCGCACAGATTTCCTCTGGGTCCTGAAGTTGTCCTGTGATATCCTCGATTTCCGAACTTTTTATTCTACGCTTTATTTCAGCTTGAGCAGAATCTGTGTATGCGATAAGGCTAGGGAAGTACCATATACCAGACCCCGACACAAGGAATGGCACTTCGAGTGGTCGAGAACCAGAAGACGACCGCTGGTGTCTGTCATTTGGTCTCATATACTGTGTGGCTTCTCTCTTCGTGATTTTCTGGAGATTGGGTCACAGGAAACGATGTTTTATCTTAGATGGATATGTTTTACATTCAATCTAAGAAGCCTGTTGAAATATTCCAATTCTTTTACTGAGGACAATATCTGCGTTACATACTCCCGCAATCTTGGTTATTACCTTTCGTTCTTTTGTCAATTTTGGATGCTTTTGGTCTCCCCAAGATCTTAGGTTCTTACCCAGCTTAGGTCCAAGTGCCTGTCGGCAGAGTAATGTCTTCCCATTGTCCATGGCAGTCTCAGCTGATAACAGTAAAGCCATATCAAATTTTCGAAGTTCTGTGCGTGACCACATACAAGGATAATGTTTAAAAATTGAAAGCGGCACACTAGTATTTGTATTTATTGGTCTACATGTGTAATGGGTTTGCAGTTAACACCAATAAGACTGCCGGACGCGGCGTTTGCCAGTTTAATATTTTTTTACGGAATTCTCAATTAAAGTTTAAAAAGGCACCTTCGCCGTTTGCGAGCAGCTCTTACCAATTAAATTCGCAGTGATACTGCTAAAATGTGTTTTAAAAGCTTACTTGGAAACTCTGTACCGCTTCGTTCCACCTGCATGTACATGTGTACCTCGCCCGCCGAAAAGTCATTTTTGCATTATCAAACCGCCAATCGGGAACCTTCGGCACTTTCCGTAAACGAAAAGTATTTTTTCGTTTACGGAAAGTGCCGACGGTTCCCGATTGATCTAACCGCTTGTAACATAGAAAGTCTGGATCACTGCTGCGTTTTATTCTGTTCGGTTTTCTTGTCTAATTAAAGTCAGTGTGGAAATGACGAAGCATAAAACAACCCAGTGTTATCGACATATTCATGCTTATATTGTATGTAAATTGAATTCAAATACGCTATTTAATGTGTGAATTCTTATCCGTCAGGTGTCGCTATATGTAGATGTGATCAAACTTCGTGACATCAGTACAATTGTATATTTTAATAACGATAAGGACATCAAAATCTGGAAATTCATCTTAAAGATAAATCCATGATATCGTCATTAACTTCTTGATATTCCGTTTATCTCATCTGATTGTTGTTTTAACAACCTCCCGGAACCTGACAGCCGGTATTTCCACATATATTTATAGGACATCCGCGACAAATTCCGCCGTACGGCCTCATCATAAAGGTTTCCATTCGGCAGTGCTTGGGTATCACCACCTGGGCACACATGACGTTCGGACAATATGGCACAGCGTTGCATATATATTGAGGACAGGGGAATGAATTCGACATCGCTGAAACTGTGAAGAAAAAAATATGAATGAAATCACGTGATAATAAATATAAATAAATAAAAATGAAATAAAAAATAATGAAGTATGAACAAAAAGATTCAATATTTAAGGAAAATATACAAAGCATGTTTATGAAACCAATCTAACGCAAGCCGAGATTCTATGTAAACACTTGTTGCAACTAATTTTCCCTAAAAAGTCACGCCAATGGAAAATCAAACGCTTCATGGATCAGCTGATATTACTTTTAAAAGATTTTAATAATTAATTTCTATTTTTTTAAAGACAATTTTGATATTTATTTGTTTAAGTCATATAATCTATCATTTGATATACACGTGTACTTGTGTATTTTATAAATGATTCCTTAAACATAAGTTTAAACATTCATTTTCCCTTAATAATGGTATTTTCCTGATTTTCATAAAAACTCGGATTGCAAAGATTTTCACTTGAAAAGATCTAAGAGAACACACGACATATTGATTAGCAATGTAAACATTTAATTTGTTATAGACAAAAGTGACGCTCTATTCAAAAAAGTGTTAAATGTAACAAAAGTAATGGGAAAAAATGGCAATGATTTTTTTTTGCAATTAGATTCGTGTTTAGGTACAAAACAGAAGGAACTTAATTTCTTGATCATTTTGCAATTAGGGATACGCTGGTTTTATTTAAACAATAACATCTGAGCTCAATAATTTCAATAATATGTATAAAAAAACACGTTGCATCTGAGCAAATCCTCTGGCCATAACGGCTACAAATACACTACACAAGTAAAAACGAATGAAAGGGCGAATTCGACAATTAAAGGTTTTAGGCAAGTTTTGATTTTATCCACTTTCCATCTGGATATTTTGACATATTTGGCCCATATAGCACTAATGACGAGTTTTAGAATTAATGTCTTATATGACATATACTGTGTTTGTTTATTATCTAAAAATTGAATTTGAGTTATTGATTTAAACAGATTTTATTTGCAAATATGCAATTGGGATCTGACACAAGTATTTTTTTTATTCTTACATACATGTACATTTATCAGCTTAAACCTGTATTTTTAACAACTTACCTGTAAAAAGTTTCAGGGCGATGATGGTACAGATGATAAAGAGTTTCATCCCGAGTTACCACTTGTGTGTCCACGGACTGGCAGTTTCCCTCTATATTATGTCCTTACTCCAGGCCTTTATACATATCATACCTGTATCTAAAACGTGAAACACCTATTATCGTTTACCTGGCATTTCCTGGTATCGCCGTACATCACAAAACATTACGGAACACCATTTCTGCTCACCATGGAATATTTTTCGTCATAGCCGTATAATATTCTTTTTGTCCTGGATATGACGCGACAGGTGGCGTTACTGGTCAAGATGAAGTATGTGATTGGTCAATGTAGTGGTAAATGCAAAATACAGATATGCAGTTAAAATTGAAACAAAGTTAAGATTGAATGCAAGCTGAATAAGTGGATTATCTTTTTAAATGACACATTGATAAAATTATATTCCTGATTCAAATGCAGTCTTATTATCACCAAAAATGATTCAAACTGATATCATTTTGTTATCCGTGCTGAAACGCATTAGTTCGTTAATTTATTTCACCAGCAGTTTTACATTATAACCACCAGCATTCAAACTATGCCGTTTACAAAAAATGTATCTTTTTTTAAAGATATTTCTTGTTTATTGTGACTCTTATAATGTGACTTACGCACTTTTCTTCACAATATAATTTCTGCCACCCTCTGTTTATTGCCGAAACCCTTTATAATGTCGAACATTTTGCTGGTTTAATGATGGCAATATAACGAGATTTAGCAAGATCACTTTTTACAGCACTAATTATAACGAAACAACCGCGTCGACATATATTTGATAAATTTGTTGAACAGTTTTTTTTTTTTTTTTTTTTTAAATTTCATACATGTACTAAAAGCTCGCGTCTAATACATACGTAACATTGTGATGCCATTGTACCTCGTTTAAAATAAGTACCATTGGCGACGAGACTTCTATAAAACAAAAGGTAGGGGGACGAATACAAAAATCATGTCCATATTTTATACAAGCAATTCGTTCTTTGGCATTGAAATACGTTTTAAAACATTGTAACTGTTTCAACAGCTGGCAATTTAAATCAAACAAAAATAAGACAAAGCCTATGCATGAGGATCTATCAGAGTTACTTCCCTTCGTTTCATTCTCCAATTATAGCGATATAGCTGATGGGGCCGAGAATGTCCGTCATGCTGGCCATGGGTTACCGTAAATTAGCTAACATGCGGAACAGTAATCTTATATGTAACGAAGGAATGATTAAACATTTGTCAGACTTTGACGAAAGGTCCGGATGTCAATGATCATCCTGTCACACATAAAAAGAGGAAAAGTTAAACACAGTTCGTGCTTATTTGAACTTTGTCGTATCGTTCTAGAGGATAGTAAAACATTAAAGAAATGTCGATGAACTGTTGTGGTCAATAGAAGTGCTTACATCATTATAAGGTTATCATATATTTTCACCTTCATTGAAAATTACATTCAATTAAGTGGCATTATTCTAGGTATAAATTTCTGTGATCTCTCTGTCATATTTGTATCAATAACCATGCTGTTGAAGGCCAATGGAAATTTTATAGGTAACAAAGACAGATTGAGGAATAAATCTGGGGCATATTGTTTTACCCCGATTCCGTCCGTCCGTCCGTCCGTCCGTCCGTCCGTCCGTCTCTCTACCTGTCTCTCTATCTATAGATTAACTACAACAGAGTAGCTAGGCGTCCATCTCACTGACAACGCCCATTTGGACACAATTTCCGTACTGTCACCTTATGTGTTTTGTACTTTTCTCATTAATTTTGATTTTAGATTTTTTTTTCTTGTTGCTGTTTTTTTTATGCAACAGTATTTTTTTTTGTTTCTTTCAGTGGTTTTAGTTTTCATAAGTGGCATTTAATATCATTTGTACATGCCTCAGTTGACGTTATGATCACTTTATTGAGTTAGACTGGATTACCTCCCGTAGATTTTCTTCTCTCCGCTAGGCTTCGCTTCTAAAATACAATGATTCAACGCTTGTAGAATGTTAACCAACCTGTTTTTCTTTCATCAAGACATGACGTCAATTCATGTATCGTTGTCTAAATAAATCATGTTTGCGGTTTTTGCATACTCTCGTGTTCCTAATATATAAACATTGGGGGAATTCAAACGCTCAACTGATTCGTCAATTGCACTGACCAATCAGATTTCATCTGGTCAAGATCCTGACCAAGATGGTAGCCGTTACCTGTCTTCGTATTCATGAGCGCAGCCTAGCGGAGAGAAATGGTAGTAAGGCAGGTAATCCAGTATATTTATTGAGTAAACAGTAACGTGACAAATATTTGTACTTCGCTCGAGTCGATGTAGATTTTACATGGCGGGTGTCGTCGGTGAAACAGCAGACGCTAACCCTGCCGAAATACCTGGTCTTATTCTTGTGTCAATGAGAGGCGACGGTGTCCTTGATAATATAAATTTATAGTATAATTATGTTATACTAAACACCAACAGTCAGTGTTTATATATCTAGATATATCCACTTTTATTATTTCTTTACTTTTTTTCTCTATATAAAAGTCATGTGTTTCCAGGACTATCACACCGTGTGACAGTTCGAAAAAAACTGTCACACGGCAATCTGTCACACGGCGAACTGTCACACCCCTGCTGTAACGTCGTCAGAACGTTTGAAAGACACAACGACATGCAAGCGCTTAATTGACACAGATTGTTTGTTGTTGCAGACGGTAGCCTAACATTTTGTTTTCTCTCACGAAACTGTCAAACATGGATCAACACAAGCGTTTTCAAAACGCCACAGACGTAGAGATTGAGTCAGTATTCAACGGACAGAGATAGCCAAAACACTAAAAGGGTCATAAAAACGTATGTCAAGATAATGGAGGACTATATAGCAGATTCTCATACCAGCACAAACATCGCAGATATCTCAGCATTATACGAGCTACCGGCAACGGATTATAACCTATTTCTTAGACAATTTTACGCAGATATCCGAAAGGCTAATGGTGAGTTTTATGCCAAGAAGTCAATTATTAGTGTCCGATTCGGTTTACAAACGTGAAAAAACGAGGTGAAGACATCATAAATGATGCAGATTTTTAAAGTGCAAATATAGAGAGAACTGACCCCGGGTCGACAAAGCTTTATATAGTGGCGAGAATAGTCTCTAACCTAGTGATACCATAAACAAATCCAACAAGTCAAACGATTGGTCCCCGGGTAACAAGACGACCAATCAAAAACGGCCTTACAAATAAGACCACTTCCGCCAGCATGGCAGCGAAGTAGGCATAACAAACAGGCGACAGGCACACTGCAATAAAATACTGGGATTATATGGCCATAAATAACACCCAGCACGACAAAAATGGAACCCAAAGGTAACAAACTATTTCACCTAAATAGCTGATACAACGCCACGACCGAACAAAGGGGTAAAACTCCTAATTTAATACTTATTGAAAACCTATTCCGCCACAGACGTATTCAAGGCTGTTCTTGTTCGGATATCCAAACTGGGAGTGTCGGAATCTAAACATACATGTAAGGCGCCCATCACAACTGAGGATTTAGACAAACTGTACAGCCATGGCGTTTTTGATGTCAGTACAAGTTCTGGACTATTAAATAGAGTATTTTGTGAGTTTATGTACTTCTTTTGTAAAAGAGGAAGAGAGAATCTACGTTCATTGAAAACATCTGACTTTGACATTCGAGTTGACTCACAAGGAAATAGGTACGTGGTAATGAAGACAGAGCATCGAACCAAAAATCACAGAGGGGATGATTTACAGAACGAGCATTTCAGCCAGGCTAGGATGTATGAAATATCAGGTAATTTAATAACTTATTATTGATCGATTGAATTTGTTATAATGTTCTTCAAAATTAATGTTTCAACAGTTGTAAAATGTAAGATCTACTATTTGTCGTCAATTGTCATGCAGGTTTTTAATTAAGAATCCAATCAAATGTTATCGTAAATACTACATATATTCAATAACACGCCAAAGTTGCATGTATTAAACAAATTGTTTTGTTTTAATGTAATACAATGAGATATGTCAAGTGGCTACCTTTGAAAAAATATCTAAGTAAGTTAAACCCTGAAATTGACGACTATTGGCGAAGGCCGAAAAAAGATGCAACGGAATCATCTGCTGTGTGGTATGCTGCTGTGCCTTTAGAAAAGAACACTTTATGTTCATTAATGTCCAAAATCAGTCATCAGGCATCGCTTTCCGAGAGTTACACTAACCACTGCATCAGAGCAACATGTATCACTAATCTAGACCAGCATGGACTTGAGTCACGTCATATAACAGGAAGTTCGGGTCATAAAAGTGAAGGGAGTTTTAAGTCCTACTCATCAAAACTCAGGCGACAATAAACAAAGAGATACTTCAAAAGTATTAGCTGAAAGTACTACTAAATCTATGAGCAGACAAAAACACAGTACAGAACAATCCGGACGTTCAACACTGGTCAGAAAATGTAAATGTTCCAGAATTCGATGTTTCTCATATTAACTTTCTGGATGATGATGCTGTAAATAATCTTCTGAGTAAAATAAATGAGGGTTACTATGATATAACTACTTTTATATAGAGAAAAAAATGTAAAGGTATAATAAAACAGTTATCAAATGGGGTAATTCGGGCAATAGTAATTTTGTCAGCCCCTCATCAACAACTATTGTCCTCGGGCTAAAGCCCTCGTGCAACAGTTGTTGCTTCAGGGCTGACAAAATTACTATCGCCCTCATATCCATTTGATAACTGTATAACACAGACTACACAGTAATTGTTACAGTTTTCGGTGATTTTCAACACACACGTAAACCTCGGCGGACTTTGGATTAGTATTATGTTTGCTTTTTACTGAATTACACCCTTTTCTGAATCTAAATCCGATCGTACACTTATCCACAAGGTTGTTTCCATTTCCATTTTGATCATGAGTAAGGTTGATTTGAGCCATAGAATGACGATCGGTATATGTATAATTAAAACAAACTTAATTTTCTTTCTTAAATTCAGTAAAATAATTCATTTGAAATATCTAATCCCTCGCTATGTAAATATCTAAACATCAAATATCTTTTATCTTGTTTCCGCAATTTAGATTTGTACTTTTTATACTGCTTATACAATCGAAGCCATCCGAATCTGTAATCCGGTAAAATAATTTGAATATACATTATGTACATGTATTGAAGATATAGCTAATAAATACAACGTTATTAGTTTAACGGAAACTAATCTTGACAATAGGATTTCTACTGACGACATAACTATTGACGGGTTCAAGCCTCTATTTAGACCAATATTTCCAGATAACATCACCTTGGATACCCGGGAACGAAACAGTTTGGATAAAGGTTGAATTTAAACTTGACATGTGTTTCTCAGAATATATATCAAGATGATTATGGACATATTCATATTAAATTACTACTGATTTCGAGCTACTTTTTAATTTTTTTTTTCCTTTTGGGTTTCAGTTTTAAGGTAGCTACAAAATCCTACTCCAAAATATACATTGTTAAAATGAAACTGACAGTCAACAAGCAAGAAGGTTTTTTTTTACACTGAACTCTAGTGAACGGCCTCTTGGTTACTAAAATAACACCTATTTGTGGAATTCGTTAGCATTCTAACATGTTTTACGTGTTACAGTTGTCATTATGTTTACATAAGTCAATTTCAACAACAACTCAGTTCTTAAAACGACATTAGATGTTGATATGCTTGAGATTAGGTGTAACCTCCAACTTAATTTTCGAGCTAATCTTACATTTAGTCCAAACTGCCGTTGTGGAAGTTGTTGTCATTTCTTTGTTATATTTAAAACTTATGTCAATGATATAAAATAATTTTAATTAATCAATTACGACACTTTGAACAGTACAATGATGGAAGGAAACTGATTGATACTTTTTATAAATGGGAATTGTCTAACATATAGTTATGTAAAAATAGACATATGGTGTCGATGAAGGGTTTGTACGAGGTATCAATGATATAAATGTAAAATAGTTTTCGGTGAAGGGTACGTGCGAGATATATACACATTGTACTTTACATATGTTTTTAATAAAGTGTCGGTTATTTTAACAAGTGCAATCAATGATTGCGAAAGCTCATCGGCGGCAGCAATCACACTATGCATTCATTTTTTATGTATGTATAAGCATGTCATTTTGAAATTGTACGTCAGGTAATATCGCACCTAGACCTTTAATGGATGTATAAACCAAATAAGAAGGGTGTGGACATACAAGCTTTCCAAAACTTACCCCCAAAATCTTTAAAAGTGGGTTTTGGTGCAAAAAAAAAGTCTACTAAATGGTAAAATGCGAAAAACATCACTTGTTTTATCTGCATGATTTTGCAATAACATCACTCCTGGACCTCTAATAAATGTATAAACAAAATTAAAAATGTGACTTAAAGGCTTTCCAGAAACTTACTCGCTAAAACTTTAACGTGGATTTTGGTGCTAACAAATTTACCTCCACATAATGGTAAAATATCACATTTTTTTCTGCATGATTTTGCTATAACACCACTCCTAGACTTCTTATGAATGTATAAACCAAATTAGAAGGGTGTGAGGTGTATGCTTTTGGACTTAGAAGCTTTCCAAAAACTGATCCCAAAAACTTTAAAGTGGGACGCCGACGCCGACGCCGGGGGTAAAGCATTAGCTCACTGTTACTCGTAACTAAAAATGTTGTCCTGTTTTGTTTTTGTTTTGCTTTTCCTAGTTGGAATTGACGTCAAAATTCCAGTTAATTTGAAATAAATGTAAAAAGAATAACAGTTATCAATACTACATCAGGTGTTGATGGTATTTCGTCACGGTTTACCTGGGCGGTATGAGTGGCTGGCGGTGATAATTGCGATAATTACCGGGATTAGAATCTCGAGGTACTGACTTTGTGAGGGATTAGTAACAGGGAGGGGTGAGCTGTACTTAGTCTACCTGAGGAGGTAAATCAAGAGTTACCTCCTACATATTTACCTTGGCATCAATCAAAATTTAATTTATCTCAGCACTTCACTTTAAACTTTTGAAAAAAAATTAATATGTAAATGTTTAAAATATTTTGGAACGTTTTATATCAAATTTGTCGACACACGAAACGTTTGTAACGATATATATATATACATATGTGTGTTTAGAAAATATGTATACCTCGGAAAATCGATGTTCTTTTCTATAAAGTCGTAGGTTTTTGCAAGTAAAAATGCGTTTTTAATTCCAAACACAGGTGCGACTATGTACCGCCGTGTAATCAAAGGTCCCGTAAGCCCCAATTGGCCTTCCCGTATGCTTGCCATGGTACGAATGTAGGTTGATACAGTTTACTACACTTTCACCTATATTTGCAGATGGTCCTTCGAAAGAGCAGTACTGCCGAAGCAATTGTATGCCATCATCGAGGTCACTCTGCTTTGGATAATCTTTGCTGATAGCAGTTATGCTTTCATTTCACTTGAGATGTCCTGGGGGAAAGGTTGAATAAGAGAAGTAGAGAGAGAGGCGGTGAGTAAAATAGTTTGGAGAGAGAGCCATCATCACGACGGTACCAGATGTCGTTTGGGAGACATCATACGGTACCAGATGCGGTGACGGGAGACATGATACGGTACCAGATGCGGTGACGGGAGACATGATATGGTAGCACATGTGTTAAGGGAGACATAATGATGACAGGCATCATACGTTATCAATGTGATGATGGGAGACATCATAAGGTACCAAATGTGGTGACGGGAGACATCATACGGTATCACATGTGGTGACGGGATACATCATGATTGTATCACATGTGGTGACGGGAGACATCACGATGGTATCACATGTGGTGACGGGAGACATCCTACGGTATCGCATGTGGTGACGGGAGACATCCTACGGTATCACATGTGGTGACGGGAGACATCATACGGTACCACATGTGGTGACGAGATACATCATATGGCATCAATGTGGTGACGGGAGACATCATGCGGTATCACATGTGGTGACGGGAGACATCATACGGTACCACATGTGGTGACGGGAGACATCATAATTGTATCACATCTGGTGACGAGAGACATCATACGGTATCACATGTGGTGACGGGAGACATCATACGGTATAAATGTGGTGACGAGAGACATCATATGGTATCAATGTGGTGACGGGATACACCATACGGTACCACATGTGGTGACGGGAGACACCATACGGTATCACATGTGGTGACGGGATACATCATGATTGTATCACATGTGGTGACGGGAGACATCATATGGTATCAATGTGGTGACAGGATACATCATACGGTACCACATGTGGTGACGGGATACATCATGATGGTATCACATGTGGTGACGGAGACATCATGATTGTATCACATGTGGTGACGTGAGACATCCTACGGTATCACATGTGGTGGCGGGAGACATCATACGGTACCACATGTGGTGACGGGATACATCATACGGTATCAATGTGGTGACGGAAGACATCATGATGAGGGTCACATGTGGTGACGGAAGACATCATGGTGAGGGTCGCATGTCTGCATGAATACGCATGTGTCATATATACGAGTTGTAAGTAGTTCTTGCTTTAGAGATATATATTATGTGTTTACATGGGAACATGTATCTAGAAAGTTAGTGTTAGGTGATATATAGAAAGTTTAGGTAAGATGTTTACAATTATACTAGTTCTGATGTGTATATCGGAACAGAAAAAACCCTTATTGCTGTACATTGATATATTTTTCTTTTATTTCACACTAAATCTTTTTATACAATATCTAAATGTCCAGCAAGTTGACTTCTGTCACAGGTATTTTTTTCGTCAAAATACAAGGAAGTGATGAAATGGTTACTTACTTGTTACATGTATTTTATCTTAAGTTGACGTAATGTTGACCAGGTAAAATAAGTTTTTACGGATGGTAATTGATGCACACAACATGTAGAAAATGTACGAGTTATCTTGTCATAGCTATTAGTTATTCACTGCAAATATTATGTTGCTGTAACGTCTGTTTCAATATTAGCCTGCAATCAGTTTCATTTTGGGCACGAACTTGTTATATATACTTGAATTTGCGAAGTCATTCATAACTATATTGCAACTGGTGCTTTTGATACGGAATACTATTTATACAAAGATGTAGTTACCTCCCTTTAAAATGCCTTTAACCAGTCATTATACTATACCATACCAGAATTACCCACTTGTTTTCATTATATAATAAAACCGTGAACGAACTAACACAATATTTTTCATCATAATTTAGATCTTTGATGTGTAAAGGTCACACAACGAATAATTTTTGTAAACCGTTTCTTTCAGTCGAGTTGGTTATTTTTCAAAAATTGCAAAAAATCACGTGCTTCAGTGAGTGTTTTTTGTTGTTGTTGTTTTTTTTGTAATTTTTGAAAAATAACTAATGGGAGAGAAAGAAATAACATATACAAAACCACGAGTTTGTGTGACCTGTTTCTAACACAAAGCAATAAATTGATAGAAATCTGTATAAAAATGAATTATCAAAAAACTATTGCGAACTACTTTTTGTGTGTCATCATTTCTGCGACCCCGTGAAGCAGCCTTCAAGTGTAAGCCAATCAAAATGTTTTGAATCACGTGATAACAAGATAGTTCCTTTCAAATGTCACCGTGTCAACAAATCAAAACGCGTTTAGAGTTTATTCCACGTGTAGTATAACCTGTTTGTTATTCAACAGTCGTAATGATTATTTCATGATTTTGGGGATGGAATAACACCCACCTATTTTGGTTTTAAACGTATATTCGATGAACTGCCACATGCTAGTCATTTAACTTAAAAAAAGTCGTTTTAATTTCTCCATTTTGTCAGTAAAACCATACACATTGTTTCCTGCTACATAGAGACTCTCCATTCTCTACTTCAGTAGGAGTCAGCATGACTGTCCCGTTACGAACGTTAGACTTACAAGTGACAACACTGACGCCATTTCACTAGGATACGTTAGAAAAAGTCTACATTTTGACATCTGCTTCCTCATAGCCAATGTTCAAAACTCCATTTTCGGTGTTCTCCACTGAGTCTAGCAGATCCATTTTTCTTATCTCTTTTTTTGATAGGTGGTCCACTATACCTGCACCTATAGCATCTCCCATTACATTCACTGCTGTCCGGAATCGGTCCCTAGAAGAAGAAAAGAAACATTAAAAGAAACAAAAAACAAAAACAAAAAACAAACAAACGAGTTTTTAGTTTAAGGTATATTTTCCTATCATTTCCAAGAAAGACGAACAACATTGTACGTATAAAGTTGTGAACTTACATGGATCGTGTATGCTCCACAGATAATACACCTAATATCAAATCCTGAAAATGATTGAATTTCTGATTGACCACATCTTTGACTACTTTGGTGAGAAGATATTACAACAACTCCGCTTTTTTTGCAACTGTCGATAAGACTTCGAGGTTCGACAAATAACAAAAATGTAAATATCCGATAATAAACGTAAAAAATCATGGTATGAACCTTCGAATTCTTATATTATTGGATTTCGCGATACCCCTATCATTTTAAGAGACATACCTGTTTACTATTTGTCTCCATGCAATATCTTATCGACGATGATTATTATTACTTATTATCTAATAAAGTATATATTGTATATTTTTCTATCGTCTTCCTCTTACCCATGTAATAGGCTACCGAGGCAAAGTTAAATTGGTCATTATGAAAACAATTTATTTGTTAAGATAACACTACCAAGATTCATAAAATGAAAAAAATGAATTAAAACATATTGGTAACAAACATCAAGCACAATTTATAAAAACAAGAGGCCCATGGGGCCTGTATCGCTCACCTGGTTGGATTTGACCAAATGTTCATGTTCAATTCCTTTTGTTTGTTAACCTCAAACAATGCTATTTATGGTTATAGCGTGGGGATCCCAACTGCTTTAAAGAAATAATGAAGTCCAGACTCTCTGAGTTTACAACATGCATTTATAACTTTATGACTAGTAGTGATTTAAAGGAATTACCTGTATTTCCTATATGGGGCCCCGCCCCTTTTGCCCCTCGGGGGTCAGAGTCACCATTTATGCAAAATCTGTTCCCCTTCCCCCAAGAATGTTTCTTACCAAATTGGGTTCAAATCCATTCATAACTTTATGACTAGTAGCGATTTTAAGGAATTACCTCTATTTCCCCATTAGGCCCCGCCCCTTTGGCCCCTTGGGGGTCAGAGTCACCATTTATGCAAAATCTGTTCCCCTTCCCCAAAGAATGCTTCTGACCAAATTGGGTTTAAATCCATTCATAAATTTATGACAAGTAGCGATTTAAAGGAATTACCTCTATTTCCCATATGGGGCCCCACCCCTTTGGCCCCTTGGGGGTCAGAGTCACCATTTATGCAAAATCTGCTCCCCTTCCCCAAAAGATGTTTCTTATTAAATTGGGTTCAAATCCATTCATAACTTTATGACTAGTAGCGATTTAAAGGAATTACCTCTATTTCCCATATGGGGCCCCGCCTCTTTGGCCCCTCGGGGGTCAGAGTCACCATTTATGCAAAATCTGTTCCCCTTCACATAAGAATGTTTCTGACCAATTTGGGTATAAATCCATTCATAACTTTATGACTAGTAGCGATTTAAAGGAATTACCTCTATTTCCCATATGGGGCCCCGCCTCTTTGGCCCCTCGGGGGTCAAAGTCACCATTTATTCAAAATCTATTCCCCTTCCCCAAAGAATGCTTCTGACCAAATTGGGTTCAAATCCATTCATAACTTTATGACAAGTAGCGATTTAAAGGAATTACCTCTATTTCCCCATTAGGCCCCGCCCCTTTGGCCCCTTGGGGGTCAGAGTCACCATTTATGCAAAATCTATTCCCCATCCCCAAAGGATGTTTCTGACTAAATTGGGTTCAAATCCATTCATAACTTTATGACTAGTAGCGATTTAAAGGAATTGCCTCAATTTCCCCTATTGGGCGCTGCCCCTCAGGCCCCTTGGGGGTCAGAGTCACCATTTATGCAAAATCTGTTCCCCTTTCCTAAAGGATGTTTCTGACCAAATTGGGTTCAAATCCATTCATAACTTTATGACTAGTAGCGATTTAAAGGAATTGCCTCAATTTCCCCTATTGGGCCCCGCCCCTCAGGCCCCTTGGGGGTCAGAGCCACCATTTATGCAAAATCTGATCCC
This sequence comes from Pecten maximus, assembly GCF_902652985.1. Lineage (NCBI taxonomy): Eukaryota > Metazoa > Mollusca > Bivalvia > Pectinida > Pectinidae > Pecten > Pecten maximus. The sequence goes on from NC_047018.1 coordinate 40,012,187, forward strand.
CTTCTGCCAAGGATGTTTCTGACCAAATTTGGTTCAAATCCATTCATAACTTTATGACTAGTAGCGATTTAAAGGAATTGCCTCAATTTCCCCTATTGGGCCCCGCCCCTCAGGCCCCTTGGGGGTCAGAGCCACCATTTATGCAAAATCTGATTCCCTTCTGCCAAGGATGTTTCTGACCAAATTTGGTCAAAATCCAATAAGAACTTTTTGACTAGTAGCGATTTGAAGCAAATGTTGACGGACGGACGCCGGACGACGGACGACGGACGCCGGACGCCGGACGACGGACGCTGCACCATGGCATAAGCTCACCGGACCTTCGGTCCAGGTGAGCTAATAATGATTCGTGCTGCTTTTATTGTATTTTGATTACAATCTTACACTCACATTACGGCCGTAGATATCCGTTTTATGTAAAGTGTCAATATTTTGACGTCAATTAACATATGACGTAATAAACCAACGGGAAGTTAAATATTGTAAGATCATGGTCAAAGGTGGAGGTCATACCATCTCGTTTGGAGTCCCTATTAGTCAGACCGACGACGTAGGTCTTGTATTGTCGTTGATATTAGGACACACACGAGATTGTTTACGTACCGTAAATAGTGTGGTTAAATAAAGCGAAAGTAAATTCAAATTGCGCTGCAGGTCATTTTTCATGTTATTCTATAACTTCATGATTTGGCTAATGTAAACATAATTACCAATCCACATCATTGTACCTTTCGATAGGTTCGAGATATAATCTCAACCTAAGTTTGTAGTGTTTAATAAACATCCGTGTATACACTATGTAAAAGTCCTATACATGTACCTGCAGTAAAGTTAACATAAGGCGGATTGCTCCATACCGTTGTGACATTGAGGGCTGGATTGTCCTCTTACTGAGGAAATCTAATTCGACCGTGTTTAACTAAATCATTGGGTCACACAGAAATAGAACACATCCAATCCATAACATTGTTAACATTTTACCAATATATATATATATTTGAACGAGAACCTATGTATTTCTTGCTCCCATCTTTATGACAATGCTAAACGACGCAAGAGGGTTGTAAATATTATGTTCGATTTTGGGTTAAAATGATGACATGAGATGAATTTAATGTTTGTAGTGGAATTTATTTAATTTAAACATGAAAAACTTAAAAGACATAATTTTTAAAACTTACACACCTGTATTTTGTTTATCTTTTATCATATATATCTTTTTTATTATTACAATATCCATTCAAACACTAAACATTTTTTAGATCCACACGACATCATATATGTTTTGTTTATATACTTACAGCAACCAATCAATAGCCAGAATCAAGGTGACGTCATCAGTCGGGAAGCCAACTGCCGTGAGGACGATCACCATGGTAACCAGACCTGCCTGTGGCACTCCGGCGGCACCGATTGCGGCAGCTGTGGCAGTGATACTACAAAAACATATCGTGTGTTTTCATGAATGACAATATACATGTAGTTCCTTTATACTTTAAAAAAACATTGATATATATACAGTCCATAGCATTATTACCAGAATATTGAGAGGTTTTCATGAGTTCCTACTTCAAATGATATCTAATTACACAATCTGTTTATCACGAATCGAGAACGTGTTTAAATTGTTCATTTAAGATATGTATAACATAAAATCTTAATACTAACATTTTAAAATGGAATTTCCTTTTGTGATGCTACAATGCATTTACTGTCTTTGACGACGCCAAAATGTACGTCTAGGTTTGCACTCCATTGCCGCTGGTGAAAAATATGGCCAATCATATCTCGCAAATTGATTATCAAATGTATGCACAGCATCATGATTTATCAACTGGGGACAATACCACTGACAACGCGAAAGTTATGTGTTAAACATAATTTAAAATAATTTCCATATGATGCAAGAATCACTAAAAACCTGTAGCAACAGGTTTGCTCGGTCACCTATTTGAAACGATGATTATCTTTTTTTTTTTTTTTTTATAAAAATCGAAATATTTTCTTACTATGGTATTTCGTATCTGTGACAGTGTTATTTAATTATACATGTACAGTTAAGATACGATCGTTCTTAAATAAATAATTTTTAGTTAATTTTCGCTATGATAAGCAAAAACATTTCCCGAATACCAATTTTATTGATCATAACGAATATTGAAAAAGCATAATCCTGATTGGCATGTTAAAGTGTGAAATACTCTAATCTTCTTATTTTTGTGCTTATATCATTTATCGTTTCCTGTACGTATATTCCTATTAAATTGAAGATCAAAGTGAGTTTAGTTGTATACCTGACAGTAATAATTCGTCCGATATCCATCTCGAAGCCTCTGATTTGTCCAATGAAGAGGACAGCCACAGCCTCGTACAATGCCGTCCCGTCCATGTTTATAGTCGCTCCAACGGGGGCCACAAATTTGATCACACGGGGATCGATGCCATTATTTTCCTCTAGGTTTTTCATCGTGACAGGAAGTGTGGCCGAGCTGAAGGTACATAGCAAATACACTATAATGTTAAATTAACACTGGATTAAACTGTTCTGCATTGTGGAAACAATTGGCACACGATCAGGGACATAGCAAGCCTTGTGATTGTATAGTATGTTCAGTCATACTTACTATGCTGCTTCCCAAACCAAAGAAAAATAGTTTGCGATAGTATTGCCCTAAAATAAGCTTGAAATTTAAAAACAAAAATATTCATAATAAGCAATCAGTGACACATAAGAACGAATTAAATACAATATTTTAAAACAGTTTTAGCCATAATTTAAAATTTATTTGAAAACGACAAAATGAATACGGATGTACGCAAGTTTGGAGTACAACTGGCTACACCACCGACTGTGCATGTTAAGTGTAAATATAAATGCCTGATGGTTTGTTTATAAAATAGAAATGTTGTGTGATGAATTCTAGGGAACAATTTGTCTTTTAATAATCAGTTCTTAAATAGAAATCGTCCAAACATTGTTCCAGTTATCTACCTATAACGGAAAGGGAAAGTTGAATCGGCATAACCTATTGTCTAATTCCTATTAAGTCATTTTGATTTAATGAAATATTTTTGACACAAAATGAAAAATATTAATCTATTATTCTAAAAAAGAACAAGTAATCAATTGAACTGTGAACGAGTAATTATATATGAAATACATATAATCTTCTTCATTGTGTTTTGTCAAAAGTGTCTTTACCTTGATGACGTCCCAATGGCAGTGACGACTGCCTGTGTGACTCCGTAGATGAATCTGTAGGGATTTCGTCTGACTATTATGAAGTAAATGACAGGGAGGGTGATAAAACCGTGGATAATGAGACCAACCATGACGGTGATGAAGTAGTAGAGAAGTTGTTGGAAGGTCTTCTCTGGGTCCTCCATCTCTACAATTTTAGCCGCCACCAGGAAAATTATACCTATAGGAGAGTACCTACCAAGAGAAACAATTCAGTCACGACATTATTTTGATATATCTTTATCTTAACATGTTATATTGTGGCGCGCTGACATATCAAGATGAAATTTTCAAGTACAAAAAAGAACATGATGAACTTTAATAAAATGGAAATCTTCAGAAGGAAGATTCAAATCTCCATAAAATGATAGGAACATTAACATGTGCAAATAAAGTTTACATTTTTTTCCGAATATGAAAAGTAACGAAAAAAAACCAAAACAAATATGTCCGACTTGGTAAGGTAAGATGTCAATCAGTATGAAAATAAACCTGATTTTTATATTCTTTTTTCCAGTGTTACTTACCAAATAACAAGCTTGACCAGAACCATCGTGGCCTCACAAAGAGATTCAAACAGAGCTACCAGGGGCTGGCCCTTCTTCCCCAGACGGCCAATGATGATACCAAAGAAGATGGAGAAGACGACAAGGCCAAGGACATTCATCCCTGGTTTCATCTCCACAACGGGATCGTAAACAGCTACAATTAAACAAACATCATCTTCACAATATACCAACATGCCAATCACTGCATATTCTTTGTAATCTAATTTGATAAATGTTATGACGACATCAGGTGCATACAAAGGGTAGTCTACGTTTTAAACAAGTGTTTACCAAAGATAGCACAAAGTATCGTGTTCGCTTGAGTGACTAAGTGCGTCCAAAACTAGTCAAAACGGAGGTAAAATAACACTCCTTACACATTATTTGTGCAAATTATGTGGGATGTTCTTTAACTTAAATGAAATAACTTTCAGTATTAACGCTTTTCCCCTTCCTTCAAAGACGCGAATATTTCGTATTTTATTTCATCTAGGACATTCCCGATACAAATCTAGGTAAAATGATGACTAGGGCGATGGCAATGGAACAACTAGACATTCATTGTATACAAAATGTACCTGGAAAGCAACTAACGAATGCACTGTTTCCGAACTCTTTATATAGATAAACGTTACATTTTAATGTTTCTAAATTATTCATATAGGTAGATCTTCTATACGTAATTTTTTTTCAATGTTTCAAACTTTTTCAGTGTTTTCAAACACTTAATATAGGTATACGTAATTTGACATAGAAATTGTATCGCCATCATGACACTTACCGGTTGCATTTACATCACTTGTGTTGGTGTTCTCCTCAACTCTAAGTACCTGGTCGGTAACAGGCTGGAATCCAAAATTAATAGAAAAAAATCACATGAAATTATAAAGGTTTTAACAGCCTACATGCGTTCTTGTACTCAATGTCGAAAATAGTCAGGGGCAGGTAAGTGATGTTTGGAGAAGAATTGACAGCAACATTGAAAGGTGGCAATATTTTATCTTTAGCAAAATTCCTTCAACAAATACAATCCGAAGACCATTCTCAATGGATAACAGATTCTACCATATTTTACAGATTTGACTCCCACTGTACTTGTTCAAGATTTATCTGTCACCCCTAAGGTGAAGTATATCTGCCAAACCTGCAACAATACACTGACATCAAGGCGACAATACAATCAAACCACCATTGTGTTGCATAATAATTTTTCTTTTTTATATATTTGAACAACTGAATCCTGCGTAACTTAAAATAGTCTGCCAGGGAATAAAACCACCCTACCTTGATGACATGACAGAGAAATATACAACACCGGGATGTTACCCGTGATAATCTACCCTCGGCAGAGCCTCGAGTTAGTCAACCTGGAGTGTTACCCTCGGGTTGGAGACTTTTCTATAATACCCTCAAGGCCAGGGAATAGTCTATTAATCAAACGAAATGAAAATAAGATGTGTTTTAAAGCTTAAATGTACATTTTCGCCAACAGGAACGTTTAGTCAGGTACCGAAAACACATATCTTACGAATAAATTTAAGCTCGGTATTTTTTCAAATTATAACAATCAGGATTATTTGATTATGTTAACAAATGAATCACGTAAAGAAAACATTGATGCTTGTGACTTAATCGTCTTGAATTGTTTAAAGACTATTGCACTGCACTTATTAACGATATTGAAGTCTGTTATCAAAATCAAATTTAAATAAGATATTATGATGTGTATAACCAGTAAAATATCTACTAATACAATACGAATGTTTCAGTCTGTGTCTTTTTCTATTTTTACATTGTTTGTTACAACGATATGATAAATACACAGATACCTGGCATGTCTATTATAATACATATTTAATCAGATTAAATTTGCTATATATTATCTAACTATGCCAGCCATATACACTGTACAGTCTACGTCCTTAATACTAAATCACAAACATACACTCTCGTCATGATACATATACGAGTGAAATATATATTTAGTATTAATGAAGATGCTGCAAGATTCATGAATGTATACCATATTTGTAGCAATATATATCGAGTCAGCTTTTAAGTTTCCTCATTGTCGTTTGTAAGCAGTTTTTTGATTGGTCAAATAAGAAAATTATATTTTTTAATAGTGAAAATCATAAGAAAAAGTGATATTTTTCACTTTCACTTTTTATAAAAAGGATTAATTTTCGATATTTCACTGGTAAAAATGTAATAAAATGGAATATGCCATTACTGATGTATTACTTAAACGACATTTTGCAATATCTGACATAGTTTGGATCAAAAGATTCACTTTTTTGTCTTTAAACCTGGTTTTTAGCGACGCATAATGCTATCTGACCAAATGAAGTAATCATTTCTATATACCGGTTTAATGCCAATGTACACAAACTCCTATATGTTACGTATATAAAGTACGTTTAATCGTGTTAATGTTGATTAGCTAACAGCCACTGTACTTTGCCTAGCAGTACAGTAGACTGTGTTTACTGTATAAAGCTATCAATTCGTGTCACCCAAATTATAGTGTATAGCTAAATTCAAACAGATCAGTGCAATGATCAATTGGCGTGCCCACAGAGATTTCCAGGAAAGACCAAATAGAAACTCTTACCGCAACCATAATCCAGCGAAATGCTTACAGCGAAAAATAAATAAATAAATACATAGATAAAATAAAAACCCCGCTAAAACGTAAACAAGATTATCGCGAAATTCTACCGATTTACAGTAAGACCAGTACCTACCTTGCTGAAGCATGCCTCTATCAAGTTGCTAGGGAACGACTGCCTGTTGACACAGAACAAAGCGACATGTGATTATCATTTCAAATAATGTCAAACATATTAAACAAATGGACCATACTTCTGACAAACATGATAGCTGGGAACAAATACAATTATGTTTTATCTATCTACTTTTAATATTTTCTTAAACAGAGTACATCGTGTACACCCTGACAACCAATAAATACTATAACTACAAGTATCTTTCTATGCAAATAGATGAGGAGCATGTTCTTACGTATGTATGTAAATATTTTATCGCATGTCACAGCCAGTTATCAATTGATTTTTGTGACGTTTCTGTGAATGAATTATAATCTGTCACATTTGTCACACAAGCGTGTGGGTGACTACTCTCTGTCATCTTTGTCCGACAAGCGTGCCAGTGACCACACTCTGTCCTATTGTCCGATAAGTATGTCAGTGACTACACTCTGTCACCTTTTCTCGACAAGCGTGTGGGTGACTACACGTACCCTGCCACTTTTGTCAGACAAGCGTGTGGGTGACTACACCCTGTCACCTTTGTCAGACAAGCGTGTGGGTGACTACACCCTATCACTTTTGTCAGACAAGCGTGTGGGTGACCACGTTCTGTCATCTAGAACACACATTAGACGTTTCGGTGACTTTACACTCGGTCACCCTTGTCAGACAAAAGTTAAGGTGACTACATCTGTCAGATTTATCAGACACCTGAAGACGACTCAATGTAGTCAATTAAACGTCACATACAAAACTTGCTAATCTATATAGTTGCAACAGTGAATACGATAATTAAAGTACATTCATGGTGGTTTTGTCAAAACGATATCATTCAGCTTGATATTATATTTTGTTCGTTGAACATTTCGCTCTAGGTTTCCATTCTTAGTATCGATATAATGAAGAGAAATTGAAATTCTACAAATACCCTTCCCTTTCCTTAAAAGGTAAGCACGTCATAATTGTCAAGATTGGAACCCATTCTATTTGTACCTCTTTCACATAAGCTAATTAGTATGCACAAGTAAACTGCTTATATTCTAATCATAATCCAGATTAAGCAGCGATGTTATTAAAATGTTAACGGCTGCATATATACCTCGAAAAACAGGTACCTAGCACGTCATTGATCGTATGAATGCATACATGTTTGAAATATTGAAACTCGATCAACAGTCTTTCGCACAATTATTTAAGCTGAGGCGCTACATGTAAACATCCCCGCGGGATATTAGATACGTAAGAGTGTTGAAGTAGGTTATAGACATAAAATTTTATGAATATTATATTATTGTGACCGTAGGTCAATTCAGAAATGATGGCAATTACATTTGGCTGGAATAGTATAAAGTCCGTGCCGGAATGTACATCAGCTGGGTAAATCAGGAGAAATTCATCCCTATACCTGCGGGGGGAAACTTGTTTAGTTTTCTGTTTCGTCTGATGTTGATTTCCCATGAATATTTACTTTTACAACAACTGGTGTGTTTGTGTTTAGAAAATAAACATCGTGAAGTATTCAATATTTGACATGGCTAGTACAGCCTTGAATAAGTGACCAAATTCACCCTGGTTTGAACTTATTTTTTCCATTAAAAATAAAGCTATCGTGTTCATTTAAAAGTTGTTCCTTCATACCATGTTAGGCTCAAACATATTTACGGAGAGCTAGAGTCACCTTAACTTAAGGAAATTTCTTAACTTAAAGTTTTCTATAGGAAAACATTACAGAATTTAAATAAAATTCCTTAACTAAGATTTTTTCTTTAAATCCTCTAGAAAAAAGAAAAGTTAAGCTGAATGTGAAATAAGGTATTTGAGGAAGAAAAAGAAAACAGGTGAAAAAAAACCCCAAAAATGCATGTTTTTGTCCTCCGTGAAATTAAAATAGCTAATATATTGAAAGTGCACGTGTGTTCATCATGTTAATAAAATCTTTGTTATGAATGTCGTTATGTAATCAATAAAGTGTAAACGATTGTTTGTTTTCTTTATTTAACTCATGTTTACACTGTCCACTTCACAAATATGACGTTACAATATATGTAGAATTTCATTTTTATCCCACGATTAATTTATCCAGTTATCACTGTCTGCCATAATCTATGGTGAATTAAAACGTGAAAGAAATTAAAAATTCTCAATGTCTAACAGCTTTAATCTGGACAAGGTAAACTCTTGTTAGAAATTAGGTTGTCTGTACTTTAAGACTTCAGATAGGTCTGATTTATTGACTTCGATGTCAAAGTTAATATGCACGCACTTTGATGCCCAAACAACGTACGAGAGTCCTGCCTTGGCAATGCAGTGCACTTCATGTAACTAGGAAAGGTATTGTGCAACGTCTATCTAAATACTACGGTGGCTTCTTAACGACATACAAAGATGTGTTTCTATCTTAGCTAATAGGACCCTAACTAAGAAACCTAGGGACTTAACAAAATAACCTTTGGGGCCCTAACTTTTTATTATATGGCCCTAACATAGCTGTCTTAGCCTTAGGGCCCAAATGTAGCAACCTAGGGTCTTAACATAGCTATCTAAGGACCCTACGATAGCTGTGTTAGGTTACAACGTTTGGGTCCTGAGATAGTTATGAATGAGTTCTTGGTTTCTAAGTTAGGGCATTAAGATAATTATGTTAAGACTCTTTATTGTATACTTAGTAATAAATACAGGTTTTTTTTTCATATGCATTATGGCGCCAAATCTCCCGATCCGTAATCCTTACCCATGCATTATTGATTCAGTAATGCACCCCAAACCCTGTATTGGCCCTCTTCGCGGAACACCTCTAAATTTTGCGTCTCATCAAACTATTCGGGTCTCTCGGGTTTTGACGTAGGTGCTGTGTTGTCAGCGAAACCAAAACAAACAACATGGCGTCGAGTAGACGAAGGAATGAGGACATGGGAGAGAAGATTTTAAATTCGCTTGCAGCACGAATTGCAGAGCTAGAATATCTCGCCGAGAAGGAACACATGGTAACCGAGGAAATTGAATATCTCAGTGACATGGTAGAAACACCTTTGGAAAGGAACTTATTTAGAAATCATTATAAATTTGACAGATATGAACTTCATAAAGACTTAAAAAACTTCAATATTATAAAGTGTTTATAATTCAATACATTAAAAATTTGAATCTGATTTTTCTTGTCAAGTTATAATTGTTGTTTTGATTAATGTTCTGTGATTTATTACTAAGAATACAATAAATTGAATAAAACATACCTTTTTCCATATCGGACCCAATATTGGCCCCGAGACCCCAATATTGGGGTCTCGGGGCCAATATTGGGTCCGATATGGAAAAAGGTATGTATTATTCTCTATATATTGCTACGTTTGGGCCCTAAGACTGAGATAGCTATCTTAAGACCCTATATTGCTACGTTTGGGCCCTAAGACTGAGATAGCTATCTTAAGACCCTTTATTGCTACGTTTGGGCCCTAAGACTGAGATAGCTATCTGAAGGTCCTATATTGCTACGTTTGGGCCCTAAGATTAAGATAGCTATGTTAAGGCCCTAGATTGCTACGTTTGGGCCCTAAGACTAAGATAGCTATGTTAAGGCCCTATATTGCTACGGTTGGGCCCTAGGGCTAAGTTAGCTATGTCAAGGCCCTCGATTGCTACGGTTGGGCCCTAAGACTAAGATAGCTATGTTAAGGCCCTCGATTGCTACGGTTGGGCCCTAAGACTAAGATACCTATGTTAAGGCCCTAGATTGCTACGGTTGGGCCCTAAGACTAAGATAGCTATGTTAAGGCCCTCGATTGCTACGGTTGGGCCCTAAGACTAAGATAGCTATACATATGTTAAGGCCTATATTGCTACATTTGGGCCCTAAGACTAAGCTAGCTATGTTAAGGCCCTAGATTGCTACGTTTAGGCCCTAAGACTAAGATAGCTATATTAAGTCCCTAGATTGCTACGTTTAGGCTAAGATAGCTCTGTAAGATACAAATGTGTATGCCCTTATTGAGCCACCGTAAAATACATATATGATATATGTTTAAACCTGTAAGGGGATCTTTTTCTTGCGAGTAAATTTCCTTGACTTGACGCTAAAGATTTCGTTCCGTGGCAGTGTTGACGTCGGGATATGCAGACTGATATTTTTTCTGGACAAGGAGATAGGGAAAAATTTAAAGCCTGAAGCAAATATCAACAGTCATCTTGACAAAGTGCAGAAATTTCATAGAATTTTAGAAAGCCAAGCATATAGATACTTGTTTTCAGGATGTACATTTTCTATAAATTCTCGGTACTTTGAACTTGGAAGGATAATCTGCATGATTAATACGTTTGTTTTCGTCATATGTTCGGCTAATAGTTAATTGTGAATATCCTATGAAATAATATAAGTATTGGACATGATATCACTGTTTTAAAACTGTCTGTCATTCCAGGTGTTGAGTCATTGTGAGTTCGCCTACGAATATCTTAATGTGTAAGCTAAGCAAGTAAGTTGTTAGTAGTTGTAGTAGAGATTGTATGTAAATGCATGATTAAGTATCTAGTATATGACGTTATGTAAGCTTACATGCTTTTTTTCGTCAGATACATCTGACTTTTGTGAATGACTAATCAAGTGCTTGTAGATGTAAGTGTGTTTCTGCCGTCATAATAGGATGTTGTTGTTGTTGTTGTTGTTGTTGTTGTTGTTATTTATTAAGGATCGGTTCCCGGTCGTTTTTTGAATTTGTGGTCTTTACCACTACGCATCAGAATTCTTTTTCTAGTGAATTTAAGTATTGACGTATTGTGCCGTTCTCGATAAAGATAACAATATATCTTTAAAATAGTGTTAAAAAGTGTTTACTATGGTCTTGAGGTGTGGATGGTTAATAGTAAATAAACACAATCAACTGAAAAATAAAGTGAAATAACAGTTAAACTATTTTCTTCCAAGGGGTCACGATAATCAGAAAGATTTTACCGATAAAATTATTGAAATGTTTGGCAATCTGTATTTCGAATTCATGTACTTTCGGCAAAATTCGATTTATTTCAAAACAAGAAACACATACGCGATCCCGTCTTAAAATAAATATGCCTGAATAATTAATCAGCAGCTCGATCGTAACAAGACGTATCCATTCATAACTACAGACCGCATTATACAAATGTATCTCGTATGAAGTATAGCTGTCAGACCATGATCCCGCATACCAATCTTTATGTCTACAAATGCAGTAACGTAAATACATTCACCTGCTACATTTCAAATATACACATTACTTATATGGTACATAAAACAATGTAGTCCTTAACACAGCCGGTATTGGGTCAAAGCGTACAGAACTTGATACGTCGACGCGATGGTTCGAGTATTCTGTGTTAATGGTGTCCGCACCAGTCACATATGATAAATATAATCTTATATTCGTTAACAGAATAGTTTGATATGAAGAATTTCGTTTGTAACTTCAGTTACCGATTTTTCAGCATGTTTTCTCATAGACGCTGTACATGTGCGTGAGCCCAAGATGGTATTTTCATTTACACAAGTTACTGCCCTTGAATTTTTATTTCACAACATAATATGACAGAGCTCGTTCGTAGGCTAAATCTCGTCAAAAGTAAAAAGTAATGAACTTAAAATGTGTACTTGGAGATTATGCTATTATATAAACCTACCTGAGCAGATCGAGGAAGGTATCCGCAGGCTCCACAATTTTAGACTCGCCTGAGGGTTCGACATCCCCTCCTTTGGTCCCAGGCTGGATAGAGACTGTTAATATGATACCAAGGACCACAGCGGCGAGGGTAGTGGTCAGGTAGTAAACTACCGCTCTCAGACCAATTCGACCTGATGACCGTGTGTCTAAAGACGCCAGACCAGACACGAGACTGGACACAATCAGCGGAAGGATTAGCATTTGTAACATATTCATCAATAAATCTCCCGGGAAACGAAGATACAGAATCTGTCTCTTGGTAAAGGGAGGGTCAACCGAACGCAGTCCGGCACCAAGGCCAACACCGATTCCCATAGAAATGATAAGGAAAATCACTAACAAGTTATCTTTTATTGCCCGTTTAATTACTTCGGATTTCGATTTGGTGTTTGCTACCTTCACTTCCGGTTCCGCTTCAGGTATAGCAATAGTTTGGCTTGAACCATAACTTTTCCATCCAGTCTTATCGGCGACAGCGCCTGGTTCCTCCTCCATTTTGAATTTTGTTTATAAGACACAAATTTGATTTTTTTGTCTGGCCAGGCCAACACCGTATCCTATTAATTATCTTTCCTAATTAAAACAGACGAGTTTCTTCTAATCAAAACAACAATTCACATCCAACACTAGTTGTACGTTAGCGTTTTGATAATTCACATGCCCGGTGTAAATGACTGACTTTTATCTGCAATATTCGCCTGAAATGTATACATATATGGTTTGATCCGTCATAAGGCGTGTTATAAAGTAAGATCCAGTTAAACTGTTCATTTCACACAAACATCCGCGCCCTTCGACCTCATCTATACCTTTAGCATGCCAAATCATGTCGTCAGAGCTCATGAATAATTTATAATGGCAAACTCCATCCCTTCACAAGTGTCTATATAAACAACCGGTGGTTTTATATAGCAAACACTCCAGTCCACGAAGTATGTGTGTCTTCGTTGAATGAGTTGTAGAACTTATTCCGAGAATATCTCCATTTTACCTGTCGTACATATCACTTGATGTTGGCAATACTTAATATCACAGGATGTATACTATAAACATGTATATATTATACTGATAATGTGTATATCATTATTATAATACAGGTGTTGATGTTATCGCTGACACCGTCAGCTGATCAAAATCGAGTTTTATCTTTTTGTTACCGTTTCATTAGATTATGTTTACTGTGTAAACATTCTCGTCACGTTTAAAATAGACCGTATATATTTCGTGTTTACCGATTGGTATGTTGGATTTCTGATCTCAAATAAATGAATATGGAATGCGAATAATTCTTTTGTTCTCCTCAAGTATAACTGTGAACAGTTTTCATATTTGTTTAAAAACCATGGAGAATATTTCAAGAGTTTTGTCAATATTTTATTAACATTATTTTTACAAATCAGTGAGCTGTCAATCATCCTGGGACTGCCTTAAATGTCAGAGAACTTCCTGATATCAAAATAATATTAGAAATCAGAATTTTCGAAATTATCGCAGATGGATTCGTAGTCTTTGTAACCAGATTTTAACTAAAAAAAGATATAACTATATTGATTTGATAAAATGAATATCATATTTCAATTAAAATACATACAAAGATTGAAAAGACGTAGCTTTAAAACCAGTTTCAAAAAACTGATTATGATTGACGAGTGAAACTGTATCGGTGTGTTATTGAATCTATCGAACTCAAAACTTTTTTATTTTGTTATTTTTTTTTTTTTTTTTACAGAAATGAAAATATTATCGTTAAGCTATGAATATTCATCACGAATGCGTTAAGTAACTTTAAATTATTCATCGTGACCATGGTGACGCTACACATGTAATAGTTCGTGGTTGGGTCTGACGTTCAACAGTGCAGCTAACAGAATGGCCTCCTTTTGAACATCGAGCTTTTTGATTTTGGTCTCAAGGATATGTCCGACTCAGTTTCAAAAAAGGGAAAAGAAAATCAAAAATCATAATCTATAAGAGCAATTCTTAGCAAAAACCTTAGGGCTTAGTGGCCAGTCTAGAACACTTAAAAAGTCTACATTGGCACAGGCGCCAGCATACAAATGTACATTTGTACGGGAAAGCCAACAGGGGTTTAGGGGACCTTTGATTACAGGTCGGTACAAAACAAATGATTCTATCTTCCTATGATTAAGTAAGGTATGGAGATAAACATATATTTCGATTCGTTTAAAAGTCAGTTTATAGAAGGTAGATATTGTTTTCCTCTACATCAGGGAGACAAATCACATTTGGGAGGGAATAAATCCCTGTGTGACTTTGAATTTGTATAACATCGAATATATACATTATATAAACAAAGTCATCCGTCATAAAACTAAATTATATTATATTTCTAATTATCAACTGTAATTAGTTCTGACAGTGCCGGTCCGCTAAATGACTTGTACATCAGTTTATCGATAAAGTATGCCACTATTATGCGAGTATTCCTAAGCACGAAAAAAGCACAGATTACTAAACATGATAATGAAATCGTAATTCCAGCTAGAAATTGAAAAAAAAAACGATGATAAAATGTTTACAAAAGTACAGATTCGCCCGGAGACCCTTGAAACAGAACAAGGAAAGAATAAGGCCGAATGTTCCAAGGGAGTAAGCGTCTTCCGAGACCCGTCATTGAAATAACGGGATAGGTCACAATCTCACAATGAAAACAAGGGCACTGGCAACGGAACCACTAGGAATTTCATCAAACATCAAATATATGTCTGACTACATATCGCAGAAGAAAATGTAATATCTCCAAACGAGAGCGTGAGTCGACCTTAAACTTCCTCAACCCTGCATCTCTCGAAACCTGGTGTTGATGTTTCAGTAGTCGTCATCTGTCACGGATATTATGATAATGAGAACAAGTCCTTGAATACCGAATTAACTGGGGCATGTAAACACCGTAGGTAGGGGAAGCAGGTATGTTACTATCTAGAAATGGAAAATTAACAAGTGAGAAATTAAAATCATTACATTTATCATACAGCTTAGTTGAAAGTTGTCCGTGCTGGTTATACAATGTATGCTGTAAGTAAAGATCGAGGTTGTATCCTTGATTTTATGTTTTACAGGGTACATTTGAATATCAGATCGATATGGTTGATAAAGTTGCTGTTATTTAAAGATAGCTCAATAAACCTACAGGTGAAATTGGTGGACTTTTTATGGTGTCTGTTACCTGTTCTGATAAGCTCTTCAATAAGACCAACCTTGGATGAAAAGAAAATCAAGTCGGCTGACAGAAGGAAACACATAAAGTTAATTTATAATTCCTTTTCGTAAGATTTAATCACTAAAAAATAACCCTATATAACTAGAATTTATAAACATATATTAAATATGATGTTGAATTTCTGTAAATAATCTAAATGACTTCATCAATTACACAGAAATTCAGATTTATATATATTCAAATGCACATTCGAATTTGTAACAAATGACTTGGTGAGTTAAGTAGATCCCATTGTCTGTCTAACTTGACAGCGACCTTACTTCTGATGTCTACACGCTGTCAAGCTCAGACAAGCGACATGCCTGTCTGAACTGTGTATGTACTTCCGGGAAATCACATTCTGGAAAACAGTAGCATGGTAAACGATAATACACCTCTACGGAAATTAAAATGCAGTCATATATATTCACAATTTTCGTTAATAAATAATTCTGCTATTTTTATCTAGTTTAAATGTAATATTTTCATGAAATTCTTCATAAATACAATTGTACATAATACATTCCCTGTCGGTGTAAGCTTATATTTTGCATTGTCTGGAATAAAACTTAACAATAAGCAAAATATATCTTTTTCATAATTTACATTGCAGTAGCGACAGCATCTCGAGCAATTCCGTCAACGCTCGGGATAAAAAGGAATGCGAGGGAAATTGCCGAAATTGATTACTGAGAACGGTTTAATATTTTAAGTGTTTTGGTTTTTAATGGTGATTAATGCTGTGTAGTTTGTATATGATGTTACTTGAAAACATCTAAAGGGATTGTACCCATTTGTTTTGGTCATGTGATGCGTAGTGATTGTTGTGAAGTGTAATTATTCAAATTCATGACTCAACAACTGCCCACGCGCTCGTATTAATAACAAAAAGCATGGCCAAAACCACTTGTTAGGCTACGTTTTATTAAACCACAAATTTTGTCGCATTTTTTTTTATAGAACTAGACATAGAAATGATGTTCAGATTGGCGGTTAATTTTTACAAAATTTGTTCATTACATATCCGTTGATGAAAATATTGGGTTTCGAACATTAAAACTTGTATAATTATATTAACGTATTAAGAGTTACCACATTGTACACAAACATGTAGCCCTATCTAATCAATGGCTGTGTTTTTTTTACATGAATTAAATAATTATAAAGATATAAACATTGTGTATATTTCTTTAACCAACACTTGTATCGTGATTTAGTTGATGAAAAAATCGAATTTATACAGTGTAAATCAAAATCGTGAAAGCATTTTCCAAGGTTTAAAATCTTTGAATTAATCGATGTAATTAAAAAAGTTTACAACTGCTGTGTTGTTATGAGGATATGAAATGTAAAGATGTTTAAAAATGTGAAGATGTTTAAAAATGTGAAGGTGTTTTAAAACTGTGGAGATGTTTAAGCATGAATTTGGAGATTGATTTATTTGTAAAAATAGTATTTTTCATTCGTGATATCAAGCTAACAAATTTTATTACAACCGGGCACTTCCTCGTGTTAAACCTGTATAGAAGTGTGATAAAAAAACAACAAAAAACCACACACACACACAAACAAGCTTGATTATTTTATCTACAGAGATGTTTGACATTATATATTCACATCGAGATGACAATCACGGAAGTATATATTGACATAACAATGTGAATGTTTGTATCACTTCAAAAAATGATTTGAAAACAGAGTTCTTAGAAGAGCATATAAATGTACACACTTCTATTAGTGGGACCCCTGAAATCATGTTCAAATGTACCGCCAGTTGTTAAAAACTATTTGTAACCTTATGAGTCAGCGTTAGAGAATTTCTGGATGACAGAACGGAACAAGACTACTCTACTTCCGGTGCCTGCGTGATTTACCTCATCAGGTAGCCGTTTTGACAGGTAGTGATAATTTACAGCGTCCGCTGTCGTATACTTTACTGACATGAAACAAGACATCATTTGTGCGCGCGTTAGATACTACGTATTTGTTGTATTTTATTTCTGCTCTTCAAATAACTATTGAGCTTTTTTGAAAAAAAACCCAACAACAAACAAACAAACAACAACAAAAACAAAACAAAAAACAACAACAACAACAAAAAAACATCAAAATTAACTTTGGTACATTATTATCTACATGTACTTGCATCACAATTCTTCAATAAATCTGCTCTCAAGTAATTCCATTTCCCTACTGCAGAGGAGACTCATACTGATTAAAATACATAGATGATTCAGTTCTGATTTGGTAATAAAGCATGATCCATATTGGTATCCATGTAAACATTTTGTTCGATTAAATCACCAAAATCCTAATACGACGATTACAAAATCTGAACTTAAGGAACGTCTAAGCAGATTCTCTTGAAAAATACAAGGACAATATGATCAAGTTTGTTTCAGGGGTTTTACGTACTCGTAACAGCCAGGGTCGTATGATGATAGGCCCAAGTGTTCCAGAATAGTAAGCGTCGTATATGCTTATCAAAACACTCATTACCCACAAGTTAATGAATTACACACATATGAAATTTTATTGGCTGACAAGTACCAACGTTTCAATGGTGACGTTAGCAGGAAGGGACAGGGAGTTAAATATGATTGTATGTACTACTAAAATGTTGATAATAGCTTGATTATAAAAATTATGAAAACCATTTAAACCTTGTTTAGGAAGTGAACAGAATATCAACCAATAAGATGGCAGCTTTAAACCTATTCTAAACAACCGTCACTAGTTGGCTTTCGTCATGAGATTGGGAAAAGTGGATGCATGGCGTTACTATCAAGAAATGGAAGCTTAACATCAGAAAAATCGAAATTACATATATCTTACAGCGTTTTAGTAACCGGTCGATGATAGCCATCTTGTAAATAAAGATTGAGGTCCTTTTAGTGGAAATGAATACAGAGGACAGTCGCGAAGAATCATTGGAATGCAACAAACGTCTTCATTAGTAGGATGCTGCGAATTACTTTTGTAAATATGTAAGAAACAAGGTCGTTGACGGTACATCGCAAGACGTAAGTCAACGGTTTGTTATTGGTTTGATCGATTTTGAATCCCACAATATAGACAACTCATTTTCATATTGAACACGGGAAACATCCGGGACTAAAGTTCATCAATATTGTATAAAACCTGCAACCTACAAGGAGTACACAAAGGACATATTATGATAGAACCTTTCTATACAAATTGAGAGATACACTGGAGTCAAGAATGAATTAAACCGCATCAATCCTTGAGAAATCCAAAAGAATGTAAAGCACATGTTTTTATTCTAGAAAATCCCAACCTGGCTCTTTCAATGAAAATGTATTCAATCCATTATCATTTGAGGGATCCTTTTCCATTCATATTGTTGTCAACATGTTCTTGTTACAACCACATAAATAACAAATATGGGTGAATAACCTTCTAGTTCATGGCGGTGCTCACATTATCATCCACGCCGACATTTTGACCCCTTATGATTTAGAGCTCCATACACAAGTACATTGTCCGGTGTCCTTGATGGACGACGGCTTGTGTGGTCAAAAAGCAGCTTGGTCATCTTTAAGGTATGACCTTATTTCTTGTGCGGTCAAAAAAACCAAGTTTGGTCATTATTTAAGGTATAACCTTATTTCTTGTGTGGTAAACACCAGTTTGGTCATCTTGAAGGTATAACCTCATTTCTTGTGTGGTCAAAAGCTGTTTGGTCATCTTTAATATATAACCTTATTTCTTGTGGGGTCAAAAACAGTTTGGTCATTTTTAAGGTATAACCTTATATCTTGTGCGGTCAAAAAACCCGGTTTGGTCATTAATTAAGGTATAACCTTATTTCTTGTGTGGTAAAAACCAGTTTGGTTATCTTGAAGGTATAACCTTATTCAAGTTGCATAGCTTGTATGTTTATAACGGTTTAAGTGTATCGGAGTTATTGCTTTAAATCTATGATGATTGTAGACTGTTAATATTATTCCGTTTTGTTGTGCCGTGATTGATTTTGAAATTTCATTTAAAAATATATATAGAAATTGAAGACGTAGGAACAGTTGGGCTTCGAGTTAAGACCAAACCTGTGTAAATTTGATTAGAAATTCAGGAAATCATTATTTAAAGATTTTTATAGATTAGTATTCAATTGATATTTACCAATTAATTTATATCATAAAACAAAAAGTTTCTCAATTTGACGGAATTCTCTATAAATATGTTTTCCTTACTTTGAATAATGAAAAGTTACATATTTTGCTGTCGTAAGGGTAACAAAATATTGAAATATAAAAATACTGGATAATAAAGCTTGGAATTCTGAAAGATGGAAAAATGACCTAAACAAATTTTAAAAGAACGATAACCTACTAAACCCGTAATTTAACATGTTTGGTAAATGAGAGATAATTGATAAGTTTTAAAGAATCGTGGAAACACGTAAACAACATTTAGATGTGAGGTTAATTACAGGTGAGTTTTTACCAATTAATGAATGTTAAACTGCATCATATAGCATGTGAAACTAAGCCAACATATAATTGATATATTTCTCCACGGACACATAAAAGTTACATAGGGACAATAAGACCACGCGTTTCTGAAGATTAACCGTCTTTTGCTTCATCGACAACAACTTCCTAATAAATGAAGTTTACCCAAATAATGCTACCTTCCTCAGAAGACCGAAATCAGTGCCGTAATTAGTTCTATTTTTGTTCGACTCATATTGTGTAAAACCTTTTTTATTTAAATGTTAATTAAAAAAGTGACAAAATATGAATATATACTCACTTATATCATAATTTCTATCACACAATCGTGAACTATTCTATCAACATGCAATGTGGTGACGATTCTTATTTTGGTAACAAATCGACTCCATTTGATAGTACAATGTATTTGACGTTATGCTGTTATGTGAACGCTATAATATATATTTACTTTCTGCTAAATAATATTGTATTTGTGAATGGAAAAATTACAGATGAAATGTTTTGTACTGGAAGGATTTTATCTATCAATTACAAACATGTATATTTGTTAAACGGATGTTACCTTTGATAAATGTGCTACATGTTTGTAATTTTGCTGGACGTAATGTACAATCTGATGTCTAGAGATGACCTTGTCCAGTTTGACGTCTGGTCAGTGGGGGAGTAAAGACCTCTGACAGTGGTCATCATGGACGCTTGTTCAATGAGTAACTACTGCACCCTACAAAGCGCGCCAGTGATAAATTATTATGGTTGTCTGTGTGGTCGGCACGCTCTTATATATGGAGGAAAACTACTGGGTCACATAATGTTACAGTTGATCCGACAGCAAGCTCAGACGTACCTAGGGTAAGTGAAATAGTTCAAACAAGTTATCTATATAATTTCTATCACAGCATATCATGAAAATGATATTTAATTTTTTCATTACAATTATTTTCATAATTCATTTTTTGGGATTACTTAATTACAAAAATACCATTTGATGCAAAATTTAATAATTTTTAGAATTGCGAAATAAGACCCTGTATGATCCAAATAGATTTATAAAGTGAAATCGTTAATTATCTTTAAAAAATTACGATGTTGATTATATGCATGCTTATGATTTCTCAAAATGAAATAATGACATCATTTTAGACAAAACTAGCGTATTTCTAAACGAAAATACAGATGAACTATTGCTTGGAAATATAGTTACTTTAAACAAACATAAAAATGTTCAAGTGTATCGTTATTAAACTTCAACTAATGGTTCGGTGTGTTTTTCTTTCTAAACTTAATAATTAAAGTGTTTTTTTATATATATATTTTTATTTATCAATTATAACCTTTGTATGTTTAATCTTGATTTCTCAAAAAGCACGAGTTTACTTCAACACTTTATTAACAACTATTAATAATAATAATAAAAAAAATATGCTCTACAAAGCAAAACGTATTTTGGATTTATTCAACATCCACACAATTTACAAGACAATGAGTTTCTTTGTTTTTGTTGTGAATAACTTGTTTATTTTTAACGATTTAATTAATTGTGTAAGACTTTTCTAGAAAAGATACGAAATAAACTACTTGAGGCAATTGGCAAATTTACAAACGCGCCTAAATAGGAGCGTCACACTTCGTTGATGTAAAGGGGCGAGGTCAGGACCTATTGCCCTGAAGGCACATTTGCAGACCTACCAGAGCGCGCTGTGATACACTTTTTACAAAATACTTGTATGGCATTTATAGTGCAGTATTGTTTTGTGGATTAGTAAGCATGATCGGCTTTAGTTTCGGTTTTGCAAATATATCAGGGGAAAGCAAGGACAACATTTTGAGTATGCCCGTATTTTAAAAGCATGTGTATAAAATATGAAATAATAATTGCTCTTTTTTTAAAAGAAGAGTCATATACTTGTCTATATGAGCTCTAAATGAGGTCCTTATTTTTCTTTGTTTTTAAATCATAAAATATCATCACATGTACCACCACAAAGGACACTGGACTCCATATTGCAGTCCCTAGACTTAAATAACAAATAGAAAGTAAAAAGAGTGAAGCGACATGTAAACAAAATCATAACTTTTAGGAATAATAATAGGCGTTCCGGAAGTGAAAGCGTCTTTTTCTGCTTCATCGACGACACCCTCCATACAAATCCAGGTCAAATATTGGTGATTCCATTAGTACAAAATGAAAGTGGTAGTGGTACTAGCAATTCCAGTAGAGTGTACACTATGCCTTCAACAGCAGCAAGTAAATTTTGTATTGTAGTTTTAATACGTAACACACATTGTATTATAATCCGGTATATTATTAATACCAAAAGGCACAGGTTTTTTTTATAGATTACACAAAATCAAATTAAATCTCCCCGTAGTGACCGCTAACTAAACGTATTAACATGCAATATTAATATATCCTTGAATAATTATGATGCCTGTAAGTTTCAATTATTTTAATAATTATCAGTATTCTTGTGTGATATTTTTTTCGGAGCAAGTTATCAAGTCGAAATTATAAGAAAACATACATGATATTCTTAAAAACTCTTAAGGGTATTAATAAATGTATGACTATGTACTTAATTTGCTTATTCAGAATCTTAACAGGACTTTAAATGCTTTGCATGGTCTATTATTTAGTCAGTTTTTCTAATCTACTGATATGAAATTATTTTAAAGAGCGTGCAAATGTAATGAAACATATCAAAGCACAAGACGATCGCTATATACTATCGTAGCAGCCTACCTTAAATTATTATAGTTTTTAAATATCAATTTGACAATAATTTCAACGAAAATGACCTTTATTCATTAATATGTTCATGTCTGTCACAACTACTTGCATACATGTACATGTAACAATAAAACAATAAACCTGTAAGAATTCGTACAAATTTTTAATATTAACCCTTCCTTATGATTGTATAAACAGGACAGGAACAAGTAAACAAATAAACACTTTCATGTTTCCAAGTCAAACTAATGTCAGATGACAGACTGGGACCTGAAGGAATATATGACACACCATTATCGTTAACCGAGAGTCTCCCGAAGACTTATCATCCTACATAGAAAAAATATGTAGGTCCCTTAGGCTATGAATAGTATTCTTCTTTAAGGCTACAGGTAGAGTACTATCGTCAAGGTCTCTTACAGATTTGCTTTCTATAATAGTTATTTACTTTTCATCTACGGTTTTTAAAACGCGATATAAATATGTTATATGGACTCTATAAAAGCAGTCACAACGACAAAAATGTTGTAGCAATGTTACAGTGATAGGGAACTTCCAATTAATGTTAAAATCAAAATTCTGATTGTGTCAAACACTCGTAAATGATGAAATCTTCAAATACATTTTAAAGCTCAAATGCATTTTAACGACGTTGAAAAGAGGGGTTGTTACATAATTAATATTTTACTAAACAAAAGCTTTTCTTAGCATTTGTGATGTTAGCATTGACAATACAATCAAATATATCAATAATTTCTTTTCAGACCATGGCTTACGATCAGGCATGTTTGATCCTTTCGATCATTTTTCTGGCGTTACTTGTCTTAACCAACGCGTTCCCGTTCGGTGAAACTGAGGTGGACTGTAAGGAGATGAAACCGTCACAGCTGACGTCACTTCCTCAGAGAGGACCAGCTCCGTATAACCTCAGTGTCAGCATGAACATGCACGGAGTAGGCATGGAGCTAATTGGTAAGGCTAATATCTAAAAATAAAACCCTTAATTATATACATTGTAGTATACAAATGCGTATATACTGTGTAAATGTACAGATGTAATATATATTGATTTATATTTATAGCTATTAATTATCCAGTAACTGTCAAAAGTAATGTTAAAATGATGCTGTATTATGATTTTACATGGTGATATTTATGCGATCCAGCGTTCTGCATAATAGATAAATAAATTAATTAATCAATTAAAAAAGAGTGAAAAGAAATAATTACGAGTTTTAGGGAGGAACGACTAAAGTACAAAGCAAATGTATGTTGAACTCAATTTGTCTACAGCTGTATAGCACATCGACCCAAGCTAATAGTTTTTCGTTACAACTCACGTGTATCTGGACATATTCTGGTGTATAAACAATTCTTAACAGTTATGACGTAAATGACACAATCACTATGCTTTATACATGTTTCGGGAATTACAAAGATTAATTTCACATTGTTTTTTTTTTTTTTTCAAAACATGTTATTCCTACCTATTGTAGGGCAACTTTGGTCTAAACCCTAAAAGAGGAAGCTGTGCAATGAAATATTCATGTTAATCATTGAAGTACCAAATGTAATTATCAACTACAAAATTTTATGGTGGGCGCTGAAGCATCTTTGAGTACAGGATGTCTGTTAATAGCATTATGTTAATATCTGAATTGTTTCAATGATAGTTTTAGGTTTAACTTTTTCGCTGAAACAAATTATTCAAATACATTTGTTTTCATTATTGAAGTCACTGTCAAAACAACCGGATCACGCAAAATACGGGGTATATTGATACAAGCGAGAAGTGCCGAATGTCCACTTCCGGGAAAACCAATTAGTACGATGCCCATAGGAAGTTTCACGAATCTACAGGGATCCAGAAAGATGAAACCTATCAACTGTTCTCAGAAAACAAATGTACGTACTCGAAGCAGACATAGTTGTATTTTTACGTTAGATTTCATAAGGTCATTAAACAGACGGAGGTCTTTGACTACTTACATGGCATTCATTTTGATAACAGTGACATTAAATCAACATGCATGACTTCATTAAAACCTGGATAAAGTGTCCCCCATTTCATTTTCCATCTGCAATATCTCCAACCAATTAAATACCCTCTCTTTTGTGTCAGATTGTTTTGACATATTCTCAAACCTCTTGTTAGAAGTGGTGTTAAAAATGTCAATATATATTGTATAAAATGCGAATTCTCCCTTGAACTTAATTTTTTCATTCTCAACCTCCATGAGTTGTCAAGCTATCGCTATACATGAAAGAGTGAATAGAAGGGAGGTAATTCTGATAAAACGAAATACGAAAAATTAAACTTTACTGCTGATGATATGCTTTGACTCACTCTACGTCATTACTGCACACAGAGGTTTTAAATTATAATTCAGGAAAGAAACCTGTAAGCACGATGGATATTGGTTAACATAATTATCTTTGTCTATACGCTAATAAATAGGAAATGCAATTCCCGTGTTTGATGTTATATATATTCCTGTTAAACAAATTATCATTGATTTATTTTTCCCCCGTTATAATATCACACTTCCTGAATTCCAGAGCACAGTAACAAACCGGAATTGGGGAATGGATGATATTATGGAGGCCACATGGAAAGTTGCCGAAACCGAACAGAGAAAGATTCGGTTCTAGTAAGTGTAACATTATTGATTATACATATCACGTTAAGATTTTTTCTTCATTAATTTCAACTTGACAAAGTCGCTATGGAAACGAAACAACAATCTGAATCTAGCGCATTGTCAATGTATATACGTATTTATGTGCATGTGAAAATTAAAATACAGCTACCGTTTCATTATCATAAATGACAAAAATGTACCGTTTCGTTTGTATTGCTGTTCTTGTAATTGTTTTAACATTCTTTATTGTAGTGCAACAGTTGTGGATGACGAACAAACATATTGGGTCGGTATCCATTCAGAAGTCATTCGTCACATCTCTGATACAGCGGAGGATGACGGGATAGCCTGCCAGACAGAAACGTATACACCTGAACCAGTGTCAACCGGATCTCTTACTAAAGAAAATAGTGCAAATATGTTAAATGGAGTCTCGACGCTTGTAATTACCATTGCAGCGCTGCTTATTAGCATATTTGTGAGATGAAGTTTGATCAATGATTTTGGGTCATTGAAAACCACCGCTGAAGTTCCTTTGAGTTGTCTCGGTTGAGGACTGTGTTGTTATTCGCCGGACGTGAACATAACTGGTGCATGTCGGGAAAAAGCCACCACTTCCCGTTTCCCAGCACGAATTCCCTCTTTGTCCTGGTCTCAGAAACAAGAAGATGGACGTTCAAAATAATTGTCGGCCAGTAAATTGGAGGAATTTTCACCCTCATCGATACTGTCATCGCCGTAATTGTTCCATTTGATCATAAACTTCGAAGAAATGTTTTATACATATATTTGTCTAAGACAATGCTTAATATTGCCGCTCGCTGTACAAATGTATTATAGGTCCAACGTGCTATTTTGCCGTCAAGTGAAAAGTACGCATGCATCCCATCAAACGAGAAAAAGTCCATAGATTAGTGTCAATCGACATATATATATATATTACATGTACATATAATATGTAGTCCTTGATATTTGTCGAATCATCTAATAATAAACAAAGATCTAATTTTGTGCTGTCAAACTGTAGCGCAGAATCGACGATTAACAAATCTCTGTAAAAACTGAACTGTCGCACCAAAGACAATTCCACAGAAACCCAGACATTTTGGATTAGAAGTTGAAATAACGTTTGGTACAACGGAATATACGATAAACTGTGCTTAAATAGCATGTTATGATTTAAAAGTCATTGTTGGTTTACTATGAGTGGTGTATGACAATATATATTAGATATATATGAAAAACCAAGGGTTTACATATTTTACCTTGTCTCGACGTGGTAGGTAAATGTTTTCGTAACTATTCCAATATTGGCAAATGAGTATCAATAGCACGTAATACGACTTTTATTGACTAAAATTAATGTCATTTAGTGCTTTGTAGCCTCAAATTGATTTTTTCTAAAGTGATTTTATTCCAATACTTCCATCTACTATCAGACGTTTTGTTTATTGAATAGTCAAAACTTTATTGCTACTGAATCCTATGGATTTTTTTATTTAGCAATACTGATATATTTCCAAAAATCACCGAGGTGTTTTCGTGAAACCAAAGAAAGTGTAAGTGTGATAAAGGTTTTGTATATGTTTTCTATATTGTAGTATGGTTGTGAAAACATATCTTGGATTTCATTTTCTGATTAATGAAATTTGATGACATCAAAGTTCAAAATGTGCATGATTTATTTTATTTCAATGTTCAAAAGAATTATTGATATCATTAAAGAGAAATGGTGAACACATACTGTTTACTGAGATATACGGGTGTAATGATGTATTTCATGTCTGTAAATACGTGTATAACATAATAAAACCTAACATTATATTGGTGTTCATATATCTTAATTACAGTACTCGGGTATCGTATGATTTGATACATACCCTGCCACCCATCCCCCCTAAAAATAAATAAATAAACAAATAAATAAATAAATGAAAGAGCTCCCCTGAGGCGTCACCAACCTTTCTAAAGCTTTAACACATAAAGGCTTTCACAACTTCGAGTATTGTGTTATTTATAAAACAGCAGATGAAGTTTAATCGTTTATATTTATTTCATATTTTCTCTGAACGCTAGGTGCAGAATGTAACGCTAAAACATATATATTTTGCCTTTACAGTTGTTTTTAGAAAATAAACGGATAATATACAGTAATTATACCATGATTACGTATATTTAGCCTTTAAGGTAAGGATAATACCAATCCTTAAAAGAGTTGTTCCGGTTTCAGTATGCTGTTTATTACAAAGAAATTAAAGTAACGGAAATGTTGTTTTTCTGCTTACGTGTTGCATCCCTCGCCGAAGACTTAACCCTCATTTAATGCTATCAAGTGAGAACTATTAAACTGCTAGGATAGGAACGAAAGGAAAGTACAAACAACTGGCCCATTGTGTGTTTAATGTACAATGTTTACATGGTAGATCACGGAATTCAGATTTTACTCAGAACACGAAGTA
The DNA here is from genome assembly GCF_902652985.1 of Pecten maximus. Lineage (NCBI taxonomy): Eukaryota > Metazoa > Mollusca > Bivalvia > Pectinida > Pectinidae > Pecten > Pecten maximus. The sequence continues at coordinate 40,039,961 of NC_047018.1, forward strand.
TCCTAGACGAAGTGTTCAAGCTCAAAAGTGTAAAGAAACTTGTATTCTAGGACAAATATTTAAGTTTAGAGCAATAGCTGATTTGTTTTATTTTGCCTAAGTACTAAAAGAAAGCTGTTCTTAAAAAGCAAGGGAGAAACAGAAACAAACAAAGAAACATAAATGTAAGCATACAAATATATATGGGAATTAAGAAGCAACAAATGTACAAAATATCTTACAATCACAGTAAATGCTGTGGCATAACATTCAGCTACAAAAAAATAACAGTACTTTCCCCGAAATATACCGGCAGAATGGGGAAACTTTCTCAACAGCAAATGACACATCATATTAACAATACCGGTATTGGCCCCAGGCACGTTTTTATAACATGTTAAATGTCAACAACATCAAACGCTGTAGTGATAATGATGTATCAACGTTGCGTGTTAATAATGTTGATCCCATTAATAACAATTAACTTGCACATATAATTTAGTACAGCTGCGGGAGCTAAACTTATGGCAAATTAAAAAAAACGGTTTTTGCGATTGACCAATAAGATTGCGCTATAAGTTGTCATTGACCTATCAGAGGATGGGATTCGTTATGGCGTTCAACACCAGGTGATCGGTTTCAATCATTGCGCACTAAACTGGAATTGACCAATTATAGGAGGCAATATATTATGGTGTTATGCAACAGCAGCAGAAGCACCATCACCACCACCACCATCACCAGACATTTCAAACGTTTGTTTTATAGAAAAGAAACTCCAGAAATACTAGAAAAATTATGAGTAAAACGTATATGTTTCAATATGTTTTAATGATAACGTGTTGCGCTTTATGTTATTAATTATATAGATTTACCTATTGACAAAATATAGATTTATATAGTAACCTTGAAAATGTTCAATGATACATGTAACTAGTCCAGGTACCCCGGAAGAGCAAGCGTCTTCTATTTTGTCGTAAAAATATTAAGAATCCACGAGCAGGCTAAAACAAAAGGTATCTACGACAGATCCATGTATGTACGTCCATGTAATGTGACCATGCTACGTCTTAGGCATATATGCGTAATGTTGTAGGCGGGAATAAGAGATTGTGACAACCGCAACACTTGACATACCGGTAGATTTGAGGATACAGTGTTTCTGAGAGAAAACCCTGGTTACGTTTATTTTATTCAACTGGAGTCCAATATGTGGATGATATTTTAAACGTACTGCAGTATGTAATATCACATCATCAAGTCTGTGTAATATGTTGCTATTTTGGAAGGAAAGTTACTTAACTATATTGAAAGAAACATTCATCTCCGATTTACGCCATTGCATTCAGGACAAAGGACTGGAACATTTCGTTATCAATGATACACCAAACTGTGTCTAAAACACTAAAATAAATTGGCAGATCACTCGATCAATCTTTATTCACCGTATTTCACTGGAGTTACTAATTAAAACTGGTTACTGGAGTAGAGGTTAACACACTCGCCTATCACAATGACTGTCTATATTATACCTTAGCTAATTGATGTTGGTTACTCAAAGAGTTCCACTTTCCTTCTTAATTAAGTCCTGAACGCTAGCATCTGAAACTAATTCATATAAAACAATAAATTATAATGCCGCTTGGAATAAATAAAAAATGAATTATGCATGATATAAATACTGTCATATACATGTACGAAAAACTCTACTATTTTGCTGCTAAGTAAAGGAAAACTAAGACGTGAAAATGATGATAAATGTTGTTTTGCAAGAGCCAAAAACTCGCACAAAATAGGCATAAACAACGAAACTTCCTATATAATATCTGCCTGTATTCGTTTCATTTTAACCCACTTTGAAACATTTCCCTACGAGTAAACATTTATTTGCCCGAGGAAACCTCCCGAATAACAGCCCCTTCTTCAAAGCCATCATTATGACTACAGATGTGATACACGTCACTATGAGGGGCGTGTCCATTTATACCTGAAATGCATTCTTCTTTGTTTCTATATAGCACCTTGACAATGACCAAGGGCAAATCACGCGAGATCTTTGACCTCTGTATCCAAGGAAAGCACGGGGTTGCTATGCAGGCATTTCTTTACAGCAACTTTGTACGACATACATAAACTATGATCTCGGGAAAGGTGTAAGTCACTGTCCAAGCAAACATTGTTCCAATCAACATCCCTCACGCTCGTACCCATCGGCAACAGAAAACAGATTATAAGTTCATACTTTGGGCCCGAAACAAATAACTGTAACACTGCCGATGTTATATGGCTCACATAAGCACATGAGTGCAACTGGCAAGTCGTTAGTACCACTAAAGGACTAGTTTATCTCGTCGACAGTGCATACTGATCAAAGGTGAGAACTAATACTGCATATTATAGACCATGTACCCAATGTGAGTAGAGGTTAAAAATCCAAACAGGTGTATTTATGGACTGTTCAATGATAAATGACTATCCGATATGGTTTTACTCGACAAACAAACTTGGAAGGAAGGAAGTGTTAGATAGGTATGTAACGATAAATAATTTCTTCTTCATGAAAAATTGTTTTATGGTTTTTCCATATTTTTTTAAAAACATTTTTTCCAGTTCTTTATTTGATTAAATCATTTATTTTTTCTTTGTTTTTGGCTTTTTGGCCAACAAAATGCGCCTATGGTTATGCGGGTACACATGACAGTTGCTCCACTAACATTACAAGAAACTTAGTTAGATAACTAATTTTAAGGTTAAAAATATCAAATTGTATTCGATAGCATCAAACCCCGTCGCTTTTTACGAGATTGTAAACAAAAACCAATAGGAGGAAAAAAGTGAAAATAAATTAAATTAATAGTTAACAAAGCTAAAATGGCAAGTTAAGGTGGATTAAGTTAAATGACAACCAAAATCTACATATATCAAGAATAACAACCAAAACCTACATATATAAAAAGGTTATTTTTTTTATTTTTTTATAGGATGGGGTTAATTAATCATATAAATATTCAAGGATAGATTTATGTAATATTATAATTTTGTTTGTTTGTTTTGTTTTTGTTTTTTTTAATCTACGAAATGACACTGTAGTTATACGGGCATAGTTGTTTTATAGACATGCGCATGTATCAGCAAACTTAGTGAGAGAGCTTATTGAAGGCGAAAATATCCAATTTTATCTGATCGCATAAAACCGTGACGCTTCTTACTATATTGTTAACAAAAACTAAACTGTGGATAAAGTGGCCAAACTTACAGGTAAGATTAATATGATTTTATTAAAGACTTAATCATCAATTAATTACTAGACAACTAAACTTAAATGACTAGAGTCAAGACAAATCAGTAAAGGTGGTTTAAGTTATAGTCTAAAATTGATGACTAAATTTAAAGTCAACTATATGGAGGAAAGTTTGACTGAAGCATATCGATATGGCCTCATTAATATCAATGATGATTATAATAGGTGTTAAGCTGTTACTACATGTCTATACAATTTTCGAGTTTTCTTTCTATCGAGTTATTTAGATAGTTTCGTGGTAAAGAAATGCTTATCTAGCGTTACAACTTAATCCGTAGTATTTATTTGCGAGACACACCGACAACCACGAAGGATTATACAGAGCAAATATTTTATCTTAGTGTGTTTTGTTACCTAATTGTGTTTACGAGACCTTCCATGTGAGTGATACCTGCGTGTTATGTCCTTACAATATTGAAATGAGTCTACAGGCTATTTCACGGCCTCCTTATATATTGCTATAAATGTCTTTATAATGATAACAATAACTGTTCAATAACAACGTTATACAGTAGTGGGTACCCGGGATACCAATTCATACACTTTCTGGTGATACTATTTGGTATGAAATACAACATGCATTTTAATTTAATAAAAACTGTATGTTTAAGGAGAAAAGCAAAGCTATGAGTTATACATTGTACATATACACTTGTATATAAAAACACCGTTCTGTACACAATACCTGAAATAACAACACCTCCCCCCCCCCCCCCCCCCCCCCCCCCCCCCCCCCGAGTGCAAAAATGAAAACTGAGAGGCGGGGAAGAGGAGGAGGAGAATGGGGACATATTTATATCTAAACACGCGATAAAAGCGACAAAACACCTATTTTTCCAAATGTAAAAGTATATTTCCAAATGCGTTTCTTAGTCAAAGCTACTGCATGGGTATGACTGTTTGTTCGAATCTTAACCTCATTAAGCTGTGCTGAAGCTGTTGCCCATTAAGTTGCCTCTGTTTCATTTTACAGATGCAGCAGGACGGTATGGTCACCTTACTGTTCGTGCTCCTATCGGTGTTTGACACCGCGTTAACGATCCCTTACCCATTTTCTCCGAAAAGATTCAAAGAAGAATGCAAAGATATGTTTCCTGAAGCTTTAGGTGTCCATTCACAGCTCACAAAGCCGCCCTATGAGATCCAAACTTCAGACACCATCTACGACGGCGTATCACACGAGCAAGGTACATCTTGTAACCAGTTTACAAAGGGCTGTGTGAATGAGGTCAGTCATGAGTGTGTCTCCAAAATGGATGATAATTAAATAATGGATGGTAACAAAAATCAAATGAACGTGTTAATTAAAACAATCATAGAGTGTCCCCGAAGCGAGCGTAAGTAATAATCCAACATGAGAGCTCAAATGGAAATATATTCCAATAAGCTAAATGGCCCAATCGATTGACCAAAGGCGCCGATCTCTAACAGAGGATTGCTGAAGAGGGTGGCGATCATGAATTGAAACTATGCATTTTATACAAGAAATAGTACTCTTACATTGTATATGCAGATCTTAACTGTGACTTTCTCACTGAGAATTGGTAAAGGTCTAGTAAAAATGGTGTAACACAAGTTCGAGTCGTTGTCCAGCACGCGATTCATAAGTGTATGTATTCAATGAAAAAAAAAACATCCACTGAAATGCAGGCTCCTTGCGATAAAAGCACTGTCATAGAATATTCCAAAAAAGGGTTAAGCGAAGAATGTTTCAGTGATGAGGGAAACAAGTCAAATACGAGAATGAACGGTTGCCCAAAGGCAGAGAATATGGCTGAACCAAAAGTATATAAATTGTTTATTCGGTCTTTTGATTTTTTTTTTTCGATAATAAAAATCAACTTATTTAAGGAGAAGACTTAGTACTGACTTTATCTATGTCAAGATCATCTTTTATACACATGCAATAAAAGCTGTAAAAAATCTGATTATTTTTCCAGTGACCTTAATAGCGACGGGGAAATACAAAATCAACGCTTTCTACCTGCAAGCACGTGTAGCCGACTGCTCGGCCAGTGACCGGGACGAGCCCATTGGCTATTTTGAGAAAGAATTCGGCCATGGTGATGTTGAACTCATCCACTGTTCTGGAAAACATGACGTGAGTTAGAAACTAATTAAAGGGGAATAACTCTAGAACAGGAATTGATACTCGTTTACAATAAGATACGTCAGCGTAATTGATGACAATACATTCATGATGCTTTTGTCATTAAAGCGATCTTAAATTCAGACTTGTTTTGCCTGAAGTTAAAATAAGATTTAGTTTCAAATAGAGTGTTCTTTAATAACTTAATCAAAGTGTCAAGGCCACTCTGGCTGCTGTGCATGACGGATCGAGATAAAGGAGAGAAGAAAGACGATCCTACGTCATTTTAAGGATTTTTTTTATTACTTTTAAAATGCTGTGGTTACGTTAACGTTCTGCTAGAGATGCAGAATGCAAAATTACTTTTTCTAAAGCTCATTTGAATTGGAATAGTATGATTAAGTTCAATTCTTAGATCGGTTTATCTTGGTGTTTACAATATCTGTCATGTTTCTTGATAAACCACATCGCGATTCACTGTCCCATTACATTTTGGTTCCTTAGTTTTTAAAGTCTTGTATTCAATTCACTGCTTTTTTCAGTATATTTATTGATCTGTATCATGATTAGAAAAAGAAACTTGTCTCAGAAATTGTATGTGTTCTCGATGAATGGGTCTACCTTATCCGTTCCGGTGGTTTGTTGAATCGCACGGTCGTGTTATATAGAAATATTTCACTATCGACTGATTTTAACCATGCTACCTCTTTATTGCTATCAGAATTTCTGTTTCGGAAACGAGCTTGGTTTCGTCTCATAATCACTTCAACAAGCTCAACCAGCATGCACGGCCATTTTTGCAGTCCCGTTTCTTGGATATAACTTCAGAACCAAGCAGAAGTATTCTGTTTTCATTTTCATTATCAAGAGTTGAAACAATCAGATATTTAACTTATATATTGCCAATTTGAAAATCCGAGACTAAAAACTGGATTTGACTGGCGAGGGCCTTTTTCATCAACCAATTACACAGGAGCTTGGCCCGATTTTCCAAATGATGGTCCATATATATATGTATTATAGTGTCCCTTGACACTATAATACATATATATATGGACCATCATTTGGAAAATCGTGCCAAGCCCCTGTGACCAATTATATAGGTGACTTTCCAATCTCAAACCAACCGGAGTGTATACGAGTTACCTCCCCTCGCACAAACCAGGCATGAAGCGTAATAACTCAATAATGAAACAGGTCATTGTCTATGATTTTGAACTTTTGTCTATTATTTATCTATCTTAAGCAGATTTCTTCAAACATATAGAATCATAATACTTAATTACAAATAAACACTTCGCATAAGGAGATTTATATACTTTTTTTTCGGTCCCATTTAGAATTTATCGAGATTAATCGTAGGAATAAGCGACAATTCATTCCCCTTAGAGTTCCGAAGGAATTTTCCCTCGCCCAAGTCGGCGATCGTAGCTAGAGATGGCTTGGTTTTGCACAGCACCTAAAACTTAAATGGTAACAGTTTTTACATTATTTCGATTATTGTAACTTTGGTCTGTTATCATTTAAGAGCGTAAGAATTGAACCAGTAATTTAACCAGTAATTTCATTGGTGGAGGGGGTTTGTAGCTATTTCCCTGAGTAAATAACATGAAATGAGTACTTTCTATTTACGATTATAAATAGTTAGGCCTTGAGATTTTGAAATCAAAAATATACACTCCTACTAAAAATAAAATGACGTAAGATTCCAGGTGTAAAAGGGCGGGAATTCCCCCATATGAGGATTCACCAGTCAACTGTCAACATCAGGGTTACTGACTTTCAAGTACTGATGTTCTCTTATATATGCCATTAAATCTATTCAATAACATCATTTTTCATAAAGCAAAAACACCAAGCTTTAATTTCATATAAAGTTCACATCATTCAAAATTCAAATGATCGATTGAGGGAATAGATACACTGGTAATAACATATAGTAAAATAATCAGTTGTGTAAGACCTTAACCAATACTTAACGAATATAACCGATGGTGTATGAATAACGCCCGAGGACTTCCGATTGAGGACTAAGGCGACTATACAAACTGTACACTGTTTTTTATTGGTGTGTTTCAGAGCGCAGTTGTCAGCCGTCAATGGAAAATCAATAAAGACAAAATTGTAGTGAGGTGGTACAAACCTAAAAACGAAACCAGGAAACTGTTCTTCAGGTATTATGTCATATTTTTCATTTTAAGCACAATTGGGGAAAAAAACAGTGAATTGAAATCGTGGATTGCGATTGGTTTATTCCGTGCCACAAAAGACATGGTTTCCAACATTAACTTAATTTCAATAATTTCAATAGATAAATGCAATTTTGCCTACAACTTAATGTTAAAATTTGTAATAAATCTGTATCCTATATAAACCATATAATGATTATCATGGAAACCAAATTATAAAAAGAATCTAGATTTGGTCTATAATTCTGAGGAAAATTCAGAAATAATAGATTGGTCCACATACCACTTTCTTATAGAATATTGTTTGTTTACATATTTCGATTATTAACGTACAAATAATAAACAAGCGTAACCCATTAAATCCAAATAACATTTTGTCAAAAAAAAAAAAAAAAAAAAAATCAATAAATAAGATAAAAATCAATCTCTTGAAACATTGTTAGTTCATTTTCTTCTTCTTTCCACAGAGCATCCATTGTAGCCAATGTCAACTTATTCTGGATGGAAACTTTTTCCGACAGTATCCGATCGCTTGGCAACAGCAAAGCCGGACAGGTGTGTCCGGTAAGGTTGATGGCTCAGACAGGGGGCGCCACGTCCAACTCACGTCATTTGCTGTTAATTACCGCCATGCTTATTTACAAATTAATATTTCATGATTGAACATTGGTCATATCAGAATAAGTATATCTTAAGGACACAGAATAAATGATACCTTTATGAATAGTTACACATTTAAAATGCGACGTAAATTGATATGAAAATATGTTTTGTAAAGAAAGGCGAAAGCGAAAAACGGGTGTCTATTAGTTTGTTCTTTCTTTCCTAAAAGTATAAGTAAATAACTGCTTATTTGACTTGTTCTTTGACTCTTGATCTAAAGATTGCGAAATGTATGGGCTACATTTCATATAAGAACATGAAGGATAATATTATTATACGCGATTTTTATGTAAAATTATATAGATAATAACAGTTGTTTTGCGTATGACGTATGTTTTCAGATATGTTAAGTGGCTGTGTACATATGTATATGTTTCATAAAATAATCAATGTTCACGCACATGGTTGTTATATGTTTTGTTACACTAAAGACCCACCTTAAACAAATAAGCATATAGATTGCAAATCCTTGGGAAATAATGTTGATATAAGCCATTGGTACGAGATTGACTACAAGGAATGTTCGCGAAATAGTTTTCTCCTATTAATCACCAAATATGCAGCACGCCAGTATTGGCATGACATGTATACGTAACGCTACCATGGCCGATAGCGGCCGACAAAACACTCCTATAAGTAAAAAGTGTTTTGTCTGACATTTTGTCAATTCACTAGGAGACAGTTTACACATTTTGTAAAAAAAAAGTGAACTGTCATGACACTTTGTCAATTCATGCGGGCAGTTTACATTTTTACTTTCATTGAAAGCAAACTGATCGCAAACCATTTGTTTACATGTTATCCTTACTTATCATGATAACTGTTGAATAGGTTATATATAACGAATCGTAAATCAGCTTAAGAGTATATTATATGCTATAACTCCATGCAATTGAGGGTGTATGCCATACCATATCATTGTCATCCGTAATTATTGAGAAGCATTTCTGCAAGTTTGGTATACATGTATATACTTTAAATCGCCAATAACGGGGAATTCATCTTATAAACAGTGATATTGGTTTAAGATATAGCTGTGCACGAGTTTATACCGTAAATATGTCTATAAACAGTTAAATAGGTTTAAGATATAGTTATCCACGAGTCAATACCGTAAAAATCTAAGATACGCAAAGGTCAACAGAGTGCATGAGAACAACACACCTAGCGGTGTATTTTCCTCATAATATAATCTTACAACTCCCAACCCCCATCCCCCCCCCCCCCCTCCGCCCCGCCCACCTTAACTTCCCAGATGATTATTTTGTGAAAGAAAGTAAAATCTTTTTAATTATGTTTTAATGATAATGTCATTGTCTTCAAATAACTATAATTCTTTCATACGGAATTTCCCATAACTTCTCTATTTGGCGGCTATGTCGTATGCGTATATTTGCCTTTATCACTTATCGAACGTAAGGCATTGTTCTCAGCTCTGGAGTCTCGTAATATAATCCTATACCCCCACCCAGCCTACCTTTACTGTAACTACCTCCTCTCCTCTGTTTATTTTGTGAAAGTAAAAATGTTAAGTGCCCGCATGAATTGACAAAGTGTCATGACAGTTCACTTTTTTTTTTACAAAATGTGTAAACTGTCTCCTAGTGAATTGACAAAGTGTCAGACAGAACACTTTTTACACTTGAATTTTTCATTTAATTTTCTATGATACAAACAATGTACATTGTTGATCATTATTGTAATTTTATAAAGATAGAAGTTATGTAAAAATGTTGGAAATGTGATTAAATTGGTACAGGCCGTTGCGTGGTGAACAGCTTAAGAGTGTTCTTTAGAGAATATTTACGTTTACGTGACAATGGTGGTGACGGGGAATTAGTTGTTTGTCTGGTACGGAAAATTCTTAGTCTCAAAGTAGCTGTTCTCTTTATTGGCGACTTGTTCAAAAGTAACAATAAACACCACGGACACAAAGCGTTAAGATTTCAAAAAAAAACTTCCCTATAGCAATCAGATTCTTCTTTACAAATTTCTTTTGTCAAAGTTTCATTAATTAACCAAAAATATCTAATCCAACTGAATGGTCAGTAGGTGACCTGTTAATGATCGGTTTGGACATGTTAGAAATACCTCCATGTTCGCTGCACTATTGTGACGTAACTCAACTGTTTCCAGATCCCTTAATTGCTGACTCGGTGAAAACATTTCTTGTGAAAAAAATCCTAACAAGAAATACCAAACAGACTTATACGAGCTTGGGGCACCCGGGGTCGAAATGATGAATAATAGTTTTTAGTTTATGTTTGTTTAACACTGACATGTTGAATATCTTATTTAGGACATCTTAACTTGTAAAGAAAACATTCTATAATCCTGATACTAAGTAGCGACTTTGGGGAAAAACAGAGTAATTATATGATTATCTCTTTGAGAAAAATATAGAGATCTGGATTATCTAAAATTCCTATTTTTATATACGTAAATGACAGAGTTATTCACACTGCGACATACAATACTATATAGTTGTGATTATTCGCAGGGAATTAAATTTCGCTTTATTCATTATCATTTGATATATCGCAAGAATATAAAGGATGTTTGTAATGCGTGGTTTCGTGAAATTTGATTCCCGTGAACTAGGTCCGACCGGCACAACCACGAAATACTAGCCCCGTGAAATATAATAATTATACTGTACTCGTCAATTCGATGTGTGCTTTTTAATGTTAACATACAAAGTAAACTTTTTTCTCTCTCTCCCTTTCTTAATAATTTTGCAGGGGCGTAGCTGGACCAATGGAATGTGTAAATCTATTCGAGGGGTTCGGGGGCCGCTTAGCAACCCCCCCCCCCCCCCCCCCCCCCCACCCTTTATACAACTTTATAGAATTGGAAACAAGGGATTGATAGTAATCGACAAAGTATGACGTGTTTAATAATCCGGAATGTACCAGGCTGTATCTTTTAAAGTACATTGTACATATGGTAGACTAGTTACTAATTTGGTTATTGAATACAGGAATTTAATGTTATGATTTTTACTTACATTTAATTCGATGGTTACTTGAAATATTGACACGACACACACGGCAGGAACTTGTGCGTGTTAGCCAGGACTTTTTTCTTATGGCCGCTACGCCCTTGTTTTGCCCTCTGTTTTAATGAAAGGGAGATCAGTGTTATTGGCTTAGACACACGCTCAAATTCCATTGACTAATCGTGACATTACAGAAAAATCTTACTTCCTTGTATAGTAAAACTATATTTCTTTGTAAATTCTACGGAACAAACGCCTTATGTTCTTAACTGCCTAGCAACGTAACATTACAGAACTGCCTAGCAACGTATAACATTACCCAACTCCCTAGCAACGTAACATAACAGAACTGCCTAGCAACGTATAACATTACCGAACTGCCTAACAACGTATAACATTACCGAACTGCCTAGTAACGTATAACATAACCGAACTACCTAGCAACGTATAACATAACAGAACTGCCTAGCAACGTATAACATTACCGAACTGCCTAGCAACGTAACATGACATCACGATGAAGTTATTTAATACAGGCTACATGCAAAAACCATTCAACAATTAAAAATTACTATTCATTCTTATTAGTTATTTGATTCATATATTATCAATGAACTATCAAAAAGTGAAAATGGTCAAAGTATGAATATACCCTATACTAGATGAAGAAATGGAAAAGATCAACACCGGCATCTCCCATCTGAGGGAAACGGATGATGACACCTTATACGTTTATAAAAGATTAAAAAAAAAATAATAATAATTAAAGAAGAATATGCTTTTAACAGACATGTGCATATTACCACGCGTATATTGAGGGATTGATATTTTCTACATGGGTGAACGAACGTGAATGATATGTGTAGGTGCGCGCGTGCATGAGACCGTCAGAGCTGACGCGAAGGTGGAAGTGATAACATCAGTGAATATTTTCATACGTGTGTATTAAAGAGATGAAATATACTTGTGGCCGGATAGATTATGTTTGTAATGTAATGTCTTAGAGTTTAAGCCTTGCTAATATTCCCAGGCCTATATTTTACAGATTTTAGAGCCAATTTGAAACAATATAGTGCATCGCAATGATGTGTTTGCGATAACTATTTATTATGGATATTTTAAACGACGAATGCGTTCATCACAAAAGAAGACCTTGAGCATTTTGTAGGTCATTTTTTTGTTCACGCCAACCCTTCCAATTATAGAATTAAGTGTGAGAAACTTAAACGTATTGTTCACGCCGACCAACCCACGGAATGGGTACATCTGATTGGTTCTTGGGCTTGTATATCATTCTTTCGGCGAGCTATGTGATGTTTAACCTTATGTATTGTATTTCAATGCCCTTTTAAAAGACATAAATAACATAACTTTAGAATGTCAAAACAACTTCAGACTTGCCGGTAACTGTATCGGATAACAACCAGCACCCGTTGTGACAAAACAGACCCAATATAGTAATTCTAAGATATCAACTCATAGCGTAGCGGTTATGAAAGATGTCCTCATCTCGCTGCTTATTTATCATTTCAACTGAGCATTTCTTTCTTGAAACGGAGACTGTACGTCTTTACAAATTTTATCATAAAAGTTTACATACCTAAGAAATGAACTTTGACTCCGATACAGAGCCTAATCGGAGAAACTGTGTGTATACGAAGGAATTTGTTTTAAAGAACCGCTTGACTTCCTATCACGTAAAAAAAATGTTCAGTTTATAACCAGACTTATGGTAAAGCTAGTCAGAAGATTTATATGATTTTATTTGATCTTCTGACATCCTATAAATTGCATTATATATACATCTCTAAGTTAATGATACGTGTAGTGTTTCATGATCTATACATATACATGTATATCCAACACTCCTTAGTTAAACTTACATAAGTAATGCGTTTTAATTCGTACTATAATGTGTACTTTGATGCATGATTAACTAAAATGAAATATGTTGCGACTGCATCATAAAATCTACTGACTCGGCTAAAATAATGACACTAAGAAGACACCTATCTTTATTGACCCCGCCGTAGCATATATATATCCATGCCCTCGTGAAGAAACCATAAAAATGTTATGCGCAGATAGTTGTAACGATGAATTCTGGGTAAAAACAAATTTACACTAATTTCGTCTCCTTTTGGCGACGAAGTTATTTTGACGGATAGAATCGCTAAGCACCCCACAAAGATGTTGAGTGAGTGCAGACTTACAGATGGAGTGATCACTATATGACGACTATATGACTATCTGGCGGAGCTCTAATTTGTTGTAAAAAATACTTCAGTACAACATTAACTTTTTTTTATTACTTTGTCTATTCAATTAATCTATTTCAGGCGAAAAGGATAAAATTACAAGTCATCGAGCAACGAAGCTTAATGCAAAATTGTATCATCACTATTTACCGCATTCGTAACCAATAACAAATACCACAGGTGTCTCCTAATTATGTCAAAATGTCATACGTTTAAAAAGTGGGACACTTTATAATTGTGGGTTAAAACTACCGGGCAAACGTCACAGTGCATTAGTAATTTGATACGTAGATCACATGATAGACATATGAAGCTATAAAAGTCGGATATTAAGTTGGCTTTTGATTTATATCGTGCCAAAATAAAGCATATTTAAATGTCCCTGTTTAATTAATATGTCCAATTATAGCTACTTTAAGAAAACAAATTAAAAGAACCAAAAATCACCAAATCAGTAATACATTTTTTTCACTTTGACACATTTAAAAATAAGGTAATTGTTCAATTAGGATGAATCTGTAAGCTTCCACGAGGTTTGTCGTTACCCTTGTGTTGGACAGAAAGTCCCCGAGGTTTGTCGTTACTTCTGTTGGACAGAAAGTCCCCGAGGTTTGTCGTTATCCTTGTGGTGGACAGAAAGTCCCCGAGGTTTGTCGTTACCCTTGTGTTGGACAGAAAGTCCCCGATGTCGTTACCCTTATGTTGGACAGAAAGTCCCCGAGGTTTGTCGTTACCCCTGTGGTGGACAGAAAGTCCCCGAGGTTTGTCGTTACTTCTATTGGACAGAAAGTCCCCGAGGTTTATCGTTATCTTTCTGTTGGACAGAAAGTCCCCGAGGTTTGTCGTTACCCTTCTGTTGGACAGAAAGCCCCCGAGGTTTGTCGTTACCTTTCTGTTGGACAGAAAGTCCCCGAGGTTTGTCGTTACCCTTGTGTTGGACAGAAAGTCCCCGAGGTTTGTCGTTACCCTTGTGTTGGACAGAAAGTCCCCGAGGTTTGTCGTTACCCTTCTGTTGGACAGAAAGTCCCCGAGGTTTGTCGTTACCCCTGTGTTGGACAGAAAGTCCCCGAGGTTTGTCGTTACCCTTGTGTTGGACAGAAAGTCCCCGAGATTTGTCGTTACCCTTGTGTTGGACAGAAAGTCCCCGAGGTTTGTCGTTACCCTTCTGTTGGACAGAAAGTCCTTTAGGTTTGTCGTTACTCTTCTGTTGGACGGAAAGTACCTTAGGTTTGTCGTTACCCCTGTAGTGGACAGAAAGTCCCCGAGGTTTGTCGTTACCCTTCTGTTGGACAGAAAGTCCCTTAGGTTTGTCGTTACCCTTGTGTTGGACAGAAAGTCCTTTAGGTTTGTCGTTACTCTTCTGTTGGACAGAAAGTCCCCGAGGTTTGTCGTTACCCTTCTGTTGGACAGAAAGTCCTTTAGGTTTGTCGTTACTCTTCTGTTGGACGGAAAGTACCTTAGGTTTGTCGTTACCCCTGTAGTGGACAGAAAGTCCCCGAGGTTTGTCGTTACCCTTCTGTTGGACAGAAAGTCCCTTAGGTTTGTCGTTACCCTTGTGTTGGACGGAAAGTACCTTAGGTTTGTCGTTACCCTTCTGTTGGACAGAAAGTCCCTGAGGTTTGTCGTTAAATAACTGTTGGACAGAGAGTTCCCGAGGTTTGTCGTTACCCCTGTGTTGGACAGAAAGTCCCCGAGGTTTGTCGTTACCCTTGTGTTGGACAGAAGTCCACGAGGTTTGTCGTTACCCTTGTGTTGGACAGAAAGTCCCCGAGGTTTGTCGTTACCCTTCTGTTGGACAGAAAGTCCCCGAGGTTTGTCGTTACCCCTGTGGTGGACAGAAAGCCCCCGAGGTTTGTCGTTACCCTTCTGTTGGACAGAAAGTCCCCGAGGTTTGTCGTTACCCTGCTGGTGGACAGAAAGTCCCCGAGGTTTGTCGTTACCCCTGTAGTGGACAGAAAGCCCCCGAGGTTTGTCGTTACCCTTCTGTTGGACAGAAAGCCCCGAAGTTTGTCGTTATCTCTCTGTTGGACAGAAAGCCCCCGAGGTTTGTCGTTATCTCTCTGTTGGACAGAAAGCCCCCGAGGTTTGTCGTTATCTCTCTGTTGGACAGAAAGTCCCCGAGGTTTGTTGTTACCCCTGTAGTGGACAGAAAGCCCCCGAGGTTTGCCGTTAAATATCTGTTGGACAGAAAGATTCCGAGGTTGATCGTTATCTCTCTGTTGGACAGAAAGTCCCCGAGGTTTGTCGTTAAATATCTGTTGGACAGAAAGTCCCGGAGGTTTGTCGTTAAACTTCTGTTGGACAGAAAGTCCCCGAGGTTTGTCGTTCAACTTCTGTTGGACAGAAATTCCCCGAGGTTTGTCGTTACCCTTGTGTTGGACAGAAGTCCACGAGGTTTGTTGTTACCCTTGTGTTGGACAGAAGTCCCTTAGGTTTGTCGTTACCCCTGTAGTGGACAGAAAGTCCCCGAGGTTTGTCGTTAAATATCTGTTGGACAGAAAGTCCCCGAGGTTTGTCGTTAGACTTCTGTTGGACAGAAATTCCCCGAGGTTTGTCGTTACCCTTGTGTTGGACAGAAGTCCACGAGGTTTGTTGTTACCCCTGTAGTGGACAGAAAGCCCCCGAGGTTTGTCGTTAAATATCTGTTGGACAGAAAGATTCCGAGGTTGATCGTTATCTCTCTGTTGGACAGAAAGTCCCCGAGGTTTGTCGTTAAATATCTGTTGGACAGAAAGTCCCGGAGGTTTGTCGTTAAACTTCTGTTGGACAGAAAGTCCCCGAGGTTTGTCGTTCAACTTCTGTTGGACAGAAATTCCCCGAGGTTTGTCGTTACCCTTGTGTTGGACAGAAGTCCACGAGGTTTGTTGTTACCCTTGTGTTGGACAGAAGTCCCTTAGGTTTGTCGTTACCCCTGTAGTGGACAGAAAGTCCCTTAGGTTTGTCGTTAAATATCTGTTGGACAGAAAGTCCCCGAGGTTTGTCGTTAAACTTCTGTTGGACAGAAATTCCCCGAGGTTTGTCGTTACCCTTGTGTTGGACAGAAGTCCACGAGGTTTGTCGTTACCCTTGTGTTGGACAGAAAGTCCCCGAGGTTTGTCGTTACCCCTGTAGTGGACAGAAAGTCCACGAGGTTTGTCGTTACCCTTCTGTTGGACAGAAAGTCCCCGAGGGTTGTCGTTACCCTTGTGTTGGACAGAAAGTCCCTGAGGTTTGTCGTTACCCTTCTGTTGGACAGAAAGTCCCCGAGGTTTGTCGTTACCCCTGTAGTGGACAGAAAGTCCCCGAGGTTTGTCGTTAAATATCTGTTAGACAGAAAGATTCCGAGGTTGATCGTTATCTCTCTGTTGGACAGAAAGTCCCCGAGGTTTGTCGTTAAATATCTGGTGGACAGAAAGTCCCCGAGGTTTGTCGTTACCCTTGTGTTTGACAGAAGTCCACGAGGTTTGTCGTTACCCTTGTGTTGGACAGAAGTCCCCGAGGTTTGTCGTTACCTTTCTGGTGGACACAAAGTCCCCGAGGTTTGTCGTTACCCTTGTGTTGGACAGAAGTCCCCGAGGTTTGTCGTTACCCTTGTGTTGGACAGAAGTCCACGAGGTTTGCCGTTACCCTGCCTTCCCATGGAAAATTTTAGAAAAACCATGACCAGGTAGTGGAGTGCGCGTTTCTGTACTACAAATGATATCCATATAGGTGACAAATCTTTGATGATTAGTACATGACTTTTACATTATTTAAGGAGACAGAAAAGTATCAAAACATCAGGGAATACCGAACATAGTAATTAGTATCTAAGTGTTCAGCGGTTTTCACTTTGCATTTTCAGATGTGAATCCCTAGCACACCCTGACAAATGTTCTAACAAAAGTAATTAATAGAAAACTGATACCTGTTGCATGGTTATCTAAAAATCTCGGAATGCACGAAAAAATAAATACGTCAATTTTACAAAAAAAAGATTCCCTGATGGATTTCTAATTTCAAACGCCCCTTTCAAATACTCTACATGTAGCTTCACTAATACAATCACGGTATGTAATTATATACATGTAGTTATACGCAATCGCTTGCTTTTCATATTTGAATTGAATCTTTTTTTTATCTATGACGACAATTAGTGGCTAGATATAGAAATTTCACTGCTGCAACATCATGTTTCAGTCTTTGACGCATGTTATAAATGTATACTTACGTAGATAAATATTTAGAACGCAATCTTTATTTCCATGACGTTGATATTTCTCTCCTAACTGAGGTATCGCTTGCATTCAGTTTAAAATTAATTTTAAATTTCAAAGCTGTTGTATATGTAATGAGTATTCACCTGTTTTCTGACGTAAACAGGTGTTTCTTTTACACAAGAACAAACGAGGGACAGCGGTGTCATATTTCTCAATATACGTAATTAAAAAATATCTTGTCACGGAACACCACTCTTTGGAGCTGGTCATGTGTAAAGTATAATGTCGAAACTTCCATTTCTGAAATCAAGACAAGTCATCCTCTGTGTAACTAGTGAACAGGAAAACAGTACATTCAGGACGGTTACACATTCCCTGTTGTCCTGGAGAAGTTCCTGCTTCAGATAACAGTTTACAAAAAACATCTACGTACAACACAGTGAACACTTAACAAATGTTGCCAATACTTCAGTAATAATCTCTACTAATTTATCCAACACATAACTATCGTATTAGCTTAAAGTGCATAGGGCATAGTCATTTTAACAAATACACAGCCACCGTAACCAACACAAAACTACCTTAACCAATACATAACCACCGTAACCAATTTATAACCATATTAACCAATACATAACCACGTTAACCAATATATAACCACCTAATCCAGTACCTAGTCACAGCAATCAACGCTACGTATATAGCCGCTATATCTAACTTTATAATCAACTATTCTAACCAATTCCTAACCACCTCAAGCAATACTTAACTACCTTAACCAATTCCTAACCACCTCAAGCAATACCTAACTACCTTAACCAACTCCTAACCACCTCAAGCAATACTAAACTACCTTAACCAACTCCTAACCACCTCAAGCAATACTTAACTTACCTTAACCAATTCCTAACCACCTCAAGCAATACTTAACTACCTTAACCAATTCATAACCACCTCAAGCAATACTTAACTACCTTAACCAATTCATAACCACCTTAAACAACACCTAACTACCTTAACCAACTCCTAACCACCTCAAGCAATACCTAACTACCTTAACCAATTCCTAACCACCTCAAGCAATACCTTACTACCTTAACCAATTCCTAACCACCTCAAGCAATACTTAACTATCTTAACCAACTCCTAACCACCTCAAGCAATACCTAACTACCTTAACCAATTCCTAACCACCTCAAGCAATACTTTACTACCTTAACCAATTCCTAACCACCTCAAGCAATACTTAACTACCTTAACCATCTCCTAACCACCTCAAGCAATACCTAACTTCCTTAACCAATTCCTAACCACCTCAAGCAATACCTAACTACCTTAACCAACTCCTAACCACCTCAAGCAATACTTAACTACCTTAACCAACTCCTAACCACCTCAAGCAATACTTAACTACCTTAACCAATTCCTAACCACCTCAAGCAATACCTTACTACCTTAACCAATTCCTAACCATCTCAAGCAATACTTAACTACCTTAACCAACTCCTAACTACCTCAAGCAATACTTAACTACCTTAACCAATTCCTAACTACCTCAAGCAATACCTAACTACCTTAACCAACTCCTAACCACCTCAAGTAATACCTTACTACCTTAACCAATTCCTAACCACCTCAAGCAATACCTAACTACCTTAACCAATTCCTAACCACCTCAAGCAATACTTAACTACATTAACAAACTCCTAACCACCCCAAGCAATACTAAACTACCTTAACCAACTCTTAACCACCTCAAGCAATACTTAACTACCTTAACCAACTCCTAACCACCTCAAGCAATACTTAACTACCTTAACCAATTCCTAACCACCTCAAGCAATACCTTACTACCTTAACCAATTCCTAACCACCTCAAGCAATACTTAACTACCTTAACCAATTCCTAACCACCTCAAGCAATACCTTACTACCTTAACCAATTCCTAACCACCTCAAGCAATACTTAACTACCTTAACCAATTCCTAACCACCTCAAGCAATACCTAACTATCTTAACCAATTCCTAACCACCTCAAACAATACCTTACTACATTTACCAGCTCCAAATGAACACACATAATAGGCACTACCTTCACCAGATCGTAACCACCATAAGCAATACCTAACTACCTTAACTAACTCCAAACCATCATAAAGCAATACCTTACCCCCCTTAACTAGCTCTTAACCATGTAAAGCAATACCTAACCTCCTTAACTAGCTCTTAACCATGTAAAGCAATACTTAACTACATTAACCAAATCCAAACCACCATAAAGCAATTCCTAACCGTTACCTTAACCCGCTCCTAGCCATCACACGTAATACATTATTACCTTAACCAGATCTGAATCACCTAAAGCGATACCTAGCTACCTTAACCAACTCCTAACCACCTCAAGCAATACCTAACTACCTCAACCAGATCTTAACCAACTAAAGTAATGCCCTATTTCTTAAACCAATTCCTAACCATCATAAGCAATACCATATTACCTTAACTATGTCCTTACCATAATAAGCAACACTTTACTAACATAACCTTTTAATTCGAAAGCTAACAACATTAAGTGATATATATATAAACCACAAAAATATCCTTCCGAACACAATCGACATTGATATACTACCAACGGATCACGTATCCAATGGCAACCGATATCTACATGACGTCATGATTTTTGCTACCATTGTCAGTGACTACAAACCGGAAACTTCTAATCTCTATCATGGAATATATGCACTACCTAATATATCTAAAATGGTGGATAACATAAGTTGATAATAATTTCAATTTCATATAAGGTTTTCGAAACGAGTCTATGTATATATTTTTTCTTTTTGATCATTTTGCGAAACGAGACGCATGCTTTTTTTAATACCCCACTGGCTTCATTGATCTCAAACATACCGGAAATAGCCAAACACATTATTGGAATATCCTAGTATTTAAAATAAGGTAAAGATTAAATGTACTACCTTGATTTTTGGTGAGAACAGCAATGCCTACCTCGGTCCTTTTAACATTTTTAACTTAATCATCAGTTATACTAGAGACGTCAATTGGGTATATCAAGATTACAAAATAGTTTCTTTTTTGTCCTTCAAAGAGAGGTTAGAATTAACGACTTTCGGTCTAGCCAGTCTATATATAGATGTATAGTAAAACCTCTATCGCTTATATAACAATATTACCACAATTAACGAGTCAGTAGGTACATTTTTCCAGACAGAAAAGCTAGTTATGCTAGTTATTTTCCCATGGAAAATTTTAGAAAAACCATGACCAGGTAGTGGAGTGCGCGTTTCTGTACTACAAATGATATCCATATAGGTGACAAATCTTTGATGATTAGTACATGACTTTTACATTATTTAAGGAGACAGAAAAGTATCAAAACATCAGGGAATACCGAACATAGTAATTAGTATCTAAGTGTTCAGCGGTTTTCACTTTGCATTTTCAGATGTGAATCCCTAGCACACCATGAACAATGTTCTAACCAAAGTAATTAATAGAAAACTGATACCTGTTGGTTATCTAAAAATCTCGGAATGCACGAAAAAATAAATACGTCAATTTTGCAAAAAAAGATTCCCTGATGAATTTCTAATTTCAAACGCCCCTTTCAAATACTCTAGCTTCACTAATACAATCACGGTATGTAATTATATAGTTATACGCAATCGCTTGCTTTTCATATTTGAATTGATTCTTTTTTCTATCTATGACGACAATTAGTGGCTAGATATAGAAAACTCACTGCTGCAACATCATGTTTCAGTCTTTGACGCATGTTATAAATGTATACTTACGCAGATAAATATTTAGAACGCAATCTTTATTTCCATGACGTTGATATTTCTCTCCTAACTGAGGTATCGCTTGCATTCAGTTTAAAATTAATTTTAAATTTCAAAGCTGTTGTATATGTAATGAGTATTCACCTGTTTTCTGACGTAAACAGGTGTTTCTTTTACACAAGAACAAACGAGGGACAGCGGTGTCATATTTCTCAATATACTTAATTAAAAAATATCTTGTCACGGAACACCACTCTTTGGAGCTGGTCATGTGTAAAGTATAATGTCGAAACTTCCATTTCTGAAATCAAGACAAGTCATCCTCTGTGTAACTAGTGAACAGGAAAACAGTACATTCAGGACGGTTACACATTCCCTGTTGTCCTGGAGAAGTTCCTGCTTCAGATTACAGTTTACAAAAAACATCTACGTACAACACAGTGAACACTTAACAAATGTTGCCAATACTTCAGTAATAATCTCTACTAATTTATCCAACACATAACTATCGTATTAGCTTAAAGTGCATAGGGCATAGTCATCTTAACAAATACACAGCCACCGTAACCAACACAAAACTACCTTAACCAATACATAACCACCGTAACCAATTTATAACCATATTAACCAATACAAAACCACGTTAACCAATATATAACCACCTTATCCAGTACCTAGTCACAGCAATCAACGCTACGTATATAGCCGCTATATCTAACTTTATAATCAACTATGCTAACCAATTCCTAACCACCTCAAGCAATACTTAACTACCTTAACCAATTCCTAACCACCTCAAGCAATACCTAACTACCGTGACCAACTCCTAACCACCTCAAGCAATACTTAACTACCTTAACCAACTCCTAACCACCTCAAGCAATACTTAACTACCTTAACCAATTCCTAACCACCTCAAACAATACCTAACTACCTTAACCAATTCCTAACCACCTCAAGCAATACCTAACTACCGTAACCAACTCCTAACCACCTCAAGCAATACTTAACTACCTTAACCAATTCCTAACCACCTCAAGCAATACCTAACTATCTTACCCAATTCCTAACCACCTCAAACAATACCTTACTACATTTACCAACTCCAAACGAACACACATAATAGCAACTACCTTCACCAGATCGTAACCACCTCAAGCAATACCTAACTACCTTAACCAACTCCTAACCACCTCAAGCAATACTTAACTACCTTAGCCTATTCATAACCACCTCAAACAATACCTAAATACCTTAACCAATTCCTAACCACCTCAAGCAATACTTTACTACCTTAACCAATTCCTAACCACCTCAAGCAATACTTACCTACCTTAACCAACTCCTAACCACCTCAAGCAATACTTAACTACCTTAACCAATTCCTAACCACCTCAAGCAATACTTAACTACCTTAACCAATTCCTAACCACCTCAAACAATACCTAACTACCTTAACCAATTCCTAACCACCCTAAGCAATACTTAACTACCTTAACCAATTCCTAACCACCTCAAGCAATACCTAACTACCGTGACCAACTCCTAACCACCTCAAGCAATACTTAACTACCTTAACCAATTCCTAACCACCTCAAGCAATACTTAACTACCTTAACCAACTCCTAACCACCTCAAGCAATACTTAACTACCTTAACCAATTCCTAACCACCTCAAACAATACCTTACTACCTTAACCAATTCCTAACCACCTCAAACAATACCTAACTACCTTAACCAATTCCTAACCACCTCAAACAATACCTAACTACCTTAACCAATTCCTAACCACCTCAAGTAATACTTAACTACCTTAACCAACTCATAACCACCTCAAGCAATACTTAACTACCTTAACCAACTCTTAACCACCTCAAGAAACACTTAACTACCTTAACCAATTCCTAACCTCCTCAAACAATACCTTACTACATTTACCAACTCCAAACGAACACACATAATAGCAACTACCTTCACCAGATCGTAACCACCTCAAGCAATACCTAACTACCTTAACCAACTCCTAACCACCTCAAGCAATACTTAACTACCTTAACCTATTCATAACCACCTCAAACAATACCTAAATACCTTAACCAATTCCTAACCACCTCAAGCAATACTTTACTACCTTAACCAATTCCTAACCACCTCAAGCAATACTTACCTACCTTAACCAACTCCTAACCACCTCAAGCAATACTTAACTACCTTAACCAATTCCTAACCACCTCAAGCAATACTTAACTACCTTAACCAATTCCTAACCACCTCAAACAATACCTAACTACCTTAACCAATTCCTAACCACCCTAAGCAATACTTAACTACCTTAACCAATTCCTAACCACCTCAAGCAATACCTAACTACCGTGACCAACTCCTAACCACCTCAAGCAATACTTAACTACCTTAACCAATTCCTAACCACCTCAAGCAATACTTAACTACCTTAACCAACTCCTAACCACCTCAAGCAATACTTAACTACCTTAACCAATTCCTAACCACCTCAAACAATACCTTACTACCTTAACCAATTCCTAACCACCTCAAACAATACCTAACTACCTTAACCAATTCCTAACCACCTCAAACAATACCTAACTACCTTAACCAATTCCTAACCACCTCAAGTAATACTTAACTACCTTAACCAACTCATAACCACCTCAAGCAATACTTAACTACCTTAACCAACTCTTAACCACCTCAAGAAACACTTAACTACCTTAACCAATTCCTAACCTCCTCAAACAATACCTTACTACATTTACCAACTCCAAACGAACACACATAATAGCAACTACCTTCACCAGATCGTAACCACCTCAAGCAATACCTAACTACCTTAACCAACTCCTAACCACCTCAAGCAATACTTAACTACCTTAACCTATTCATAACCACCTCAAACAATACCTAAATACCTTAACCAATTCCTAACCACCTCAAGCAATACTTTACTACCTTAACCAATTCCTAACCACCTCAAGCAATACTTACCTACCTTAACCAACTCCTAACCACCTCAAGCAATACTTAACTACCTTAACCAATTCCTAACCACCTCAAGCAATACCTAACTACCTTAACCAATTCCTAACCACCTCAAGCAATACTTTACTACCTTAACCAATTCCTAACCACCTCAAGCAATACTTAACTACCTTAACCAACTCCTAACCACCTCAAGCAATACTTAACTACCTTAACCAACTCCTAACCACCTCAAGCAATACCTAACTACCTTAACCAACTTCTAACCACCTCAAGCAATACTTAACTACCTTAACCAATTCCTAACCACCTCAAGCAATACTTACCTACCTTAACCAACTCCTAACCACCTCAAGCAATACTTAACTACCTTAACCAATTCCTAACCACCTCAAGCAATACCTAACTACCTTAACCAACTCCTAACCACCTCAAGCAATACTTAACTACCTTAACGAACTCCTAACCACCTCAAGCAATACTTAACTACCTTAACCAATTCCTAACCACCTCAAGCAGTACCTTACTACATTAACCAATTCCTAACCACTTCAAGCAATACTTAACTACCTTAACCAACTCCTAACCACCTCAAGCAATACTTAACTACCTTAACCTATTCATAACCACCTCAAACAATACCTAAATACCTTAACCAATTCCTAACCACCTCAAGCAATACTTTACTACCTTAACCAATTCCTAACCACCTCAAGCAATACTTAACTACCTTAACCAACTCCTTACCACCTCAAGCAATACTTAACTACCTTAACCAATTCCTAACCACCTCAAGCAATACCTAACTACCTTAACCAACTCCTAACCACCTCAAGCAATACTTAACTACCTTAACCAATTCCTAACCACCTCAAGCAATACCTTACTACATTAACCAATTCCTAACCACTTCAAGCAATACTTAACTACCTTAACCAACTACTAACCACCTCAAGCAATACCTAACTACCTTAACCAACTCCTAACCACCTCAAGCAATACTTAACTACCTTAACCAATTCCTAACCACCTCAAGCAATACTTAACTACCTTAACCAACTCCTAACCACCCTAAGCAATACTTAACTACCTTAACCAACTCCTAACCACCTCAAGCAATACTTAACTACCTTAACCAATTCCTAACCACCTCAAGCAATACCTAACTACTTTAACCAACTCCTAACCACCCTAAGCAATACTTAACTACCTTAACCAACTCCTAACCACCTTAAGCAATACTTAACTACCTTAACTAACTCCAAACCATCATAAAGCAATACCTAACCTCCTTAACTAGCTCTTAACCATGTAAAGCAATACTTAACTACATTAACCAACTCCTAACCACCCTAAGCAATACTTAACTACCTTAACCAACTCCTAACCACCTTAAGCAATACTTAACTACCTTAACTAACTCCAAACCATCATAAAGCAATACCTAACCTCCTTAACTAGCTCTTAACCATGTAAAGCAATACCTAACCTCCTTAACTAGCTCTTAACCATGTAAAGCAATACCTAACTACATTAACCAAATCCAAACCACCATGAAGCAATTCCTAACCGTTACCTTAACCCGCTCCTAGCCATCACACGTTATACATTATTACCTTAACCAGATCTGAATCACCTAAAGCAATACTTAGCTACCTTAACCAACTCCTAACCACCTCAAGCAATACCTAACTACCTCAACCAGATCTTAACCAACTAAAGTAATGCCCTATTTCTTAAACCAATTCCTAACCATCATAAGCAATACCATATTACCTTAACTATGTCCTTACCATAATAAGCAACACTTTACTACCTTAACCAAAACATAACCTTTTAATTCGAAAGCTAACAACATTAAGTGATATATATATAAACCACAAAAATATCCTTCCGAACACAATCGACATGTATCTACTACCAACGGATCACGTATCCAATGGCAACCGATATCTACATGACGTCATGATTTTTGCTACCATTGTCAGTGACCACAAACCGGAAACTTCTAATCTCTATCATGGAATATACGCACTACCTAATATATCTAAAATGGTGGATAACATAAGTTGATAATAATTTCAATTTCATATAAGGTTTTCGAAACGAGTCTATGTATATATTTTTTTCTTTTTATCATTTTGCGAAACGGGACGCATGTTTTTTTTTAATACCCCACTGGCTTCATTGATCTCAAACATACCGGAAATTGCCAAACACATTATTGGAATAATTAAATGTACTACCTTGATTTTTGGTCAGAACAGCAATGCCTACCTCGGTCCTTTTATCATTTTTAACTTAATCATCAGTTATACTAGAGACGTCAATTGGTATATCAAGATTACAAAATAGTTGTTGTATTTTAGTCTTTCAAAGAGAGGTTAGAATTAACGACTTTCGGTCCAGCCTGTCTATATATAGATGTATACGTAATACCTCTATCGCTTATATAACAATATTACCACAATTAACGAGTCAGTAGGTACATTTTTCCAGACAGAAAAGCTAGTTATGCGAGTGATACTTCAGGGAATACTGCGTAATATTGAACAATTACATTGTTTATAGTGCCAGTCATTATACACGTACCCTCACATACACCCCCTCGCTCTCAGCCACACACAGGTACCCTCACACCTCACATACACCCCCCTCTCTCTCTCTCTCTCTCTCTCAGCCACACACAGGTACCCTCACACCTCACATACACCCTCTCTCTCTCTCTCTCTCTCTCTCTCTCTCTCTCTCTCTCTCTCTCTCTCTCACACACACACACACACACGCATCTCTCTCTCTCTCACACACAAACACACACGCATCTCTCTCTCACACATACACACACACACACGCATCTCTCTCTCTCTCACACACACAAACACGCATCCTCACATGCACCCTATCTCTCTCTCTCTCTCTCTCTCTCTCTCTTTCACACACTCACACACACAAACACGCATCCTCACATGCACCCTATCTCTCTCTCTCTCTCTCTCTCTCTCTCTCTCTCTCTCTCTCTCTCTCACACACACACACACACACACACACACACACACTCTCACGCACCCTCACACTCACACACACAAGTACAATGTACATTTACACACCCTCTCTCTCACACACCCAACATACGGTACTGATACTAGGGATTTAGTCCAAACAATAAGTCGTATACCCCATGTAACACTATTCCTGTTTTGCTAACTAAGCGAAAAATAAACTCGTTATTCCGTAGTAACCCTATAATCCTTACCGTGACCCTAAAACTTAATCGACAAAACGGGGATTAAATATAAGGTTTACTAAAAAAAAACACATTAAAAGTAGAAAGGTTAAGTTTGTCCGGAAGGGGTAGCCATCTTCTGTTGTTGTTTTTTTTTTTATCTCAAAAGTCCAATCCAGGTAATTCTCAAAATCGGGACTAGACAACGGAACCACTGGGTATACCATTGAACAACTTCATATCGCACAATTAAATGAAATATTACACGGCAAAGGCATGATATCGACTGAAAACTTTCCTTTACTTCAAATTTTAACACAGCATGATTTCTTTGAAAGGAACGTGCAAAAGCATTGCAAATAAGATATCAATTCAGAAACATATACAGCTGTTTTAGTCTTTTAGAACTTGTTCGTGACGTTGGGGGCAAACGTGAGGATGTCCAACAGGGATGTAGGGGGAATCAAAATGGACATGACGAAACATTTTGACAGGTTTTAAGGTAAAAAAATAAAGGACTTGATAAAACAAAGACAGTCGTTTTGTTACGCCATTCGCCATTCATGATGTCACGTCATTGTCCATATCATGACGTCACAATCCATTTCTGACTGGCGCAACCAATGAAAATCGCTGTAGCATAAATTTCACTAGAGACATATGCAGAAATACTACACGGGCGATTTCCATTGTGACAGGTCGATTATGTGTTAAATCACATTATTTAATTATAATTGAACTTATATCTAATTTTTAAATTGATGTATAGAAAAGAAAACATTAACAGTCGCTTAGTGATGCGCGTCTGTGATATGGGGAAGATTGCTTCATACTTATTATTTTATGATATTTATCTCCTTTACTAATTGTTAAGTTTTAGAAAAAAAAACAAAAACAAAAACAAAAACAACAAAGATGGATAGTATTGCAACAGCAATACAAAGTCCCCTGCCTGAGCAAGAAGCTATTCATTTCCCATTTTTTGTTTTGAAAAATGTTTTTTCGAAAAAACCAAATGTGGGTGGGATGCACAGCTACAAGTGTACATGTTATACTGATCATGTATACCAAGTTTCGTTAAGATCGGAGTAGTACTTTAGAAGGAGTTGTCCGGACAACTGTTGCGTGACAGACAGGCAGATGGACGGCCGGACAGACAGACAGACGGGCGGACGGAGGGTAAACCTAAAGTCCCTTCCGTTTTTCAAACGGCAGGGGACTAAAAAAATATATATAACATCGCCATTAAAATCATCTAGGACGTTACCTTAATGCAAATCTTCGCTAGCCAAGGCTTCTGATTACGTTACACTAAGCGAACCCTTGGCGGATATAGTCGTGTTCAAACCGTCGCGCCCTGGAATCCCAGGGCACCCAATCAAATCGCGTTTTACACTCGGGCTTGGTTTCGCAGTAAACAAAAAATGCGGCACCCAGTACAGAGCTTCAATGTCGACTATGTCATGGCATTTTACCTAAATACAGAGACTTACAATCTTTAGGGAAACATTCTCAGTGTTTGATAAATTCATTTAAGTCATTGATCACATATCTCATCGAAATGACACAAGCCTCCATGTGTGTTTGTAAACATCACAGTTGAAGTAAATCGGTAACGCTCGTTTTGATTGGTAGAAAATTTCATGCGTAAAGAGTGGTAATTTTGAATATCCGCTAGAGGGCCAGAACTGACGCCTATATCTGACAAGGGTTCGTGGAGTGTAACGTAATCAGAAGCCTTGGCTAGCGAAGATGCTTAATACACACTGTGGCCAATTCAGGAAATCCTTTGAAGTGAAGCAGTATGTATTGAAATTACATTCATTAATGTCTCCAATATCTTCGGTCCTTTTCTAAGACATTCCCTCTAGTAGAGATGACAGTAAAGCAATGTGAAAAAAAATTGACCTTGTAACATACAGGGGTATTATTCTACTTTAACGGAGGAATTCGACATACAATAAATTTATATCTAGGTTTAAATAAGGATTTGCCAAAACAATAATTGTAAAAAAAAATACCGGTACCGGGAACTATTTGTAAGTTAAACTGTCAGTCCGAAGTGTTTTAGGATACTTTTTCTAATTAATCAGACGGACATTTTCGTTATTGTCGTATTCAGCAACTTCTAATTATTGTTTTCATGAATTTTTAAATGTCATTTTATCATGAAACTATAATAATCGATGAGTTTAGTCTATATGTCATTTTATGGATATGAAAAATATCAACCTCGAATTGATGTCGACTATACAGTGCTATCTCACAGAAGCATCCTGTCAAATAGATTCTGATTTCTCTCCTACACCCATTTTAGGTTTATATTTCATGTATATATTTACATATGGTATGTTATGTTTTTGTGTATGTATACATAAGTATGTGTATATATATATATATTATCAATTGATTATACTTATTCTTTTCCGTTGCCGACAACAAAAGAGAAACGGATATTCAAGGAAGTAAGGAGTGAAAGGAGAACGAAACATTGGCATGGGAAGTGATGAACATTAGTACCAGCAGCAAGCTTTGAAAAGTGCTTTGTGTATACTTCTGTTGTCGGCATCGGTGAAGATTAGCTCTTATCTAAATTGCTTGGGCGGATATATATAGATATGTAACTCTCTCTCTCTCTCTCTCTCTCTCTCTCTCTCTCTCTCTCTCTCTCTCTCTCTCTCCTCTCTCTCTCCTCTCTCCTCTCTCTCTCTCTCTCTCTCTCTCTCTCTCTCTCTCTCTCTCTCTCTCTCTCTCTCTCTCTCTCTCTCTCACCCAGCAGGACACCTCACCTGGTCACATTATACTGACAACGCGCGAACCAGCCGTCCTACCGCCAAAATGTTGCTGTATCGTTCAGGCAAAATACGAACTTAGGTATATATATATTGTACGGCAACATTTTCAGGAGAATCTGGTGTCGGTACAAATAGTCTCTAATGTTGTTAGCGTGATAAACAACGCACATGGAAAATATCAACCTCGGCTAAGTCTTTGATTAATGTTTTTTCTCGGATTGATAAAATCAGTTTTCGATATAAAAAGGCTATTATTGTAAAAACAATTGAATAAGGTAAAGGAAATTACATGAAGTAGACGCATTATATGATAAAACTTATTACAGATCAAGTTTACAGAATACAAAACAATTTTTCTGAAGAAACATCTTTTAGATAAACAAATATTAAATATCCTTGCCCTGAGAAAAATGACTTTCTCAAGGGAAGTATAGCTTGTATACGTTACCATGTATGTGTGCGTAAAGCCGTAAATAGCGAAGATGTGAAAAAATGTGGGAATGGGCCGCGGATGGCAGATCACAGTTCCTAATTACATCAAGGTGGCAGTTATGGTTAGAAATGATATCAAACAGAACCAGGACTTGAAAGTCATACGTTATATACTCTCATTTTCATTTGAGAAAAAAAATGCGGTAAATTATCTTTTCATCGTCTGGTGAACATTTATATTGCATATCTTTATTATTTCATAACAAACTTAGCATGTTTACGTAATCTTGCATATTTTTTGAATATATAAATTGTTTCAAAACATGCACCATAATTTTCGTGATAATAATTTAGATAGTCCTGTCCTTTGTGAGGAATATGTGTGACTCCGGGCTTGACTCCGCCTATTTACACATCAGTAATTCAAGTCTCGATGACGCTGGAGGCTTCTTCGAAAAACAGCGAAGAATGTAGACATAATAACGAATCCGTAGTTCTTTCTTTCAAAATCAATAGTTTGGGTTGGTTTAGTATTGTTTAACTTCGTACCAAAAGCTATGTACATCAAAGGCCGGCCTGCCCTGCGAGTCAGATGCATGTATGTGGTGAGTGTGTGTTTTTGGAGGCAGCGGTATATTCGTGTTGGTCCCCTTGTGAAAGCGCAAAAATGATGCCGACTTTATAGTGCTATCCCACTGAAGCACACTGCCGAAGACACCCAGCAGGACACCAAACTTGGTCACATCATACTGACAACGGGTGAAGAACGCTCAGCAGGATTAGTGACTGTCTCGTCCAGGAGACAGAACCCAGGCCTTCATAAACCGAGGGGAAAATACGAATTTAGATATAGATATGTATGGAAACATGATCAGCAGAATCCGGTGTCGATACAAAACATACTCTCATGCTGCTTGCATGATAAACACTGCTCATGAATTAAAAGTTCCTAGATAATTAGCAGCTTTTTAACAACATGTAAAATGTAAAACATATTAAGTAAATTGAAACAGTGCACTCTGCAATTCAGAAAGTAGAACTTATATTCGATGAATAAAAAAAAATGAAGTTTGATTCAAATTCTTTAATGGACGCAGCATTTAAAGAGCTGACAATGATTTTCTAAAATTAGTAACAGTGACCTTGACCTTGATTAAACAACCCTTAAACTTGAACTTATCCAAGATATTATGGTCCTTTTTAATTGCGTGAAGCTTGATCCAAATCCCTCAAGGAATAGAGTCATTAATGCTCTAACAAACGATTTTCTGTAAAGAGTAACGATGATGCATTGTTTTTTTGTAATTGTGTGAAGTGTGATCAAAATCCTTCAAGGAATGGTGACATTAGAGAGCAGACAAGGAATTTTCTAAAATATCAACGTTAACTTTGACCTTGACCCAAAAACCACGAAACTCAAACTTGTCCAAGATACAAAATCGTTCAAGGAATGAAGTCATTCCTAAAAGCGCTGACAAGGAATTTTCTAAAAATAACAACGGTGACCTTGACCTTGACCCAAAAACCACGAATTTCAAACTAGTTCAAAATACAATGTTCTTTTGTAAATGTGTGAAGTGTGGCCAAAATCCCTTAAGGAATGAAGTCACTAAACCACTGACAAAGGATTTTATCAAAATAGAAGCAGTGACCTTGACCTGGACCCAACAGCCCTGAAACCCAAACTTTCTCGTTACTTTATGGTCCTTTATTATAACGTGAAATTTAATTGAAATTCCTTTCAATAAATATTTTTTAAAAAATCAGGAATCTTTTTACATTTAAAGATCTTGTATTATCTCTCCTTTTTTTGTTCCCAAGAAAATGTCGTTTTCTGTATCATTATTCGTTAAATATTTCGTGCTATGTAAGTTGTACGCTATCTTACCACCGATTTTCGAGCCAACTACCTTTTAATTTTCAATGCAGCAAACCTAATACAATGCTGACAGCAGACAAACTGTACTTATACCTTTGAAACTCAACAAAACCAAGTTAATATATATTCAAATGATTGTAGCCCCGTGTAATAAAAGTTAAAAAAGATAGGGTATTTTTTTTGCTTCAGCGCCTTCACCTCCCAAGCAGATCAGAAAAAATGCATGCACACACAAATGTAAAGTGAGTAAACGTTTACTGCAGAATGTGAAAAAGACGAAGTTGCGCCAAATTAAATACAGTCGAACAAGTTTTGACTGGTACAACCACGAAATTTTAGCCCCCTTGGAAATGAACAACTATGCAATATGACCCGTATTAGTGACAACGACAACATCAATCACTCTGTATAGTATTGAACACATCGAGTTTCAAGTAGGAAGTAAGAGACAGTGAAAACGACGACGACAACAACGACGATGAAGACGGCGACGACTATGAAACTACCACATAGTTTCTATTAGATCTCGTGTCATACTGTGCCATAAGGTCTGTTGACACAAGTCCAAGTAATAAGTGATAATAAGCAATCAATTGACTGTCAAACTACTTATAAATGTCAAAGTACTAATTGATTGTCCAAATGCTAATTACTGTCAAAGTACTAATAACTGTCAAGGTATTAATTACTGGCAAATTATCAATTACTGTCAAAATACTAATTACTGTAAAAGTACTAATTACTGTCAAAGTTCTAATTGTCTGTCAAATTACTGATTGACAGTAACAGTACTGGGTAAACAACATGCCATGTTGACTCTATATTGAAGCAAACACTGTGACAAAGGTTCAGAATACAGCACGCCTCCTTCACCATTTGTTCAGTCTTTTTTTTTTTGGATATCCAAAAGTGTGGTCCCAGATAGCATAACATGACACTCCTAAAAGAACGACACAATTGTATAGTTTGTTTTGATATTCATTATTTGGCTTTTCCAGTCATTCCATTGATGAATGCATACTTAAAGTGCTATTCAGGCGTGTGTCCATTGTCGAATCTTTTCCTAAGGTAATGATTATTATGTATTTAAGTGTTGATATAGAATTTCCTATTCGTAAGACAACAGTGTGTAACAGGATACATATGGGAATGGTATCATGCATTTACTCAAAAATTCAATACTGACACCAGGAGGATAGAAACATAAACATGATGTGTTATAAATTCAATATTTGCCAGGCTTCCATGTTTTACCTGTCGCGCGGGATTGAATACAATTACGTGTAGGCAAA
This sequence comes from Pecten maximus, assembly GCF_902652985.1. Taxonomy (NCBI): domain Eukaryota; kingdom Metazoa; phylum Mollusca; class Bivalvia; order Pectinida; family Pectinidae; genus Pecten; species Pecten maximus. The sequence goes on from NC_047018.1 coordinate 40,074,045, forward strand.
TACTGCCTAACCGAAAAGTCACGTGTAAACACTTAAAATTGTCCTACGACATCTTGATAGTTTAAAAACAAGTTCGTCTTTAAAGTCGATTTATTACAAGAGATACATGTGTAAACGAAGTCGTTTTTCTCACAAAATTGTAGTTAAGTCGGAGCAAAACATGGATAGAAGATAGAACAATAGTCGTCTGCTTCATCGACGTCACCACGACAGACCAACTGTTTAGTTTGGTTTGGTTTATTTTGTTTAACGTCCCATTAACAGCTAAGGTCATTTAAGGACGGCCTGCCGTGCGTGCGACATGCATGCGTGTGATGAGTGCGCATGTTCGTGTTAAGTCTCCTTGTGATAGGCCGGAACTTTTAGCCGATTTATAGTGCTACCTCACTGAAGCATACTGCCGAAGACACCAGCAGCGGCCAACTGTACACTTATTTTAGGTACAATTTCGATATAATGGTTCATCAAATAAAAGACATATATGTGCAAAGAATCAAGTATAAGATGTCAAAATAATCTGGACCAGATGGGATACTAAACAGAATCATCAAAGGATACACAGAAGACGTATCCTTAGGACTGGACAAATATTCTAAACATTGGGCCCGGGAGAACTTGCAACAGACTGGAAAAATGCCAACATGTTCTGTATATGAAATTATCATAATGTAATGTATCTATATATATCTTACAAAGGATATGAAATATATGGTATGCTATTAAAGATCAAATGTGCTTTATTTAATTGTATAATATATCTTTCCTGTATACCTTGAATGATAAATGAAATATCCTTAATAAGTATAATAGGTATATATACGATATATCATATTCTATTTAATAGCTATTTCATATGAATTATAAAAAAATATATATCATTGAAATCAGGTTGCAATACGAGATATTTTGTATAAATAATTCATTTGGATGTGGGCTCTAAGTCGGAAAATCACGCTGCTCGAGCATGTTACCAAGTTTACTGGGAAGATAGTTTTTCCTTCCGGTTATGGCTTTTCAGAACGCATAACTGGACATAAAACATGGTAAAAAACTGAATACCTTAAAGGTTATGGATGGTTAGATTTAGTTTTCATTTTTTTATACATTTTTTTTAGATAATCCACATTAAAAATATATATATGAGATCTATCTAATATCTCACATAAGAAATCTGATGAATTATGCAAGATATCTTAAATTGAACAATATTTAAGTTATCTTATATATTACATAATATAAGTCTTATATAAATAAAGGACATAAGCCGAAAACTGTAAATTTTGGATAGTCTGAACCATTTCTGCCTATCCAGCATTTTATATAATAGGCAGCTCTCAGCTTACAATGTATATCTACTTAAACACTCCCCTAATGATATATAAGATATCTTACACAATTAGAATAAAATATATGCTGACACCGGTCATTGTAGACACCACCCGCAGTGTCAAGGTCTCCTCGAAGTCCAAAAACGAGAGCGGAATTACAATGTAGTGTAGGTATTCCTCTCCTATACCACACCGAACACTTACATACCCAGTAGCCGGAGAAAACATCGTCATTTAAGACGGCGTTTGTGAAAATATTTTCATATAAATGTTTATTCTGTTGTAAAGTAATAATCACGATTCTGCGCGAACTTAAAGTGTCAGAGGAGTATTAAACAGCTCTACCGTCTATAAATCTTAAACAAAATACCGACAATAAAATTTGGTAACAATGCAGCTTCAATTATGAGTACAGAAAATACAGGTTTAATTTCTCACTTGAAATTTTTATTACACCAATTGAATACAACGCATTTAGCACGTTTCCCTGGAACCGAAGACGTATAGTTGATTTCAAGTGAATAAAGTGTGTCATTCAATCAAATTGTCGCGATTGTACTTTGGCCTTGCTTGTATTTGTATCAGTAAATAAAAATAGAAATTCTATGGCCCTCTTCACGTTTTAATGGATTTGGAGCTTAACGGTTACGTTTTATTCATTTTGATTTATGTGAGTAACATTCTGTTATTATCAATACTATTTAAGCAAAATACATCTCATATCTTATATCCACAAGAAAAAAAACTATTGATTATCCCAAATGGGCCTCAGTTTAAACAGGATCTACGTTTTAAAACAATTAGTGACGTTGAAGCTGTGGCAATAACCATCTGACCTACAATTTATATTGTAACCAAATTAAACTGATTGATGGACGAACAAACGGACGGGTCACACGGTACATTCCCTGGGCATTTAATGGTGGTGACACCATAAGGTCCACTAAAATGGTCAATCACAAGTAACACTGACGAATATACCAATAAAAATAAAATAAAATAGGCAATATAATAGAAAAGCCATTTGGGCCTGTAGAACCAAATTTGGTTTTCTTATCAGATACAGGTAAGATGTTGTAATTCTTCCGCTACTTTAAGATCACATGGCTCATCCAAGACTGAAATTATGAGCTGAAAATATTGGCCTTGAATCAAAGTACAAAGAAAATAAAGCCCGGAATTCCAAAATAGGTAAGCAACTTCAATCGCATCTTCAATATGAAAGTCAAGATCAAATGCTGGTTACTAGTAGGTCACATCATTAGTATGAGAAATATGGCGGTAAAAAAATCACCAGAAAAAAATATAACACTATCAGCTGTCCTGTTACTATTAGTCAGAACAAAATTGAGAAAGTTAAGTAATAACAAAATAACAATATTTCATCAGAACTATCAGGTATATGTCTGATTCACAATTTGTTTTTGTTTTAGATTGAGAAAATATTAAATATACTTCAGCAGCTAAAAAAATGAACCTCTTGAAAGTTAAAAGATCATGCTAATATTCTTTCAGTCAACATCAAAAAGAAATAATGATTTGTCATATTGGAGGACCACATCCGTATAGTCACTAAGATGTAATGTAAACATCTTCGAACAGGTCTGATATGCAATGACACATTAGATCTCTCCCCTTCCGAATTCGAACTATTATTGTTTTTTTTAAAGCTTAAACCGTAAATCGCCCTTGGATCCAACCCTTTCCCCATTAGGGTTACAAGCTACATTTTGTTATGCTTGATGTTACTTGCCGTGGATATTTCTATCATATTTAACAATGCTTCTTAATTAATAAACATTTTCCCACAGGTAACAGTCGAAATCCTTTTTGATGAGATATTATCAATGCATTACGGAAATTGAAAGTGTCTATCATTATCATTTAACACTAATTCTCACGAAAACATTAAAATAAATAAACATTAAAAGATTGCAGATATTGAAATATCCTGACAACAGGAAAGTGTATCTATTCTAATAGATACCGAATACAAATTGAGTACATTTAGGTTGACGGGTACATTCTTTATGCTTTGTCATAGCTTTGATTTACCGATAAAATCTTAAACAATTTTTATTGAAATTGACATAGCTGTAATTGAAAGGGCGAATGTTTGGTAGAAGGTTAAATGGCTATTTGTGACCACACAAATATTTTAAGGACACACGTTCTTGCCTGAAGGATTTTCAATTCGGACATAAGTATTCTAATGAGGTCAAACAAGGGACTTTTCAGTACGACTACACAATTATTTTCTGACCATTTGGAGAATGGATTGGCAAAACCTTAAGACGACTGGGAATTACAATGAATTGATTCTTATCGGCAATGTGAACGTTGTTGTATTTTTAACAGATAATCCCACATGAATGTCCTGGTCATACTAGATTTGTAACAACCGTATTATGTAAGATCCAGATTTCCACACTTGTAGCTCCTACCAAAACTGATGAGTCATTAAAACAGGTGTATGGAGATTTAATGAACATCTGGATTATCTTAAAGAAAGGCATAACGGCCACATAATTGGTTACCGAATATGTTTGAAAAATAACTAGATTTTTTTTTCTAAAAAAAGAAAGAAAATACTTTTTCCCTGAATAGCCATGGAAATAATATTTGTGTGAGCATACAATAATACAATAAGCAGGATTTTGACAAAAACATAATAACAGAAAATTATGCAGTACTATGTTTAGATGATGCAAGTTTCTTGGGTAAACGATGTCTAGCCGAAGTCTCAAGAAGTGTTTTATCTGGTGTAATAATGATACCGTCACAAACAACAGTATAATCCTGTAAACAAATAGCTTCCTTTATATATGACTCATGTGTTATTACCGGAGAGAACATTAAAGCACTATCGGAAATATTCTAGACAAGTAGGCAATAAAATTAAATATTTGAAATAAAGAAGTGGTGCGTTTTAGCGACATCTCTCACCACTTCATACCTGCTATCCGATATAATAGGCATTCGCTTCAACTGCTCCATATGACAAAACCGGTTTTTCTTGAAATGAACCTAAACTTGGCACTTGCCAGCCAGAAATATACCATACATAAAACACCGTCCTCATCACGGGGTAATTAGGGATAACAATGTTACACATATAATTGTGATACGAAATGTTTTGACAGAATTATGGAATTATTTGAAAATGTTTACCTCAGTTGTAACTTCAGATAATTGTATTACTAGATATATGATTATGACAACATTAAAACAACACCATATATTGTACTTTATAATATAAAAAATAGATAGATAGAAATATCCATGGAATGCCATGACATCAAAGTGGGAAACGTGGCAGTGACGAAGAAATTAGGTAGTTTTTAAAAGCTAACGTCATTTTTGGAAAAGAATCGTCAAAAATAATAGTACAGAGAAAATATATTGCTCGCTAGGACAATGAGATGCATAGAATATATTTGGATTATTACAATACAGCGTCCTGGTCAAAATCAGTGTTTGAAGGACCGATTTATAATTGCATTATTATATTTTTGTGTTTGTGTGTGTATATGTTTGTTTTTGTTTCATATTTCCAGTAAATATTTATCAAAGTATTCTATGTGGGATTTGCATGAATTCTAAAATTCTTATCAGATTCGAATTCACTATTGATTTTTGTATGATCATTTTTCGCATTAAACTTGTTGGATCTTTGATGTGCATTACAAAAGAGAACACAGGTAGGATAATACAAGACACATCCCTTCAGAAAGAGGTAGACTTTACTTTAAATATAACAACATTTTAATCTAGACCCCACCATCACAATCCATGGGTTATTTCTGTTTTATTATCTCAGCCAGTGTCGCCAATCTGCCATGTTCAAATATGTCTGGACATAGGTTTTCAAATCAAGATCTAAAGAGTGTTTGAAGTGTTTTAATCTGCCATAAAGTAGAAACTTGCCTTATAATCAATCATTATACAGCTATAACATTTTATGTGATGTTAAGGTCCAAGTAACAATTTAAATAAACACGTGTGCTATGATGGTAGTCAGACTACATATACCTTCCATGTCATACTGAGATACATTGTAAATTTTCTTGAAAGTGACATTGAATGACATTACAAATGTACCTGGATTTGACCTAACTTTACAAGGCAGGTTTCGTTTCAGTGAAATATCTATTGAAGGAGATTGGATTTGTCATCTTACACCTCTTCATTATAAATAAATATTAACATTATGTGTGTTTTCTACAAATTTAGAGCGTTATATGAATCACACTTGTTAGCCCAGGTGGAAGCACGCGACGTGTCTTACTGTGGGAGGAAACCAGAGTACCTGGAAAAAACCAATGTGGTCGGCGGGCAAGTGAACCTGTACCTTTTCATGCTTGATCCGAGACTCGAATTCCGGTCCTCTTGGTGAAAGGGTTTCATTATCCAATTGTTTCGGGCAAAAACAAATCTGTGATCCTGCTTGAAACCAGACCAATACTTTAAGCCTGAGACCTGTAAAAGTTTACCAAAATCTAATAAATCATTCAGGGCCTGCTTGAAATGATAATACAGACTTGTTTGGTCTGAAAACGGCAATCAGTATGACTGGCTACCTGCAACTACATTCTCGTAAAAAAAATTTACACTGAATTATCTCCCCCTAGTTTGAAACAGAATCATCCAAACATATCCAAGAACATAAAATAACATGGATTTAATAAAGCCAAATTGTATTAATATTTTGATGCTCTAAAAACAGGCTCAAGACGGTCAGCACTAAATGCCTTTGCGGTTTGAAGTCAGACAACTTGTTACCGTTACGTGGTAGCTGATTAAGACACAGTATTCTAAGGATTGTATACCTCAGCTATATTTGCGGTCTGATGGGTACACAAGTGGTGAAAGACCTCAGCACGACCTTTTCCTTTACCGAACTGTCAAAGCAGGTCATATTGTTGTCTACAGATTCGCTACAGCTGAGTGGCTTTGTTTTTTTGATATCTCTACCAAAGGGTCACCAATCTTTGTGTATCAAATAAATCTGACCATGACGTTCAAAATCAAGGACTAAAGGGCGTTATAAAAGGTCATCAAGCTAATGGATGTTTTAAAGTTTTATTGGTAGAGCTATAAACTTTTATACATGTAGATAATAAAATATGGTATGCATAAATATCATTTTGAAAATTTTAGCTTCTGAAATGATTTTGAATTTTTAATTTACGATAAAAAGTAGGGAAATATCATTTCATTTTAAGACTTGAGATGGAGGTCATGATATAGAGAATACATGGCTAGTATGTTACCATACAAAGTTTATTTTGGTGTGAGACTTAGGAAAGTCGATTTAGCGAGGCTTTGCCGAGTCATCTCGGTTTTCCGTGTCGAACACCATAAACCTTATATTTTTACATACCAGTCGTGTATTCTGTTTATCCTGCACCAATTTTCGATTTTGTTTAACTTTCTTGGGTACGATTGACCGTGAGTACTGCTACATCGCGCAGGAAATAGCCATTCATTTATACCGCTTGTGTGTGCATTTACTACCACGCAACTATTTAATGCGGTATTGCAAAATAGTTCCAGGCTTTTTATGTAAATCAGAGCTCGATTTCACTTAAACATGTATGGAAATACAAATTATTCCCGACAATTTCACTTTTGGCGATTACCACGTAGCATTTACTCACGTGTGTTTACATGAACGTTACGTATTCAGGTCAAAGTTCAGGGTCAAGTCTCGTCAGGGTTAAAGCAAATTCACATGCATCGTATGAACGTATTAAGTAATCGTATTTACGAATAAAGCATACGTTTATCCGTCACTACTTATCGGTAGGTGTGTCTAGCAGTTGCAGGATAAAATACAATAGGTAGCAGGTTAGAGTAAAAAATGCCCAATTCTGAAAAAATATGGCACATGTTTTACATATGTAAACATTGCCAGTTAACTCTACATATTACCTCTAATAAAGTATATATATTTGTAATCTGTACAACATTTGATATTTTAATACAGCTCTAAATGATAAGTACACTTATTTTTTTTCTGTGTTTTTTAGACCTGTGAATACCATGCTTACAACTTAAAAATTGCTTAAAAATTGCAACATATTATGATATTTGACCCAAAATTAAAATATCTCTATCCCAAAGACAGAATTTATCTTGTTTTGACATATGTTGTACACTAAGTTTTCCCGCTATCTTACCTTAACTATAATTTCCATTTTTCGCTGTATGCAAAACTAAATTTCCTGTGTAAACATGACTCACACAACTAAATCAGCCAATCAGCTGGTGTTTCACCCGAACCAAGTCCCTGAGGAAAATGTGTTTCTTGGGTTTGAAGCTGTTTTCCTGAGTAAATAACATATGAAATGGGTACTTTCTATATACGAGAATAAAGTGTAGGGTCTTGAGGTTCGGAAAATCAAAAATATACACTCCTACTGAAAATAGAATGGCGTAGGATTCGAGATGTAAAAAGGCGGGAATTCCCCAGGTGAGGGTTCCTCAGTGTACTGTTAATGTCAGGGTTAGTGTCTTTCGAGTACCCGTGTGCTCTAATATGCCATTAAACCTATACAATAAAATAACAACATTTATCCGATAGAAAAAAACTTCAAACTTTAATTTGATATAAATTTCACACCATTTGAACTTCAAACGAGCGAATAAAGGGATGGGGTCACTAGTAATAACATATAGTAAATTCTTTAGTTGTGTGAGTCCTAAACACACTTTCAAAAAATCCGGAAATTTAAAATCCGGAACAAATTTATTTATTTTAGTTTTAACAAATGTGAAGCCTGTATGTACTACTTCATAATTATAATACCAATTATAGTGTACATTTATTTTTTTCATTATTTATGCATATCATGATACAGGAGTTATTTGCTTAACAAAAAAAATCGCCCACCGCCAGGCTGTCCTACTGTGGTATGCTACCAATATGGGGTTGACGAAATATAGTTGTATGTGACCATATAACAGAACACAATTATAGTAAAAACGAATTTTGCCCTCGATTATTTCATTCAAAAAAAAAAAAAAATCAGTTACATTCAAGGACTAAACATGGAAAAATTATTATTATAATAGTAGATATAATTTTTAAAAAAGTTCAACTGAGTATTGTTTTAATTGTCACCGGTCTTCTTTTTGTGTCTATCTTGTTCTGAGGTTCGTTCAGGGATGTATCCTTCTATAAAAGTTATTCCAAGATAGATATTATCCATCAATATTTTTATCTCGTTTTGTCGCCATCATTATCAATCACACAATTCTACATTTTACTTATTTTTAAGAATTATACCTATGAAAAGCACCTATAAATATGCATTGAACTTAAAAACAATAATTGTATTAAAAGTCATTTAGAAAATATGAAACAGCTTCGCATCATGCAGTTGTTTTCGCCTTCTAGCAGTATTCGATGATGGATGCAATCTGATTAAAATCATATCTTGATCTGCGCTACCGTTCCGGAAAATAAAAATCCAGGATAATGCTATGACACAATGGCTACACACTTGTCATTCAGCTAGACGGCCGGTGTTCGAATTTCCTACCAGACGTGAAAAGGTATGGGGTTACCAGCCGATCACGTGGGTATTCTCCGGGTACTCCATTTCCCTTCCACAGTAAGACTCATTGCTCGCTTTCATCCGGGCCAACAAGAGTGATTAATATAAGTCGGTATAACTTGTTTAGCAATTGTTGTGGAAGTGTGCATTTTAAACTATACGTATACCCAGCCATGTTCTTACGTCAGCGGGAACGGGATCGCAGATCAAGGTATGCTTTAAACTGATTGGATATAAAAGTATGGAGATCTAAAAGGATAATCAGGAAGATTAAAACTGGCCAAAATATATGTTAAAATATCAAATAGTTGGGAAATATAAAATATGTTATCAACTCTATCAATTTTGTGAGGTTGGATAATTCTGAATGAACAATACCAAAAAAGAATAATAAAAATGTAATAATTCAACACAAAATTAACAGCTTATAAAATGTACGTCTGAGAAAACTGATTTGTATCAGTGAATCATACATGTGTCTAACCATGCATTATAAAGTTGAACAACACTGACATATTGAGTCTTGCTAGGCACTTTTTAAACTAATTGTTCATCATCAGATTTCTGCTCTTTTTGATTAAGTGTATTATAGGCAGATAAATATGCATTGTCTGTGAGTATGCAGTAAGGCATTGTGCAGATTTAAGAATGCGATAGTGTTATATAGGCGACTGCTCAAGTATAACAAAACACCCTACAGACACCGTTCGTTTCGGGTTACACGACAATATACTGGTCTGTTAAGCTCACATGAAGGTATGGATGACACAGCATAAAACAGGAAGTATACTTAATGGTTTGAAAAGGTAATATGGAGACCTCACGGCCTCACCTAGATGTCTTAACATTGCAGGCAAAGAGAACAAATGGCATACCACCACCTCAAAACAATTGTCATAAAAGCATTCAGACATAACAAAGAAATGTGGAAAAAGTATCCTTAAAAATAGAAATTGATAAACAAAAGCATTTGAAGGTGTCATGTATAAACATATTTCTGACAGAGATCACTGAAAAAGTAGCAGCTTTGAATATGTGCGAGTATAATATATAAACGACGAAAGAAAATTCCTAACATCCGGCAATTTTCTCCTCTCAGGAACGTCAGATAGGGGTCAAAGCGGGAAACTTCAGAAATAATGTTGAAACATCCGGTCAAAATAAGCAGTAGGTATTGGGAAGGGGATTTTTATTTTTCGTTTTTTTTTTCTTCAGTTGACCGATTATATTTTTGATTTGTGACACTGGACAATTTTACGCCATTGTGCATCTTGAACTGTGCCTATGTTTTTAAGAATGCAAAAATAATGGTATTTTGTGCAGCAAATCAAAACAAAAAACAAAATACAGCATTGTAAAGCTATTTCTGAAGAACTTTGACGGGGAAAATATGAACTAAAAGTACTGCAATGAATTTTTAAAAAGTCTAGAATTGATAAATTTACAATAACATTTTGTGCTATAAAGGATTAATAAATTATCTAGACAAAAACTATCCTGTCTGCTGTAAGATAGATGTGATTATGTTATTATGCAAAGCTGTTTATTGGTAAAATATATTGCATCTATCCGATGTTACAAAAGATGAACAAATTATCTGGATAAAAATTGTGTCTTTAAGATAGATGTAATTATGTAAACTTGTGGATTGGTAAAATGATACACAACTGCCGAATATTCATACAAAGGGTTTAATACATTAAACTTGGTCGTTAGGAACGCAACCTTATACATTTAGCTAATATTTACAAGGAAGAAATCATTTCAAACATCATACCTAATCGTCAACGCATTTATGGTGCTCATCGACATACGGAGATATAAAGACATTGATACAAAGGAAAAACGCTCTGTCCTTGACCTTTAAGATCAGTACAATTTTAAATTACCTTACCTGATAAACATGTTTTGACAAGCGAAATATCAACAGGTTGTTAAAACGTTGCATATAGACTTTATGCATTATGAAATTAATTAAAAGTTAATGTGTGTGATTAACCGATGCGCTAATAAATCGTTCGTTTCTTACAGAACGGCAGAAGAACTGGGGTAAATATTCACAAGTATTATGACATGTATGTACATTAAATGCATTTATATATCAGCAATGGGTACATGTATATAGAGGATATCTAACAGTCTTGAGTAAAACCAAATATATCTTACGAGTTTGGATACGCACTTATGAAAAATATCAAAATATCAGTCACACTCGTGAAATATATTTGGTATTACTGAAGACACTGTTCGATATTATGTTTATTACATTGTAAAGCAAAATATACCGAGGCAGCTCAATGTCTTCCATAATTCATTGCGGTCTCCTGTCAAGGGCTAACAAATGTACACCAAATCATGACGTTATGTATTCTATCTTGTATTATGACGGAGAGCTATATGCATATCTTTATTTTCCCCATGGTCATTTGTAAGCAGTGTTCTGATTGGTCAAATCAGAGAAAATGATAATTTTCACTGTAGATCAATTGAAAATTTTCATTAGTGAAAATATCTTTTTTATAGAATGAATAATTTTTGATATTTCACTGGTAAAAATATAATAAATATCTACATGAAAACAGTTAAATGAAAGGAAAATTTATGTCATTCCACGCACTGTAAATTAATTTTCGAATAGTGTATTTATAAACTTTGTTAGATCTAGATGTTTATAACTTTGAGCCTGTGTTAGATCTAGATGTGTATAACTTTGAGCCTGTGTTAGATCTAGATGTCTATAACTTTGAGTCTGTGTTAGATCTAGATGTGTATAACTTTGAGTCTGTGTTAGATCTAGATGTGTATAACTTTGAGTCTGTGTTAGATCTACATGTTTATAACTTTGAGTCTGTGTTAGATCTAGATGTCTATAACTTTGAGTCTGTGTTAGATCTAGATGTCTATAACTTTGAGCCTGTGTTAGATCTAGATGTCTATAACTTTGAGCCTGTGTTAGATCCAGATGTGTATAACTTTGAGCCTGTGTTAGAACTAGATGTGTATAACTTTGAGTCTGTGTTAGATCTAGATGTCTATAACTTTGAGCCTGTGTTAGATTTAGATGTCTATAACTTTGAGCCTGTGTTAGAACTAGATGTGTATAACTTTGAGCCTGTGTTAGATCCAGATGATGTGTATACCTTTGAGCCTGTGTTAAATATAGATGGCTATAACTTTGAGTCTGTGTTAAATCTAGATGTCTATAAATTCGAGTCTGTGTTAGATCTAGGTATTTATAGCTTTGAGTCTGTGTTAACTCTAGATGTACATAACTTTGAGTCTGTGTTGAATTTAGGTGTCTATGACTCTGAGTCTGTGTTAAATCTAGATTAGGCTAGAATGGCGTCATTTCGGACATGGCCTAGATAATATAAATATCAGGAAAATACCTTCTTCCCTGTTTGTTGTAGTCATACAATTGTTTTTTATCTCTACATCGTGCTTTCTTAGTGACCTGGTTTACTTGTTCAGCTATCGATGGAGAAGAACAATAAGGTTTTTTAGTTAAGTTCTCAGTAAGATATAACACATATTTCGATAGTTTATGTCAGTCTTAGGGAGAATGGAGTATCGACTTTACCTCGCCCTTATATATCTGAGTGGCCCTTTATATTTCCGTAACCAAGCCCATGCATAAGTGCTGTGTATCCATATGTATATACAACTTAAGACAATATTATGAGTATATTTTGGTCCACGATATCCTTAATGGTATACTTTTATATATTTATCATTCTTTCCGCACGTCGTACGCCAAATCCCGTTTCTGATTACCGCGAGAAATTCTGCACATACTCATCTTTATACTGAACACGGGATCACATTACCATTGTGGTCATCATATTTATTACTATGAAAAAAAGATCAGTTTTAACACAATTTTTAATACAGTTTTTAATACAGTCGTCGTTGATGATGGACACAGGATTAGGCTTGACTATTGATACTCTCCCCAAACATTCTTCACGGCTGGAAAGCGGGCGAAAATAGCCAGCCATTTCTGTCAGTTTTTTGCAGAGCAATGACAAGGCTTTATATAAAAAGCACAGCCTATTTGTCTACATCACAAATGGATAATAGATTATATCAAGCTATAATTATTTCTTAAATATTTGACTTTGGCATTTTTTAGGACTTATAAAAGTAGTGTGAGGGTATTATTGCCTTAATCGTGCCATTAAATTATCGTGTCGGTAGCTACAGTGTTTCGTCTTCATTAGACCGAGTACATCCGCATCAGATAAGCGTTTCAGAGAGTATAGCCTGTCACCTTTATCAGACAAACATTTCGGTGAGTAAATTTTGTCAACTATCTCAGACAAACGTTTTAGCAACTACACGATGTCACCTATATGATACAAACATAGTGACTATACGTGGCTTTTCGATGACTACATTCTCTCGCCTTCAGCAGGTAGATTATTTTGTAATAAAAGTTACAGAATGCAGTCATCGAAACACCACAATTAAACTCCAGAATATATATAATGTACGAAATTCACAGATAATAATGTGTTACCCAGTTAATGACATCTGTACAGCTGTGATATAGCGTTATTAAAAGTTTAAATCATTATTACATTTATTATTTGTATAAGACATCAGTGATAAGTGGTCAGAAATATAACATGCTTTACATTAAAAACAACTTAATGATATATATAATATGCATGTATCGTGTTGATACAAGTTTCCCTAACAGTCAAATGCTTCCCTGATTTCTCCTTTGGCCGATTTGTGAAAGCTTATTGAAACGGTCACCAACATTGCTTTCCATACAGCAAATCACGCAAAGTCCAAAGAAAAACATGTCAGCGTTTCCTTCGAATATACGGATTATCCATTCGGTATGCTCAACGAGGCGTGTGGATTTTAATTTAAAAAGTGACATAATTTGGTTATGACAGACATGTTGTTGGTCACATGTGTATATCAATTGTCAATGACCTTGTCAGGTGAATGAGGTCAAATCTAATACACGGGGAGTTCCATAGGAGATTATCAATACACGAGTTGAAGGATACATGAACAGTTTGAAAGCGCACATAGAATTTGTAAGTGAGATAAAGGTTCCCCAAAACTATAAGAAGGATCAAGTGAGCAGGCGATAGTTCTATAAACTAACCACCGGACGACAGTTGTCCAACAGGAAGAACTATCAGTTATCAGCTTTAGTGTAAGTAACAATAGAATAAAAAAAATAACAACAGCATTCCAAACATTATTTGTTTATATGTCCGAAAGTTTAAAAAGAACGAAAGAAAAAAGGGACAGATTAAGTATGATAGATATGATAGATCTTTTATTCACTATGAATTTAAAAAGATGAAGGAGAATCATAAACTTTTCAAAGGCGGCAATATCGTTAAGTATGTAATTAGTCATTTGTTGAAGATGTAGCTCCTATGATAAAAATAGTATACTGAGTAAAATCATTGAAGTTGCAATTATAATGCAGTTCATAGTCTACTTTTACTAATCATAAAACTACATGGAACTGTAAAGATGTTCACGTAGACCTGATAAATATTCTAACAGGATTAAATTACTAAGGTACATTACCATTTAATTATGCAAGAACTCTACCCAATTAATACAAATGTCACGCTACGTTAGCCAAGTCGGACACGTCCTTCGTTCTCCTCGATCTATATGACGTCAGAACTGACCTCTGTGTAGTATATACACCATATATACTGAAAACTAATATGTAGACAAAAGGAAATGTATGCATATTTGACGTAATGCAAACCATATGTCATGCAAACAATGTCAGTTGTTCTTTCAGCTACGTTCCGTAGTTTACCAGAGGTAACTTATATAATGCAATATACCTATTGTAGTAGAGCGGTGTCTTCTAATTCGGGACAGACATCGACACTACCGGAGATTCACCTGAATAGTACTTTTGAAGAGGAAACATCAATTCTTAACGCTTACACGACATAATGAAATATGATTACGTTGAGAAAGGCGACAGCTCTCTTTAAGAAAATAATCAAAAAAAAAAAAAATCAAAAAATACGGAGCGGAGTTATGACTTGTCCCAACATAGCTGTGTAATTTGCCAAGGGATTGTAAGTTAAAGACCTTCAAGCAAAGGTGAGAAATTATGAGTGTAGGACAGTAATAAAGATAGTATGCTTACATACAAATTGATAATATAATTAAACTAATTACCTACCCTGCAGGGTAGGTCTAGAGCCCAGTGAATGCTTAAAAATTACCTTTTTAAATTTTTCATGATGATGGCCTCGGATGCATGGTTTGAGGACCAAATTGAAGACACTGTATCGCCATCCCTGCGGGGTAAATCTGGAGGCCATTGAATAATCGATGCTCAAAAATTATGTGTGGCCATATCTTTTCAGAATGGTGATGAAGGTCGCGGATGAATGGTTTCAGAACCAAATTGAAGACTATTTTTTTTTAAGTTATAGAGAAAATGGGCTAGGTGCACTGAACTAAAACAGGACAACAATTTAAAATAGCACTATGCATATTCTGTTGCTAAAATATCTTCCTCGTTCTATATATAAACCTTTTGAACACTCCCCATAAAAAGGTACATTGAGCTCTACTTCCTAATTATGACAAAATATCCTGGTACCATTTACCTTGATATAAACCCCAATAATATATATCAAATGAGGAACATAGCTTTAGTTGTAGCCAAAACTATACTTCCAATGAAAAAAACATTTAACTAGACTGAAAATTGGGAACAAAAATGAGCTCACATGGATATCTTATTATTCTGAGTAAAGAATGAAGATAAGGTGATCGAGGAGGGGCCGAGTGAAGATCTTTCTTATCTATAACACTTACCATGGACATGTTTTGTAAATCTGTATCAAATATTGTCATTTTTTCGTTGACACAAAACTATTAAAGGGCACCAACAAGCCAATCTCCATATTCCATTAAGAGGATATGATGGATAGTTAAAATGTCTGAGGCGTAATTGTTTGGCTAACTGCCCTGTAAGAAATTAATGACACTGGGGCAGTTGGAGGCAGTTGAACACTTGACCAACATGTACTTTACGGCTTGTGTATGGATATATATACTAGTATGCACACTTCATGACTTCCGGGAACAAAAACTTGGTACAATGTATTAGCCAATACGACAGCCAGTTAGGAATCGTTTGGATGTACTGAAATGGTAGTAGAAGTACCCCTCCCTTGTTTTGTTTGACAAAGAATATTTGTTTGTGTATCCTACCTCTTTAAATGTTATTTCAGATGTTATAAAATTGTTAAAACTGGTAATGGAATGACAGACTATTACATAAAGGATGAAGTTTGTCCAGGCATACAACATGTAGAACACTATAGGTTTTCTGATACTTAATGAGGCGTGACGATCCTTCTATCTCATGTACATTTGTATTTGATCATCATTATTTACAAAATACATATATGTATTCAAAACAGGTTTCTGAAAAGTATAACTTTTATCTAACAATTTGATTATTTTCATCTACGTCTTGATGTGGTAACATGACGCCATTCCTGTTCAGAACTGACAACGAGCTAGCCTGTCTTTTTCGTCAATTCATTATATTCAAGGGTTTTCAGGTCTAGCAAAGATTGCGTGACTTTTGTCGGTTCGGCTGACGCTCAGAATCACAGTCAACAGCAAAGCATTGACTCCTTAGATATGAGGGAAAAGCAGTTGCTAGGAGGAGATACAACATATATGATTTGGTCACTTTCACTTTTTTTCATTATGTAAAATCTGTCGTTAATAACATCTTAAGATTCCGTGCAGTAGACAATAGCAAGTAGTTGGAGATTCTTTCGTTACTCGCCGACAAGAAAAAAATTCCAAATATTTTTCTAAAATAACTTGTCACATAAAAACACCATTAAATGGTAATTTGATCAGATACGTGCGTCACTATGACCGAATCAGGTCAGTGAAGGATGTGAACCTATACAAGGTATAGAACAGTAGATCTATCTTGCTGTCCTTTACATAGAAATGCAGATTTTATTACCAAACTCTATAAGGGGTCACTATCCTATCGACTATGTCCTAGATTTTCGTTTTTTTTTTAGGTTCTACCGTGAAAAGGTATGGGGGTCAGCTACCTGAACACTCGAGCCAACAAGCGTAATTAATATCAGTTAATATAATTTCTTTCGCAATTGTTGTACATTAAACAAAGTTTACATTAAGATATTCGTGTGAAATAGAATCTTAAAATAATCATCTACGTGTATTAAAAACGGTATGTTTTAGTTGACAAATTCATTTATATGATATGAAACCTCTAACTAAATTATCATCTAGCTGGGCTGACCCCCTCCCCCTCCTGAAACAAGGGTGTCTATTGAATTGCGCTGTGTACATCCTTCCGTCAGTCAGTCCTTTCGTTGCTCATTCACTACTTGTCACCGGAGCTTTATTCTTGAGGAATGATTTCAGCTTGCTGATGCGGTATGAATCAAAAGTAGGTCACTCTGACCTATATTTTGACCTTTGACACCCATCAAAGAAATCAAATTGTTTATATGTCATAGTGCACACTACTTGTCATGGGAACTGAATATTTGAGACATAAATTCACCTAGGTGAGACAGTGTGTAAGAAATATTCACACCTGACCTACATCTGGTTTGGGGCTGTGCTTCGCCGAGCTGCGTTGTACCATTAAGATGTTAAAACAGAGATGGAATAGATTAAGATAAAGATACCCGTGGTTGAAGGTAAACGTCATTGTACTTGCCATAACTGCTAACCAACTGAAGGTACACAGATAAAAATATTAATGTAGTTAAATGACAAAGCTGTCTATCGCCTACAAGTCAAAGTTCTCTATTCCTTAGATCAAGACCTTATACGTCTTTGTCTCTTCATGTTGTGAAATGGTTGTGGTCAGTGAAGATTTCTGGGTTATGTCGGAGAGCAGAAAGATGCTTTTATAAAAACAGAAAACAATTCCAGTTTGTTGAATCCCTCCCCTATCATAAAGATATCTTCTCGACACAGTACATAGGGACTATTTTCTAACAAATATGGGCATCCTACGGTATAAAAAAGTGCAACCTGTCTAACTGGTAATTAGCTTTAAGAGTCAGCTGTATCATCCAGGTAACCCTGTACCTGTACGAGTAATGTGTACCTCACAAAGGTAACCCTGTACCTGTACGAGTAACGTGTACCTCACAAAGGTAACCCTGTACCTGTACGAGTAACGTGTACCTCACAAAGGTAACCCTGTACCTGTACGAGTAACGTGTACCTCACAAAGGTAACCTTGTACCTGTACGAGTAACGTGTACCTCACACAGGTAACCCTGTACCTGTACGAGTAACGTGTACCTCACAAATGTAACCTTGTACCTGTACGAGTAAGGTGTACATCACAAAGGCAACCCTGTACCTGTACGAGTAAGGTGTACCTCACAAAGGTAACCCTATACCTGTACGAGTAATGTGTACCTCACACAAGTAACCTTGTACCTGTACGAGTAACGTGTACCTCACACAGGTAATCCTGTACCTGTACGAGCAACGTGTACCTCACAAAGGTAACCCTGTACCTGTATGAGTAACGTGTACCTCACAAAGGTAACCCTGTACCTGTACGAGTAACGTGTACCTCACAAAGGTAATCCTGTACCTGTACGAGTAATGTGTACCTCACACAGGTAGCCCTGTACCTGTATGAGTAACGTGTACCTCCCAAAGGTAACCATGTACCTGTACGAGTAACGCGTACCTCACAAATGTAACAGTGTACCTATACGAGTAATGTGTACCTCACACAGGTAACCCTGTACCTGTATGAGTAACGTGTACCTCACACAGGTAGCCCTGTACCTGTACGAGTAACGTGTACCTCACAAAGGTAATCCTGTACTTGTATGAGTAATGTGTACCTCACAAAGGTAACCCTGTACCTGTACGAGTAACGTGTACCTCACAAAGGTAACCTTGTACCTGTACGAGTAATTTGTACCTCACAAAGGTAACCCTGTACCTGTATGAGTAACGTGTACCTCACAAAGGTAACCCTGTACCTGTACGAGTAACGTGTACCTCACAAATGTAACCTTGTACCTGTATGAGTAATTTGTACCTCACACAGGTAACCCTGTACCTCACAAAGGTAACCTTGTACCTGTACGAGTAATTTGTACCTCACAAAGGTAACCCTGTACCTGTATGAGTAACGTGTACCTCACAAAGGTAACCCTGTACCTGTACAAGTAACGTGTACCTCACAAATGTAACCTTGTACCTGCATGAGTAATTTGTACCTCACACAGGTAACCCTGTACCTGTACGAGTAACGTGTACCTCACAAATGTAACCCTGTACCTGTACGAGTAATGTGTACCTCACAAAGGTAACCTTGTACCTGTATGAGTAACGTGTACCTCACAAATGTAACCCTGTACCTGTACGAGTAATGTGTACCTCACAAAGGTAACCCTGTACCTGTATGAGTAACGTGTACCTCACAAAGGTAACCCTGTACCTGTACGAGTAACGTGTACCTCACAAAGGTAACCCTGTACCTGTACGAGTAATTTGTACCTCACAAAGGTAACCCTGTACCTGTACGAGTAATGTGTACCTCACAAAGGTAACCCTGTACCTCACAAAGGTAACCCTGTACCTCACAAAGGTAACCCTGTACCTGAATGAGTAATGCGTACCTCACAAAGGTAACCCTGTACCTGTACGAGTAATGTGTATCCTCTCAATGAGAGGCCAAAGAATATGTGATGCGGAAGTTAAGATGTATTTGATACTACGTTTAGGGGCCGCGGTGGCCGAGTGGTTAAGGTGTCCCGACACTTTATCACTAGCCCTCCACCACAGGGTTGCGAGTTCGAAACCTACGTGGGGAAGTTGCCAGATACTGACCGTAGGCCGGTGGTTTTTCTCCGGGTACTCCGGCTTTCCTCCACCTCCAAAACCTGGCACGTCCTTAAATGACCATGGCTGTTAATAGGACGTTAAACAAAAACAAACCAAACCAATACTACGTTTTCAAGCTTATTCTGAGCTAAGAAATACATATTGTAAATAATATCGCTATCGACATCCAAGTGGTTTGAAGTTAATTGTATTATTTTGTTGTAAACATGTCAAAACTTTAAGTACAATTGTTAAATATTTATTATATGCAATTGCCAAAAGAAAAACCTTTTGGGTCAGAAAAATTATTGTTTAATGTGAAAAAAAGGAATTATCCTCTGCCAACTTTTATCAAATATTCTATTATGAGCTATGTGTGAATAATTGTATGATCTATATACTGTATTGTATTTGGTCAATAAAAAGCTCCAACTTGATCCATAGATAACCGTTTACCTGTAGGAGTTAAGGCTTGTCACCCACAGGTAACCACTGTCCTGTACGAGTAGGTGTTCCAAGTATTGCAATGGATGTTTTAGAAGTTTTTTCCATGGTCCCTAAACAGAAGCTATGCAACGCGTCAGCAAGGGACAAAATATATACCTATATCATAGCATCAAATAAACCTTTATCAGTTGCGACACTGTCAGTGTCATTTATATGTAACATGCTTGTTAAGTATGAAGTGTGCTTGGGAAACGTAAAAAGAGTGAGAAATAACAGCAGGGAGACAGAAAAAGAGGGAAACATGAGAAGGGGGAAAATATAAGAAGAGGGAAACATAAGACGAGGGAAACATAAGAAGGGGAGACAGAAGAAGAGGGAAACATAAGACGAGGGAAACATAAGAAGGGGAGACAGAAGAAGAGGGAAACATAAGGGGGGAGACAGAAGAAGAGGGAAACATAAGACGAGGGAAACATAAGAAGGGGGGAGACAGAAGAAGGGGGAAACATAGGAAGGGGGAGACAGAAGAAGAGGGAAACATAAGAAGGGGGAGACAGAAGAAGGGCGAAATATAAGAAGGGGGAGACAGAAGAAGGGCGAAACATAAGAAGGGGGGCATAAGAAGCAGGAAATATAAGAAGGGGGGGAATATAAGAAGGGGGGACATAAGAAGAGGAAAATATAAGACGAGGGAAACATAAGAAGAGGGAGACAGAAGAAGAGGGAAACATAAGAAGTGGAAAATATAAGAAGAGGGAAACATAAGAAGGGGAGACAGAAGAAGAGGGAAACATAAGAAGTGGAAAATACAAGAAGAGGGAAACATAACACGAGGGAAACATAAGAAGGGGGATACAGAAGAAGAGGGAAACATAAGAAGGGGGGAGACAGAAGGGGGAAATATAAGAAAGGGGGGGGGGACATAAGAAGAGGAAAATATAAGAAGAGGGAAACATAAGAAGAGGGAGACAGAAGAAGAGGGAAACATAAGAAGAGGAAAATATAAGAAGAGGGAAACATAAGAAGGGGGACATATAAAAAGAGGTAGACATAAGAAGGGGGAAACATAAGAAGGGGAAAATATAAGAAGAGAGAAATATAAGAAAGGGGAGACATAAGAAGAGACAAACATACGAATAGAGAGACAGAAGAAGAGGGAAATATAAGAAGAGAGAAATATAATAAGGGGAGACATAAGAAGAGGGAGACAGAAGAAGAGGGAAATATAAGAAGGGGAGACATCAGAAGTGGGAAATATAACAAGAGGGAAATATAAGAAGGGGGAAATATAAGAAGAGGGAAATATAAGAAGAGGGAGATATAAGAAGTGGGAAATATAAGAAGAGGGAAATATAAGAAGGGGGAAATATAAGAAGGGGGAAATATAAGAAGAGGGAAACATAAGAAGAGGGAAATATAAGAAGGGGGGATATAAGAAGAGGGAAATATAAGAAGGGGGAAATATAAGAAGGGGGAAATATAAGAAGAGGGAAACATAAGAAGAGGGAAATATAAGAAGTGGGAAATATAAGACGAGGGAGACAGAAGAAGAGGGAAATATAAGAAGACGGAGACAGAAGAAGAGGGAAATATAAGAAGAGGGAAATATAAGAAGTGGGAAATATAAGACGAGGGAGACAGAAGAAGAGGGAAATATAAGAAGACGGAGACATAAGAAGTGGGAAATATAAGAAGAGGGAAATATAAGAAGGGGGAAATATAAGAAGGGGGAAATATAAGACGAGGGAAGCATAATAACGGGGATACATAAGAAGAGGGAAACATAAGAAGGGGGGATATAAGAAGGGGGAAATATAAGAAGAGGGAAACATAAGAAGAGAGAAATATAAGAAGTGGGAAATATAAGACGAGGGAGACAGAAGAAGAGGGAAATATAAGAAGACGGAGACAGAAGAAGAGGGAAATATAAGAAGAGGGAAATATAAGAAGGGGGAGACATAAGAAGTGGGAAATATAAGAAGAGGGAAATATAAGAAGGGGGAAATATAAGAAGTGGGAAATATAAGACGAGGGAAGCATAATAACGGGGATACATAAAAAGAGGGAAACATAAGAAGGGGGGATATAAGAAGGGGGAAATATAAGAAGAGGGAAACATAAGAAGTGGGAAATATAAGAAGGGGGAAATATAAGAAGAGGGAGACATAACTAGAACCCACTTGGTCTGCTGCTTTCGATGAAAATTTAATTTGTTCTTCTACCGTTCAAACAAACTCTAGCCTGCATGAAATCTTAAGTCATCCAAATGATATCAAATTTTGATTAAGCACATCTTATTCATGATATTTTTAACGTGCATCTACTGCTAGTCATACTGTCATAGTGTTTGACAGAGTTAATGGCTTTTCTCACGAGACGAAGATACATGATAGTTCTTTAAAAAAAACAAATGTGCTATTTTGGTAAAGATGTGTATTCTGTGTAAACACACTTGCACGATTTCACATTTAGTTACGTACAATGGAAATGCTGGCTATGTTGTTGGTCGATAATGATATAGATCTACATCTTGAATTCACAGAATAAATATGCGAAAACTCTACAATTTTTTGGCGTGCGTACCAATGTATGAAATACGTGTAAGTATTTTCGAAATTCAGGGATTCCATTCTTAACCCACCTAATGTCATACCACAACGAAAGGCATTTGTAATTTTTACTAGACAAAAAGTTCAGAAAAAAGAATATCGTATAACAAATACTTTATTTCCATTACAACAATTGTGAAATAATTTGTGTCAAGTACAATGTAATATCAACCACTCTCGTTGGGCCGGATGGTAGCGCGCGAGGGGTCTTGCTGTTGGAAGAAACTGGAGCGGGGATCCAACATGTTTGGTATGATGACCATGTAATTTGGAATAATGTGCAAATATGGCCGCAAAACGTTGCGACCTAGATATCTCTTATATCTTGAATGCAAGATTTTAATGAGTGTCTCGTTTTGGTGACGTTTGCCGTTTCCATTCGTTGCGAACCTATATACACCTTCATTGCTTGGTTCTGAAGTTATTGAGCATTTTACACGATATTCCGAGACAGAGAACAGCACCACACATTCGCCTCTGTGACGTTTTCGGCTGGATATGCACTTGGTTATTTTTTAACGTCCTATTAAAACAGCCAGGAACATTTAAGGACGTGCCAGGCTTTGGGGGTGGAGGAAAGCCGGAGAACCCGGAGAAAAACCACCGGCCTTTGGTCAGTACCTGGCAACTGCCCCACGTAGGTTTCGAACTCGCAACCCAGATGTGGAGGGCTAGTGATAAAGTGTCGGAACACCTTAACCACTCGGTCACCGCGGCCCCCTATATGCACTTCGAGCCAATTTGAACAACAGTGTGACAAACGCATCTATTCATTATTAAGTTAAAATCCAGATTAATTCATGTTTCGGATAATTCCATATACCTTCGACACCGTTCAACTCATTTTATTGTACCCGACCTTTTGGTACATGTACAATAGTGTATGCTTGGTCCTGAACACTTCTCGATGTTTTTCGATAAGTTTGTTTGAAAAATGGTATGAATTATAGTCTTGCACACATTTTGACTCCAATATATGATTTTTTGCGAAATTTGACATTCCTTCACTTAATATCTAACCTACGTGGATACCTATTGCTATATAGATTCAACATGAACATTATGTCCGGAAAAAGTGACTTAAATATATATATATACCAATTTTCAAAATTGGAAATATGAATGTCTAGATTCATATATCATTCATAACATAAATATGATGCCGTGCAAAATGTATCTTTCGAGATTCAAAAGTATATCTAGTTTAACACTCTTGATAAAATGTATAGGTTCATAGAGTGATATCAACAATTTAAGAACAGATTAATAATTCTTTGATACATAAATATTATGTCCCATGAGAGGTGATTAAGAGGTTTTTATGTATATCTACTTTTGATATTTCAAATATAATTTTTTAAGTGTCTAGTAAGTCTGATAAGGCTGGACATTTTAATGTGCTATTTGTATGTAATTAGTGTACTTTTATGTCTTTAAAATGTGCGACACTTAAATAAGATATATCTTATCTTATCTGATCTTATAAAACATACACAATGAACACTTGCTACCTGTACTTACTCAATGACAAAGGCATTTGGCTTTATTAATCGACAAAACATGTGGTTCAAACTAATTAGAGAAGGAATTGACGGAAAGTTGTTAGTGTTAATTAGGCCATTGTATAACGATGTAAAATGTTGTGTTCAGCATAATGGCTCACTATCTAATTATTTCAATTGTAATAACGGATTGTTTCAAGGGGAAATTTTATCTCCTTTATAGTTTTCATTATATGTAAATGACTGCGAGATGCAATTTTTAATTGACAACTGTCCATCGATAGAAATTCAAACTTTAAATCTGTTTCTACTGATGTACGCAGATGACATGGTGAATTTTTCAGAAACACCAGAAGGCTTGCAAAATATGTTAAATTCATTAGAAGTATATACAAAAAAGTGGGATCTTACAGTCAATACAAATAAAACAAAAGTACTTGTATTTAGAAATGGTGGTATTTTGAGGAACAACGAAAATTGGACATATAACGGATGTCATTTGGAAATTGTAAACGAATTCAATTATCTGGGTATTTTGCTAAATTACAATGGGACTTTTAGAAAAACACAGCAAAAAGTAGCAGATCAAGGGAAAAAGCTTTATTTTCAATTTTGAATGTATGTCGTAAAAATTATTTTGATATTGAAACTCAACTATCAGTTTTTGATACATATGTTAACAGTATTTTAAGTTATGGTTCAGAAATATGGGGCTTTCATAAAGCGCCTGATGTTGAAAAATTACATACTTCATTCCGTAAACAATTACTCGGTGTACGGAAAAATACTTGTAATGCTATGGTTTATTTAGAGCTAGGTAGATATCCATTGACATTATTAAGGAAATTAAGAATTTTTAAATACTTGACAAAAATAATAAACACTGATAATTGTATTCTAAGATCATGTTATAAAGACATGTTAGAGCATAATGATAAACGGGTATTAAATATCAAGAACGAATTATATAGAATAGGCCTAGGCTATATATGGCAAACAGAAAATATTGACAATATTTCTTACATTGTAATTAAAGACAGACTTTTAGATATTAACAGACAGGATTGCATAGAACAAATTAGAACATCTTCAAAGGGATTTTTGTATACATGTCTTGACAATGAATTTGGTATTCAGGGTTATTTGAGAAAACCATTAGGGAAAGGGTACTTAAAAGAAATTACTAAAATTCGACTGTCAGCTCATGATTTAAATGTAGAAAAAGGTCGTTATCAAAATATCCAGCGACACTTGAGAATTTGTTCTGTGTGTAATTTAAATGATGTCGAGGATGAATTTCATTTTATTTTAAAATGCCCATGTTATTCTGATATTCGTAAGAAATATTTGAAAAGTTACTATTTTAAAAAACCAAGTATGTTGAAATTGATACAATTATTTAACGGGCAAAATACCAAAGGCTTAGAAAAATTGGCCAAATACATCAAAGTGGCAAATGTCAAAAGAGTTTCTTTAACATAGGTATTCTCTCCGAGTATATTGTCTCTGGCACGAATTTATGTTTTTTGTGTGTTTTGTCTGATGTTGTCAATGTTATGTAAAATTTGTATATCACAATGTATGTACATGTATATGATACTGATGAGTCGGAAGACTCAAAGTCAATAAAGAACTTGAACTTGGACTCAATGACACGTGCCTTACGCCGTCAATCGTGTGGGCACGCCCTCACGCATGGCCTAGTAACTACCCTGTTGCCCGGTAAGAGTGTAGAAATAAGACATAATCAAACTTTTATTCCAAAATGGAGAAATCTAGGAAAAAAAGAAAAAAAACGCAAATTGGATGAACAAAATTATCAATGTCGTTGATAGTGAAATTAAGTACAGATAGTGAAAGTACGGCAAACCAATCTAAAGTCGATAATTAATGTCGATAATGACGTACATGTAATCTATAGCAGATATAGAAAAGCTTCATTCTGGATTTTGAAAACGTTTGCGTTGTGTTTAAAAAGTACAGGTAGCGATTTTGTATATAACGAACTTGGTAGACAGCCACGTTACGTCAACAGAGAGTTAACAGTGATAGAAAACTGGTTAAAATCAAAAGAATTGTAATTTGATCACAGATTTAGAAGAGCGATTAGCAATCATTGATGGTTGGATAAGCAATATCAAACAACTTGATAAACTAGGTCTATCATACATTGGACTAGTAACACTATGACACGCAATATCTTCTAAGTAGAAGAACAACGATTTAAATAGTGTTACACCGAGGAAATGAGAGAAAGAACTGTAAATGCTGCCAGGGATGACCTATATAAACATCTAATTGACCATTTTTGCATTCAATGTGATCTGCTGAAACCCATGGAAGCTAATATGAATAAATATGCAAAATCGTATATGTATATAATTAAAGTAGGCAGTGGCACTATTTACCGTTTCTATAGTACTAGTATATCATGCTTGTATTATCAATGAAAAATATTGTATACTGTATTACTTTATTATGCATTTATGATACATGTATATGTATATTATTTATGCTTCATATATATGTCAGTGTTCATATAAATTTTATCCTGGGGCTTATATCGAGGATATGTATGAAGAATTTCTTATGAATTTTTCTGAAATGAAAATATAGTGGTCAATGGAATGAATGTTAAAGTAACAGTGCATAAACACGGTGATTATCATTTAATATGGTTGACATCATTTAAGTAAATGTGTTGCGTTATGCTATTATTTAATGATATACCATGCCATGTATTCTTCTGTAGAAAGATACAAATATATATAACTTTTTGATTGATATAATGGTATGATTGTCCATCACTATCTGTACTATTGTATATGTATATGTCTACTCTCCAATGTGTCTTGTAACAAGGAAATAAAAAGAATCTGAATCTGACTATACTTTGGTCGTGTGCGTGTCCCACACATCATGCAATCAGGGTACACAAGCTATTAGTTAAGTTAACAATGTGAAACATAAACATGTCGGCAGTGTCAGTTTTTTTTCTTTTTTTCTCTTTCTAATATTGGTGCAGCAATGCGATAAGTTCATGTCAATTTCGGCGAACATGTTGCGTCATAGTGCGAGCGTAAACAAAATTTATGTTGATCATACATTCTAGACTTAAGCTATTTTTCTGCATTGTTACCGGACCGGTTATATATACCTGTATATAATACACGTAAAACCATTGGCCGCCTTACGGTCGATTACCTGTTGTGTGATCCCCAGTGTCCACCTCTAAAAAGTCTTAAAAGACCGTGATGGTTGGTTGAGTTAATCGGTATGGGCGCCCATCACAGCCAGCAAACTATATGTACATTTATTAATTTTGTACTGTCCAAATAATGACGACGCATAGCTGTTAGAGAGCTGTTATGGAAATGATATTTGGAAAACAAAGTCACGAAGCCGAGATGACAACACATTGAACTCTCGGGACAACAATAAATATATGGAGTAAATATATAATATAAGGATTTGCTTCATAATAATCGCGAAAACATAAAAAAAACGATAAAAAATGATTTCTTTATGTTGTAGTTTCAATGCCAATAACATCACAAAGGATTCCTTTAAACAAGCATACAGTACTTGGTACTGCTACAGTGCCCCCTACCGGCCTGCGTTAAATATAGAAACAGTAACCTCAACTCAAAATCTAAGAAATTCGAAATTGTCTGAGATATTTCTAGCCTTTCGCGTTTCTAGTGAAATTCGTAGCTGGAATAAATGTTCTGTAAGTTTTAATTTGGTTTAGCAAAGCGCGTGCTGAACTTTACCTCTCACAGCTCGGGCTTATTATGAGACATCCATTTTATCGTTGACTGGCTCTGTAGTAACAGAAAGATGTCACGTGACTCTAGAACAGCTTTCAATACATCAGGATTTTTAGCGTTTCGTACAATGTGGGATCGCATGCTGTAATAGAGCTTGCAAAATCAATGTTATTAGGCAACTTTTCCTGCATTTATTTGGCTAAAAATAAACACATTTAATCGAAGGGAAATAACTCCTGTATGTTCAGAAGATCACGTCATCATTTTTTGTGTAGTCGTGATGTCATACTTTGAGAGATCTAGGTCTATACCTGCTCTATAAATTATCCATGTTGAAATCATAATGTACATTTATTATCTTGATCGTCTTGTCGACTTTTAAATAAATCAATACTAATCTGTTTACGTAAGTTTAATATAGGACACTGATATTATCTAACATTTCAAAACGACACAAAATCATTAACGGCCGAGTTCAAAGATTTTTCCAAACGAAACTAACATATCGATAGGCAGTGTACACATATTAGATTATCTGATAGTGTCAATATTAACATATTTCGTTTCACATTTTAACCGGGGTATTTTTTCAGCTTGTAAAAACATATAGATTATTGTCATGACAGGACAACATCCAACCCCGGCGATCGTTCAAAATCAGCCACCTGTATCAAAACTTTATGAGAATGTAGTGCTGATGATACAATTTCGGGAGGTTTATCCAGAGCATAGCAAAAATACTGTGATGGTATCGACCAAGGCGACTGTTTTTATATTATTATTATTATTATCATTTTTTTCGGGCTGGGTGGGGTAGGGGGCTCAGTTGACTTTTAAAGAATCATTTCCGGATAATGAAATTCCAACAGAGCTGAAATCAATTACTTTTATAATTCAACTAGGTGTATGGAAAGAGTTATATCAATACTTATTATCCGAATATGCAAAATAGGGGTGCCGTATTATCGTCAGCTGCCATACAAGGCTCGCTCGATTTGCACTCGCCGGTGACAGTCAGGAGGCTAATCGGCTTGGCATTTAATTCTCAGTTTTTAACAACTGTTTAATCAGCATGTTTAATACCCGGGTATGTTACTCTCGGTTATATTACCTGCTGCCTCGGTATGGTGTTTGTTTGTTTTTAACATCAATCCAGATATAGTTTTAAGGGACACATTTCCCTCATAAATCTTATTACATGTATCAAATTCGATCGTAATATATCAGCAGTACATTTAAAATTATTGAGAAATGCGAAATGCTGACTGTACTAAGCCATATTTAAATAAGCATAATTTGTTTCGTGGTAAATTAAAATCTGTATAGTATATCCAAAGTTATCATTTATTTACTTAAACTATCGCGAGTTAAAAAAGCACACTTGTAAATGAATATACATTGGTAGTACTAGATGGCCCGCTGGTACATTTATGCCCTGTCAACTCACTTCTTGCATAGAAACAAGTCATATCCCTTTAAAAGTATAAGGTATTTTTTAATGCATGAAATTATCCTTTGATAAACAAAGAAATTTGGAATAATGCAAGCTTGTATACAAGACACATTTTCCAGAGTTAACCTATGGTAGATTGAAAATGAGGGGTTCTATTTTTCCTCGAAGTTGTATAATGTATTGGGTGATCCAGTGTTTTGCCTTTCACGTAGACGACCGGGGTTCGATTCCCCAACCCAATCGGACATGAAAAGGTATGGGGTCACCTGCCCGACCATGTGGGTTTTCCCCGTGTACTCCGGTATCCTTCCACAGTAAGAGCCCTTGCGAGCTTCCAAGCAACAAGCGTGAATATCTATGTCATATCCGGCATTGGAATACCTGTGTACCTCTTAAAAAGACGCGTATATCATTCAAAAGTTTTCCCTTTCACAATGAAGTCACGTATGTGTTGTATATAAGGTCTAGCTTTTCTCAAATACCCTTATCTTAAACCCAAACTGGATTAAATATAAACTATTATACTCAGAATAAGGGAAAGTTCTTTCCATG
Source organism: Pecten maximus (assembly GCF_902652985.1). NCBI lineage: Eukaryota > Metazoa > Mollusca > Bivalvia > Pectinida > Pectinidae > Pecten > Pecten maximus. Next base: position 40,104,149 of record NC_047018.1, read on the forward strand.
TACATTCACAAGCACATGAACTTCACTGTGCCGGTTCATGAAGGGTAACTAAGTGCATCTGATCTGTTACCCCCTCTTTCCTCTGTTTCTTCAATTTTCATTATTTTTGTGTCGGTATCTTCAAATAAACTATAAACTTTCTTTATCATTCAAGAATTGCGATACAAGATATATAGACTTACATTATCAGATGTCCCGGATTAAGGAACCGCAGAAGGCGTAAAATGTAGAAGGAGCATGCGTTACAACTTCGACACCCGACCATCTAAGTCAGTGTCGTCTCGATTTATATACATGAATCTAAAACATATACACGATATATATATTTGGACTTCATGAAATTGTGTATGTATATATTTCGATACATAATTTGTCTGAAGTTTTGAGACAATTTTCTATTTCAACAAGATAAATTTCTAAATCATCAAGGAAAATAAAATCAGAAAAGGCGACAAATTTTCCCCTTGTTTTAAACCGATCTGATAATTGGATAAATTGGACTGTCACATCCATTTTTAACACACGATTTGGTATCTTCATATAGAATACAATGACAGTGTCCAAAGGAATACCTTTTTCAGAATCCAGCTTGAGCACAACTTATCAGGTTAAATTCATCAATAATCTTGTTCAAGTGATTATTTATGACTGAGGTGAACGCCTTTGCGGACCACGATACTAAGTTGATCGCTCTATAATTATCCGGATCTTTGGGATTATAATACCGGTTTGGTATATATGCTGTAATGTAATATAAGATTAAACGTCTTTTCATAAATTGGTATGAAAACATCCAAAGTACTCTTAAAGTGTTTATTTAAAATCTTATCTACACCAGAAGCTCTGCTATTTTTCAAGTTAGTCAATGTTAACTAAATGTCATCAGCTGTTATTTCCCCATTTAAAAAACCATCAAAAATTCTATCATAAGGATTTTCATATTCAAAGTCATCATTGTGGGCGATCTCGTCCATCTTTTGAAAGTATTCGTATAATTTTTGTTGATGATCGATGGTGACCCTACCCAGCGCGACACCCAACCTCTCTGTCTCTTTCTTCACTCAGGGGGGTTTCCATTTGGAAAATTTCACATAAAATATGTAATTTATTTTACCTATGCCTTTTTGAAAGGCACCCCAGTGCTTGTCACTTTCGAATAAGCATATTCAGCGTATCTAATCGCTGTTTACAACATAAACAAAATCTATGCCAACGCTCATGTCCCATTGTGTGACCAAGCGGACTAATTGACTCTCTCCGGTGAAGCTATTGTTACTTTCCGTAGGGGATTAACGGATAAGCTTCAGCCTTTTTAATCAGTGTCACTGTGTTATGTATGAACACTAATTAACATGAATTGTAACTTATGACAATCATAATGTACATTTCCTAATTACAGTTTTTGATGAAAGGGATTACTCACTGACTTCAAAAAATAACTATTGTTCCCAAGAATCCAGATTTTCCGGAAAAAAAATAAATGTTTAATTAACGACTTATGGGTGTCTATGTGTATATATATTTTTTTTAATTTAGAACGAAGTGACGTTATTCATATTAAAAATGAGAAATAAAATCAAGATAAAAATAAATAAATATTATTTATAAATAAATAAAAGCAAAATGTGTAACTAATGAAGGAAAGGAATCACATAAGTTATATGCTTACATCTTCATATTTCATGAAATAGCTGATACATGTATATAACACAAACTTAAAATAAAACAATTTTGATAGATAAATTGAACCAAACACAATTTGCAGATGCATTTCTGGCATAACAAGCTATGCTTACTGTACCAAGACCAAACACCATGATACATCTATTATTGAAAATTGTGGTTTAAAATTATTGTGTTAAGCTACATGTTGTGGCCTATTAAGTCGTGTTTACCTACACCATTGTTTACACGAGGAGTAGATACATGTTAGAGGAATTTCGAAATGAAAATATAAAGTAAACAAAACAGGAAGGAAATAAACTTCCTTTTTATGGCATCCAATAATTTTTCACGTGAGTTATATCAAATATAAGTTAACACATTAAATGTATTCTCTTTTTGAAGTGAATGTTATGATATATTATGGTATTTAAGATACTCTTTTAGATCTGAGAAGTCCTGCCCATATCACACAGTTTTACCCTTTTTCGGTGTGTTTAAATATTGATGTGTACATAGTTCAATGAGGCTCATTATAAACCATGTCATTTTCTTATTAGTTTAAGTCTAAATATATAAATCAAGTCTCTTAAAGAGACGTTGACTTGTTTGCATATCATTCGCCCCGGTAAAAGCAAAATGAAACTATAAGGTCAATTTTAAGTGAATTAGAAAGCATAAACCATCGCCAACACATACAAAACACATTTTCTCTCAGAAGTCGTGTAATATGAAAGTTTTTAGTGTTAACCGCCCTGTGGACATTTTGATGGAAGAGTTTCTTTGTAGTAGTTGGTGGCTACTTCACCGAACAACATGCGATAAACAGGTCGCATGTTATCCATAGCAATTTGGGTAGGGTTTCCAAGGTAAGATAAAAAAGAAAAAGCAGGATATCTTAGGATGTTCCGTGGTCTCACCTTCCATGAAAAACTTGTAGCGATCGATTACTCATCTGAGAGCTTTACTAGAATGTATGTGAGGAACAAAATAAGTCGGTGATCATAACCACAACACTTTATATATATAAGAAACACTAAAACATCAAATAATTTTATTGAGTCGTTTCAAATATTGCTGTCTATCTCTTTACGTGCTATAGAATTATACACCTAATACAGACGTACTAATAAAGTTAGTCAGTTAAAACAGGCACAATCAATTGTTGAGAATGCTAGTCATCCTTGTAAATTTGGACGATCATGCAGGGTAGTTTTACATACAATACTTGTATAGAATCACCTGTGTAGTTTTGACATTTCCATCAAATTAAGTGAAAATGAATATTTATGTCATACATATTCTAAACATGATCGGTATACCTTTCGCGTCACCCATCCCTGAATACCGCTAATTAATGTGCACAATTTAGAATTGCGCGCATGGCTCTCCATACGTTCCACCCGCATATATAAAAGCGCGCCTTACGCCGGGTAGCTCTGTTCCTGTAAGCCTGTGGGTGGATCCAAGGTTGCGTTTTTAGACGGAAAGGGGATCATCTTTTAAAAAGTTGCTGTTTTCATCAAGCATTTTTTCGGAATATTTATAAACTTTTTTTGTGATACATAGTCTTCGAACTAATTGGCAAGATGACAAAGTGTGTTTTATTACTAGTACATATTCTCGGAGCGCTTCATATTATTGCCGGAGCAGGTACGTATATTTTATTTTAGTAATACAACTTTTGTATTCTTTCTGTATCAACCTTCAATGAACACTGCATACACTTAGTTGATAATTTATTTCCAAAAAAAAGAACACACTCCACTACGTTGCTTTACTAGAAGCTCAACTTATGACGTCCATATTTCGTCGGTTCAATGCATACCATTTTAAACCTAACTGGCAGTAAATTTGTTGCTTATCGCAATGGCGATCTCGTCATACTAAAATTAATCTTTCAATTCAAAAATTAAAACCATGTATTTTGCAACATTTAGAGTAAAAAGACTTGCTTTGAATTAAATGTGGAACAATTTAAATTTTCCCTATAAAACGGACCTTAAATCCGTGGAAATATTTTTTTATTTCAAATTTGAGAGGAGCGGGCTGGAATATGGTTCAATCGATTTTGTTACGTCACCGCCTTAGATACAAGTATGCCACGCCCTCCTATAAGTAGAAAAGATCAGAAATATTTGTTTTGTAATTAATCCTGAAATTAAAACATGCATTTTACATTTGCATTTAAAAATATTGTTAAACTCCCTAATTTTGTCATTTTCAGAGATAAAGAAATGTTTAAGCTAATTATTTCCTGCTGCAAACAATACAAATATATATCTGATTATTTCTTTTTAAAGAATATAGATCGATACATTGAAACGACAATAATACAAATGTATATGTATATTTTTCATATTCAAGTATTCATGTTTCTCATCTTATTTAACTAAAAATTATGACTTGGAGAGACATTATCGGCACCCATATTTCGAGACATTATGCTGTCGTAACAGCCGTTGTTATCAAACAAAAGATACACTGCTGTTTTACAATGATAACATTTCCAGAGGGAGGTGGTTTTTTTTTTGTTATGAACATAATCACACTACCTCTGTTGTACTTGGCTGGCTGTCAATTTGAGACAACGTTAAACAAGTTACACTATTCAGATAAAGGTCGTCACTGATTAGTTTAGGTAGGATTATATTTAAAACAAACATAATGGGACGGTTTCAAAAGGATGCGCTCCGTTACCTTCCCGGTATGCATTTAAATCTAAATAGTAAAGCTTAAATAATCAGCCAATGTAAACAAACATGTGTATGCGACAAAGCAACGTTGATGTCCGCTGTTCCGGAAACAATATGCTGAATATTACTTAACATTCTTCCAAGCGTAAATATGTATTGCTTTAATAGTCTTCTACTTAGGTAGTAGTCTTTATGATAGTGGTATATTGTGTTTATTTTTTTATCAGATATGTCTATGCTATTGTTGTTATGGTCGTTATTGTCGCGGCTTGATGACGCTTTAACGTTTTGTCAAGTAGTGACGCCACACAATGTTGACTCTGTGGTAAAGGTGGGGTGGCATTGACGTAACAGCGCGTATGTGTCGTCATTTTGACATTATAGCGAAGGTGTCGTTGTCTTGACGCTATACTGAAGGTGTCGTTGTGTTGACGCTACAGCGTATGTGTCGTTGTGTTGACGCTACAGCGTATGTGTCGTCATTTTGTCTCTATAGTGAATGTGTCGTTGTGTTGACACCATGGTATATGTGACGTTATGTTGACGCTATACTGAATGTGTCGTTATGTTTGCGCTTTTTTGTAGTGAATGTGTCGTTGTGTTGACGCTACAGCGTATGTGTCGTCATTTTGTCTCTATAGTGAATGTGTCGTTGTGTTGACACCATGGTATATGTGACGTTATGTTGACGCTATACTGAATGTGTCGTTATGTTTGCGCTATAGTGAATGTGTCGTTGTGTTGACGCTACAGCGTATGTGTCGTTATTTTGTCTCTATAGTGAATGTGTCGTTGTGTTGACGCTATAGTGAATGTGTCGTTGTGTTGACACTACAGCGTATGTGTCGTCATTTTGTCTCTATAGTGAATGTGTCGTTGTGTTGACACCATGGTATATGTGACGTTATGTTGACGCTATACTGAATGTGTCGTTTTGTTTGCGCTAGAGTGAATGTATCGCATTGTTGACGCTATGGTGAATGTGTCGTTTTGTTGACGCTATGGTGAATGTGTCGTTTTGTTGACGCTATACTGATTTTGTCGTTGTGTTGGCACTATAGTGAATGTGCCGTTGAACTGACGTTTATATTAATGCGTCGTTGTGTTGATGCTTTGGTATATGTGCTACCGTTTGGCGTTATAGCACATGTGTCGTTAATTTGACGCTGTGGTGATATATGTTTCATTGTGTGTCATCGTTGTTGTGTATGCTGTATGTTGACGTTGTGGTGTATGTTGTTGTGTGTTGACGCTGTTGTGTATGTTGTCCTGTGTTGACGCTGTTGTGTATGTTGTGTGTTGACGCTGTGGTGTATTTTGTGTGTTGACGCTGTGGTGTATTTTGTGTGTTGACGTTGTGGTGTATGTTGTGTGCTGACGCTGTAGTGTATGTTGTGGTGTGTTGACGCTGTTGTGTATGTTGTTGTGTGTTGACGCTGTTGTGTATGTTGTCCTGTGTTGACGCTGTTGTGTATGTTGTGTGTTGACGCTATATTATAAATGTCACTGTGAATTGGTATGCATTCCTGTGGTTGCTTTTCTTCAGAAAGAAACGCCTTCTTATTACATAAGATTGGATTAACATCAACTCAAAATTACATAACACATCAAAATGCTGTTGCACATCGAAAATGGCAAAAGTTTACTGATGAGTTAGGTATTATGTATTCAGTACTGGATATGAAATATGATTTATATGCCGTATACATTGATAAAATCTCTGCTGAGTTTTCTCTTTTAAATAGTTTTATGAATTCATAAATAACACTGCTTTCAATTGCTACCCAGTCCCGCGACATAATTCTATTGGTATGATTTGGATGCATGGAAAACTCTTATTCCGGCTTTTCACCTCTCTCCTACCTTTCTAATTTATGACCCGGCACACCAAGCAAGGTTAGGATATCTATTTCAATTTACACATACATATGGATATTAGCATTAAATATAGGTTTAATTCGTATCTGCTGAACCGTCATTTTTAAATACCTAGTCAATTGGTTTGATTGTTATAATGTTAAAGGTCTTTCCCCCAGCGGTGAACCTCCACCTCGAAGTTAACCTTATCTAAACACTCAAAACGCTATTATAATGATATAGAGATTTAAATAACTTTCGATTCAAACCCATTAACAGTAGTCCGCCTCTCCTTGATCGATAGTGTTTATTTCATTATATCTGACCAATAGAATTCAATTCCAGACGAAAGTGTTTTTTTATTATATCTGAGCCATCAGACGATGTTTACACATTAAGACACACGGTGGATTGATTTGAACAATTTATTATTTACATGTAGTCACAATTGGATTGGGCACAAGTTTTTCACAACTTATAAAAACCCTCTCCACAAATACAAAGAATTTGATAGCGACACAGTATACTTATAATGATTATAAAGACAGAAAAGCAAAGAAGAATGACAGGAAGAAAGACAGATCTAGAGATATAAGAGTCAGATGAATGTTGCTACATAAGGATATATACTACAAATAAGGGGTTTATTAACGATGAACACAATATAGATCTTAAATACACTTAATTAAAACTAATTAAAAACTAATGCATGGCACATTCTAGCTACACATCCAATACACGCCACTTATCCGCACGATAGATTGATTGTCAACATAATAAAAACAAATCGAAGGTGTTGTTGTTGTTGATGATGTTGTTGTTGTAGGTGGAGGTGGTGGTGATGGTGGTGGTAGTGGTGGTGGTGGTGGTGGTGGTAGCGTGTTAATGGTGTGTGATTATCTTTCTTTGTTCTGATGACGACATCCTTTGTAATTTCTACTGAGAATTATCTACATAATATATGTATTCGTCATGCAAGAATATTATAAGTAAAATGTATGTCATTATCACAGGTTAAAAAACAAAAACAAAAAAAACAAACAAACCAAAACAAAAAACAAAAAAACGGAGCATGTGTTCCGGAAGGCCTAGTGTTTTCTGTGGCACCCGTTTCGTATTCAAATATGATATATGCTAATTAGTTCTAGAACGTCTGGTTTTGTCAGAGTATTTTTTTACTACCTCTATTGTTATCATTTAGTTTTTTTTTTTTATTTTAGGTTTTAGCTTTTGTGGGTTTTTTCGCTCTGTTTCGGTCTGTTTTGAAATTTGCTTACTTGCCTGCTTAAACTATTAATCCTCGCATGGATAATTTTAGTTATGTACCACGCAGCGTAGTTGAACAAAAAAATCCCCCAAAACAATACAATAAATCATATGTCACGTGATGCTATAGCTTGGTGTGTTGTATTACAAAGGACTGGTTAACAATTAAAATGACTTACCGGGGTATATTACAGACACACTGTGACGTAGAGAAAACACACCTCGATTCTCAATGATCTAGTTCCTATTTCAGAAACTCGACCTTAAAACTTTTGTAATATTGTCACATCAATTCCATTCGATAAAGAACAGGACTATCACAATAAACATTACATGTAATTTAAGGCTTTGTATACAACCAGATACTTCTTTTCAAAATAGGCTACCATTTACAGTATACAATTTTAGGTCGACGAATAAAGATAATCTTGGCGACAATATCATGCAGCATGTCATAGGTACATATCAGCTAGAGTCTTATAAATTTTCTCTGTACCTATCGCATTTATAATATTTCGAGATATAAGTTACCTATTGAAGTATTGAACACAAAAATACCAGTACCACAAAATTTACACTCCTAACAGAACATGTATATAAGGGTTTCTAATGAGAATATGTGCTATCTAATTAATGAACATATAATAATTTGGTTTCGTTTATTTTGATCAACGTCCTATTAACAGCCAGCGTCATATAATAAAGGAAAAAATAATGATATACATTGTACAAACATTTATATAACTATCTTATCTAATTTATAAAACTAATCTAATGAGCTTCACATTACATAATATACTGAATTTTATTTTCAAGTATTACCTGTATTAGCTTTTGATAAACATCCGTTTCTTTGAATGTTAGTGGTGTGTGTGATTTGTTTAAGTTTTCTAGTCTATCTTAACAAATGAGTCATACATAATTTTTATGTATGCTGATGATCTCGTTATTCAACCTACATACAGAGCACGCAATGTATGGATGCAGCGTATAGCCATTGGAATTGTTTTTGAAAGGAATATTCTTATCCAAAATGATTCTTTGATTTTTATGATTTGGAAATAATTGTGTTTGGAAATTTCCATCTTACCATGGACCTTATCTCACAAAGCTTTAAGTATATATTAATATTAAATCATACCATGCTAATTTCTGTTCGAAGCCAATAAGATCCAGGCTATATGTACAGATTCTTAACTCGTTCTCCACTTTGTATTTTGTATTGCTGTTGTTTACGTATCCAATGAGCAAAATGACAAACAGTTAATAAAGAAATTCTAAGTATGTGCAATCGCACAATGTCAGTAAAGTCATTTTAGAAATATGTATGTCTTCATTGAAATGCTACATATATGTAGTTTCTATGTGTAAATGTAAATTGGGAGAAGGCACAGATAATGTGTAATGGCCTGTTACCATTGTTATTCTTGTTGGGCAGTAAATATGCTTAAAACCAACATACATGTATATCATACTAAAAATCATTAACATGATAATATTTCCTGTACTTACGGATGGTACCGTTATACAGAGTACAACACGTGGATCCAAAACAAGTAACCATTGTCTTTTAGTTCTGTTATTTCATGTTTTATACCATCATGTAATTATATAGGATTCATATATAAATATTATCTTAAATATTTCATAAATATCAAACTAAATAATAAATAAATAAAATCTTTGATAAGTTTTAATGACGCTTTTGTGTTCATGTATATATATATATATAAAGTTGTCAATATGCATACGTCTCAAAGAAAACAGACAGGGTACTTGCATCTACATGTACCATCATGATACATGTAATTAATGTAGGTGATTATAAATTATCTGAATTGTGAAGCAGTGTTGATATACGCGATCCTCTTTTCCTTGCTTGTTGTTGTTGTTGTTTTTTAGAGAGAAATAAAAAAAATGTTTAGAAAGTCCGATTTTACAAACAAGGAATTTTTATTTACATGATCATGTAGGTACAAACAGGTCATGCTCAGCGTTGGCTTAAAAGGTGACAAATGGTCAAGGCCTTTGTGGAAGGTCTCTTTCTAACACAAGCAGTCATTAGTTATACTTCAGAAAATTTCTTCAGAAGATTGTTTCTTTAACCCTTCATACACAATAAGTGCCTGTGTGAGTATTTTTAATCTGCTTATGTCAAGAAGATTTGGGCGATTGATATCTTGTATCAACATATCAGGGTCTGGTCAGCGAATGGTTAATTCCATTAGACCACAATAATCCTTTCGGATTGGTATCACAGTTGTCCTGTTCAGTCCACCTGCCCCGCCTTCATGGTCGGCCATACACAGTGGGATCTTTTAGCTGTGCCATTAAGTCTTCGTTAAATAATATGGGAGATTGAGAGTGGTGTTGTTTTTACAGAGCCATACAATTGTTGAATTTAAATTTTAAATGTATATATGTAAATTGTATAGGAACATTTCCCCTGCTGTCACCATGACTTGTGATATACAATGTCAGTCACACATGGCTTCCTTCGGTAGGGGTGGGATGGGGTATATATGGACTTGGGTGAGCTTGTTTACAAATAACACATAATTGGATAATTGTATGAATTAAGTAATATTTATATATATCATATAGCTTTGGTATATTAATAGTAAACTTATTCATATTAATGATATACAAGCTGAGATAATGATAATTTATACTAAAGCACAAGTGCAGTCTGAATGACACCCCTCCTCTTTCCCATTGGTTGTCACTATTTTTCCCCTTTTGTTAGTCTATTTGCCTATATATCTACCCGATCCTATTGTTTGATCAAGGTCATCAAACGTCACAATAACTCACCTGGAATTATATGTCATGAAGCTTTATCGTTCGTTAAAAGCTGCACACATTCAGCATTTCTGTTAAATGGTGTTATCAGGAATGAATTCAAGAATATTTTCATTAAACATCGGTGTGTACCTATTTATGACTAGATAGTGACTAATGATCTGGTCGACCTTTACATCGCATAAGATCGTCCTCATATTTCTTTACCAACTATTCTTTATATAAAGCCACACATTTATCATAGACACATCACGGAGACTTAGAAAGTCAGTGACTTGGATTTAGGTAACCTGTTATCTAATGTGATGGTGCATAAAAGGAAATCACGAATGAAAAGCACATCGACCATAAACTGTGCACATAAATTATGATTTGTACTTATTTCAGACGTTTATGTTCTACGGTACATGGACACGAACTTTCATTTCAAGTACAAACAAATGTACATACTGAACATTAAAAAAAGATTTTTGAAAACTTAAGACACATGTTTATATGCTTGTCAGCGTGGGATAATTTCAAATGCAATGAAGGTGCAGAGATTTGGTGTCATAGGTTTTAATAAACGTTTCAAAGAACCGCTCTGGAAACAGTGTTTGCGGAAACCTTAAATTCATTTTTCTTGCTCACAAATTAAATGTTTAAAGATGTCGTCACATGTTTAACAATACGCTGTCAGATCACATAATGCTTACCTGTACAGGTAGTTTGTCATGGCGTTTAGACTAAATAGGATACCAATGATTGAATATTATTAAGTGACAAAGTCTGTCAACTTGGTATGTGGAACAGAAGCCTCCGGGAATACACTAGTGACCACACCTAACTATATAATTCTGAATGATGTACCGTCCATCTTTATTATTTTATTATTACCAATTAACTTGTTTTGACTAACAAATAAAAAATAAAAATTCCTAACACGATAGGTGATTGTAAGAGGGACTTGTAATTTTCTTTGCGATACCCCTGTTCTCTCTGATCTGACTTTTCTTGAGCTTTTAAATGGTTACATTTCCCCCTTTTTTAATGCAGTGTCCTTTTGTTTTCGGGTTTTGTTTAAACGTTGATCTTTTTGTGTATGTCTTTGTCATCTGTAAAGCGCTGATGGAATCGTCACATTGGTCGCCTCATATCTATATGACGATATACATATTTATATGTATTAAGTATGTGTGTTCAAATATCCCTAAAAAAATGCTGTTGGTTCAATCAAGCTATGTCTATGTAGAATATTGAGGACAATTTTTTTTAAAGAACATATGTACATATATCTGTATCAATTGGAGACCAACAAAAAATGGGCCCTTTTATTCGGGTTCTATCAGTATTAATTGCATAGTGGGAGCATAATAAGAAATCTCAGTTTAAAAACAATATAATGTATCTGTTTAAAAATAATCACCTATTTATAGGTTTGTTTTGTTTTTTTATAAAGTTCACATATTTCTGAAATAGCTCAACAATAATTTTGTTATTCTTCATTTGTTGAAATATATACTGTATATATGTTTGTTTTAATTTATTTAATTCCACATTTATTTAACATTTGGAGTAGCAGTTTCAAATTGATATATTTTTATCAGTTCACCATTTAGGTTATGTACATGTATAATATATTTTGAAAATTTAGTCAGATACACAGCCCTGTGTAGCTTGCCAGAAAATTTTGCCGGTTATGTTAATACGATAATACCTAACTCTTTCAGATAAAGTAGCTAAAGACTTTAAAATATTCGTACACAATTATTACACAGTCACATCAAATTGTCTTTGTTTATTTCAGATTGGTCGTATGCGGGCAGCACGGGTACGTATTGATCCCCCCCTCTTTTAGCTTTTAAAATCTGAAAAAAACCCTGAAACCATTAATATCCTATTACATAATATAAGGTTATCAAGTGTGACAAGAAACATCAAAGTTATGATAAGGGAGACAACCCTTAACGAACGAAGAAATAATGGCACATGAATGAAAATTTGTTCATCTGCACAACTCTTCGTAAAATGCTAATTATATGTAGAATATCCACTGTATATTACTATAAAGAAAAGCACATGATAATACTGTGTGGTACTTACTATACAGATCAGTGCAGGACATTTTGTTGTGTGCTCTGCTTGTTTACACCCGTTCAGTATACGAATACAGGGCAATGGTATGAATTGTAAGAGTCAGTAGCAGTACTGTATTTTATTCTGATTTCAGGGCCTGGAAATTGGCAGGATTCTTACTCTGAGTGTGGTAAAAGTGCCCAGAGTCCTATTGATTTGCCTGTCACTAAGTATTATAACCCGGAACTGACACCATTCAACTTCAACAACTATAACAATCCCGCATACTTTACACTGAGGCTCCACAACAATGGCCACGGGGGTAAGTATTTCTTATAAAAATAATTTGATTCAATGAATAAAAACATTTATTATCTATATTTATTATGGCGAGGTAGAGTCAAATCATTAACAACAGGAAACGAAGTATCTATGCTGAAGTAATCTACAGAAGAAAACCAATAAATATCAGATCTTGGGATGTTTTACATTTAAAAAAGTGACCTTTTCGAATTTTTTATTTGAATATATATAATAGATTATCTAACCGAGGTCGATTAAACGACGACTTAGCATAGGCATTACCGATTTGCAATCTCAAGATATTTTGTTTAGTCGCATTTTAGGATAGCATAGTGACATTATAACTATTCTTGCGACAAAGAAAGAAAAGTAAATATAGAATACTGAAAAGTTGAGCAATCATCTTTAAAGGGGAATAACTCTACACTTCCCTTTTTTCATATTTTTATTCATCTCTGCCGAAGGAGGAGCACTCAAAGTTGCGCCGTTTTCCCTATTACTGTTTCCGTTACTATTAGACGTTTCATAATTAATGCTCATATCGTCTTCTCCATTAAGCCCAAGTTGACGTCACTTCCGGCAATTCTGATGATGTCACCATCACTGGCGGAGGACTTCCGGGAACATTCAAGGCTGCACAATACCATTTCCATTGGGGATCAGATGATACTCGGGGCTCTGAGCATACCATGAATGGCACAATGTACCCTATGGAAGTAAGTATCTTCAAAAACGTCTTGGTCGTAATTAACACTATCTGTTTCTGTGAAATATATTACGACTGATATTTGATTTATTTCTATATATAGACATACCTTATTTAGATAAATGCGATGTTGTGATTGTCAAAATGAATAAAAACGATTTTTTTTTATTAGGAACTACTGTATTTCGACAATTAAATGTTTTAAGTTTCATGATTTATATTTTGAGTTTTGTTTTCTATTTGTAGGTACATATCGTCCATTACAATACTAAGTACGCAGATATCGGCGAGGCAGTAGATAAGCCTGATGGATTAGCTGTCCTTGGCGCCTTCTTTAAGGTAAGCATATCTACATGAATTGTATCAAATACAACAGCATACCAAATTTTAATGCCAAGTTCATCTTTAAGCAAGTTGAGTGTCAATATTCCAACAAGTGTGCATGTCCATTATTTAGTTACTATTCTGTTGAAAAATGGATGATAATCATAGAATAAAACATTATATCGCGGATGTTCATTGTTTGGTAATTTTCAATTGTATTATGAAACTATGTACATTGCAGTTCGTATATTACCCATTGGAATCTAACAAAATATTTTAAAAAAATGCGGAATTTGTATATTTCAGTTCTTTATAGTAGGATGTACAAATTATGCTTGTAAATTCTGTTTACATTTTCTTGAAGCTTCATTGTAGCATCGTGTTGCTATGATAATTGTTTTCTACAAATGTATTTCGTTGATACTCTTTTGGTGACATTTGGAACTCTCTGTTTGCCATCAGAAAATGTTATTTTTAGTAACGATTCGACATTCATTGGATATATAGAATTACAGTATATAGACATTTTATAATAATTTGCCTATGCTTGCAAAATTTTCAGTGTACATGTTATTTATGATGAATGGATCCTTATGTTACATCACAGATCTGTTTAATATTGCCCTATTTTTCCTATTACAGATCGACCCTTCAGACAACGTAGACTATGCCCCGATCGTAAATGGCCTAGAAAATATACCATATTATGGTGAGTTGATTTATATAGAAATTAATTACCGTATGAAGTTGTTATGAATTCTGGACCAGAAATAAAACATACTAGGATTATATTATATAGTTAACCGTGCCTTTATGTCTTAATTTATTTGACCCACCTTTATTTCCTGGATTCTGGATTTTGGTTTTGCTCCTTTTCCCACAAGCATGCATGGTCAGCTGATAGTTAATATTCTATGATATTCAATGTTCTATGATATTCAATGTTCTATAATATTCAATGTTCTATGATATTCAATGTTCTATGATATTCAATGTTCCATGATATTCAGTGTTCCATGATATTCAATGTTCTGTGATATTCAATGTTCTATGATATTCAATGTTCTATGATATTCAATGTTCTATAATATTCAATGTTCTATGATATTCAATGTTCTATGATATTCAATGTTCTGTGATATTCAATGTTCTATGATATTCAATGTTCTGTGATATTCAATGTTCTATGATATTCAATGTTCTATGATATTCAATGTTCTATGATATTCAATGTTCTGTAATATTCAATTTTCTGTGATATTCAATGTTCTATGATATTCAATGTTCTATGATATTCAATGTTCTGTGATATTCAATGTTCTATTATATGCAATGTTCTATGATATTCATTTTATCCCAAAAAGAAAGTTATAGGGAAAAATAATACAGTAACATATTGAATATATGTCGAATATTAAGAAAATGTAAAATTACATATATGTCATATACAAATCTACCAAGAAAAACACCAGCACACTCACTAGATGTAAAGACATAGATTGTACAAGACGTCCACCAACAACAAGAGTTAAGAATTCAAAGGAATGTGCACTTATCATATGTTTTAATCAGTAAAAAAAAATTATGGATAATATCAAATGAATATAAGATAAGGATTATATAATTGCTATAAACCTATATTTAACGGTACATGCTTTTGCGCAATAGTAATCTCATTGCTGTCATAAGAATTCTGACGTCATATAAATAAAACCAAAAACCCGGAAACGCCGACGGACGGCATAAGAATGGCCGTTCTTTCTATTTGATTGTATTTTCAATAAATGAACAATTTAATTTACTTTCAATGTGCTTATAAAGACATTGTGTTAGTGTGGCAGTTATAGTCGTGGTAAATGACAAATCTATACACAAATACACCATATTGAACTGAACACGTATCATGGTTTATATGTAAGTGTTTCTGTTTACAAACTTGTGGTGCTTAATCACTATAAATTCCATCTCAAGATTGGTCAAAGCTTAACCCAATACACCAGAAAAGTCACCAAATTGACGGTTTTTCTGAAATCAATTATATCGACAAATATTGATAATCCACATAAATGTCACCATTATCAAGATAGTGATA
Source organism: Pecten maximus (assembly GCF_902652985.1). NCBI lineage: Eukaryota > Metazoa > Mollusca > Bivalvia > Pectinida > Pectinidae > Pecten > Pecten maximus. Next base: position 40,119,912 of record NC_047018.1, read on the forward strand.
CCACAAATCAAGATATACATGCAGAAACAGAAATAGTAATAATAATAAAAAAACAAACAACAACAAAAAAAAAAAAAAAAAAAAAAACAACAAAAAAACAAAAAAACAAACAAAAAAAACATAAAACAAACAAACAAACCAAAACCAAACACAGCAAAACAAAACATGCCACTCGAGATATTTGTATCTGAACAAAACAACATCTTGTTTTTACAGAGAATGCAACGCAAATCGCATCTTTTGATTTGATGAAAATGCTGCCTACAAACCTGGTCAGGTTCTTCCGTTATCAAGGCAGTCTTACCACTCCCGCCTGTCATGAAAGTGTCACATGGACAGTATTTGAGGACACCATTCCTATATCAGCTTTCCAGGTACGTTCCACCTTTATGACGTCATACCGCCATTTGTATGAGCTATAAAACGGTATTATCGGTGTTTCGTAGCTAAGCAATTTTTAACAAAGACGTTAATTTAGTTCATTTAAGGATCTTCTCTTCTGAAGTTGCAGTCACGATGAAGCGTAGTTTTTATCGTGTATTAAAAGTTTTTGTAATAAAAAAAAACAAATTATAACTACCAATTTCACGGCAAAATGTTTTTTGAAAAATGTGTCAAAATTTCGGAAGTCTTATGTAAATAGATTTGCTTTTAGAGGAATTAAAAAATAATGGTCCATTTGGCAGTCATTTTGAAAATTGCTGTTTCTTGCATTTTGGCAAGGCTCAAATTTCACATTTTTGGACTTTTTTGTTTTTACCAAAACCATCATTGTGTCGACAATTTTAAATGTTTCTACTTCTTTTTGCTGTAAAAACTTTGCAATGTCCAAATACAATGAAATAATAAGCAACAAAGTGGGAAATTACATATATTTTGCATTTTATTTTCACATTTAGTGTAACTGGAGCACTTATAAATATTTTCCTGAACCTTTTTTTTATTTTATCTGTAAAATATCTTTAAAAATTTGTCAGGAGAATTTTTTTTATATTAAGCATTCCTATCTAGCAAAAATGATGAAAAATTGTGTATTGGGTTACATGAATTGCTATTCTGATAAAAGATAATTGGCTAGACCAACTAAACTTCTAAATTTAAAAAGAATATGTTAGCTTGGAAATAACATACATATCCGATAACACACTTTGTAGAGATTGCTTTGATTTGTTGTGTGTAATCAAAACAACAGAATTTAGTAAAATCACAAAATATATCAAGTTCTAATCTTTGATCTTCAAAAGCTCAAAAATAAGCACACTTACATATGTCAAATTCTTATCTTTGATCTTCAATAGCTCAAAAATAAGCACACTTACATATGTCAAATTCTAATCTTTGATCTTCAATAGCTCAAAAATAAGCACACTTACATATGTCAAGTTCTCATTTTTGATCTTCAATAGCACAAAATAAGCACACTTACATATGTCAAATTCTAATCTTTGATCTTCAATACCTCAAAAATGAGCACACTTACATATGTCAAATTCTAATATTTGATCTTCAATAGCTCAAAAATAGGCACACTTACATATGTCAAATTCTAATCTTTGATCTTCAATAGCTCAAAAATAAGCACACTTACATAATATTATGTCAAATTCTAATCTTTGATCTTCAATAGCTCAAAAATAAGCACACTTACATATGTCAAATTCTAATCTTTGATCTTCAATAGCTTAAAAATAGTCACACTTACATATGTCAAATTCTAATCTTTGATCTTCAATAGCTCAAAAATAGGCACACTTACATATGTCAAATTCTTATCGTTGATCTTCAATAGCTCAAAAATAGGCACACTTACATATGTCAAATTCTAATCTTTGATCTTCAATAGCACAAAAATAAGCACACTTACATATGTCAAATTCTAATCTTTGATCTTCAATAGCACAAAAATAAGCACACTTACATTTGTCAAATTCTAATATTTGACCTTCATTAGCTCAAAAATAAGCACACTTACATTTGTCAAATTGTAATATTTGATCTTCAATAGCTCAAAACTAAGCACACTTACATATGTCAAATTCTAATCTTTGATATTCAATATCTCAAAAATAAGCACACTTACATATGTCAAATTCTAGTCTTTGATATTCAATAGCTCAAAAATAAGCACACTTACATATGATGTTCTGTTTATTTTTTATCTCTATGTATTCTCCCCTTTAAAACGTTGTATAACATTTAAAAAGTTAGTCATTAGAAAATTATGACTTTTCACTGGAGCAGATCCATAAGTTATTATCACTGATTTTTTCAGATTTAAGAAAAAAAATCTGTTCACCGATTGATGTGGTACATTTTTGCTGAATTTTGTCTTTTTTCAGATGTCTAAGTTCCGTACAATATTAGACAACACAAATAATGCGACCGTAGATAACTACCGTCCTGTCCAGCCATTGAATGGACGAAATGTGTACGTCAGCTATCAAGAAACCCCAGGTGAAAATTTGACAGGATATTTATAGAATATTATCTTCTTATCGTGATTCAAAAAATTATCTCATCCCGTTGAGGAAAGACATTCTAGAATAACTAACAAAAAAATATCCAAGTGTTTGGTAACTTAAACATCTTTCGTTGAAACTTAAACAACTCCCTAATAAACTCTCCAAATGGGGATTTTTTTTGAACCCCCTCTGTTGGCTTTTTTACGCTAATGTTAACATTTCATGGTCAATGTACTTTTGACTTGACCTCAAGGCATTGTTTTCGTGACGACATAGAATGGTAATGATTTGGAAAATGATCTTGTCCCCAATGATAGATGGGATATAAACATCTCACTGTAGGAAGAAACAAGGGTAGATAATGTTTGGGTTGTATCTCATTAACTATCATCATTGTATTGAGATATTAGTTTGATTTTTATTTCATAATTCAACCTCAATTTTCGTACATGTACTTATAAAGTTTATCTTTGTTTCAGCCACCTGGAGTTACCATGGGAGCAAAGGTAATTATCACAATTCTATTTTCGAAGCCTTGAACTTAAATTATTGTAATTATAACTCTTCGATTTCATTCCTGCTTGCTAATACCTCGATGCCCTTCTGTTCGAGCTAACAAAAACAATTAATATAAATTTATTTCTATATAAATGTAAAATAAATATCCATTATTTTATCCATGTAAAACTTCATCATTATCAGGACCCGATTATTGGGCCAGTGCCTACCCCCTCTGCAGCGGAGACAACCAGAGCCCTATTGACCTGCCACCAACGGATTTCATGGCCTATGACCAAGGCCTTGGCATGTTTGAGATGACGAACTATGATAATGCTACTATGCACGAGCCAACAATTTACAACAATGGGCACGGAGGTAAGTGAACCTGTTATGATATTTTTTAGATTTGTGACATGACACCACAATTGACGTTGTAGAGGTATGTCCCTTGCCATTGCTACAAAGACAATGTACCTGTTGAACTCGAATTCGAGACGTGGAAAGTTAAATCCTACGGTATCACTTTTACATACTAACGGCTATTGTTGTTTCTAATTCACAACATATAATGTACAATAAATGGGGTTATCCGAATGTTTAAAAGTATGAAAGTAACTGTATTGTGTTTATCAGAATCGAACGGGATTCTGGCACGAAAAGACCCAAGTGTTATTGTTTTTAAAACTAAGAGACATTTTAGACGTTTCAATTAAAATGCAGAATTTCAAATGTTCCACATGTTTTAATTTTCCTTCTTCTCATTCACAGTGCAAGTTAATTTTGGTGGAAACGTGGCTGTTACGAGCAGAAATGGCGGATTACCAGGAACATTCAAGTTAGCCCAATTTCACTTCCACTGGGGGGCAAACAACGCTATGGGATCGGAACATTTATATCGCGGCCGATCCTACCCAATGGAGGTAAGTATCACATAGATAAATAAGAAAATAGATACATTAAACAACATTATACCTAATTGGACAGTCTAACGATATGTAAAAGACTGAGTCAACCGAACTATCAGCTAGCCTCAAGTTTAATTCGTTGCTTGTAATGCTAAAATATGTATTACAATTCTGCCCATCTTCCTTCGAGTTTTTAAATAGGTCTTAATACGTACTAGTATTGTAGCCTCATGTTTCAAAGTTACTCACTTTTATGAATATTTTCTTTTTCTCGCAAGGTTCACTTTGTTCATTACAACACGAAGTACGGAAGCTTGGGAAATGCTGTGGACAAGGCCGATGGTCTCGCTGTCTTTGGCTTCTTCTTCGAGGTAATTATCTTTTATTAATTTAAGCGAATACAATCATAATACACGTGTATCGTGACACCAAGGTAATAAGTCATGAATCAAGTTTTACCTTAACACTTCGTACGTAGATTTGACTGTTATATTGCTGTTTGAGAAAGTTAAAAAAATAGCGTTAAGTATCTAAAGGAACCTTTTCCTTAAAATAATTTGAGATAATTGTAATTAATATTCAAAACAAGACGGGAAGATGTCAGGTTGTGTTAAAAAACGAATTTTGTAAAGTATGAGTAAATATGTAATATGTTATCTTGGTACGAGTAGAAACATTTTATTACATTGTACCAGTGAAATATCGAAAATTATTCTTTCTATAAAAGTGATAATCACATTTTCTGATATTTTTCAATAGTGAAAATATCACCCTTTCTGATTTGACCAATCAGAACACTGCTTACAAACAACAATTGGAAAAATTAAGATTTGCATATACCTTTTCGTCATGTTGTATGACGTCATAATGCAAGATAGAGTACATAACGTCACGATTTGACGTAAATTGAGCTGCCTCGGTATATTTTACTATAAAATGTAATACACAGAATATCTAACAGTATCTTCCGTAATACCTACGCTACGCACTCGTGAAAGATACATCAAAATGTTAGGCACACTCGTGAAATATTTTGTATTAGTGAAGACACTTAGATATCCTCTATACATCCTTTCGATATAATATATGCCGCCTTTCTCTCCTACAGATTGGACACGTCCATAATTGCAATTACAATCCCGTGGTTGACAATCTACATAAAATAAAATATCCTAGTAAGTATACTTCCGTACTGGCTTTCATCTGATGACGTCATTTTATTGTGTCATCATGTTGTTTCTTGTTACGACACAAATATATGAATGATATATATATACAAACTGTATATATAATAATACATTACCTTCAACAGAGATTGCACACTGGGCCCATAGCTTACTAGCCTTGGCTAGTCGAGTCGGTAAAGAGAAGCTAGTATTATATACACATATTTATAATTAATTTTTCTTTGTTTTCATGGTAAATACTCAAATCTGATTGGTCGAAAAATTCTTTTCATTCTTCTATGAAAGAAATTCCGAGAATAGCGCGAAAAATGTGACGTCACAATACGACAATTGACGTTGCGTATTGATTTGAGAAAAAGAATCCCATTTAAAACCAGTAAAATTGTACATAAAACATGTTTTAAATCAAAAAAATCATTTTCAAAAATTAATTATAAGCGTTGATGTCCATTTTTTTTTTAGTTTCATCGGGGTATGAAACTTTTGTTTGCAAACTTCTGTAAGAATCCGCTACGCGGATTCATACAGTTTGCAAACAAAATTTGTTTCATACCCCGATGAAACTAAAAAAAAAAAAAATGACATCAATGCTTAAAACATAGTAACACAATTGATGAAGGAAGAGAACTTTATGACTCGTGGCCTGACCGGGCCTCGAACTCACGATCTACGGCACCCAATCGCCTAGCCAGAAATACCCGCAGCTTATACCGCTGCGCCACATCGGTGTTCTTAAAAAGATCGTTTCAATGGCGCATTGATAGTCGGCCCGATATTCTGTTTTGATGAATACCGACAAGGAAGAGATAAACATATCTGAAAGGGAAAAAAGCATAACGCTATGTTAAATTTTATATTAAGAATTATAGAATTGAAAACTTAAGTGTTCTTGTTTATAAATTATCGATCTTATTGATACATTGTCAGACATCAATTATTGAAACGATGGGTGGTGCTTGATATGATGAAGTTTAAATCTAAACCGAAACATAGACTATAATGAAAAGCAAAGTTTTCAAAAGATAAATAATCATTTAATATATATATATACATTTTTTTGTACAGAGACCACCGCTAGGATCGACTCATTCAACATTCGCTATATGATGACAGAAGATATGTCTCGTTATTATCGTTACAATGGAAGTCTAACTACCCCCGCTTGTTACGAGAGCGTCACATGGACTGTATTTGAAGAGACTATTAAAATCTCCAGAGAACAGGTACGTATATGACCTCATAACCATTGCAAAAATGACAGTTGTATTTGTGCATACAGGCGGCTGGTCTATTGCCACACATTGTGTTAATACGCGTTATTAATACGCTGACAAAACCTGTCTTGAGAATTAATGAAGTGATTGTTTTTTTTTATGTAAAAACCTGTTTAAACATTATGGTCTATTAATTTAGAATGTGTATTAAAGATAAAATTCAGGAATTCAAAGATATCGTCATGACAGCGGAAGAATAAGGGCAGAACTATTTTGTTATATATATATATCTACATGTATTGTCATGAAGCAAACATAATCCTTCTGCTACATAAAATAACTCGTTAAATTCGTTATCTTGTAGCTTGCCAAGTTCCGGGAAGTATTTGACACCAGTGGTCACAGGACTGTGGACAATTTCAGACCAACACTTCCGCTTAAAACTAGAGTCGTCTACCTCAGCTACAACAACTTCAAGTACGCAGGCGCAGCATCATCTATATCCGGGACACACTTCCTGATTGCAATACTGGCAGCCGTAGCGACTCTGTTTTATTGACCACAATGGCAGTTAATGAATATCTTGCCACCAAAATCCAAACGATGACTGTTTTTCTTTCATCATTCACAAATAATACCTAATAAACAATGACAAATGTGCAAGATGAAATTTCTTTGGACACTGACATTGACTGCGATGTTGAAGAATCGCAAAACAGTAAAGTGAACTCTTGTATATGCGGTGATTTTGATATTACTTTTAACACTATGAAGACCAATGCAATTTACTAGAAACTGTTTTAAATATGGTTTCAAAACCTTATTGATAATGAACGTCACAAAAGGACATTATCACCGGGAATATCATTATATCTTTTAAAACGCAAATCCGATTTATACGAAAATCAAACTCCATGACAGTCAGCATTAATTGACAATCTTGTTTTCTATATCTGCATAATTTGGGTATGTTTATTATTTTCAAATGGAAAATAATCGAGTGTAACTTTTTTTTCACAATGAAAATGTGCTATTTTTAACTGGGGCGAAATTAATTGGTCCAGGAAACAAGGTATGCCAATATGGTATAATATGATATTCTCTTAACTTGTTTTAATAAGAACCCTTTTATAACGTTACATCAAACAATCTGTTGTATAGTTTAATCTGATATGAATGTTACTGATGTAACATCTTATTTTTTCGGTATAAAGCTGACTTATCCTCGATACTCCCGGGGTTACCTTCCCCCCCCACCCCCCCCCCCCCCCCCCACCCCCCCCCCCCCCCCCCCCCCCCACCCCCCCTCCTGGTGGTGTTGTACCTTCACTTTCACTCCTGTCTCCAGAGAGCGAAAGTGAAATTAACCCCTGAAGTATCGAGGATGAAAGAAGTCAAAGAATAAACTAGGTCTCGGACGGGAGGTAACAATGACAAGTAATTTGTAAAATACATTTTAAATAAATCATTTCTTCCTGAAATGAACAATGCCATTTGTGTACTAACATTGTTATAGCTGGTTCATTTCAACTCGCATAACTTCTCGATTTGATACTACACATGCTTTTTTCAATCACGTGTCCTTTGAATTATGTTTCATACCATAAGAATAATTATTGAGGTTTTTCCACAAATCACCAATTTGTGGTTACCCATTTTAGGGGCTCATATATCAATTAATGAATATAAATGGATTTTATTGTTAACATTTTAATGTGATATATTACATATAATTTCAAATCAATAGTATTACATATATGTGAACATACTCACTGAACGAAGGGAAATAAGAGCTCATGCTATATTTGTATTACACGTTTTCACATACATTTGAAGATATATATTTCAAAGTGCATGTATATTTATTATTATTTGTGATTAACAAATCTAAGGTAACTTTTATTTGTGCAGGGAGACCGGTGATTGATGCATAGTCTAGGTCATATAGTATTTAAAAGCCTCGAACAAAGGATAACAACAAAACAACAAAACAAACAAAAATGTGTACGGAAAATATTCTTTGTAAAGAATAATATTTCACAGAAATCGATAGCAATTCTGTGTTTATCTAATAATTACATAGAATAATACCGACATTAACAGGAGTCACAAACTACCCACTCGGAACTCCCATCACATCCGAGGAGTTCCGACTGCCAATTACCAGTGCCAATCATTAGTTATCAACTTATCATAAAACTATATTTCCATCGTATGTATAAATTGCTGTGTTTGCATGATACATTATAATGTTTTCTTGAAAAATGTATATTTGATAACTTATTGTGTAAATAGGGTATAGTTAAATGAATACAAATATTTAACGGCGACTGTGCTAGAGGGACTGACGCAACAAAAGATATACATATAACCAAAACCTAGTCTCATTAATATTCCTTAACTTAAGGATATTATTTAATCTAAAATTTCAATATGAAAGCATTACAGGAAAGATGTTCCCCCTTAAATTCAATAATGATTCCAGTGGATTAAATAAGTAAAGGGACATTGAAGAAACCTGGTCAAATAGCCAAATCAGTTTAGTTTATTACTGTGTCTTGGTTATGAACGTGGAAATTGTCAAAGATGATAGAATGACTGAAATCAGATGTTATCTTACTTTCAAAGTAATTTAACAGTTACAACCTGTCATTTCCGTAGAGTATAGAAAATTAATATATTTTAAAACAGAGTAACGTTTCCCTTTTCTGGATCTGATTATTCATTTAGCTCCCAATTCGTAAATTCAAGAACATGAATATGTTATTCGATAAATTTCTCAATTCTTACATAATAATCCCCAATCTGGAACCATCCGCACTTCCCATCGATAATCTCCACCAAGAGTTGTCGTTCCTGACAGAAGTGTAAGGAACGATAACTTCAGAACGAAATTCTTCAACAGCGTCCTCAGTGATTGGAAAAATTGATAATTTGTATGCATAATAATTAATTAAATGTTATCAGGCTTAAATATTAAACCTACTCGAATGTATTCAACACAGTCATCAGTAGTCTAAAGCATTGGATATTTTTTCTTTTTTTTTCCCCACGGGAAAGTTAGAAATGCAGTCTAGATTAGCGATGTTCTAATATAGACTTCATAATTATCAATATGTCAAAGACATACGCCTGTCGATGCAAGTATAATTAGTAAATATTTAATTAGTAGTATGCCATTCTAAACTTTTGTTATGTATTCATACTAACATGAATGTAATGAAAATGTTTATTGATGGAAATAAACTATATCAAAGATATACCTTATCTTTTGTTTTTTCTTATTTTATTCCTATTTGTTAATTTGGAACGTTCCAAATTTTAACTCAACTAAGTCGAAATCATAACTTTAAGATTGAAGAATTTCTTTTTTCAATCTCAAACAGAACTTTATTCGGGTATTTAGGACAGATGCGTGTTTCCTGTATCATATACAGTGTATGATATACATCAGAAGTCCTCCCTTAGTCGTACCCGTCATGATGTCTCCAGTCACCACATGTGGTACCCGTCATGATGTCTCCCGTCACCTCATGTGGTACCTGTCATGATGTCTCCAGTCACCACATGTGGTACCCGTCATGATGTCTCCCGTCACCTCATGTGGTACCTGTCATGATGTCTCCCGTCACCTCATGTGGTACCTGTCATGATGTCTCCAGTCACCACATGTGGTACCCGTCATGATGTCTCCCGTCACCTCATGTGGTACCCGTCATGATGTCTCCGGTCATCACATGTGGTACCCGTCATGATGTCTCCAGTCACCACATGTGGTACCCGTCATGATGTCTCCAGTCACCACATGTGGTACCCGTCATGATGTCTGCGGTCATCACATGTGGTACCCGTCATGTTTCCCGTTATGATGTCTCTCGTCACCTAATGCGGTACCCGTCAATCTATTGATAGTTTATGCATTAACATAGAAGAGTTAGACAGAAAAAAAATGCAAAAATCTTGTCATTTATAAGAATTAGTCAAATCGAAAACAGCACGAAAAACAGCATTTATATTATTGCTGACGAAAGTGTTATTTTTTATTTTATTTTTTGATATTCTGACTGAATTGTGCGTATCAGTCTAATGAAAAATGTTGATCCTCTTCGAGTAAATGGAAAATGATGAGTCACCAACTTACATAGAGATAATGAAGGAATAACTGTTTGTCCTCAGGCGTTTTTAATTGAGTTTACTCATTATTTTTATTTATGTCATTCTATAAAGAAATAATTACACATTGTATCTCTAAGATCAGCCATAACAGAGTTTGCCTGTATCGGTAAATAGTGATGTTTACCCCCTTTTACGTTAACTTACGGCAATTTAAAGGTTACTGAGTACTAGAGGGTTATTGGAAACGTTTAAGCCTACATTCTTGGACATTAATATATTTTCTGTTGTCCAGATTCAATCTACAGTGGTAAACATTAACATATACTTAATTTATTTGATAAGAAAACCATTACGTTGGTTGTTTATGGCTTAGCGTCCTTGCAACAGCCAGTCTTGTTGGGACGGGAATTTTCAACAGATCTTGATAGATATTTACATATTCATAAAAACTAGCCTTATCGGGTAACTTATTAGCATATTTATAATATTCTACTAGTGGTTGTTATTTAATTTTTCTTTACGTGTGAATCATTTTTGTGATATTTAGGCTGATAAGCATAGAGACCCTTGCTGTCAACAAAACTCCGCTCAATGTTAGATGAAATTTATGAGTAGTATGTCGTTAAAATACACATTTTTTTCTCTCGGTTCTGCTGTATTAAATTAACGAGAATGACACTACTTGACCCTATCTCATGACAAACTCTTCTACTTGTGTACGTTATTTTTTTTTACCATTATCATGCTTAATGATAGACTCAACATTTTTACATAAACGAATTTATAGATCAAACATCAAACTAAGGTCGTATGTGGTGCATGAACCATGGGCAGTGGGAATTTCACAAAAAAAATTTTTTTGTTAATAGAATGTTTGCATAAAAAATCATGATCATAAATAATTCGGAGGTTTTCTGTCGTGCTCCCTGCCTTAGATACCAAAATTGATCTTCATTCTTTCTTTTTTACCTCTACTCTTTCTCTCTCTTTCTTTCTTTCTTTCTTTCTTAACTCTCTACTGTTTCTCTCTTTGTTTCTTTCTTAGCTCTCTACTGTTTCTTTCTTTCTTTCTTTCTTTATTAACTCACTTAAGTTTCTTTCTTTCTTAACACGCAACTGCTTCTTGCTTTCTTAACACTCTACTGTTTCTTTCTTTCTTTCTTTCTTTCTTTCTTACAATGTAGCTCTCTACTGTTTTTTCATTCTTTCCTTTCTTTCGTTCTTTCTTTCTTAGCTCTCTACTGTTTCTTTCTTAACTCTCTACTGTTTCTTTCTTTATTAACTCTCTTCTGTTTCTTTCTTCCTTTCTTTCTTAACACTCTACTGTTTATTTCTTTCTTAACTCTCTACTGTTTCTTTTTTCCTTTCTTAACCAACCTCTACTGTTTCTTTCTTTCTTTCTTACTTTCTTTCTTTCTTTCTTACTTACTTTCTTTCTTAGCTCTCTACTGTTTCTTTCTTTCTTTCTTTCTTTTCTTTCATTTTTTTCTTGTTTTTCTTTCTTTCTTAGCGTTCTACATTTTCTTTCTTTATTAACTCTACTATTTTTTTTTAATCTTTTTTAGCACCCTACTGTTTCTTTCGTTCTTAACTCTCTACTGTCTCTTTCTTTCTTTCTTTCTTAACACTCTACTGTTTCTTTCTTTTCTTTTCTTTTCTTCTCTTTCTTTCTTAGCTCTCTACTGTTTCCTAGATTTATAGATCAAACATCAAACTAAGGTCGTATGTGGTGCATGAACCATGGGCAGTGGGAATTTCACACAAAAAATTTTTTGTTAATAGAATGTTTGCATAAAAAATCATGATCATAAATAATTCGGAGGTTTTCTGTCGTGCTCCCTGCCTTAGATACCAAAATTGATCTTCATTCTTTCTTTTTTAACTCTACTCTTTCTCTCTCTTTCTTTCTTTCTTTCTTAACTCTCTACTGTTTCTTTCTTTCTTTCTTTCTTTATTAACTCTCTTAAGTTTCTTTCTTTCTTAACACGCAACTGCTTCTTTCTTTCTTAACACTCTACTGTTTCTTTCTTTCTTTCTTTTCTTTCTTTCTTTCTTTCTTTCTTTCTTACAATGTAGCTCTCTACTGTTTTTTTCATTCTTTCCTTTCTTTCGTTCTTTCTTTCTTAGCTCTCTACTGTTTCTTTCTTAACTCTCTACTGTTTCTTTCTTTCTTAACTCTCTTCTGTTTCTTTCTTCCTTTCTTTCTTAACACTCTACTGTTTCTTTCTTTCTTAACTCTCTACTGTTTCTTTTTTCCTTTCTTAACCAACCTCTACTGTTTCTTTCTTTCTTTCTTACTTTCTTTCTTTCTTTCTTACTTACTTTCTTTCTTAGCTCTCTACTGTTTCTTTCTTTCTTTCTTTTCTTTCATTTTTTTCTTGTTTTTCTTTCTTTCTTTCTTTCTTAGCGTTCTTCATTTTCTTTCTTTATTAACTCTACTATTTTTTTTTTTATCTTTTTTAGCACTCTACTGTTTCTTTCGTTCTTAACTCTCTACTGTTTCTTTCTTTCTTTCTTAACACTCTACTGTTTCTTTCTTTCTTTTCTTTTCTTTTCTTTCTTTCTTAGCTCTCTACTGTTTCCTTCTTTCTTTCTTTCTTAACTAATTCTCTACTGTTTTTTTCTTCCTTTTCTTTCTTTCTTTCTTTCCTTCTTTCTTAGCTTTCTACTGTTTCTTTCATTCTTTCCTTTCTTTCTTTCTTTTTTTAACACTACTGTTTCTTTCTTTCTTAACTCTCTACTGTTTCTTTCTTTCTTTCTTTCTTTTCTTCTTTCTTTCTTAACTAACTCTCTACTGTTTCTTTCTTTCTTTCTTTCTTTCTTTCTTATTTAGCTCTCTACTGTTTCTTTCTTTCTTAGCTCTCTACTGTTTCTTTCTTTTTTAACTCTCTACTGTTTCCTTCTTTTTCTTTCCCATGGTTGATGTCTCTGTGACACTTATCCATATGTAACCCTACCTGTTACGTATTAGGATGTTAAACCGGTCAAAACAAAGCAAAAATAGTTTACTTCAAAATTTTAACCAAACAAATGGAAATATGTTGTATTTATTCTTACTACATGGCTGGCAAATTCGTAATCTTGAAAACAGTAATTCATATTTGCCATATCCATGTTGAATCATTTCTATTTATTTCGATTGTTGATAGATACAAATAAACCTTACTATATGGTAGTCCAGATATGTCACGTTAGTTCAACAAAACTATTTTGATTGTGTTCAAAACTTTATCAGACAGTCACTCTAAAAGTTATTAAAAGCTCCTTCCATTTACAAAAAACAAACCATAAAGATTGTATGTGCCATTTTTTCCACCCTCAAATCGCCACAATAGCCGGCAAACTGGGTGAATTAGCCCATAATTTCATTTCGCTCCGCAAGGAACGATAACTGAGTTATCGCCCCTTACTACACTCCATTCTTTATTAAGACAAGCATGTAATCTTCAGTTATTTGAACCTGCCTTGTCCCTCGTTAACATTAGCTTTATTAAGACCAACATGCAATCTATAGTTATTTGAACCTGTCTCGTCCGACATTTACTTGTTTTGGCGTCTTTATAGTATTTGTTCCAGTGATATCTGCTAAAGCCATACATGTTGGGCGTCCGATAATATAGAGGTCGGACGGGACAGTTTTCAGATTATAGCCAGTGTAATTAGTTGTTTTTTATCTCTCTTATTAACTTTGAATTGTATTTACAGTTTGAATTGAGGCATGTACTACTTACCACAACATGTAAAATCTTAATCATTTTATGGTTGTTTAATTATATCACAATAAACGCATTGCCTGTACTGTTCCATTGCAACTCCATGAAAAAGGAGACCGATAACCTATTTTTGAAGTCATAAGCAAAACATTATCCATTTTAATATTTGGGAAATCATGTGACGGAACCAATGAAACGGTAATTAAAACTCTCAAGAAAACCTTTATAATATAAATACAAAATAATCAGAACAGCGTTAGATGCAATCGCAACATCTCGGGGAAATTTCCGGCAACACCCGAGTGTTGCCGGAAATTTCCCCGAGATGTTGCGATTGCGTTAGATGTTCTAGGGGAGACAACTGCTACAACAGTAATATTGAATAATATGTATTCGGAATGTCAATATCTTCCGTTAACCTTTGAATATGAAAATTATAATTGTTAATATTTCAAATGTCATGTCATCTTGTATAAAAATTGTAAAAATCATGATAATTGGGAAAGGGCTTCATATAAGTTTGAAAACTTGTGCCCAATCCTCTTGTACATGTATATATTGATACAAATAAAATATGTTTAAATCAAATATGAAAATCATGTATCTTTTTAATGATAGGCAACTATCGTGGTAGAAATCAGAAACCTTCGGCAATTATCATGGTAGAAATTTATATATTTTTCGACAATTTTCGTAGAAAATAGAAACAAGAAAATAATATTAGAATGCATAAATTATATGAAAGGTTCAGAATACAATTTCAAAAGAAAATTGATGGATATATGACATTGCGCTTGTGTATATGCGACAGTGGACCCACTCAGTTGACATCCACGGCATTACATAAGACCATCAAATTATATACCTGATTAGATTTTGGAGGTCATTTATGAATATTCAGTTCATTTTATACCGAAAAACCAAAGTTTTATACTAGATTTAATTTTTGTCCATCTGTCGAGATTAAGATGTTAAAATAGCAACAGAATGTTGTCGTAGACTTTTCATAATAAGCAACAAAAATATATTGCTATTTCGATAACATGTTGGTAGATTTTCTTTTGTAACTATGGCGACGTTGATTTGAGGCAGCATTTCGTTCACACTGACAATATCATAACTGTGGCAAACGACCTAGGAATATTTAGATATAAACAAGATTATGACTTTAAAAAAAGAAAAGAAAAAGATTATGACTCCAACTGAGTAAAGCTACAACCAAAAAATCATGCGTTCCGGAAGAGTAAACGTCTTACGTTTCATTGACGACACTCGTCATGTACATTTATAACAAGACCATGTGTTCCGCAAGAGTAAACGTCTTACATTTCATTGACGACACCCATCATGTACATTTATAACAAGACCATGTGTTCCGGAAGAGTAAACGTCTTACGTTTCATTGACGACACCCGTCATGTACATTAAGAACATGATCATGTGTTACCGCTACGTATATCTAAGTCCTCCCATGTCAACGACCCGTTTTCATATAGAAAACCAGTTTGTGATGACTAATATCAACAAGCATCGGCCGTATTTAACTTGACATCGCACGTGAAAATAGGATATCTGACCTTTGTTCACTCTTAATTGCTATTTATAGAGGCTTGTTAAAGGTTATTGTCCTGTTTTGATTTGGAATACGTACTACATCTTGTGTGATGGATATAAATGTTTTTACTATGACACATCAGGTCAAGGATAACCTGACCCAGCTAATTAATATCCATGAGTGCATTTAGGTTTTGTTCGTTCTCGATTTCACTATAGTAGAATACGGTGACAAGAGCAAAGCCACCGACAAGGAAAATCAAATGTAAATTGTGATTTGTAACCAACGTATCAGGAAATTTATATAGTGCAGTGGTGTGGTCAATTATTCAAGAGAAGCACCGCCATTCTTTCTAATGACGAACATGTATGATTGTGAAAGATTTCTGAGAATGAACTACCTTTGCTTGCTAGTTTTATTACTTATTATTCTGCATATTTCAAGAGTAACGTGTGTCCCATCTAACGGTAAGTGCTATCAACAGGAAATGCATACATGTTTTTGATATCCAGTGTTGTCGATTTCAGTCAAATCTCTTAAGAGGCATTAACCAGCTGATATAATACAAATAGTGTGAGTCCGTGCATAAACCCTTGACAACTGGGCTCGACCATTGAGCATTCCGAGACTGTTACGGGTCCCATCTAAAGAGAATTAAGTTACAACCCTTCCACCATCCCATCCTTACCCCAAATTTGCAGATATTATTTTTAGACTATTATTCCCGTCCTTATTTTGAAACATTAACACATCTCTACGATATAACACTGTTTAAGTTATATTTCAGCAGTCAGTATATCGCCAACCACTTGTACTGGTACATGTCATCACAGTGTCTTATTCACAGAAAATTGAAAGTTCCTTCATGAAATATTTTTTCTATACAAGCTGTGTTTTCATTGAATTTCCGATAACCACCGTTCATATTTCAATATACTATGTAAAGATTAAAGACTTGAATAGTCCGTTTACATCTGTGCCGGGTACTATTAAATCGTAGATTAGGTTTCCAGTTAACCCCATATTACCGTATTTACCCGGCAATAAACCAAAACCTATGAGAATGCTTTCTCATATTTACTACTGTTCAGTCAAACTTCCTAAAAGATGTAAAATATCATTATCAGATCAAAAGTCCGCCAAAGGATTTCTCCATGAAATAATTACAGGTAACTTACGGTATATTTACGATAACGCCAGTAAGTGTAAAGAACGTCTATACATTTGTATTACTATTTAAGCATTGATGTCAATTTTTTTTAATTGACATCAACGCTTATAATAATTTTTTGAAAATAATTTTCTAGTTTAAAACATATTTTGTGTACAATTTTACTGGTTTTATATGGGATTATTTTTCTCAAATCAATACGCAACGTCAATTGTCGTATTGTGACGTCACATTTTTCGCGCCATTCTCGGAATTTCTTTCATAGAAGAATGAAAAGAATTGTTCGACCATTTGAGTATTTACCATGAAAATAAAGAAAAAATAATTATAGTGGTAGGAAAAAAAATCTCAACCAATCAGAAAGCCGCATTCTGCGTAGAAACAATGGACAATTAATCATATAAATATATATTTAGAAATATACAGACTAAACCTCAATATTAGATATCGTCCGATTTTCCTCAATATTGTTTATGACATCATAATCGTTGTGACATCACAATGCCTCAATGTAAAAGTCCTGTTATCAAGATGAATATACAATTCTAATACAATTACATATCTCCCCCCTTTGCAAACAAGTTTCAAATCCAGTGAAATCTAAAATATTTGCCGCGGTTATCGCCCTTGTTCTATATTTAATTAAACATAGTTGATATTACACCATATCAGCCTCATCAAAGGTCCATAATTGATGATAATACTGCCGTCTTCGAAATATCGATATGATACATTAGTTGGAAATTTATCGAGAAAGGCACATAATTGTATCGGGAAGAAAAAGTGGAATGTGTTACTAAAAAGCCGTAATCTACACACATGAAATCAGTTTAAACATATTTTTATTGAAAAATTCAATAGGAATTGGACACAAGTTATTCAATTTATATATCGTCCTTTTCCATATACAAGTATGAGATGATATATACAATGGCAGCAATTATAATGAATGATGATGACATATATACGTATATATAAAAGAAACACAACATTAATTATTATAGGTGACAAGAAATAATACACTTGACATACCTTTACCCATAATTTATATAGAAAGTAAGCTTTCCATCACATGGCGTTTTGTATACATATTATAAGATATATACTATAATTATGTAGTTGAAGATATAGAGGTTACACAACGAGTGGTTGTTGGATATGGAATTTATTTCACACGAGTAAGTTATTTTTTAAAAGTTACAAAAGACACGAGCTTTAGCGAGTGTTTTTTGCAACTTTTAAAAAATAACTTACTCGTGTGAAATAAATTCCATATCCAACAATTTCGAGTCGTGTGACCTGTTTCTACCACAATAATATCGGCTTGAATCAAAGGGAAACGTGGCCAAGTATAATTTCGCGTAAGCAAATAAAGTGTACCGGTGACGTCCGGGACCCGGTGATGTGACGTCATTAGATTATTGATGACGTCAATAACAATTGCAGCTTGGGTCAAAGTTCACCGTGTTAGCCAATCAAAGTGCGTACAGAGTTTATACCACGTGTGGTATAAACAGATTGTTAATCAACGGCTGTAATGATTAACTGATGGTCTGAGAGTTGAATAACACAGGGTATTGTGGTAGAAATAAATATACTGTACTATAAGTCATGAAAATTAAACCACTACAGAAAACGTTCAGTATTTTTTATGTATTCTTGGACTATTAAACGTATATTTTCATTATCTTTTTCGCTTAGGTCATCAGATCCATTAAGTATCAACTTCAAATCAATGTTAACATTGTGTACTGATAATTTTCTCAAAAGAATTGCACGTTGGTTATTAAATTGATTACACTCGAAAAAGTAATGAAATGCGTTTTCAACAGGAAAGGAACAATTGCAAAATGGATACAGAATTATATTAACTTTATAGAGGTCACCATTTAATGCACTACAACCATGTCGGAGTCTTGTATGTATAACATCAAGTTTTCTGTTTCCTATGGTCAGTCTAGTTACAGGTTTTTTTCGGTTTAATTTTTTGTTTAAATTTTGACACAGTTTCTGAAGACCGTATTGAAATGTCTAAAGAATTCCAAAATTTCACAGTACTAGGAAGGAATGATTTTTCAAATAATGTAAGGCGACATCTAGGTGGTATATAATTTTGATTATTTCTTAAGTTATAATTAATATTTTCGTTAGCTCTGTTTGGCAAAATGTCATTTAAGTAAGACGGAGCCAAATTATGGTGCATTTTATAAAATAATAACAATTTCTTTTGTTTCCGTCTTTCAGATAGTGGTTCCCACCCAGTTTCTAAGTATAGAGATTGCCGACTTGCGAAAGAAGTTAAACCTGTAACTATTCTTGCCGCTTCTAATTGAATTTTCTCTAATTTTTCCGAATCTGTATTGTTACATCTATCCCATAATTCACTCGCATATTCCAAAAGAGGTCTTATGAATACAATATATAATTTTGATAATGTTTCCTTATTTAAAGTAAATTTCAATTTGCGTAGAACCGATAGATGTCGCGAAGCCGAAATAATGAATACCGATAGAATAGCGTGGGTATACAGTAAACAATGTAACGAATATACGTGAAACATTTGAGCTTTGTTATCTTTAAAACGGAGGATAAATTGTCATCGAGTATAAACATCAAACAATTATACGACTGGTTTCGTCGCCGAATGAACAACAGGCCAACGGCTTGTATGGGACAGGACATGTCCACTTCACCTAGAATGTTACAACTACAGGGGTCTCTCAGATAGCGCAAACTAACGTGCCAGATTTAGCAGGTCATCCGGGGATGAGTGGTATTTCCTGAAGACGTGTTTGCTTTGTTGTGATTTCCTTTTGAATAAGTGTTACTGGTCAAGATGAAGTATGTGATAGGTCAAGTTAGCGGTAAATGCTAAATGCGGATATACAGTTAAAAACGAAACAAAGTAAAGATTGAATGCAAGCTGAATAAATCGTGTATTTTTTCAAATGACACATTAAGAATGCAGTCTTATTATCACCAAAATGATTCAAACTGATTTGTTATCATTGCTGAAACGCATTAGTTCGTTAATTTATTTCACCAGCAGTTTTACATTATAACCACCAGCATTGAAACTATGCCGTTTTAAAAGAATTTTCTTGTTAATAAGCATGATAAGTTCTATATTTACGTGTGAAATAATCACAAATAACACAAACATTTGGCGATACAAGTGTTATTAATTTCTTCTTTTATATTCACTTTTTTGTAATTAGAAAAAATCCTACCGTATTTGTGCGTTAAAAATATTGATAAACAAAGCCACTATTTGTGCGTTGAAAATTTAAAAAAAAAAAAAAAAAAAAAGTGTTTTTTGTAAAAGTAGTTACAGTACAATTTCTGAAACCTTCAAACAACATAGTTGAGTGAGGATGGAGTGGGGTTGGTGTGGGGGTATGTGTCTGCTATTTCTGGAAAGGGCATATAGATTTACCAAGATCACATATACATTGTACATGTACGTGTACATATTTGGTTTAGAGTTTAAAACCGTATTATTACAACATCTTCAACACTTAGCACATTTTGGTGGTTATTGATCAATGCTTAAAGGTCACGGATAACCTTTGATCATTTCTGCATGGAAGATATTTTTCAGTAACAATGTTATATCTTAATAATCCGAATCACCACATTACATTAGGTGTACATTACCTTGGGAACTCCCCAGTCACCGCTGACCCCTGTCTCGTTCCTAAGCTAGGTCATACATTACCTTGAGAACCCCACCCCACCCCCCACCCCCCAATCGCCACTGCACCACTGACCCCGTCTCGTTCCGAAGCAAGGTCATACATTACCTTGAGAACCCCCCATCACCACTGACCCCTGTCCCGTTCCGAAGCAAGGCCAATGTCATACATTACCTTGAGAATCCAACAACAACTTTGGTTCACCATAGTACCACCAATATCCTTCCATAGAAGCGGAGGTAATCATATCTAGCATGTTCTCTTAATTTTAATTTTGCCATGAAACTCATGCGAATACAAAAAAAAAATGAGGTTCAATCTCTTTTGTTCTATTTCAGGTGTACATCCCCGCCTCCTTCTTGCCAATCGAATCAACATTAAAACGTTACAAGCTGATACAGGAAAAGTAGAGTCCGTTATCAGGAATCTGACCGACGTGGCAGCTGTAGACTTCGATTATAATGATGGCTTCCTCTTCTGGGGCGATATTTCGAATGATCAAATCATCCGGTAATTTTTAAGATATTTTTGAAATTTCAATTATATTTTTGAAGGATGAAATTGGAATGTGAAGTTCAAAATATCTATTTTGATATATCTATAGTTTTGAATAGGATAAGAAAAATATTGCATTTCCGTAGGACATTTAAAATATCCAACCTCTTTCCTGCAGTGCTAAGAAAACGGCCAATGGTTCTGTAGTTGACATTGCGGAGATTGCGGGTGAAGACGTGAGGACGCCAGAAGGCATAGCTGTTGACTGGTTATACAACCATGTGTATTGGACTGATGTTTCACCTCCAAAAATTGAAGTCATGAGCTATGATGGCAAACTGCGCAGAAGTCTTGTCACGGAAAGTTTGGACAAACCACGCGCCATTGTGGTTGATCCATCGCAAGGGTACATTTCATCTTTCTGGTATAAGAGTATACATACTTATTTTTTTATATATATTTATTTATCTTTTTGTTTTGTTTTGTTTGTTTTTTGTTTTGTTTGTTTTTTGTTTTGTTTGTGTGTTTGTTTTTTTACGGGGGCGGGGGGTTATCACACAGAATTCTAAGAGAGAAAAAGAACATGGAGTCCTTAAATAACATAACCATTATTCGTACTGACAAAAACAGCAATAAACAAGAATTTTACACGTACTTCTAGATGGATGTACTGGACTGACTGGGGAAATAACCCTATGATTTCGCGCTGTGGACTTAACGGAAAACACCGAAGATTACTTGTCAACGAAGACATCGTGTGGCCAAATGGACTAACAATTGGTAAGAAATCAAATAGAGATTTTAACAAAAACCAACATACGAAGAGTACCTTAAAATGAAATTTATATATGACTTTTAGAAAACTACATTGAACATTCCAGGACTGTTAAGCGAAATCATGGCAAATTGAACGAATGAATCTTCTAATTAGAAATCCCAGGCGGATCTTGGCGCCCACCATTAACTGATTATTAAGACTGATCTACTTTTCCTTACTTTCCTTTCTTCCTCTTAGTCATTTGATAACAAGGGAAACCTATATATGAAATATAAAAAATGATCTAAGAAGTTCTTTCTGACATAATCAATAGTAAATTCATACTGTCAAAATCCAAGATGGCCGCCCGTCGGCTATCTTGATTTCCAGATCAGGCACAAAATTGTATGGGCATAATTACGGACCAACTGGAACCTACATATGAAGATTGAGAGATATTCTTACACTACTTCTTAATAAATAGCGATAGCAATCTTCAGCTGCAAACATCAATAATATATACAATATTGAATAGTTTTTAAAAGATTATAAAATGCACGTGTAGCTTCTGAATCGCTGGTAATTCCGAAATGATATAAACATACTATAAAGACGTTATATTTCAGATTATGTTAATCAACGCCTGTACTGGGCAGATGCCAAGTTAAAAGTGATCAGGTCTGTTGATACTGATGGCGGATCTGGTTACACAGTCCTTCACGATGCCGAGAAAGTTGGCTTTCCGTTTGCCATCACAGTGTTCGAGGATGACTTGTACTGGACTGACTGGCAGGGGAAGTCCATCCGTACAGTGAATAAATTCAAAGGCGATGACTACCGTCAAGTTGCGACTGGTCTTTACAGGGCTATGGACATCCACGTTTACCATGAAGATATTCAGAGAAACAGTAAGATTTGTCAAAGTATTTCAGATGACATTGTTACTGACTTAACTGATAAAAGAAATCCCTCACAGATTCAACAATCTCAACATTGCATGAAACTGAACATTATATAATTTTATGATCCCTTACAGGTTAAAAAAACTCAACATTGCATGAAACTGAACATTGTATAATTTTATAATCCCTTACAGGTTAAAAAAACTCAACGTTTCATGAAACTGAACATTATATAATTTTATAATCTCTTACAGGTTAAAAAAAACTCAACATTGCATGAAACTGAACATTGTATAATTTTATAATCCCTTACAGGTTAAAAAAACTCAACATTGCATGAAACTGAACATTGTATAATTTTATAATCCCTTACAGGTTAAAAAACTCAACATTTCATGAAACTGAACATTATATAATTTTATAATCCCTTACAGGTTAAAAAACTCAACATTTCATGAAACTGAACATTATATAATTTTATAATCCCTTACAGGTTAAAAAACTCAACATTGCATGAAACTGAACATTGTATAATTTTATAATCCCTTACAGGTTAAAAAACTCAACACTTCATGAAACTGAACATTATATAATTTTATAATCCCTTACAGGTTAAAAAAAACTCAACATTGCATGAAACTGAACATTGTATAATTTTATAATCCCTCACATGTTAAAAAAACTCAACACTTCATGAAACTGAACATTATATAATTTTATTATCCTTTACAGGTTAAAAAAACTCGACATTTTATTAAACGGAACATTGCATAATTTTATAATCTCTTACAGGCATCAACCGTTGTGGCAGCAATAAAGGACAGTGCAGTGACTTCTGCTTTCCATCCCCTCAGGGAAGCAGTGTACCAAATGATACTGACAAAGCAAATGGATACACCTGTGGTTGTCGCAATCATTATAGACTTGATTCCGACCAAAAGACATGTGTGCTAGATGTTGTTGGTAAGTTAGGTGAATATATAATTACGTTATATGTTGATTGATATGTTAAAAAGACTTTTATGTAAACAAATCCTGCTGTTTTTTTGTTTTTTGTTTTGCTTTTTATTTTGTCTGGTTTTTTTTTGTTCAGAATATTGATGCATATTCAAGTATACATGTATAATAGTACTGATGATATTCTGTATAATTTTCATCGGATTATATTTCATGTCCGTCTCGGTCGGATCTAGTTCCCGGGCACTAATTTCTTGCAGCCGTGCCTTATTTAAATTCCACAATGAATACTTTGATACATTTGTCTATGTTTTCGTGGTTAGGTAATGATCACCAATATTATTAAACGATAGATCAACAGGGGCCGTTTGCGGTGTAATTTTTAGCGTAATAACAATCACACTAACCATTTTATGTTGAATGATAAATATCGTGACGTCACAATATCACGTGGCATCTCGTCCTTATGGACCAGGAAGTGACCAATTTGTCCTGGACCGTATTTTTCGAAACTGGTTGTTTTGCAAATTATGGACACCTCGCTATCGTGATCGGATATTTTAAGGACCCTTTACTGAAGCCTTGACAACATCAGGTAGGTGACATATGTTATGATTCTTTTATTAGTATTTTTTTCATTTCATTTATACGAAAGTTTTCAAAATTGCCCAAACTTGATTCTAACCCTGTTTGTATCAAACATTTAAGCAAACATTTTGGCAAAATAAACATTAAAAGATAAGTAATGACTTCCAATTTATTTCCTTCAGCCATCAATGTGTGAATATGTACTGTTTAGAAACTCGACTTTTAGTCAACAATAATTTTTATTCAGAAATATGGCTATTTAGAAGATTTGTCTAAAACGTCAGGAGGAAGTCGATTGCATAGTGTGTAGCTGCTAGACCAGCAGCAGAGAAAATTCGCTCGGAAGGAACTGATGTTTCCAATACCGAGAGATACTTTTCAGCGGTATTGACATTTTGTAAAACCGACACAAGCATGAAGGTTTGTATGTTAGTTTTTGTTTAACGTCCTATTAACAGCCAGGGTCATTTAAGGACGTGCCTGCTCTTTGAGATGTAGGAAAGCCGGAGTACCTGGAGAATAAACACCGACCTACGGCCAACAACTGCCCCACGTTGGTTTCGAACTCGCCACCCTGATGTTGAGGGCTAGTGATAAAGTGTCGGACACACTAACGACTCATCTACCGCGGCCCCCAAGCGTGAAGGTCTGGAAATAATACATGGGAACAGCTTTCATAACAACTGTATTGTTACCAGGGGTACTGAGTATAGTCTTCAGTCCCACCAGACACTGTCTCAGCTTGTTTAGACTACTTGTACTTAGGTATGTGATATATAGTTGTGGAAGGGAGGTAGTCCAAATGATCAATTTTATATTTTTGCGATCAACTAATAGTGAATTACGTTAAGAATGTTTCACCGAAAATTGATTTTTGACTGACTTGGCCAATGAAAATCCCTCCAGGGCACATTAAACTAACGCCATTAAAATATCACACTAGCGACATTAAAATAATACAAAAACGACATTAAAATATAACACCTGCGACATAAAAATATTTCATTAGCGACATTAAAATATTACACTAGCGACATTAAACAAGTACAAAAACGACATTAAATATAACACCTGCGACATTAAAATATAACAATAGCGACATTAAAATATGACACCTGCTACATAAAAATATTACACTAGCGACATTAAAATAATACACCTTGACCATTAAAATATTACACTAGCGACATTAAAATATTACACCTGCGACATTGAAATATTACACCTGTGACATTATAAATATTTCACCTGCTACATGAAAATATTACATAAGTGACATTAAAATATTACACTTGCTACATAAAATATAACATTAGCGACATAAAAATATTACACTAGCGACATAAAAATATTACACTAGCGTCATAAAAATATAACACCTGGGACATTAAAATATTACACCTGCGACATTAAAATATTACACTAGCGACATTAAAATATTATACCTGTGACATTAAAATATTACACTAGCGACATTAAAATATTATACCTGTGACATTAAAATATTTACACCTGCGACATTAAAATAGTACACTAGCGACATAGAAATATTACAAAGGCGATTTCACTGAATAACATACCGGTTGTGTGAAAAAATACTTACCATATTTTAGTAATTAGAATATTAACTTGTATCAACCATATTCTAAATAATTTCACTCTAAATGGGGGGCCACGGTGGCTGAGTGGTTAAGGTGTCCCGACACTTTAATGCTAGCCCTCCACCTCTGGGTTGCAAGTTCGAAACCTACGTTGGGCAGTTGCCAGGTGTACTGACCGTAGACCGGTGCTTTTTCTCCGGGTATTCTGGCTTTCCCCAACCTCCAAAACCTTGCACGTCCTTAAATGACCCTGACTGTTAATAGGACGTTAAGCAAAACAAACCAACACTCTAAATGACTCACCGATTACTAGTACGCAACGTAATACCGTAGAAGGAAGTTTCACATAAAAAATCTCGTTATCGCATAACACATATAGCCAATGCGGTTTTCAGTACCACCAGACTCATCAGCTTGTTTAGACTACTTGTACTTAGGTATGTGATATATAGTTGTAGAAGGGAGGTAGTCCAAATGATCAATTTTATATTTTTGCGATTAACTAATAGTGAATTACGTTAAGAACGTTTCACCGAAAATTGATTTTTGACTGACTTGGCCAATGAAAATTCCTCCAGGGCACATTAAACTAACGCCATTAAAATATTACACTAGCGACATTAAACAAGTACAAAAACGACATTAAAATATAACACCTGCGACATTAAAATATAACAATAGCGACATTAAAATATGACACCTACATAAAAATATTACACTAGCGACATTAAAATATTACACCTTGGCCATTAAAACATTACACTAGCGACATTAAAATATTACACCTGCGACATTGAAATATTACACCTGTGACATTATAAATATTACACCTGCTACATGAAAATATTACATTAGCGACATTAAAATATTACACCTGCTACATAAAAATATAACATTAGCGACATAAAAATAGTACACTAGCGACATTAAAATATTACACTAGCGACATTAAAATAGTACACTAGCGTCATAAAAATATAACACCTGGGACATTAAAATATTACACCTGCGACATTAAAATATTACACTAGCGACATTAAAATATTACACCTGTGACATTAAAATATTACACCTGTGACATTAAAATATTACACCCGTGACATTAAAATATTACACTAGCGACATAGAAATATTACAAAGGCGACTTCACTGAATAACATACCGGTTGTGTGAAAAAAATCCTTATCATATTTTAGTAATTAGAATATTAACTTGTATCAACCATATTCTAAATAATTTCACTCTAAATGGGGGGCCACGGTGGCTGAGTGGTTAAGGTGTCCCGACACTTTAATGCTAGCCCTCCACCTCTGGGTTGCAAGTTCGAAACCTACGTTGGGCAGTTGCCAGGTGTACTGACCGTAGACCGGTGCTTTTTCTCCGGGTATTCTGGCTTTCCCCAACCTCCAAAACCTTGCACGTCCTTAAATGACCCTGACTGTTAATAGGACGTTAAGCAAAACAAACCAACACTCTAAATGACTCACCGATTACTAGTACGCAACGTAATACCGTAAAAGGAAGTTTCACATCAAAAATCTCGTTATCGCATAACACATATAGCCAATGCGGTTTTTGGCCACATCTGAAACATACTTCAGCAATCCTGATTAAGAAGATTTATCTTAAAAGCGGATATGAATGCTTATGTTATTAAGCAATCCTTTTGGAAAACCTTACAAATTATATGAAAATATCTATTTACGTACACAATCAGTAACCATCATCATCGCATTTGGATTTAAATTCGCGTTTCTCATTCAGCTAGGAGGATAGGAGGAGGTGTAGTCTTGCCTAATCTGTATGCGTGAAAAAGAATTCGAAAATGAAGTGTCTTCATTGGCCAATCAGACTATCGACAACGCTGCTGATTATTTCTCAAGTGACTTGTGCCCCGCTCGACGGTAAGTAAAATATTTATTGCGGTCAGGTGATTACACTAAAGACATTAACAATACTGATGTTTGCATCTTTTTTAGATCATAACTGTAACGTAGGACGAGCGTTGGATAAATGTTACCCTGAAAATGAGAACACAATCATGCAATAACACAACCTGAATCTTTTTACAACATAAATAACAGATAAATATCAATAATTAAAATAGAAACTCGCACAGTCACACACCCACTGTCATTCAAGTTACGAAAAGTCAATATGGCTTCACCACACCGAGGACATTGTCCATTAACTGTTCCAAGACGATTGCACGACAAGAATCCGGAATTCTGACTGGGTCAGTACAGAGCTTAGGCCATATAAAGGTGACGGTATACCTCAACAAAATACTAATAACATGGCACATATAAGCGTCATATGTAAAATGACTCAATCTCATGGTGTCTCATGAACTTGACCTCCTGATGTGTGACTGGTAGTGACACTTGTGGCTGACCATGATTCCGTAGAGGTTTATGATAGGACAACTGGAAGCACCGCAGCATGACCCATGGCTATGGTAGGTTCTGTAGGGTCCAGACGGTTCCCCTATGTGAAGCTTCAAATAACAAACTACTAACATCCCCTCCCCTAAAATATCTTATTTGTTTACCTATAGACTGGATAAAATTCAAATAATAACATTTACGGCAGATAAACGTTTCCATAGATATACATAATATTATACCATCGTGTGGATCCAACAAAACATCGCTACAGGAGGAAGCTAACATAATCCTAACATACAACACATGTGATCATGATATTAACCACTTATTTGATAATTTTCTGTCCAAAATTCAAAATAGCTACCACCAGCTATTGGTTTAAATGAATTGTCCCGATAACCTTATGAGATTAACTCCTTATATTCTTTGGAACGTAGAATAAGACGTTATCGAAATTAGAAGTTTCATCTTTATTCATAATTTCAATTTTCTAGAAACAATGATGAGTCATTAATGAGGTCTTTGTGCCAAATAAGGAATACTACTATTGCGGTAATATTCTCTATAATTCTTTCAGCCAGATTTTGTAATAAACATATTAAAGAAAAAACAGATTTTCACATTACCTAGGTTAAAAATCAGACTACTTACCTTAGGTTAAAAAAAATGATAAGATACTTTACTTTTCGCTTTTCTTAAAAAAGCGTTGTACATTTAAAAGATAATTTGTTCATAATAATTGGTAAATAAAAGCAGTGTTTGGTTAATTACGGTATGAACAGTTAACCAAAAAAAATTGACTGATGAAGTCAATGAAAAGCCCTCCAGTGCATATTACACTAGCGACATAAAAATAGCAAATGGGCAATTTAAGGTTCCGCCGTCAGTTAAAGTCGATACACATCATCAGTTGTTTTTATAACAGGAACATGTCAGTTGTCTATAGTAGATACACATCATCAATTGTTTTTATAATAGGAACACGTCAGTTGTTTATGGTAGATATACATCATCAGTTGTTTTTATTATAATAGGAACACGTCAGTTGTTTATGGTAGATATACATCATTAGTTGTTTTATAATAGGACCACGTCAGTTGTCTATAGTAGATACACATCATCAGTTGTTTTTATTATAGGAACACGTCAGTTGTCTATAGTAGATATACATCATCAGTTGTTTTTATTATAGGAACACGTCAGTTGTCTATAGTGTGTACACATCATCAGTTGTTTTTATTATAGGAACACGTCAGTTGTCTATAGTGTGTACACATCATCAGTTGTTTTTATAATAGGAACACGTCAGTTGTCTATAGTAGATACACATCATTAGTTGTTTTTATTATAGGAACACGTCAGTTGTCTATAGTAGATATACATCATCAGTTGTTTTTATTATAGGAACACGTCAGTTGTCTATAGTGTGTACACATCATCAGTTGTTTTTATTATAGGAACACGTCAGTTGTCTATAGTAGATACACATCAATCTATATAACCAGGGAAATGAAATGTATTTTAGCGTGCAACATCTTGTTTTGTAGGGAATTCAAGAACAAGATATCGAAAAGAAGACTTCGTCCAGAGAGCTATCATCCCCTAGCCTCCGTTGCTTCATGCATGGGGAAGACATGACAGAATTTGTGATAATCGTTGATGAACAGTTGTTTTGCAAGACAATTGATGTCGAATCGGCATTACTGTATATCGTATATCATACAAATGTACATATTATATCACAGATCTGGAATACCCCAGACAACTTTCCCAAATACTTGGAACTTGTCCAACAGTATGTTTTACTGGAACGATTTTAGTTAAGCAGTCTCTCTGAAGATCCGAAAATAATGTGTACCTTATTAGACAGGGAGCTTGCAAAAGAAATCTAATTGGGTCAGTCAAGGGGGGGGGGGGGGGGGGGGGGGGGGGGGGGGGGGGGGGGTTGACAATATACAATTAATTACTTGGTTTTCAAGACAGTTTTTTTTTCCAAATAAGGTGAGGATATTTCAAGTGTTGGAAGAATTTAACTCTAATAAACTTAACCAAAACTGATACGAGATATTTATTTAATGTAGCAAAAGACAAAACAGGTTATGAGTGTCTTTTTATTGCCTTCAAAACTGAATAACTAAGAACAAGTTATTGTTTGTTTGTTTGATTTTTCTTTTTTGTTTTTTTTTTTTTTTTTTTATTTTTTTTTTAAATATTATTTATATATTCCGATCAGTTTACAGTTTATAGACTGTCTTAAGTCTTTACACCGAAATGTATTATAGGTTACAGCAGTAAATGTTGTATAATGCAATTGTATATATATATACACATATACTTAGATTGAAGATGGTCACCACATACATGTAGTTGACTTTATGGCCATATTTTTCGCAAAGAATTACACTTGGATGAAGTTAGGTCCATGGCAGCTTGTTTATATATGTATATTAATTATGTTTTATTAATATTTTGTATTGCCAGGTATCATAATGTGTCCTAAATGATGACATGTATAGAAGAAAATGTTTTTGAATATTGCCTAACCAAAGTACATGTATATGTAAAATACCTAACACGAAAACGGCTTGCTTCGGGTAATTAATTTGACTCTGTATCGTACAATGCTTATGGAAACTAACCAAACTAACCACTCAATCAGGCGCAAAACATCTCTGAATATTGGATCAAAGTTTACGTTTTAAACTTATTACAAAACGAGTATTGCGTGCTGTATCGCCAAATTAATTATGCGAAGTGAGTCGTTTTCGTGTATCCCGCTATCAGAAAAAAGTATGATACACATACTGTTAAGGCACAATTGTAGTCTATTACAAAACTAACTATTTCAATAGCTTGTTGTGTATTTTTGCAGTGATGTCATAAAAACGTACCAAAGACAGATGTTAGATGTGAAATGAAATATTTAATTACACAAAAAAAAAAAATATTTCAATGTTTTTTTCATAAAGCTTTCATAAAATAATGAAAGCTGATACTGTGTGAAAGATGGTGGTTCAAATTAAGGGTTCAGATTTTGAAAGATGTGATCAGTATTGTCCTGTTATATTGAATAACATATTAATCTGCGATTTACATTGTAATTTGTATAAAAGAATACATTTAGAAAGGTTTTTCTAAAATTGTATGCATTATCCCATCATAAAACTGGACAAACGATTCATATGTAGAATCTGTAATAAAGAAGGTCACTATGTTTTCCAAATTGGGTGTGATTGTAATATCATATTTCATTTGAAACATTTTATGTGTTTTTCATAAAATGCATATATTCTTACATAAGCGGCTGTTTTTTTTTATCGCCCCATGTTTTCAACTTCCAAAAAACCAAGGTTAAAATAAAAACATGTTTTATGTTTTAAATAGAACACATTACATGTTTATTAAGTGTGTCTGACAGGTGTTTAACAAAACATGTTTTACGAAAACACTTTTTACATTACAGTAAAGAAGTATGGATTTACACCTGAATATATCAAGGTTAATGCTTTGGCTTTGTTCCCTATACTAGAATTCGAAATAACATTCGGGGTCGTCCGTTTGTGTGTTGCAGGAAATCGTCCGGACAACTGCTCATACGGTCATCATAAAAATGTTGTGAAACTCAGTAGATGTAATCACCATATACTAAAGTTGTGCACCTGAGTTTATTTATTTATTTTCCGAAGCTTTGTGATTATTTTCCGTTAAATCGTAAACAGGGCCTGTAAATTGAGGGGAAATTCTACCTGTGAATAAGGACAAACATCTAGCGGTAAATCGCTACACGATCTCTCAAATTCACTAATTCAATTACGAAAGGTGTTGCATGGCAAGTACCGGCTATATAGAATTTGCATATACAGGTTAAATGTCTTCGCCATTAATCGTCACAATTCATATTTTGGTTGACATTAGCATTAACAATCAACAAAACGAACAGAGGAAAAGGACAGAAACCGGAAGTGTTATTTATAACAGGAAACGGGAAGTGTGACGCATGCTGGGTACTTACTGTGGTCTTCTCCGCGTCTTCGTGCTCTTTGTCATGTAACAATATCGCGCATCAGATCTGACAGCATAAACACCGATCCGATTTTGATCAATATTTATTAATAAATGTAAAACCGTACAATAAAGGACAGGTGATAATCGTACAGGTGTTTATATAAATCGGCCATACTTACACATACGTACCTTTCTGCTCTCTTCTCTTTGTTTTTCGTTCATGATATTTATTTCGAAAGTTAAAGAGTAGGGAAGCTTTGAAATAGATAGACAACAATAACGAAATATGTACATGTGTTCGTTAAACGTAAACAAACATAAACAAAAAACAACTTCAGGTCCGAGTAAAATCTTAATATAGGAGAATAATAAACTTATCAGAACTATATTTCATTTATTCACCAGCATCAAAACCTGGAGTAGCATGAGCTCTCATGCATAAATAAACGTGATTACAATCATATTGTCATATGTGAAAATAAGTAATAGTTGAAAAATACCGTAATAAGTTTGAACATGTAATTAACTCATGTACATGTCTCGTGGGGCAGTGGGGACATGCAGGGAGACTCACGTTGTGTTTTCTGTCTTGATTTCAACATTTTCATAACCATCTGTGAAAGTAAGGATATTTATTCTTCTATTTATTCATTTATCTATTTATTCATTCTACAATATAATAATCATCACGCATGGTTGTGTGTCTCGCCTTTTCAGCTAAGACAATATAGTAAGTTTACACAAACTCCAAAATTCACCAAAAACATTTTTTTTAAATTCCAGCACAATTATACAAACCTCTACGTTAATTATAAAGTATAAACATGTGAAACTATCGATGAGATTGCAAAGGAATTAAGACATACCGCAAACACATTAATTCACCCAAATATGACAAAGATCACTCTTCATGACAGGAACTCCACGAAAGCTGGTGTGTCGCCAGCGCAAAAAAAAAGAGTTATTGCAACATATTTTCTATTTATAGAAAGAGTAACCTTGCCATTTGACCTTTGCACCAGTAAAAAAAACTATGCAAGTACTTGTGGTCAGGATACACTGAAAATTGAGTCTGATACTCACCCATCCAAAGGAACTTGAGTTATTTCATTTCAATAAATTTTATTGTTTAAAAAACAATAGGATTGAACATCAGGCTTAAGCCTATTTTAAGTTCTCTCCGTGTTATAATATTATTAACAAAAAAACATCCGGTATTAATAGCATACAATGTAGAGTAATATATAGTATTACACACACACACACACACACACACACACACTCGCACATGTTAAACATGTATATGTACAGGGGGAAGAATTTCAAATTCTCTATGTATATATACAGTGGGTTTTCCATTACTGTTATAATTAGAATTTATAAATGTGTTTGATATTGCATGTTATCTACCTGGATGGGAGGCAGGTGCCTAGTCAAACCAAGAGTTTCCGACAAAAATGAGTTATCACAGAGAACAAATTTTCTATCTTAAGTGACTTTGACCCTTGGCCTGAAAAGAATCCCAAGCAAGCATTTTTAGTAAGGAAATATGTATGAACGGCACAAAGAAACTGAGGGTAATGAATTTTCTATTTTAAGTAATAGTGACTTTGACCTTTTACCTTCGGACATGAAAAGGAATCATAAGAAAGTACTTTTAGTAAGGAAAATCTGCATTCAGTTTAAGTTTGATCGGCCCAATGGAATTTGAGTTATCGTCATGGAAACATTTACCAGCATGGACCGTGTGTGTTGTTAGAGCTGACAATCAAATTGACCAGTTTCTTCATCTTATCCGGATAATTCGTCCTCTTCCCGGGTGGTCCTTAGTAACCAAGTTCCACTGCCATATAAAGTTTATCATTATTTGCTGAAAAAATAAATGGTGTTTTGGTTAGGTGAGAAAAAATATCAAATAAACAGTTATCCCGGACACTGATATATTGAAGCTTTCTTTAAGAAAATTTGAATCTAAACGTTTAACAACAATTAAGCCTACACACTTCGTATATAGTAAATGGTAATACCGTAGCCTACTCAGTTTAATTCAAATATTACCTTCGTGAATGCTGGTTACTGTAGACGAACCACCTCAATCTTAATGTTGTTTTCAGAAAATTCTTCTTTTCTGAACGACACGATAATCAGTATCTCCTCGTGAACATTTTGTACTTCTTTCTAACATATTTTTAGAATTTGTTCTCTTTGATGATAGAGCAAAACGATTTCCGAGACAGTTGGTCAGAGACCGTAAACGATTGCGTTTCGTATAACTTTGCACTCCGATCCTAAAAATATATACACAAAAACATCCGCTGTAAAAATCCCCGATTTCGAAATTGCCAACGATGAACATCAGACTTTGATAGTTAACATACTATAGTAATATATTACTTTCCCGTCGCCGAATCAAATTACAAACATTTTTTTTTTGTAATTTAAATTTTATTCAGTTAAACATATATTATCAACAAACACAAGACATCTACATTTTATGGTCATTCACACCTTTCAGCACTGATGTGTATTTCTATTATAATTTACTACGCACAAGCTTACACACACACATACACACCAACACACCCCCATTCTCGCCCCCCAGAGTCTGCTAAGCTACACCACCGTACTGACCGAGTGACATATGAAACGAAGGGAAGTAACTCTGATGAATGAGAATGACACACCCCACGCTAACACCTTCCCACACACATGAATGTTCTAGTACATATACATACATGTACACAACACTATACACATATACATGTTCATACGTACTACATATAGTCATATACTAACTATTGCATATGACAATGAGCACACATGCTTTACTACACATACATGTACTATTTTGATATCCATCCATTGGCATGTACACACAGCACTTACATGAAAACATATCCACATACCGCACCTACTACAACTCAAATATACCCATACAAGTTCACACATACTACACATGTTGTATATATTATTGTATACATACATATATAAGAAAATGCATATTAAACACACATTCTGTTTCTATTATCCTGCTATTCATCCATGTACAGACAAACAGACAGACATACACACAGACAGATACATAAACCAACCTACTTAGACAGAAAGATACAGACAGACTAAACAGAGACACAGACATATACAGAAAGACTGACAGACATACACACAGACAGACAGATACATAGACTAACAACACCAACCTACTTAGACAAAAAGACACAGACAGACTAAACAGAGACACAGACATATACAGAAAGACTGACAGACATATACAGACAAACAGATACATAGACTAACACCAACCTACTTAGACCGAAAGACACAGACAGACTTAACAGAGACACAGACATACAGACAGTATTGACATACATAAATAGAAAGATAAATAGACAAAAAAAGTGAGAGAAAGGGGATGGAAAAATCACAATATATTATCAGAGCAACAAATCAAAATTATTGACCAGTTTAGTGTTTTAGAGCCTAGGAGACATGTCAGTTAAATATATTATGAAATGAAAGCTATAACCTAATTAATTTTTCCCATTTTAGCCATTCGTTTCTAAATCTCTCCTTATACATACCTCCTTTGCTATAAGCTACACATCTTTGTATATTAAAATAGTCCTGTATAGTATTTATTAAAGCATTTAAATTTAAGGACTTGTGCAGACAGCGCATTTTATATATGTACTGTTTAATTACAATGAGAATTTCATTATCAATTTTACCATTTACATTTTGTGTGAGAAGACCAAATAAAAATGATTCTTTATTAAAACCAAAAGGAATAAGGAGTGTATCTAAAAGAGTTTCAAAGCTAAGAAGAAGATTTTGAACCTCCTGACATTCCCATAAAATATGAATAATGGTTTCAATCTCTGAGTTACACAGTGTACACAAAGGCGATGGCACCATTCGAGTTTTAAATAAAAGAGAGTTTGTTGTAAGAATATGGTGATTGATTCCATATTGAAACCATTGGAATTTTGTGTTATTAGTTACAATAAACGGAAGTTTGAAAACCTGACTCCAGTAAATATTGCTTCTATCAAAAATTGAATTCCATTTTCTTTGTCCTGAGGGCACAATATTATTTCTGATCATAATGTTATAAAAGTGTTTTGACCCTTTGAAATGTTAAAAAAAAAATTCAAAGTTTACTGGAATAAATGGACGTGTTATTTCCAGCATGGGGAGAACAGGATTGGGATTGAACTTTTTTACAGCTGAAATGACA
The DNA here is from genome assembly GCF_902652985.1 of Pecten maximus. NCBI lineage: Eukaryota > Metazoa > Mollusca > Bivalvia > Pectinida > Pectinidae > Pecten > Pecten maximus. The sequence goes on from NC_047018.1 coordinate 40,156,360, forward strand.
CTATGATATTGGAGAAAATTAGTCCGTATTCGATACAGTTGTGTAAAATCTTGAAACGTATAAAATGTACCAGCATTATGATCCTTTATCAAATCATTTATATTTACAACTCCTTTCTTATACCAGTCTTGGAAAAAAAACAGACTTTTTGTCCATAGTAATTTTGTCATTAAACCATAATGGTGCCTCAGATACGCATTTATACAATTAATATTTATATTTACTTCATTTGATGTAACAAACTTTCTACATGCTTTCAAAACATCTATCCAAAACAAATTTTTACATTTCTTTTCACATTGCTGTAAATAGTCTGAGCCACACTGTATCAACATATCAGTATTCACATATGTTTTTATAATTGCTTGCCATTTGGAGGTGCTAGAAAATAATCTTCTTATCCAACCTAACTTAAGAGAGTCTATGAAAGCCTTAATATTTATCATTTTTAAACCACCATTAATGTAGTCTTGAACAATTACATCTCTTTTAACTTTGTCAACTTTGCTATTCCATAAAAATTCAAAGAAAATAGTATTTAACTTTACTAATAAACCTATAATCTGGGTTGGGTAGTGAGATAAATAAATGATTAAATTGTGAAACTAAAATTGATTTAATAATGTTAATTCTACCAATTGGCGTTAAAATTCTCCTGTTCCATGATCTAATAAGAGATTTAAGCTTAGTTAATTTCTTATCGAAATTGAGCTTTGGAATCTCATGTAAATTAATATGGAATTCAATTCCCAAAAGTGTAAAATTTTCCCTTCCCCACTGTAAACCCAGATCTGGAAGAAATTTGTCAGAACTAAACTTTTTACTACCTATCCAAACCACTTGAGTTTTAGAAATATTAATTTTTAATCCAGATATATTTGCATAAAAATTAAGTTCGGATATTGATTCCTGTAGAGATAGTTCTGTACCATCAAGAGCAAGAGACGTATCATCTGCATATTGTGACAAAAGTATGGGACAGTTATCAACATCAATACCTTTGATTTTTGAATTATTTCGGAGTTTTATCGCTAGTATTTCTGCACAGAGGATGAAAATATAGGGGGCGATCGGGTCGCCTTGACGACAGCCTCTTTTAATTCAAAAATCAAATTACAAACATGATGACAAGCTTTAATGTATTATCTCACCACTGAATAAACAAACAATGCTTACCAGGTTAGTATCATTTCTTTATTACATTTTACCAGTGAAATATCAAAAATTATTCATTCTATAAAAGTGATACTTTTCACTAGTGAAAAATATCATATTTATCACTTGTGAAAAATATCGCTTTTGCTGATTTGACCAATCAAATTAATGATTAGAAAATACCAAAATAATTGACCAAACAGAAAGCCCGACATATATCTCTTCACCTGGACAGGGGGAACTACATTTTTTGTTTACAAATTATAGCTGTAGGCCTAGTTAGCATACGGGGTAGGTTTTTCGTTGATAAAATATGTAATAAACAGAATATATAACAGTGTCTTCAGTAATACCAAATATATTTCACTCGTGTGGCGAATATTTAGATATTTTTCACTCGTGCTGCGCACTCGTGAAAAATATCAAAATATTAGCCCCACTCGTGAAACATATTTGGTATTACTTAAAACACTGTTAGATATCCTCTATATATCATTTGCAGTGTACATGTTTACGTCATTACTTTTACGTCATTAATCGCCATGTGTCATACCATTGTTGGGAAGTGACCATTTTACCATATCGACGGTAATTGTGTTATAATGTTCAGTAGGTTCCATTTTTGTTGAAAATGCATACAACAAGAATTAAACATAGTCCTGACGAGTAGCCCGACAGGAATCGTACCCAGATCCTCGGTGTGATAATCCTTGGCTTTACCTTCTGAGTCAAAGAATCATGCTTTGTCAGCTGAGTGGCAGCGACCTATTTATTGTTATGTACAAGCCACACATACCCGGGACTTTTAAACATAACGAGACTATGTCCTTCACGCCGGAAACTTGAAATGATACATTACCATCTTTCGTTATCTACATATTAAGTTTTATTTTGTGTGCCGAATGTCATACTATGTTAATGGAGAAAATAAACACGGAAGGAAAAAATCCTCATTCATTTTTGTTGGAATTAGTATCATCAGTCAACATAACGAACAGAAGAAAGATGACAGGAACCGTAAGTGTTATTTACAACAGGAAATGGGCAGTGGGACGCATGCTGGGTACTTACTGTGATCTTCTCAGCGTTTTCATACTTTTTCTCTTGAGAAAATACCGCGCACCAATTAAGACAGCATACACAAGGATTTTGATACGTATTTATTAATAAATGTAAAACCGTACAATAAAGGACAGGTGATAATCGTACAGGTGTTTATATAAATCGACCATACTTACATATACATACCTTTCAGCTATCTTCTTTTCGTCAATCAAAACAAGTTTCAATGTAGAAAATCAAGGTAAAGGAAAGATGTGAAATAGATGAACTACAATAACGAGATATGTACATGTGTCCTTTACACGTCAACAAATGTATTATTCAATTCCGAGGGAAATCATAGCTAGGAAAAATAAATACCACAGCTATCTGTCTCCTACTTACAATGGATAATACAGTATAAGATATGGTTCGTAATTTTCATACCAGTCAGTGTCAAAGGATGAAGTAATTTGTGTTGGTATAATTGTTAAATTCAGTACAAACGATTATTTTGCTCTGACTTCGTATAGGAAACAAAAGATGTTAAAAGCATACTACAATGTTGTTTTCAGTTTTATCATGTAACGAAAATATGTACACACCTCGTCGTCGGGACAGTGGGGACATGCAGGGGACTCACGTTATTCTTTCTGTCTTTTCAGTATTTTCATATTAATCTTTGAAAAAAAAGTAAAAGAAAAATACTTTACATGTACAGTAATTCGTTTTCCTGTTGAGAATTAACTGCAACATTAGAAATCTTCATAAAGTAGCAGCCCAAATAAATGAACTGTTGCAATTTTAAAACATAGACCTATACCTATATATGTAAATTGAATGTCACAGGCACTAGTGTGACCCCTTCCGTACCCCACTCTTTATATACTAACACACACACACACGATAGTTTAGATAATCTTGATATCCTTAATCCTCACACATTATAGAGCATTTAGATAGAATGCGCTTTCTAACATTTTCTAAGATATTTACCTGTTCAAATGTAAGTTTTGTGTTGTATAAAATGTTCGTCCATGTCCACGTCAGCCTATGTACGTGAACTACACGAGCAGGTGCACGTGATGATCGTGTCGGGTCTCACCTGTATACGTGTTTACCAAACTGGCGCAAGTCGATACTCGTAAAATACGTATACAGTATGAAAACAAGCTAAGAGGAACCTCTATAATTTCTTTATCAAATTACTAGCTTATTGTATCTCATACACTTAACACAATTAATTGAAATGAAGTTTAGATATACACGTATAGCTCTACTTTTGACCACAGGGACTTGAGAATTAGTTACAGTCTGCATGTATTTGGACCTTCCCTAGTGTGTGTAGCACATTTTGAGACGTTTTTTGGAAAATTCGGTAAAAATGACAGCCCTGGTGTTGATATACTTTTTTTTTTTTTAGAATTCGGAAAGGGAGGAAAGCTCCCTGTGACAAAAAAACAACACCGCCTGCGTTTCTCGATGCATGATAAAAAAATGTTTCTGCTGCGTGTAGAGAAATATGCTTATAGTGATCGTTGTAAAGATGGATATTTTTTCTTTCAATAGCATCCTATATACACGTAAAATGTATTCTCGTTCCGACGCATGCACTTCCGCTTCCTCCAAAACCCATGCCATTTCCACTATTTGGAAAAAATCCGACCCATGATGGCACGGTTAATATACATGAGTTCTAGCTGTATTGCCATTGGCAGGCTACTTCCCGTATATATCAAGACCGGGGGTGTTATTTTTACCGAATTTAAAGCTAGCCCCCCAAAACGTCTCAAAATGTGCTATACACATACACACTAGGGTAGGTCCAAATACATGTAGACTGTAACTAATTCTCAAGTCCCTGTGCCGTTGACTTGATAAATGCAATCACAGGGACTTGGCACAAGGACCCAATCCACGATCTATATATACGAATTACGGGTTTCCAAGTCCCTGTGGTTGCTTTACGTTAAACTTATATGTTTTACGTATAATAAGATATAACAGATGTATCTTCATGTTCTTTCTGATAAAAGTTGGTGACTGATTTCGGCAATGTCGCACACCATATTCATGGGGGTTCGTCAGTGCGATGCGGCAATGCGACCTTGCGATAAAGAGAAAACAATACCTTAATGTTTGTTTGGTTTACTCCTTGTTCACATTTTTCTGTCGTGGTTTCGGATATTTTTTAATTCCTTTTTTAGCTCACTTGGTCCAATGAACCGTTGAGATTACGTCATGGCGCGGCGTCCGTCGTCCTTCAGTTCTATCGTCCGTCTGTTTTCCCCAACAATCGCTACTAGTCATGCCTGAGTGAATTTGACATGGTTTAATCTGAAACATCCTTGGGTAAAGGGAAACCAATTTTATGTAAACGGTGGATCCCAGGGGTGGGGTTGGTGAGGGGCGGCGCTCAATAATGGATATATCAAACTCCCTAAAATCCTTCTTTTGTAGAAATAAAAGGATTTGGTCAAAATTTGGTCTGAGGCATTTTTTGGCGAAGGAGAAACATTTTTGGTATCAATGCTGTTTACTACGTAATTCTTCATAAGCAATATTTTATTTCTTATTATGTACAACTGTATAACAAAACTTATTCCAACAAGCCTATATTATCTGAGGGGTAGGTAACAAGTTAAGAGGTTCATAATTTTGAAATTGTTGCATGTAAAAACATTGAAAATGTACAAAACTTTCGCTTAAAAGTATAGTATTGGGCTATCAATTGGGTCATGCTTTAGGTTATTGGTATACAATTTTCGTATCAATCTATTTTGTGAAAAGAAAACAACCCTGGAGCCCACTTGGCATGATAGCATACAGTGTATGATAATAGAGCCATCAGGGCTGTACCTGTTGTGGAAAGTAGTACTCAAGCAAACAGGCAAGCTCTACAAAGTTATTGTTTAAAAGTTATTCATTCACGCAGGTAAATTAAAGTTTTGGAGGTAGGGATCATGTAACAGTCCCCTGTGTGTGATGGCAGACATAAGGTTAAGTGATATTCGTGTACATGAGACAGCTCCCTGTGGTGGCCGCATACAATATTGGCAAGGGTCATTTCACAGTCCTCTTTGGTGGCTACGTACTATATGGGAGGTAAGGTTCATGTAACAGTCCCCTGTGGTGCATGTGGCTACGTACTACATGGGAGGTACGGTTCATGTAACAGTCCCCTGTGGTGCATGTGGCTACGTACTATATGGGAGGTAAGGTTCATGTAACAGTCCCCTGTGGTGGCTACGTACTATATGGGAGGTAAAGTTCATGTAACAGTCCCCTGTGGTGGCTACGTACTATATGGGAGGTAAGGTTTATGTAACAGTCCCCTGTGGTGGCTACATACTATATGGGAGGTAAGGTTCATGTAACAGTCCCCTGTGGTGGCTACGTACTATATGGGAGGTAAGGTTCATGTAACAGTCCCCTGTGGTGGCTACGTACTATATGGTAGGTAAGGTTCGTGTAACAGTCCCCTGTGGTGGCTACGTACTATATGGGAGGTAAGGTTCGTGTAACAGTCCCCTGTGGTGGCTACGTACTATATGGGCGGTAAGGTTTATGTAACAGTCCCCTGTGGTAGCTACGTACTATATGGGAGGTAAGGTTCATGTAAGTCCCCTGTGGTGGCTACGTACTATATGGGAGGTAAGGTTCATGTAACAGTCCCCTGTGGTGGCTACGTACTATATTGGAGGTAAGGTTCATGTAACAGTCCCCTGTGGTGGCTACGTACTACATGGGAGGTAAGGTTCATGTAACAGTCCCCTGTGGTGGCTACGTACTATATGGGAGGTAAGATTCATGTAACAGTCTCCTGTGGTGGCTACGTACTATATTGGAGGTAAGGTTCATGTAACAGTCCCCTGTGGTGGCTACGTACTACATGGGAGGTAAGGTTCATGTAACAGTCCCCTGTGGTGGCTACGTACTATATGGGAGGTAAGATTCATGTAACAGTCTCCTGTGGTGGCTACGTACTATATGGGAGGTAAGGTTCGTGTAACAGTCCCCTGTGGTGGCTACATACTATATTGGAGGTAAGAATCATGTAACAGTCCCCTGTGGTGGCTACATACTATGTGGTACGTAAGGTTCATGTAACAGTCCCCTGTGGTGGCTATACGTACTATATTGGAGGTAAGGTTCATGTAACAGTCCCCTGTGGTGGCTACATTCTATATGGGAGGTAAGGTTCGTGTAACAGTCCCCTGTGGTGGCTACGTACTATATGGGAGGTAAGGTTCGTGTAACAGTCCCCTGTGGTGGCTACGTACTATATGGGAGGTACGGCTCATGTAACAGACCCCTGTGGTGCATGTGGCTACGTACTATATGGGAGGTAAGGTTCATGTAACAGTCCCCTGTGGTGGCTACGTACTATATGGGAGGTAAGGTTCATGTAACAGTCCCCTGTGGTGGCTACGTACTATATGGGAGGTAAGGTTTATGTAACAGTCCCCTGTGGTGGCTACGTACTATATGGGAGGTACGGTTCATGTAACAGTCCTCTGTGGTGACTACGTACTATATGGGAGGTAAGGTTCATGTAACAGTCCCCTGTGGTTGCTACGTACTATATGGGAGGTAAGGTTCATGTAACAGTCCCCTGTGGTGGCTACGTACTATATGGGAGGTAAGGTTCATGTAACAGTCCCCTGTGGTGGCTACGTACTATATGGGAGGTAAGGTTCATGTAACAGTCCCCTGTGGTGGCTACGTACTATATGGGAGGTAAGGTTCATGTAACAGTCCCCTGTGGTGGCTACATACTATATGGGAGGTACGGTTCATGTAACAGTCCCCTGTGGTGGCTACGTACTATATGGGAGGTAAGGTTCGTGTAACAGTCCCCTGTGGTGGCTACGTACTATATGGGAGGTACGGTTCATGTAACAGACCCCTGTGGAGGCTACGTACTATATGGGAGGTAAGGTTCATGTAACAGTCCCCTGTGGTGGCTACATACTATATGGGAGGTAAATTTTATGTAACAGTCCCCTGTGGTGGATACGTACTATATGGGAGGTAAGGTTCATGTAACAGTCCCCTGTGGTGGATACGTTCCATATGGGAGGTAAGGTTCATGTAACAGTGCGTGTTCAAGAATGAAGAAAGTGGCATTACATACATTGTTTTTTCTCCAAGGACTTTCTTTAATTAATCAACTTGATCATGTTTATGTGCGAGCGCCATTTACTTCAATGTAGAGTTTGATGATTTTTTTTTCGAAGACCAATCGGTGTCTATTTAAATAGAAATTTAAAAGAGTCGAAATGTGTGCCTGTAATCAGATAATTAATATCTCTGAGTAATGACCCTGGAGATCATACGGTCATGCGACACCGAAAACCTTTTATCAAATAACAAGTCAAACTAGCTAAAGATAATTATTTATTACAATATATATTGCCATTTATTTATTATAGCATGTAGAAAACGCCGACTCTCAATCAATGGAAAGATATATACAATGTATGAATACATAATTCGGTATGCTGGTTAACATTCCATGGACCAACACAAATACAGCTACAGGTAGTGACCGAACACACAAGATGTTTACACCTTTTAATATAAAATGAGAGTTAGATTCAGTAGACAAAACGTTGAAGTAAACTGCATCACACAGCTATTTCGTCCTTATTGGACTTGTCATTGATGGTAGAGACATATAAAGATGATATTTGAAAGGCAGTTGAGAAAACTAAAATGGGTAAAAAAAACTGTCGAAATTTAGAAGGGGAGGTGTAATGGCCCGATAATGCTATATTTCATGATTTTTAATATTGAATTTAAAAAAAAAAAGTTAATATATATGTGAATATTCTGAACCGTGTCACTATTCAAAAAAAATTAAAGTTGACATACACGTTACAGCAACCTGGACATAACTGTTTCTTTGACATATAACAATCGATATCAATACAATGTATACATTTAATAGTTTACAGAATTAACAAAAGGGGCATAACTCCCTTAAATTAAATAATGACATGTGAACTCCGACACTTAATCATTATTTTAGAATAGAGAAAGAAAAAAAAAGAAAAAAGTCATCCACGAACGTGATTAATAATGTATCCTCTCGCACAAACTTAAGGTATTCAAAAGAATCCATTAATAAAAATATTAAAATAGATCATCATTCTCAAAAATATGAATTCAGTTTCTAACGACTCATATAAACAGGAAACCGTTATACTGAAAATACGGAATTATACTAAGTATAAGCATTCAGCTCGTATTCTCTAAATTCTTTAATTTTCAACATATAATAATTGCACTTTCGGCATATTATTTTCAATGACAAACATAGAGGTTGACATTCGTCGTTGCAGTTATGTGCAAAACTTAATTTGTTTAAAGTATCTAAAAGATCCAACAAAATATTAATGTACAGGATCACCTGTCTAATCTGGATTACTCTCTATATCGGTTTTAATATTTTCCCCGTACGTGTTCTCCCTTTAAAGTTTACTACTAACACAAAAACAATTTAGATAATGTCAACTCTCATACACGAAATAAATAATAATGTTTCATATCGGACTCATTCAGAAGATATAAACGAATAAAACTTATACTGAATATATACTAATAATGACTATCAAGCACTTTTATCACAGACAGTTATTCTCACTCTATGACCATTTATTACCATTTTCATTCGTTAGGCTTTCACGTTATACTCATTTTGACAAATAAAATATACATTTCCTCGTCTATCACACTCTTCGTACCGGAAAACTATCCCCAACTTTCGTTATACATGACACAAAATGTCCATATTCACATTGATCTGACAACTGATGCAGGCAACATTCTCCGAAACACTGCAATTAGAAATCGATATTCAAAAACATCTATATAACGTTTATTTCTACAGAATACCCACGTGGACACCACGAGATATATTATACAATTTTGTACCATTTTGCCCTTCCTAAACTTAATGTGCATGAATGCATGGAATTTATTGCGCAATGTATTTTTACGATGGTTAGTGGTAGGATATAAGTTCGCATGGACACTCCAATTCAGAGAAAATCCATTCATTATCAAAACGCATTACAACGTCTGATTTATTACAGGTAAAGGTCAATGTTAGAAATTGTGAACTTAAATAAAAACATTAAGGAATGCTAGTTCTAAATAATCATTTTAGAAAGAGAAATCATATCGCTAGCGCTCGCTGCAGCCAGACTCATTTCCCAATCCTCACGAATAGCATTCCATCTGGGAGATAGCTTTCAACTATCATTATCACTTGTGTCATACTAGCATCTCCATTTCATACCACGTCTCCTTTCCTGGAACAGATATAAAGTTAAGAGTTTAGCACTAAAATAGTATAACGTGGTGTTAACACTACATGTACAATGTATATGAAAGAACAGTGAAAAACACATTCCTTCCGAGTGCCCCGAGAGGAATCGAACCGGGGGTTTGGGTTTGTTTTTGTTTAATGTCCTATCAACAGCCAGGGTCATTTAAGGACGTGCCAGGTTTTGAAGGTGGAGGAAAGCCGGAGTACCCGGAGAAAAACCACCGGCCTACGGTCAGTACCTGGCAACTGCCCCACGTAGGTTTCGAACTCGCAACCGAGAGGTGGAGGGCTAGTGATAAAGTGTCGGGACACCTTACCACTCGGCCACCGCGGCCCCAAAAACCGGGGTCTCCGGCGTTCACACACTATCATTGAATAAAACCGACACGTAAAGATGTATGAACAAACTCGTTTTTTCAAAGTCGGTTCAGAACAAACTAAATAGGTATTACCAAAGCAATATGTGTCCCCTATACTTACCCCGCTAAAATAGCAACAGAGACCTTGACCCAAAAATCCCGAAACTCGAACATATCCGACATATTAAATGATGGTCCTTTATCACTGTGTGAAGTTTATCAAAATCCCTCAGGAATGAAGCTGTTAAGAGTTCCGACAAAGTTTGACATTACGTACATACGTACGTACAAGACTGGCGGAGGGGAAACCCGTATCTCGTAGCAATGTCTATACCATTTTTCAGGGTTTTCTATCAATATAATACCGTCAAAGGGTGCTCGAATGAGCTGTGAATATTGAGGGAACTTTTGACATACCGTGGACAATGTCAGACTTGCACTTGAAGGTAAATCCTGCCCGTGTGTAGAGAGGGATCAGCTTAGAGTGAGCGATCAGCAAAATACGTTTGACGTCATTTTCTGATGTCTTCATGGAATCTGTATACCACTCAAGTAATCTCGATGCGATTCCCTATCATCAATAGAAAATAAAATCAATATCAAGTAAAATTATAATCGTATACACCTAACAGATATGAGGACATGTAAAAATAATACAAGTACATCATATGTCTGTTGTTGATCCGCTTTAAAATATAAACGGATTTAAAGTACGAAAAATATTTTATATATTTGAAGGGAGAAAACTCTGGTGACCTACCTGTCTTCTCCGAATCTCTGCCACACATACGGAGTGGATACATACACTTTCTGTGAAAAAAAAATGAATTTGAATTTCAACTACTAAAGTATGCATTATTTATAAAGATGACATTTTCACACTGTACAGAGAGTGCAGAGCGTATAGAGTGACTACAAAATCATTCGCTTCTCGACTTCGACATTCCTATAACATAACTCGCAGTTAAACCAGAGACCTATATTAATTAGTATATAGGTATCTGGTTAAACTCATTATCTTGACTTCAGTTGGCGATGTGGTGGTGTCATTATAAAAAACATGGAGTATTCAAGGGTAATAGAGTGTATTCTATATTTAAGATTAACTGTCGGAACGACCTTTTTTCATTTCGAGTTAAACAGGGTCTTCGAGTCAAAGATCGAAATAACGAAGTTTGACTGGAAATAAAACAAAAAAACTCTTTTAACATCTAAATAAAAGTTATATGACGTTATGGTCCTGTAACACGCATTGAAGTTGTAGAAGAATCACGATAAATGTACTGGACATCATCAGATCGTCAACAATATTATGTTCTATGTTAACGGACAACAACACAATATATCTAAACATCACTTTCAATTATATCAAATGACAATTGCTGCGCTATAGACTTACATTGTACCTATCTAGCAATGCGAAGGCAGATAAAGCCACCAATTCACCTCAATGCCATTGTCTATACTATGTGAGTAATAAGTTTCTGAAGCATTCAGAATGTGTCTTATTGAGCACTGATTCAACACAAATCAGTATGCTCGGTCACTTATCAGATATTTAAGCGAAACCAATATAAATATTAAACATAATCTATACGCTAGGTAAAATTAAACAAGCAATGAGTTGATATTATGTACAAAATTAACATTAACAAAAGAAACGTCAAAACTATTGTACTTTGGACGACACAATGAATTCCAAACGAATAAGCTGATTCCTTCACTACAGGTCACAGATGTAAGATGTTATATCTTAAACCAATGAACGAATAATTAAAAGGCATGGAAGTTAGTATGTCAGTTCAGAGCAGCTGGTCATAATGTCATGGGAATCCCGTAGCTGGAAACAAGTAATTATTACAACAGAATTATTTAATCACGCTAGATGGAGAAGAACATTCTGAACAGGCTATACCCAGACAATCTCAATGAGGAACTTTACGTAAGAATAGCTTCAGGTTAATCGATTCGGAACGGAAGGGAATGAAAACTCGGAAGGCAAGAATGCGTCTGATAAGATACTATGAGAACGAGAAGATTAAAAATCAACCCTGTAACGAATAGCATAGGAATCGGTTATTCGTTCAATAATAGATAAGCAAGTTATGACAATGTCAATGCAGGATGACAAGAAAGTGAGCAGGGTGGTTAATATGGCCTTGGGTTTCGATTCAATTACAGTAGTATTCAATAACGTAAAATATCAGTTAATGAATCAAAAAGCGAAAAAAAATGCGATGAAGAAAATAATGTTTTTGTTCTTTGTATAAATCGTCATAAAAAATAATAGAAATGGTACAGAACTGTTCGTAACTATCTAACACGTGTATTTCATGAAAACTGACAATACTTCCTATGCCGGGTACAATTATCCGGTGAAATGTAAAGAAATAAGTAAATCGATACAGAAAGCTAGAGTAATTAATCAGTTACCATACCATATGGTTATCTCGTCCACTGAGGCTCGTGTGATACAGGTCAAGGATTGGATTGTACGGAATACACACAAATAAATAGCAACCTTAACTGTTAATATATTAATATATGTAGATATATTATACATCGAACAATGAAAACCAAACCTCATCATAGATTTATTTTGTCAGTCTGGATACTAGAGATCCACAGTGAAAGTCGTGGAATAACATTGGAGAAAAAAATGATTGAAGTTGTTTCGAAACAATTGTTGAAATATATACATTTTGAAATTCTAAAAATACAATGTTAACACCTGTGCTCATTAAGACAGAAAAAAATGTGTATAATTCAATTTGGCTTAAAGCCCACTAGGTATGACGAATTTGTATTTGATTTCTTTCGGCCTACTTTCAGTATTTCTCCCTAAGTCTAAACAAGGGATCCCAAAGGGATCTTGGCGACCACCATTGAATGATCTTTATAGGTTCCATGACAGATTGATCTTTTCTCTACTTTTCCCTTCCTCTAAGTCTTACTAATCTTTGTAAATTCAGAAACAGCCCTCTAGTACTTTTCAAACAAGGTGAACATATATATAAAATTTAAGATTTAGCGATAATGGCTGTCTGTCGGCCATGTTGTTTTCGGATTTGTCGCAAAATGCAATACCAGGGACCAAGGGGAACCTACATATGAAATTTGAGAAAGATCCCTTCAGTACCTTCTGTAAAATAGCCATAACAAACATCAATTGTCAAAATCCAAGATGGCTGCCTGTCGGACATGTTGTTTTCCGATTGGTCTCAAAATGCAATATGCATAACTAGGCACCAAGGGGAACCTACATATGAAATTGGAGAAAGATCCCCTCATTAGTTTCTTAGAAATAGCGATAACAAACTTCAATTGTCAAAATCCAAGATGGCTGCCTGTCGGCCATGCTGTTTTCTGATTGGTCTCAAAATGCAATATGCATAACTAGGCACCAAGGAAAACCTAGAAATGAAATTTGAGAAAGATCCCTTCAGTACTTTCTGAGAAATAGCGATAACAAGAATTGTATACGGACGGACGGACGGACGGACGCAGGGCGATTTGAATAGCCCACCATCTGATGATGGTGGGCTAAAAATATGCCTTTAAGCGACACTGACGAGTCCTAGAAGGACGAAACAGCTGTATGTTGCAGTTTAAAGTATTTTTGGTTCTATTGTATCTAACTCTGATTTCTTACTTAAAAGCACAATATCTTACTTGACTTTAGTACAATCATTAAAACCATTCTATGTTAAAACAATCTCATTATTATTTACCTCCATTGGGAATATGCATATTCATGGCAGCATGAGTAAGGTTTGGCTCATGGAAACGGGTCCCAGATATGTACTGTGAAAAAACAAGAGAAATGTGTTTTAACTCAACGTGACAACAGAAATAGCATTGAGGCAAATTGTACTGGTAGCATTGGATCAAACTAGAGTGCGTTAAGTGGAATTTTATTAACTGGAATCCCTGTCGAATAAATGCTGTATTCCCTAAAAACAGCATTTCTTACATATAGCAATAATACTGCTGGTTTTATTACTATATATCTTAATTTTTATTTCACCTGGCTATGCCGGTGTTTTGTTACACTGCCAAAATCAGGGCATTGTTTTCAAGTGAGAATACGCCTTAGTTAGAGTAGCATAGTTAGGTATTTGTTCAATTTACCTGGTACAAGTCTGGTCCGGTATACCTTACTATCGGCTCCCCTATCTCAATCTATTCTCTCTGTCTACCTTTTCAATATTTCTACACTCAATTGTCACCGGTCATCAAAAGAGTGTAGAATTGTCACCGGTCATCAAAAGAGTGTAGAATTGTTTATCACACGCAATTTCCACTGAAAATGCCACCGATTGTTTGTCTTGTGTTTGTTTTCCAATCCGAATATTTTTAATTGTTCTTTGGTAATTAAGCTTGATTTATTTACACAACCCCTGCGACCTGTCGCTATTTAAACAAACACTGTGATCATTAGCACGCGCCGTGTCAACACAGACAGATAGGTAGCTATTTAGATAAGACACCCCGTCACGCGATACTAATCCTTCTTTACTTGTTCCTACCTAACTGTAGATTTTTAAAAGACAATGCAATCCCTTGTCACCCTGATTGAGAATTATCTACCAAGTATTCCAATGTCGACATTTGTATTTCATCTCAAACCTTATCCCCTATTCGCGTACACCTATATCGTTCGGTATGTTGTACCCAATTTGGCTTTACCAATTTGAGGTACTGTTATAGGAAAAAACTACATCAACAGTGAGCCTTCTCGGGATACAGACGAACGAACCCTAAGCAGGACAAGCTGTACACAACGAAATGTAGTCCAGTATATACAAATGCTATTGTTTGTTTTTATCCATGCAATCACATGTTGTTAGAAGCAAAAAATAGTACCATATATATGTTTAAAGTTATTGAATTACATATACCACTGCGAAAAAGTTATCGGTCGTTTTTCGATCTCCCCTCTTGATTTAATATCTCATCTGTTTGAGGAGCCACGCTTAGCATCAACATTAGTTAAATAGGACGTGGTATAGATTTTTACTGTATATCACTTATTTCTCGAGTAGAATTTATTTTCACGTTCAAAGGCGAGGAGAGTCAATCGTGAAATCAAAGTCTTCGCGATTATTTGTACGAAATGAAACCTTTGGATGGCGACCAATTTATCGGTTACAGATATAGGAATCTTGCCATGACTCAAATTGCTAATCATTCGCGAATTAAAAGTCGTTTTAGAGATATGTCATTAGAGCTATGCTCGCGACACAAAATATTCGCGAAATCTAAGTGATTTACAGTATATTTTTTTGTTGTTGCTTGTTGTCTTTTTGTTTCTCTTACATGTAATATTTTTCAAGTATCCTTTGATTCGACTTTAATAATCAATTTAAATATGTCACAATTGTTTTCATTTGAAGTCTCCATTCATGTCTTGGATAACAAAAGACACAACGAACTAGGAGTATTTCTTCCTATATTAACATTGCTATCATTAGTAAACTGTTCATCTGTTGATAAATATTATCAGTATTGTTTGAAATATATTTTCCTATATTTTACTGAAATGAAATTCCTCAGTATCTAGAATATGAAACATTATTACACAAACAATTAGAAACAACATTTCTGGATATCTCGAGTTAGACAAAAGAGATGAATAAGTCAAATATTTGCTCGTTTCTGATTCCCTATGATCATAAAATACTCGTTTCTAATCCCTATGTTAATGTAAATTCTGATATCCAGCTCATTTTGTTGTAACATTTTAATACTATATGGTACTTATGTTCCTGAGATATAAACACCGCATAATAAACCCGTTAAGACAGAACATAAATGATTTTTAAACATGTCGTCCTACATCATTGATGGCCAAAACTATTAATGGCCATTACAACTCATGATTATTGGTATTTTGGATACGGATGAAGGGTATCTATTCAAAGGCCGCGGTGTGTGACATGTGCCATGATTCTGGTCTCGATCATTTATTTATGACGTATTGAACAGATATATAAAATATTAACGAAGTGTGTATGGTCTAGTGTCGGTCGTCACAATACAATATCGACCAGGTCTGATTGGTCTTCGTGTGCCGGAAAGGACACATCGTCCATATAATACAGTGATTAAACGTTATATAGATACACAATTTGCGCACGTGCCAAACTTTACATTAAAGGAATCCCTACACTAAATATACATCCATTTATATATGTAAACATGTTTAGAACAAACCAAAAATGCATTCAAATGTGTCTTTGTAAAAGGAACCTCAGAAAGTTTGATTCGTGATGCTCTTGTGCAAAACAAAAAAAAGTCATATCAAGATAAAACGATGTTCATTCATTTATCTATTTCTTTAACATGGTTTATCATTTTTCGATACATATACATTTTTCATATTGGACTACTCCAAAAACATCACCTACCGTAACCTACGAGATTTCTAAGAATTTCATATTCAGTATTATATAATAGCACAACATTCATCAATATGTTCTTTCACACTTTAACGTTTGTTTTATGTTAAGTCGTATTATCAGTAACCTTCTTATCCAAGGTTGATCTTAACATCCAACTGGTGACATTACTTGTTACTAAATAAAATACTAGTTTGTCTTGTATTATACCTATATGTTTGCAAGATAAGCAATAAATAACAACTCATCTAGAAATGTACTGATGATTGACAATGTAACACGTGACCTACCCCAATAAGTTCTCCTTTATCAAAGTACCCGACCGTGAGTTCAGGAGCCTCACTATGACGGTACATAATCGTATCAAAGGTCGCAGCCTCATCTTCAGGGAAGCCTGCCAATAGAAGAAGATATTGTATAGTTGGTAATGTTCGCGGGGATTTGATCTCGCAATATTCGCGGTAATTTAATATAGCGTGGAAATAAATACCACAAATAAATACTATTGAATATTAATATATATATTGGAATTTTTCAATCACTGCATATTGTTTACCAGGCGTGGTTGCACATGTAAAATCTAACACCCACGAACTAGATCGGACTTGGTCAACCGCCAAATATAAGCCCCTACAAAATTAACAACTATAAAGTCCATGACGTAATTATATTTGATTGTGATCATCTGAAGTAATGTTTTGTTGAATATTGTAGGTTTATGTTGTAGAGACAGACTTTAATCTTTTAATTAGTAAGTATGCATGACTTCAATCCAGAAGAAGACTTCAGATTTTGTATCTTTTATGGAGACTTTAGAAATTATTGGAATTCTCTAAATCTATATGAAGAAAATTCAACTTCATTGCATGGGACAAATTAAACGTTCCTTTCTGTAATTTGTGAAGAAGGAATATGTGTGGTCTCTTTTAAACATTTTTAACTAAACCATGGGATTTAAAATGTTAAAATATAACTGTCTCTTTTAAATATTTGTTTTAGCTAAACCACGGGATTTAAAATGTTAAAATATAACGATTTAAAAGTATGGAATGAAGACAAACTGTCTCATAACAAGAAAGTATTTAATGAAGCAATTAAAATGTGGTTTGCTATAAGCACACAACAAGCATGAAGAATAATAAGCAAGCATGTAACACAGATACATATTTGAGTTAGCCTGAGAAATATTCAGAGACTGGGGTAGACTCACAAGGACAAATAAGAATATCATTTTTGTTAAAACCTCATTTATTGAAGAAGGATAAATTCTTGCAAAATCCCAATTTCTCATTATACAACATAAAATTATGTTTGGTACTACAAAAGTTATATAAATCATTAGTAAATTTACATACAGCCCATGTAGCTTGATGATCACTATCACCCCATCCACAATAAATTACATAAACATGCACCAGGCACCAGGATAATAACGGAAAGTGTACATCTGTATGGCAAAATAAATCATACACATGCATCTATTTGTTGCCGTCAACAAGATATAAATAATAAATCGGTCATCAACACTATTATTGGAAAATGAGTGCAGCAAAATCGTCCTCGCATTTTCCTTCTTGTTCAAATTTAATGAAATTTCCACGTCATCGAACACTTTAAACCTTTCTATTATTGCATTTTGTATGTCAAAAAAGGAATCATTTTTAGGACATTTTAGTTTTTTTCACGCGTCTTTTCACGCTATTAAAAACATGGAAATGTTTGCATATATACAAATCGGAACCAATGAACGCCACAAATCAGATCACTGGATCAGAATAAAATACTCCCCACTTAACGCTAAAATGTTACACCCGTTTGATGTTTTCTATTTGAGCGAAGTATTAGATTTATCGCTCTGCAAACACAATAAATCATTACTACTTTGAAAATGATCATAAATAACGAAAATACTAACAGAATAAGTAACAGAAAATCTTTAGTCAAACAACCCATGAAAAGCATGTACAAATAGTCTCTACCTGTCGCCAACACATTCGCTGTTGAAAGCATAATATACCTTTAATAGTTTTTTCTGCATGTGTAAAAAGGTACCCATATCATATTACCATATGGAACGAAACATTAATAGCTCTTTTTGCCACTGAATTATCGATTGTATTTATTCGTTATGCTCACTGGAATGTTAGGAACAGAAGCCAACTATTAAATGTGTTTGGTTTTCATGTGGACGATTGAGTCCATTATTCGTGTTCCGAATGACTTCGTTGTTCGAGTTTCCCGTTTCCTATTGTTTGGCAACCATTAGAACGTTTGATGACTTTCGATTGCCAATTTTAACGGTATTCCTACTCGACCGGCTAGTAGGGTACCGTGAGTGAATCATTGTTTATTGTTTACTTTTAACTTAGCGCCTACAATTAGCTAATAAGAACACGATTTAGATCGAGGAGAGGACCATACAACGATACGTGTGAAAATCACAAAATGTAATTGGACTTCTTTGACGGGCAGATAGTTCACACTTGGTGTCGATATCGAAGACAAACACTAGCTACTTTAGCATTACGACACCCTTGTAATTGGAACCAGTGTGTCATAAAGGCTTCTATGGATTAGTAGTCCCTAAACAATTCTGTGCAGGTTTTTTTTTCACAAATAATTTAAAGCTACTTCTCAGTAGACTTTGCTTTCCAATTATATTTTTAAAACGGTTTAACAGCCGTTTTGTCTAGTACGAATATGATGTATGTTATGAATCATCGATGGTTCAAGCCGTTTAGACATGAGACTGTCTGCTGAAGATTATTATCTTTTAAAATATATTTGGAAAGTGAAATTAAAAGTAAACGCCTTTAGAATACATGTACCTACATGTTTTATCAGACTTCCCTAGTAATGAACTCTATAGATTGGCATCAAAATAATAACACGGTAATGTCATTTGACACTTTATAGAAAATAATAATTTCTCGAGTACGCGAAAACGGATTTTATATTAAATTGATATAAATAGATGCGAATTCCTGGGTACAATAACACGATTATTTTCTTGATGCTTGAATTACAACTTACACCAATACCCATCAATCAGTAAAATCCGCAAATCAGAACTGCAGATGATTGTTTCCGTTATATTGCGCCATCTGACTTAATAAAATAACATCAACTGACCTCCATTAACTAGCCCTTACATGTAGTTATATTAGTTCTATACAACCAGTTCTTCTCTTTAACAGTCCGATCGATTGTGTACCCATCCAATGACATAGTCATGAGGTAGAAAAATCAAATTGAAAACTTCTCCGGGTCAATACCAGCAGCTAAAATGACAATACCTACTTCTTTTACCATCAGTGTCGACTGAAGAGCCTTTCGTAAAAACCTGTACTACTAAGAATTATACGAAAGGCAAACATTTTCAACACAAAATGGGAGTTCTAAAGTAGAACCCAACTTAATCAAAACGCATCACATAGCTGTTCCTATAACTCGTCAGTGATAGTTAAGGACATCATACAGCTGTTTTATCCTTCTCGGACTTGCCAGTGATGTTAGGGACATCATACAGATGTTTTGACCTTCTAGGTCTCGTCAGTGATGTTAGGGACATCATACAGCTGTTTTATCCTTCTCGGACGCGTCAGTGATATTAGGGACATCATACAGCTGTTTTATCCTGCTTGGGCTCGTCAGTGATGTTAGGGACATCAGCTGTTTTGTCTTCTAGGACTCGCGAATGATGTTAGGGACATCATGCAGCTGTTTTGTCTTCTACGACTCGTCAGTAGTGTTAGGGACATCATACAGCTGTTCTATCCTTCTCTGACTCGTCAGTGATACTTAAGGACATCATACAGCTGTTCTATCCTGCTTGGGCTCGTCAGCGATGTTAGGGACATCATACAGCTGTTTTATCCTTCTCGGACGCGTCAGTGATGTTAGGGGCATCATACAGCTGTTTTATCCTTCTCGGACTCGTCACTGATGTTAGGGACATCGTACAGCTGTTTTGTCCTTCTAGGCTTCGTCAGTGATATTAGGGACATCATACAGCTTTTTGTCTTCTAGGATTCGTCAGTGATATTAGGGAAATTAAACAGCTGTTTTATCCTTCGCGGACTCGTCAGTGATATTAGGGACATCATACAGCTTTTTTGTCTTCTAGGATTCGTCAGTGATATTAGGGACATCATACAGCTTTTTTGTCCTTCTAGGCTTCGTCAGTGATATTAGGGACATCATAAAGCTGTTTAGTCCTTCTATGACTCGTCAGTGATGTTTGGAGCCTAGAGTGTTGATATCGAGAGGGCTATAAAAATAGGTCGAAATTAATGTCAAAATCTTGATGGGGAGGAGCAAAGGCCCCATAACTCAATAAATTGTCAACATTGCGTTTCAAAAGAACGTTAAGTACGAAGTTACTTACTTGGAAAAAAATCAACTATTTGATAACATGCAGTTTACAATCAAACGATTTTTAACAAATTGACACATTTTTTTTTACTACGAAATTAACAATGACTACTTCAAAACATGACGTTTTTACTTAGGTTAATTAATTTCCCATCCCCCAAGGTAACATATAAATTCTGTTTGATGTATGATATTTATTACATAAAGAGCTGCATTTCACACCATAAGCCACTCCATTCAGTGAGCATTGCTGGAACACAATGCAATGAAGCAAGTTGCAATCAAAGTAACTGTATACCTGTGAAGTTTCCTGGTGAATTCTCATACCTGTATTTTTAAATTGATTTCTGTAAGGTAGCTGATTAGAAATCAGGATAGGGTATGTTTAGCTCTTCGTGTAAACATGTTGAAATCAGAGTTTAAACCTCCGTTGATTTTGAGATAACTCGTGGATCTTTGTGACCCTTTTATACGATCTCTGAACAAACACCAGCCACAATCAGGGCAATCGTGGTACTCTATACAAGGCCGACGACAGACCCCTGTTAGGGCTCAAGGTGAGACGTCGTTGATACACTGGTATTTGTTGTGGCTGTACGTCGCGGATTATAGTTTAAGATAACATACTTTGGCATAGATAGGATGGAATTTAGTGTGAAAACTTGGATGAATAGTAATCCTAAAACACATACACTTCACATTGTCGATCTTTGATGCTTTCTCTTTGTAGAGATAGGATTAATCCACTTAAAACAAATCTTGAGAAATTTATTTTAAACAACAACAAAGTTAAAGTAGATGTTTAATACGAAGTGCGTGTCAAAATGACGCTTTGTATCAAGAAGATACACCGTACATCCATTATCAGTACTTTGATATTTTTCAATAGTCCGAAATAATTCCTAATTATCTAAGGATGCCCCACGAAGGAATATCGATTCCAGTTAATAATAATGTATTTTTTTTATGAAAATGACTTTAGTATTGGTGTCTATACAAATGTCGTTCCTCTTGTTTGCATCTTACTTTTTCATTATAATTCACGTAGATGTCGATTGCTGGGGAAGAACTTCCGAGAGCTACAGCACACGACTCCTTGAGGAGCAGAACGACGAGACTTGGAACTTCCCATGGCCACTGTCATTATTTAAGCAATGAACAGTGGTTTTGATGTTGTTATTGTCGATATGGCAGCAAGATGTATGGTGGGCAAATGGCATGGGAACCCGCCGTTAGGGTTCCCATGCTACATTTACCCACCATACTGTACATCTTGCTGCCATATCGACTATAACAACATTAAAACCACTGTTCAATACTTATATTTACATTGTCTTACCATTTCTGTCAACTTTGAAAAAAAACTGAACCAACATTTTTGATGTCACATGACCCGCTGGGTGTCATAGCCTGATGCACTTGGTGTTATAGGCGTATCGTGGCAACTGCCTCTTAGCATTGTGTCAATGGGGAAATGCGGAGCAAATGTAAATATAATCTGATGTTAAATAAATCGTATTCAATTTGTTTTTTCTATATGAAATTCGTGACATCATTCCCAACGTTCATTAATATGCATGATGGTTTTGATATGATGTTATTTTCTCAAAATGAGGCCCAGATATCATTTTGAAAACGTGACCTTGCTCGTGACCTTGATTTACACTTGGGGCATCAACGATGAAACAGAAGACGCTATGTATCCTGAAACCCTGGTCTTATTGTGATTCTTCAATGTTTCGGGATAAATCTATACGTGTATTATTAATTTTTATTTATTTATTTATCTTATTTTTTTTGTAACTTGCCCCCGTTTTATCAACGTTAAGTTAGAATTAAGTTTTCTATATGTCAATATTGTTTGTTTGTTTCTTTTCTTTTCTTTTATTTAATATATATTTTGCTCCTTTTTCCTGATTTTAAAGAATATATTCATCAACTAATTACCTTCTTGTCCCTATGTTTATTTTAGAAAATTATTTTGTTAATAACCTATTGTACTACACAACAGAAATCACATTTATTCGAACGTTTTCTTGAAATAATATGGTAGTTATAAGGATAGGACTATAACACCATTGAAGCTGGATCAGATTTACGACCTACTCCACTTAGAGAACTGTATTGACCGGGCGCCTGGCGCTGTTGTAATTATACATTAGATTTGGGTGGAGACCCGCTCACTTGATCTAGCACTGCTCTCGTGGGTTGCATAACAAATATGGTTATTAGTACATAAATCAGCTTAATGTACTCCTTGTTGATACAGTGTCGGCGTGCGTCAATATTCACCCGAAGTAAAATATGCCTGTCTAATCTATAATGCTTCTACAAATATCCGGATTCAGTCGATCACTTCTGGTAGAGATAACCCCCACACAGAATGGGATGAATGGGACTTCCCTGCGGAGAAACTAACCAAGGGAAAATAACAGAGTATGCGCTGGATAGTCTTCCATTTACACATCAATTAAAAATAACAATAATTAGTTTGTGACCATCGTCTTTGTTGATATTACGTTTATCTTTGAGTTTCTGTATAAATGCCATCGATGCCGTTTATATACATCGGCACATTAACAAAAAAGACAAACATATCTTTATTATTGAGGTGACAAATCTCTCCTTGTACATAAGGCGAGGTATTCGAATGCAAGTTCATTCGTGAAACAATAACTGTCATTTTAGCAACTGACGCAATATACAATGACTTCAATTAGAACTCGAGAATTAATATAGAAAAATAACAGAGGGGAGCATTGGACGTAAGGAACGCCCATAATAATGGCCACCAGAAAAGAACAATATATAATCATTGAAACATACAGTGCATATTGAACCAATTAAACATTTTTTTCGTCGCTGACTACTTCCTTAATCCGGAAAATGAAACCATGCATGTGATTTATTGTTAATAAATCATATTGACTTTAAGTAAACAACATTTGAACATCTAGATAAATGAGTTACTATCAGTTATTCATAAAACATGAAATCGTACCATGACAACACGTTTCCGCGTAAGTTATCGATTATCATACGGCAATGTATATATATATGGGAAGAAGCCGCTTCACATTTTATAAATTAACCGAGGCAATGAACCATGTTGATAAATTGTCGTGGCCATTACAGAATACCAACCAAACAAAGATATGGGTATTTATGAGAAACTGACAGTTTGTGTTATTTCTGAGATATTGGGAATTCACAAAGGTAACGGTCCCCTGTGAATTACACGGACGGTCGCCCACGCTATAGGGACCTTAATTAAACGTTTCCATGTCACGGTAGTATTTATTGATCACGAATTCCCTACAGGTAAATTGCCATCGACTTCATAGGTTTCGATTTTAGCAATATACCAGGTAGCTTGTCAGCGGGCGAATATATTGGCCCCTTTCGTGTAAAATCGCGGTAATGGTGTATTAACACTTAGTGACCATAATTTAACCTCACTTTACAATTAATCTGGTAGGTCTTACTTGGTGTTCGTCGGATAGATTCTTTTTCAAATGAATGTTTCTGAAACGTAATATCTTGGCAACATCCTATAAGGTCATACGAATTAAAACTTCAAAATGAGAGGCGACACCTGGAGATGGTCCCGTAAGGAGCAATTTGGCCATATTTGCTGCAATTTCACCTCAGGGGGCTAACAATCTGTGGTCAAATTAACTCTATTTTACAATAATTATCCTGATTCAAAGTTATGCAAAAAGTTGTCTTTCTGCAGATAAAATTCTTGTTTTAAATGAGACCCATTTATCTCTAGAAAACTATCAGTAAGAATATGGAAAATTACAGTCAAGTGGCTATTGAAATGTGTTGTAAGGGTCCATTGTGTTCTCAATCAGTGCAAATGCGGGTATGTACTTGTCTATCATTACGCCAGAGTATTTCAAGATATCAAACCATGGCAACACATTAAGATGATATCCGTTTCAATTTTTCTATGTGATAAATTTAAAACGAATCTGAAAATTTAACAAGGAATCAACCTTTCGAATTGCCATAGCTTTAATTCGTCACAAACATGCAACAGACCTCCCAACATATCCGAAGTTATCAATGTCATCAAGACTCTTTGGCTAGATCAAGCTGTTTGATATTAGACATACAAAATATCTCATTTACGATACTCTCAAATGTGTATCGCAGAGGAGTGGAATTACAAGTTCACTTCTTAATTAGATTGTGACTATGGTGCCAGAAACATGATGAATATAAACCAATCATCAGTGTTACGTAATTTTAACGATTTTAAGCATGAAATAATCTTGTATTTCAAAGTATCACACGTGTACAAAGGAAACGTCTCCGCCAAGACGACTATATGGCCTCTAATTACAATCCAGGACGTCATACAAAAGCATGCCTACATAGAAACAAGAAACGAACGGGGAAAAAAAGATATACACAATGTTAGTTCTGAAGTGCATTACGTAAAGCACTGCTATTGTCCGTCTGTTCGTCAAATAATGCTCATTCTTAATTAAAGAAAGTTGTTCAACAAAGGAAATGGGATTTACGTTTGCACCGGTCGAATTTTCGTTGTATCAAATTTACAACGTGGAGACCTTTTGGCGGACTCTTACAATAACCTACACTGCATGCTCCCTCTATTCCGGAACAATTAACTATTCATTCAAAGCCTCTTCATACATTATCGAATATTCATATTCACCACGGGTAAAAATAAACAGAATGATAAAATAGAGTCTGCTGGTGAGGAGTTCTGCAAACGAAATTCCACAATGAACTATATTTTTGTTCATTCAACATGTTCGAAATCTAATTTGAGTAGGAGCTTGACACCTCTCACTTATAGCAGTTAATTAAATAAACGTTTTCTTGGTTCGCTTTCATTCTACCTCAAATGTTTGCTGACCCAACTGAGTTTGTATAGAATTAAAGATCAATAGTTATATATCTTCTATAAACGAAGTTAATATTTACATTGATATCGAAAAAATATAGGCTTTTTCTTTCATTAGTCTGCTAAACCGAAATTTGCACGATTGTGTGGGGTCGAAAATGGGTTAAGATTGAGAGCACCTTTCGCAGATAATCGTATAAATTCCATTGCAGTAAAACGCAATTTGTACCATGAAAGCATTTTCTTTGGCAGAGGGCAGCAGAACGCATTGTCTGAAATGTCTGGATCTAATTCCTGACCTTAAGGTCCGTAGATTACGAAGGCCGTAATCATTTGGTCATCGTGCAAACTTGTGCATTATGGCTGGTCTTCAGTAAGATATGTTTTAATCAAAATATAAGATTGACGAGTGGGATCATTTGATGCAACAATCAACAGAATATTTGAGCATAGTGTAAACAAATAGTGTCTGGAAACGTGTAAATATACCTCGTTTGGAACAAGTACAATACTTCACAGACCTTACGATTTTTGTTTGTTTGTTTTTGGTTTTTGTTGTTGTTGTTTTTTTATCTAGATATATGTTGTTTCTGAAACCTAAAAATGGACTCGCAGAGTCCTAAAAACTAAAACATCTTTTCAATTTTATAGTAATGACACAAATTCGCAAACTACAGTCCATACCTTTAAAATACAAATGTACTCTTTAAATTAAAAAAAAAAAATCCCCGACCAAGAGTCTTTGAAATACTCCGATATTTATTTTATTTTATATACATATTTGAGTAGCTCTAGTGTTATTGCACTTCCGGAACTCTTAAAAGATAACGTTATTGTTTCACTTTTAATACAGTTCAGGATCGATACGGTTTTGTCACAAGGCGTACCAACACGTATGACAACTCCACCCCTCTCCAACCATGTTGTGAACGACCATTGTAACATGTTAAAAACTAACTACATAATAATTAATCAGCTTGACATACAATATAAAATACAGGAAACATATATGGCCTAGTGTGATTTTTACCTCCCCTATACTGTCCAGCTTACAGGGACATGGCACAAATTATTACTATCGATAATGTGATATAGCACACGTACTATTATATACAGAGTGTATCTGATATGGACAATATTGGGTTAGGGAAATGGGCCAAGCCCCTGTGTTCCAGATTGCCATTTTCTAAAGTGGTTCGGCGATTCATCAACATATATGTACGATTAAAGGCACAATAAATTTGAAGGATGGATCATATTGAAATGTACTAGTAGCTAGCGAGGTTATCAAGTAAAACGAGGAAAATTATATTCAAATAAAGCAGGTAATGGTCCTATGTGCGTGTTGATACATACACTTGAATATCGCCTGACGACTGACATGATTGATGCGGAAGAGGGTGGGTTTGATATTCTCGTGAAGTACTTTCATTTATGAATTTGGCGTATACTCTACATGTAATGGCAAAAAAAATTACATCCCGCGGTATTATTATAATTAAACAACATACATGTTCCATTAACAAAGTTTGCTAAAAGTCCATAGCCTAGTATCTTGAGAAGTCGCGCGAGGGCTAATCGATTCAAGTAAGTTCCGTGAGAGTAGCGAGTGTCTATCCTCAGGTACATGCATATGATGTATGGATGTACAATATAACCCTAGCTAGTGTCGTCCTTCATATACTCCCCAGGATATCACCAATAATCCCAAATACTAATATAGCAAATGCATATTATACGTTTTGATTAAATACATATCCGTTTATTATATCTATTTTACAATTCTTTATTTATCTATTTAATTTATTTCCTTTTATCTGTGTTCACCATTTAGTTGAAGAAACTTTATTTTGGATTGAAACAGATCGCTTTCGCGAAATCACAATACCGCGAAAAAAAGTACCTCGCCAAATCTGTATGATGTACAGTAAAGGATATGTACCGGACTAATATAAACACGATACGTACACGTACACGAGTTTTGAGAATGAAATAAACTGCATAATGAATCGCAAACTAACGCGAAAATAAGTAGCTCGCCAAACATGAACGATGAACAGTATGTATATATAGAAACACGATACGTACGTATACGCCTCGTGTGCACGAGTTTGCGTCTGTACCATATTGTGTATAAATATATGTGTATACATGTACCTACCGCACATCCATGGTTTTCCAGTTTGTCTGTTACCCGTGCGTAGTGAAATGTTTTGAGTTAGTATCTTCCAACTTTTCAGATTTTGATAAATAAAACTAATTAGAAACATCGACTTGTTAATCAATTACCGTCATACAAAAAGTATGTATGTATTAAGAAACATTTGATTTGGGTAATGTATTCTCTCACATAAGCCGTATCTACATTCAGGGACGTACATTTTATAATGAGAATTCTCTGATATATTGTTGTAAACAATTTTTTTTAAAGTAAACAAAATAGATAATCTACATGAAAATATAAGATTACCTTCTTTTTCTAACTCGTATGCAAATCCAATTTCATCTTCTCGTAGGGATCGTATTTGTATGTCCTTTGGGTGCATTTCACATATAATCCTGAACCGTTTTAGTTACACATAGAAAACTGACATTCTGTTCTCGCCGGCTACATACTGACAAGTGTCTTGAACAATCACAGGTGTGCAATACATACGTGTCGACAACCTCGATCCATGCACATTGATCCGGTAGCGAGGCTTCGGGGAGGTCTCATTATTTATACTTAAAACAGTTATACTTTGGCTATAAATAGACGAATGCATTTCACTGTCCTTATTTTGAATGATTGTTTATACAGATATGTAAAAACTGAATCATTTTGAATTAAATCAAATATATATTCAAGCAACATAAATTTTAATGATATACTTTGCAACAAACACTCTTTTTTTCGAGTCTCTCGCGGAGTATCTATATAATTTTACCATAGTGTTTTCAACTTCCGAATAGAGATCCAAGATGGTCGACACATGTGATGAACTCTCACGACTGGCAACATATTTAGGTGTTTCTTGTGGAAAGATCTCATTTGACGGAAAGGAAAAGGTTAACATCAGTGTGTTTATCAATCTTGTAGTTCCGCTAGATGAACAAAAAGAAACCATCCCGTTTATATTTAGCAAAATCGGCTATGATAATATCAGTACCGGTACACATGTTGACTAAAACAGTAAAAGGTCTACACTACAGTACAGCAGTAGTCCACTCGGTTTCGGGATTCTTAGTAACATATAACATCACCACAACACTATAAATTAAATATTCATGTACATTCTAAAACCTTATAAAAATCAGGGTGTACATTAATACTTAATTTACAGTCTTATGGTTGTTAACTGATGTCATATGTTACACACACCCTCACCGACGCACATACATTCACATGTATATACATGCACTTATCCACACTATTCATGTACATGTACACAATATATTTAATATATAGTCATCATATAACAAATGTTACCCGAGTACCTCTGCGCAACGCTGAGTAATTGTCAAGTTTGCCAGACCAGTGTATTATATGTACATGTAGATGTTACTCAGAATTCCTAAACCGAGCCCCTGTGGGGTGGCACCTAATGAATGGCCAGGGAGGAATGAGTGTACAGGGAGATATTTTTCTTGCCCAGGAATTCATTATTGAAGATTTTTTGATAATCTTTTCTGGAACGTATACCATTATCTAATATAACATCATGCAAAATTTCACTTTGATCGGACCAGCTGAAGTGCAGTGCAGTATGCACTCGAGTGTCCAGGGCATATTTTTTCACACCCAGGAAGTCGTTCATTTATATTTTCTAATGATTTTTTCTGTTACATACCAATTATACCTTTATCTAACATCGTGCAAAATTTCACTTCGATGGGTTGAGTGCATAATACTCAATTTTAGCATTAAATCTTACAAAGTTACAATGGATTTACATATTGTAAATTTAGCATCAAATCCTACGAAGTTACGATGAAGTTGCCCTGTATTCCGTCTGTGGTCGGCTCTGGAGTGTCTAGGACAATTTTTCATGCCCAGGAATTCATTGATTAAGATTTTGATATATTTTTTCAGTGATTTATAGATTATACTATTATATAACACCATGCAAAATTTCACTTCGATCAGATTACAGCATATTATTGAATTTTAGCATTAAACCTTACGAAGTTACGATAAAGTTGCCCTGCAGTCTGACTGCGGTCCGAATGTGCAGGGAGGTTTTTTTCACGCCCAGGAATTCGTTATTTAAGATTTTCTTATATTTCTTTCTGTTAAATACACATTACAACACTATCTAACACCATACAAAATTTTACTGCGATCGGACGGGTGTATTTGGATGTATTTTGATATTGAATCCAGCCTTCAGTGATCACTTCACTGTCCAGGCCATTTTAGGTCTACCATCCCTGCTGGGATCTGACAAATTAATCCCATAGCACCGCCCACCTGCGGTGTGACCGGTAATTGTATTGGTGTACATAACAATTTGGCATGTCCCTGTTAATTGATCATTAACCTGCGTCCCTTCCCACATATTGAAACCCGAAAAAAATACATATAAAAACGTACTATTTCATCAGTTACGATTATTTCGTAAGTCATCAGTTACGATTATTTTGTCAGTTACCCAGTAATTCGAATGTGAGATAACATCGGAGACTTTGTATTCTAAAATGGATACGAAAATTATATATATTCTAAGATAAATAGTTTTAATGAGTGACCAGGGGAGCCTTTAGCTGGACACTCGTTATATAATGTAAAATCAGAGACCTACATATGCTGTTTTTAGTACTCTAGTACAATTAACAACATAAAGAATTATGAATATATCAATTAGGTATTAATCTCCTGCAAATTAAATAAGATATAAAGCATTATCACAGAATTGATTCTTACATAATAACTCCATTGCTAAATCCTAATTGTAGGGGTCAAGTTTTCGTGTTTATCTTATAGACACTGGATAAACTTTTCAACACTTACATTTTTCAGTGTTTTGGCTAATAGTTGGCGGCCATGATGTCTTGCGTCATCCAAGGCAGAGTACTATGATATTGCGGTATTGTTGTATGGATAGTTCACAGTCTTCCGGTATAAATTATATCATTATATTGAAGAGAAATGTAAGTTTGGTTTGTTTAATAATTGGTACAAAAAAGTGTCCCACCTGACGAAAAAAAAAATTATGAAAAATTTGGGCAAAACAACCTGGGGTGAACGGGATTTAGCGCAAAACAACCCTTAGGGCTACTCCAACAATGTTAGAGGATAACACGGCGAGAAACTTAAATATAATTATGACAGGCGCTCTGTCAGTTTGCGTCAGAACCAAAAATTAGCCAGAGACCTTTAGCTTGTAGCTGAAGTACCCTTAGGGCGATCAGGATTTAGTGCGAAACGACCTATAATTTCAATTTACTGTCAGAATGTCAAATATCTGTGGTTGACCTGAAAGCTCTCCCTTTATTTCTACAATTATTGATCATTTTTGGTATTTTTTTTTGTTCCTGAATTTGAACAAATCAGAGATATTATCAATGTTTTTAATATTTTCGATCCATATTAATTATAGCCGAGTTTCCTCTGGCCCAGACACCATCTGGTGTCAGGGCCAGAGGAACTTGGGCTACCTAAATCAGACATGGCGTCAGAACCAGAGGAAACTCGGGCTAATTGATAAGTATAAACAAAGGAGTTTTTTCATTACAGGTACCAGTTCTGAAAGTTCAAAACAACTCGAATCCAAAAGGACTGATAACTGTGGCAAAATATTTAACAAGATCCAGTCAGCATGCAAAAAGTCTTCTAGGTAAGTAGTGAAAGACAACATGCATATTAGAGTGAGCTGAAGATTTTGATCATTTTTAGAAGTACATGCAAAAGTGAAAGGCTTTTGGAAATTTTTCAGATATATATAATAAATATATCTTACTCATGAAGAAACCAAGAATATTCAGTTGATTAACGTATGTTCGAAGCAGAATATTGAATCAACATTTCATCTCCCTATAAAAATTGAGACAAGGGCTAATGACAGCTCAGGGAAATGGAACTATCAAATGTGTTCAAAACTGTGTGTAGCACAGTAGCACTACTGGACTGAACTGAATGCCCCAATCTATACCACTCAGCTTGAGAGAACTTCTCTTCAGCTTGATCGATTGAGGCTAATTTAAGAAACCTAGAGATACTGGGCTTGGCTCCTAGTGAAGGCAGTAAAATGTATTAATTGTGCACTCTGATATATTTATAATGTAAATGTTTAGATATATTCTAGTAGATTGATTGTCTGCTGGTTCCATTATTTTGCATAACTGGAGTTACTTCCCTTTAATTTTGATTGAACTTTACATTCTATGACCACTAGGAGCTACCTCGGAGGAGAAAGCTGCTATTGACCAATGGTTGGAGTACAGAGTTACACGCATTGACCGGTCAACACAAGATAAGGATGTCTCAAACACTCTCAAGGTATTATAGTGTCAGTTATATGACATACTCACTCCCCTCTCACTTAGTGAAGGATACAGGCCAACAGGTCCTTTTGTTTAATCAAGTTATACATATATTTTTGATAATTTTCTGTTCCACATGCACATCTCACATCTCACCAGTCAACATAGACTGGCTACTAGTTGTCTCTTCATATATAATATTAAAATTGTAAATAAAGTTGTAGTTTTGGTTCTAGGACATGTTCGCTCATCCACGGGGAGATAAGCTAGTGTAAGAATTGAGCTGAGAAATTCTTTACAACAAATTAGGGGTTGGTAGCCAGACGGTTAACTGTGAATCAATGATTCTGTTAGTGTTAGCTTCCCCATCACTCAGCTTAAGAGAATGGAATCATCTGAATGTTGGTAATTAATGCACCTCCCCCTCAGCTTCAGAGAATGGAATTACCTGAATGTTCTTTAATGTACCTCCCCCCTCAGCTCAGGAAAATGAAGTAGTCTGAATGTTGGTTAAGGCACCTTCCCCTCAGCTCAGAGAATGGAATTACCTGAATCTTGGTTAATGTACCTCCCCCCTCAGCTCAGAAGAATGGAGTAGTCTGAATGTCGCTTCCATCCGTGCCAACAAGAGTAATTAATATAAGTTGTTAATACATGTTTTGCAGTTGTTGTAAAATATATTTTTATATTTTTACATCAGGTGTCATTTGACCGAAGTGCTACAGCTAATCTGTATACATGTACAGTATACTGATAATATGTAATGCAGTATATCAATTTTATCTCTACTTAATATAATATTATAGTTAATTTTGATGTATCTTCTACCCCTAACAGGAGCTCAACCATTACTTGACAGACAAGGTATATGTAATGGGCAATTCTCTAACCTTGGCCGACATCCTCCTATACAATGGGCTCGTCAAAGGCATGGTAAGAGCACTATCCTGCTATAGGCACATCGGGGCTCATTTGGGCCAACACATAATCTTTGACTTGAGGAAGAGCATGGGCTTATTGCAGGACATTGAAATAGTATTTGTTGCCATTTTTTATTGAACAACAGTATGCATTGGTGGATATATTGCCAGAGTTTATTGCCAGAAATATGGAATATTTAAAGTCAAGTGTCAAAATATGATTTTCAACCTTTTTCCCCCTGTCTAGTCCTATAGACATATTTCAACACAATGGATCAGGGTAGCATGGATCTACATTAATTTTGTATTTCACTGGTTCTTGTTGCTTTAGTGATGTTAAATTGAAGACTTTTATAAATGTTTGCTTTCCAAATATTTTGATTCAGAGACTGGATTAATTTTGTAAGCAATACAAATTGCTTCATTATTTAAATCATTATATACTTACAATATTAACCTTTAACGTCTTTGGTGAAAAAGAAACATTCTGTAACTGTGATGAGGGGAGTCAAGTAGTGTATCTGTTTCTCATATCTGATCATTATTCTGAGATAAGTTTGGTTTCATCTAATTATGATTAGAATCGATTTATGACAACACAAAAATTACCTTTATTCACGGTAATTTAGATCTAAATACGGTAATCATTAAAATAATTGTTACTGGTTAAAATTCATTATCATTGCAAATAAAACGGTACCTTTGGTGATACAATGTATTTTCATGTCAAAAAACAAAAAACAAAATTTTTTTTTTTGATATTCTGTGTGTATGTTATTTCAATGAAACTGGCTCTCTTCTACTTTTCAGGGAAGTCTGACATTTTATGAAAAAGAGACATTGATGAACCTATCTCGCTGGTTTGATAATGTAAGTTTGATATATCCAGGTATATTTACATATTTTATTACCATGGAAATCATACTGAAGTAGTATTTGTATGATTGTCTAATAACCTGTGCTGAACATTTTTGTTTGTGGAGATCGTTTCTAGAACTGACTGTGAAATAATTGCTTGTTTGACGGTAATAACTGTTACTCATTTATTTTCGAATGTGGGCTAAATCATGTTAGGCTTGAATATGTATCATAACTTTACAAACCATGACGTATACAGTCTCAAGGGAGATAACTCTTAATCACTGACGGCCAAGCATACACAAATGCAGACCTGCCAACTACTATTTTATAGTAATCTTTACTATTTTGTGGTGGTCGTTACTCTTTTTTCTCTCGAAATAGTAGCAAATTACTCTTTTTGATGCAATAGATTTGGCAAGAATTGTTAAGAATTACTCTTTTTTTGCTCAAAAATGGGCCAAATTACTATTTTTGAATTTGAAAGGTTGGCAGGTCTGCAAATGTAGTAAATTCTAGTTGTTTCACTTCAAAACTTCCCCTGAACTGAAAGATATGTACATATTTTTACATAAAATTAATTGTACAATGTATCACACAGTAATATAATCATGTTTGGACATGGTTTTCACATTTTTCTGTGTGGCAGACCACACTGTCTGAAGAAAATCTATAATACAGGTCAAGAGGTATTTTAGAGCTCACTGTAGTTTCAGTTTGAATACTTTTCCATCAAGTGAAAACTGGAATATTTCATAGAACTTGCAGGAATATCAGTTGTGGTAGATAGAATATGATATATTCAATGAAGATAAGCAACACTTGTTACATTTTTTAACTTTTTTTTCCCCGGTTTTGTTGGAACAGATTCAACACCAGACTGCTGTCAGACAAAGTTTGGAGCTAGTGCATTTCCAGAGGAACCAGCTGTACAGAGGGGTCAAAGTTCACTGACACTCCCAAAATATAGTTTTGTATATTTATCATTTATTGTCATTGAAATACATGTTGTCTAATCATAGAAGTTTGTCTTTGTTGTATATTCATCAATGGTGTTAATATCGTTTCCAGATACTTGATCAAGAAAATGATTAATCCATTGGGAGAAAGGTATTACAATGTTTTTAAGAAAAATAAAGAGTAGCGACGCAAGTCAGCAAGGATCAGACAAAAAGGATTGTGAACCAATTTTAGAAGCTATTATTTAGTCAATCACGTACATGATTTTTCATGATGTTAACCGTGATTGGCCAAGTCAAAACTTTGAAAAAATAGACTTAAAATTGTTTAACAATCCTTGGGCCTGATGCATCCCTTACGGACATCACCTAATCAAATGCAATATAGAACATACTCGATTTGGAAGCAGCAGCTTTGACCTTGACCTTGACCTTATAACCTTGTCTGATGTTTATTCATGTCCACCAATTTTATTCATACTATCACATCAAAATTGATCATAAGTTGAAACACAAAACTTGACCCAGACATTTGACCCGAAAACATGTAAATTGATCTTTGCATGGTCAGTTTTCTGACTAAAAGACCTTGACCTTTTGTTGTGGACCTCGTTACTTTGCTTCACACAGTTATTCTTATATCCGTTAGATTAAAGAGATTTTTAAATTTGGCCTTGGCCTGTCATCAAGTGACTTTGAAATTGTTGTATTGATAAAAATCCTACTGTCCACCTTCCAACAGTGCATCACCTGTGTCAAATATATCAGAAATATTGGCCATCAGATTTGAGAATTGGGAATCAAAAGTGCTGACAGAGATGAACAATTACTCAAGAACATCTCTCTTTGAAGCAGACCCCAAGAGTAAATAATAAGACTCATTTGAACTTATTGGATCAAGCACAGATTTTAAATAGCCCACACTTGATTCACTCTGTAAAAGTCTATGAGAAAAGGGAATATGTTGACAAAACCTATGCTGTGTTTTTCAAAGAAATAACAACACGTTATCTATTTCAAATGTTCATTTAATATTGAACCCATGTACATGTACAAATACAGTGTACGTAACTAAACAAGTACCAAGTATATAACAACTTAAATTAATTCACAAATTCTCAAAAATTAGTGAAATCATATTTCATTGATCATTTAACAAATGAGTACATACTAAGGCTTGTAATTAAAATACTTATAAGCACTTTGATATTTCATACATCAATATTAATGCCTACTTTGGAGAGACAGCTCTGTAGTATTAAGATATACTAATACAAGTTTTAGTTGAATATTGGACGACTGAAATGATACAATGTAAATGCATTTTTGACTTTTGATTTTAAGATCAGCAAAGGTTGAATCTTCTAATTGAAGACAGATGATCTTTTGGCAATTTCTCTTTATTGTTATCATCAGATAACAATGACCTGTCGTTATTGACCTCAAATTGGTCCAATTTGAATACATGAAGATCAATGGTATAAATGCAAGGATGTCGTGGATCGCCTATAACAACAGTGACATCCAAACGCACAATACTTAACCAACATATTCAACAAAATCATAAATTAAAAAATCTGAAAAAAATACTTGTTTCCTTAAATTAAGAGGATATTTGAATGTTGTTTTTGTGGAAATAGTTCTATTTAACAAAAAGTATTACTCTACTTATACCTAACTAACTTATTCAACAAAATTGAAAATAAAAATTATCGTCTGAAAAAAATACCTGGTACTACAAATTTCCTCAATTTTAAAAGGACATATGAATTTTATTTTTGTGACAATATTTCTTTCCATAAAAACAGATACTCTACAAATATAGTTCTTTCCCTTCTCTGTAGGTGAAAGTTTTTTCGGTGGGGTTTAAATATACTGTCAAACATTAGTTCATAGCCCACATTTGAAGCCCATAAAATAATACAGATAAAAAGAACTGGAAGTTTTAAAATGGTCCATTATTATATGTGGTCTTTACACATGGTCTCTCGAGCAGGTTTGACTTTACGATGCTAAATGCACCTTCCTGCTAAAGAGTTCCACATCACGTATATCTTGTTCACATGGAAATGTGTTTATGAATGATTATCTAAAAATGAACAAAAACAAAAATCAAATACTGAAATATTTGGGAAATATTGATAAAAAATACTATCAAGGAATACAACTCTAATGTGACATAAAATTTGTAAGGAAGCATACATTTTAATGAAGTTAAACACATACTGGATCGCTAAATATTTTTGGCATTTACGAAGTTAATTAATCTGAAAGAAATATTTAATTAATTACAATTATTTGGAAGAGCCGTTAATTATCAATTATGCTATGACAGGGCAATCTAAATAAAAAAGAATCAAATAAACTATAACTGTAATCTTTATATCAAAATTACTGCCATGAAGCAACCATTTAGGAATATATAAAAACTTAACTTGAAAATCATGTATTATTGAATAACAACTGTTTCAAAAACATAACAAAGGGCAGTTTTTAAATAATTTGTTTTTAAAAATCAAAACAAGATATACATGTATTTTCATAAT
Organism: Pecten maximus; assembly: GCF_902652985.1. Taxonomy (NCBI): domain Eukaryota; kingdom Metazoa; phylum Mollusca; class Bivalvia; order Pectinida; family Pectinidae; genus Pecten; species Pecten maximus. Next base: position 40,193,650 of record NC_047018.1, read on the forward strand.
ATCATATATATCTTACAAGGTCATAAGGTCATTTTGAGAACACTGTGGACATTTAGGTAATGGTGACTAGAATGTTATATCAATATATTAATTAAGGTGTAAAAGGAACGTTACTCAAACTTTTTAAAATCAAAAGACCACAATACATTCAGACATTGCAGATAATTTTGGCAGTAACCAAATGAAGGTTAAATTAATTCTAAATCTGAAAAACATACAATTTTAATCTTGAAATAAATGTTAGCTTCCCGAAAAGCTAAGAGCGCTACCTACAGCATTATTTATAAGCAGTTAGAGTGAAGATAGATGGGTATTTTGAAGCTTGCGTAGTTATGCTGAGAATTCATTTATGAATAATTATGTACATATGTACTTGATCCTGTGCTAATGGTTTTTTTTTGTTAATTCTTATCACAAAGTAAAAGATCAATTTGTATTTTACGGACATATACAACCGTATAAACTTTATTTCTGCTGTATTCTAGGATAATATAAAAACTTATGCATTTCAAGAGTTATGTCCCTTGGATTGTTCCCGTACTAAAAAATTAAACCGTGGTGCCTTTTGTTATCAAAAATTACAGGCTTTGAAAGCTTTGAAAAAACCCGTCAAGAAAGTAACATAAATTTAAACTATGGTAAATAACTAGCTATAGGTCCATTTTATTTCATATACCAACAACTCTATACACTGTTCGGATCTCAATAAACAAAAATGGCCTATTATCGTGTGGTTAAAGCTTTACAGAATAATCTCTTTGGTTACTATAAACGGAATACATGTATATCCAAAAAGATAACATAGCAAAATTATCATAAAATTCCTTGTCAACAAATTTCCATTGTAATTTGCATTGAACTTCAAATTATCCAGTTTTAAATAATAAATGAAATCACTTCCTGTCAACAAAATTGATCGTGCACTGATTATATTTTCATAATTATGCCCCCTGCCTACAAACAAGCCTCTTTCGTTTGTGTAGAATCATATTTTTTAAAATCAGGAGATCACATAAGCTCTCTCCAAACTTTCATACTGAACTTTTACACAATTGGAGGGGCTCATCTATGGACAGAATGGTAAGCAACAGACTCCAGGGGAGGGGACTTCTGGTACAAAATATACTTAAAACAAATATCAAAAGTCAACATAATCTCATTCAAAATACATTGTCTCTACTTTTACCCATTTTAAAATATTATGCTATCTACATAATACATTATACTAGTGCATTCACACCGAACGGAGATTCATGTCAAACATTGAAACTAAAATTTACACCATCAAAGACTTTACTTATCACTCCTTGATATCCATGTGAACACATTGTATTAAAATAATACTTAATGTAACAAAGGAATTCAAACTTGTGTTCACTTTGATCCAGAACTATATGTAACATTTAGACTCGTAGGGAAGAATTTTTCACATACATATATACATTTACATGAGTATTAGATGATTGTAAGAAATTGACTAGAAAAATTTGTTATCCCTGCAATAATGACAAAGCAATCTGAACATTGATGCATGATGAACAGTGATGCATGATGGGGGAAAAAATGTATACCTGCAGGTAATATTTTGACTCAACAGTGATGCATGATGGGAAAAAATGTAGAATTTCTTTTCAATAGTGCTGTATGATAGGAAAAACGTGTACCAGGTAATATTTTGACTCAACAGCGATGCATGATGGGAAAATCGTGTACTAGGTAATATTTTGACTCAACAGTGGTGCATCATGGGGAAAAATGTGTACCAGGTAATATTTTGACTCAACAGCAATGCATGATGGGGGGGAAAACGTGTACCAGGTAATATTTTGACTCAACAGCAATGAATGATGGGAAAATCGTGTACTAGGTAATATTTTTGACCCAACAGCGATGCATGATGGGAAAATTGTGTACTAGGTAATATTTTGACACAACAGTGATGCAGGATGGGAAAACATGTATAATTTCTTCTCAACAGTGCTGTATGGTGGGAAAAACATGTGAATCTAAGAAATATCATAACTGGAAATATTAACATGAAAATGAGAAAGATATTTTATTAAAAGTGAGAAGAAATTTTTGTAAATCCTGTTTATAGATGGTAATTTGAGTAAAGAGACATGAAATGTACTAGGGAAATGAACACGGATTTTTTTATTATCTTTTATTTTGTTTTTCAAAATAAAATCATAAAATCCTAACAGAGGAGATACAAAATACATGTAACCACAACTGTTAAGGAAAGGGCCAACATATCTTACACAAAACATTACAACAGCACAGCACTTATCAAAATGTCAAGTGTCTTCTTAATATCAGCCAACAGGAAATAGAGCCTGAAACATCACAGTGACCCTGAACTCTCAAGCTTTAAACAGATCTATCCAGTGACAGCTCCTACATATACACTACAACGATCCACAATTTTATACATCGTCATCAAATTTTGAATTAAAATTTTTAAAAAAATAATAAAAATTACTATCATGTTACTTCAATTCAAAACAATCTGGAAACAGCTATTAAAAATATTACAGGGCCTAAAAAGAGACTGGAAATCATTAATTTGAAGAAGTAATTAAAATAGGACATACATAACTTTGAAATGTATTGTAAAAATCAACATAAAAAAATATCATTTTCCTTACACAATCATGCCTTGGCTTTCTATACTCACTGTTTTAACATCAGGCCTCAAAACAACTAATTTATTTTCCTAAACTTAAATTTTAACAACGGGAAGACACTGCTGAAGGCAGAATATCAGTTTAAGTTTAGGAAAATTAATGAAATCAGGGTAACAATTCCAGACACGCTCAATATCTCTAAAGCAGATCCAGCCATATAATGAATGCTAAACGATGTGTTTGACTATTCAACAACCTTTGGGCTTGTTATAGGATAGATATGGTACAATTATCATTTAACTCTGACTACATGAATAATGACATCATTCTACATACACAAAGGCAATATATGATAATATATTAGATGTCATAATAAACATATGCAACCTTGAAAAGATATACAGTATAACTTGTCAAAACCGACCCCTGTCTAATCTGGATCCTTGTCTATTCTGGATTTATTGTTTGGGGCTGGTGTTTTCCATCTTAAATTATAGTACATAGTTAAATTTGAGTTAAGTTTGATTATTACCGATCAATATAAACAGGATACCTGTGTAAACCGGCCAAACATTCTGGTCCCGGTCACATCCGGTTTAGACAGGTTATACTTTACAGCCTTTTAACTTGCTTCCAGAGACCACAAAGTCCATAAAGTGGAATCTTTACACAGGTTCTGTAAACATGAAACAACTACAACGGCAAGTCTAAGAGTGGTCTTATAACACAGGTGGTCTCATAATACAGGTAGTCTTCGTAGCAGGTTTGACTGCATACTGAAGAATGACAACAATGTAATCTCTCATATGAAAATGAATTCTGTTCAATGACAAGGCCAATTACATAGTACAAACTCCATTTTGCATTGCTGGTTATGTGAGCTTCACATGGCATTCGTTTTGACTAATGAGTTAAATGTTTCATCTAAATACAATTCTTAATCAAGAAAAACTAAGACAAAAATTCTATTAAAATCAAATCGATGGTCTGTTCTAGACATTTAATATAATAAAAATATTATAAAAAAAAAAATAATAATACGCTTTTTGATTATTATTACAGTGATCTCTATAGTAATATCATAAACATTTCAAATGGTGATAAAACATTTTTAGTGGCTTAAATGTATAAAAATATCTGTATCATAGTAATTACTTTATGCTCAAAAAATATTCTCAAACTTTATACATTATGCTTGATCACTTCACCTCACAATAACTAATCTCACTTTCTCTCCACAAAAATGAAACATGAAATTCCTTACGTATATACGATAATCTCAAGATGTTTCAAGGGAAATCTTTTTTCAAAAAACATCCACATGGCTAATCTTTAAATATTCATGAGGCACAGTTTAACAATAGACACTTAATATAAAGCCTTTTGCTGTTCCATTTACAGCAAATCAAAATCATTTGAAATATACAATTTCATTAAAAAAAATCAACTTTATTCATTATGATGGAGTAAAAGTTGACATCTACAGTATAACATGTAATATTTGTTGTGTATAAATTTTTGTTGTTTTTGTGGTTGCTATGGAACCATGAATGTATTATTGTTATATTATTGTTGCATTGGCTAACCATGAACAATAAAATTGAAATCTCCGAACAACGAATGAAAGTTCACACGAATATTTCATGTTAAACAGCACTTAATGAAATTTCAAAACCAACTTTGAAGTCTCCCTGTTAAAATAGAATTCATTATTCAGAATGACTTGAAATACCATAATTCCTCAAAATGAAATGACTTTATAACAGCTGGCTACGATTGTGAACAAGGACCTGCTGTCAGTAAGTGCCTTATATTGTGCACACACACTTAAAATTTCACAAATTTATCTTTCAACAACTATACACAGCAACATTTGTGTAAAACTTTACTCAGCATGAATGTTTTCTGTCATTTAAAAATAACTTCACAGGGTACTTATACTTGCATTCGATGAAAATTTGAGTGAAAATAAACACCAAGTGTCGGATCATTTCACTCGCACAAACGAAACCTCATGACATCCACATCTTTCATCACGTCCAAACGATGAGTAAAATTTGCACCATAGATTGCGATGTGTCCAGAATATTCTGAATCCTTCGTCATATATATCTTTGAGTATTTTCAAGCACTTGAGGTACTGTACAGTACTTGGTTCAGCTTTGACCCTAGTCAGGTGGAGTTCTATGACAAATTGCTGCACATCCCGAAGCATCCCAGAATTCAACATTTCAGGTAACGCCACCCATTCCCAATCCTCGATGTCCACTTTTAAGATATCAATTGGCCTCTGAAAACATCAGAAATAAATCAGATTTCATCCAAAAAAGTCGAAATAGCATCTTCAGATGGATGCAAGATACTGTCCTTTGAAAATTTCACCAAAAGTCCTTGACATTTTGCCAAAATATGTCAATTTTTATTATTTTTTTTTTTCACAAATTGAAGTCACAAAGAAGAACATTCTTTTTTTGATAAATGTAGGATTTTTAGAAGAAACATGTCCAAAAACAGTTCAACCAATGGTTTATGAAGACTGACATATGGGTGGACAAACGGTTAGTAATCTATGTCTGTAGTTCTAATCTGATAACAACTATGACAAGAAATAAATCCTTATTTTAGGAAACAATATAAGTTACAGAATTACTAGGTATGCCGACAATTTAAATACTGAGTTATCTCCCTTGTATTATCCAGCTCTTGTAAATCAATTTCGATTACTTCATTTCAAAATATTTTATTGTCATCATAACAAAAATAATGCAAGTAGTGGTAAATATAACAGTAATGTATTAACTAAAGGGATTAGACAACAGGCAAGTCCTTTACTTACCGACTTCCATCATCAACAATTTGTGAAATTGAGACTGTTTATTCTAATTTGATTACATATATGCCAGTAATTAGCAACCAATTACTGCCATGCTACCAACAAATGATGATGCATTAGTGCAGATGACGAGGGTAGGGAGTGTCGAACCACACACCTCGGATCGTCACCTGATATTACGTGGTTAGAGTGCCGACAATGTAACCTAATGTGAAGATCCGATGTGTGTGGTTCGATGCTCCCTAGCTACCCATGTCAGATTGTGTTTCTCGGGAAGCTGAGAAACGGGCCAGTCTGTGCTGATGTGGTTGCATCCTTCAGCAACACACTTTACCCTAATTACTCTGGATTGCATGCGATGGGCCTCCCTGTATGATGTTCAGTGAGGTAGTCACCAACTACTACAAGGAGACTCTGCCTCAAAATACCCAGCAAACCGACAGCAAACAGAAACAGAAATTTGCAGATGAAATTTAGGTTCTGTGGTTGGACAAAAGGAAATAGACCATGGTTAAACCGTACATAATTATCAAGACATGCACCATTTTACAAATGGTAACTTGTGGTTTCCGTACACATACGCGTTATATATAACCAAAGTGAGCTTGATTCTTCAGACCACAGTCAGTTTAGCTTCTGATCGAATTCACTCAAACTGCTATATTTTTTTTTTTTTTGGCAGTAAACATGACATCCTCAGCAGGTTATCAGATGTGAGAAACTCAACTGTTCTTATAAATAGGACACATGTGTGAACAACTGGACATCGGTCAATTCTTTCCATATTGATCTGAAAATTAGCTAAACACATAGCAAGAGACAAATGGTCCATAACTGTCACCCGAGATCGGATATGTACAGGTTGTTTATGCTTGTAAAATTTTAACATATCCGACCATTATAAGGCTGTGACTTTGAAGGTCTGTCAAGGTCATGCAATTGAAACTTGGAAGCTTCTAATCCCAAAAGGCTTGACTGGAACAACAGATTACTGTATCCCTAAGATGTCATTGAACAATTTATACAGACTTGACCCCTTTGACCTTGAAAGAGACCTAATGAAAGTAGGTCAATTCAGGCCTGGTTATTGGGAAGAAGTTAAAATGATGGTTGATAACAGTCAAAACTTGCACTAGATTACTAGATACCCAGCACTACCCCCGGGATACTCACTTTTACGTGGCCGTTGATGGATCTGTGTTTTCCAAATGTTCCCATTTTCCACGGAATGCCTTTTACATTCATGGTTTTATTATCGCTGGTCAAGCCGATGCTGTGAAAAAATACTTTATTTCCGTGGACATGGTCCATCATGTTCATACTGCAATGCAAGAAAAAAGTTTTTATATACCTGGTAAGTTTTGAGTTTTGACAAACCACATTTTTATCAAAAGATTTCAGTAGTTAGTATTTTTTAATGTTACATTTATAATAGGATTTAATCCAATAGGATTATATGATATACATGGATATGTAGACATAGGGATTTCTGCCACTATGTTCAAATCTACCCCAGGTATGTATTGTACCAGGCAAAGCACATTGCATAGAAGTCCATCTGGCATGATGTTTTAACTTATCAAACAAGGATGGATAGTATTGCAACAGCAATACAAAGTCCCCTGCCTGACCCAGGAGTGCAACTATTTATTTCCCATTTTTTAAACTACGTGTTATACTGATCACGTATACCAAGTTTCATTAAAATCGGAGTAGTACTTGAGGAGGAGTTGTCCGGACAAGTCTCAACCAATGAGAAGCCGGCAGCCATTTTGAAAAATGTTTTTTATCGAAAAGAAAAATTGGGATGCACAACTACATGTGATACTGATCATGTATACCAAGTTTCGTTTAAATCGGAGTAGTACTTGAGGAGGAGTTGTCCGGACAAGTCTCAACCAATGAGAAGTCGGCGGCCATTTTGAAAAATGAATTTTTGAAAAAAAAATGTGGGATGCACAACTACATGTTATACTGATCATGTATACCAAGTTTCATTAAAATCGGAGTAGTACTTTAGAAGGAGTTGTCCGGACAACTATTGCGTGACAGACAGACAGACAGACAGACGGACGGAGGGACGGACGGACGGACGGACAGACGGACGGAGGGTAAACCTATAGTCCCCCCGTTTTTCAAACGGCAGGGGACTAATTAGTGACGGTTATATTTTCTAACAGCCAGGCATGCAGTTGTTTAAAGGTCATTTAGACTGACCTCAAAAACTGTATATTGGTATTTCAATTTAACAATCTAATATTATAGGTATTTTCACTTCATGCCAGCCAAACTTAAATGACCTGCTGCCATTTCACACCCAAAACCAAGTTTGGTGAGGATTGCATCAGCAGTTTCTGAGATTAGCTAGTTACATTGCATCCGGACAAGACGGGACATGATGCGATGAGATGGGAAGGATATAGGTAAAACTACATGCTCCCCCCCCTTTTTATGGTGGGGACGAAACAATGAAATATCAATCTGTTTCCTCAAGGTCACTTGGACTGCACCCCCAACTACATTATGATGTTTAAACTTACATTGGATCACATGTACAGGTCTTTTTTACCTCACATACATACTGTTTATATACTGAAGGTAGACTGTACCCTCTATAGGACAATAGGTCTGAACTTCACATCCGTACTGTTTATATACTGAAGGTAGACTGTACCCTCTATAGGACCAAAGGCCTGAACTTCACATCCATACTGTTTTATATACTGAAGGTAGACTGTACCCCAACTATACCCTACCTAGGACTGTAGGAACTTCACATCCGTACTGTTTATATACTGAAGGTAGACTGTACCCTCTATAGGACCCTACCTAGGTCTGAACTTCACATCCATACTGTTTATATACTGAAGGTAGACTGTACCCCAACTATACCCTACCTAGGTCTGAACTTCACATCCATACTGTTTATATACTGAAGGTAGACTGTACCCTCTATAGGACCAAAGGCCTGAACTTCACATCCATACTGTTTATATACTGAAGGTAGACTGTACCCGAACTATAGGACTGTAGGCCTGAACTTCACATCCGTACTGTTTATATACTGAAGGTAGACTGTACCCCTATATGGACTGTAGGCCTGAACTTCACATCCGTACTGTTTATATACTGAAGGTAGACTGTACCCCCTACCTCCTAGGCTAGGCCTGAACTTCACATCTGTACTGTTTATATACTGAAGGTAGACTGTACCCCAACTCTACCCTACCTAGGCCTGAACTTCACATCCGTACTGTTTATATACTGAATGTATACTGTACCCCAACTATACCCTACCTAGGACTGTAGGCCTGAACTTCACATCCGTACTGTTTATATACTGAAGGTAGACTGTACCCCAACTCTACCCTACCTAGGCCTGAACTTCACATCTGTACTGTTTATATACTGAAAGTAAGACTGATGTACCCCAACTATACACTACTATGTAAACTTACCTCGGATCATAGGCATGAACTTCACAGCCATATTGTTTCACAATGGCATCATCAAAACTGAAGTCGAAGTTGATTCTAAAAGAAAGAAAGTAAAACATTAAACTGCAAAACCTTTTTATGACATTTGAAATGTACAGCTACACCAGTATATTTTACTTATATTAGGGGTACATGTACAGTATCCTTATTAGCAATCCCACCAAATTTTCAGCTGTTAATTTTTCCCAATACCATATCTATCCTTAAATGAGCATCCTATCCTATCCTAGTGTTAAAATTTAGTAGTTATGTTTGGGGAGCGTTTATTTGCACACCAATTATGAAAAAAAGAATTCAAATTTCGGAGAATAGCGGGAAATATTTGTCCTATAGCTTCACGTGTCGGTCATATAGATCGGGGAGTACGTGCAGTTTGTATTGGCCAATGGGATTGGTTCAGAAGTATGGGCCGTGGTAAGGTGGTCTTGTAAGTCCTATATTGAGTTTGTTGTTATGAAGCATGTATCGAGTATATAGAGGACAAGGGCTTATTAATTAATGGATAAATACAGTAATACATTTAATGCTGTCTTTCCAGTAATACTTGATCAATAAATTAATTATCTTTTTCATAAATATTCAAAAAGAAGACAATTTTTCTGCTGGAAAATATCTTATTCATTTTTATAATATCATTTTTTCACCAACACAGTATATGACATATCGTCATGCAGTAAGCTTTTAGCTATGTATTACCTGTAATTATTAGCCTGTGTTAGTCAGTATAGATACCTGTGTTGATGTGAGTGAACGAGTGGCTTTATTTATTGTCGTGAACATGTGCATGTGCCGTTCTCTAGAAGAAGCGATCTATATTTAGCCGTCACACCTGGGTAACCAGCTTGGGTACCTGTTCCATTGTTCGTGTGTATGTGGGTAGAAATGTCTTGTTACGAGATAGAGCTGTCAATTTATGTAGTGGAGATGTCTTGTATTCTTTAAGGTTATGGTTTCGTAACGTTATTAAGTGTGACGTCAAGTCATCACAGAGTTTTCTTTGTAAATCGTCCGCCTTTGTTCGGGCAGGCTGAGCTTGATCGTTGTGATAAATTGATGTGTTTTTCACACTCTGTTTTATTATAGTTCATGTCTAACCTAATTGCCCCCATGTTTATAACATTGTACTTATACAGGTTTTACTGATACTGAATACACAATATCTTAGGTAACACACAAGCCTTTGAGTCGTATATATAACTATTCATCCCATGATACATGGCCCACTGGCAGAGTCCAATCTAATATGTTGACAACGACATTTGTCACTGTATGGTTACGGACAAAGGAATTACTGATCATTGCTTTTGAAAGTGATTTTTTGTTGTCATGATTGAAGAAAAAAATTTGTCAAGGGGAATTTCGGTACTGTGCACAAAAGCAAACTCCCTGATCCCACATAAAAAATTACGATAAGAAATCATTAAAGGGATATAACTCCTAAAAAAACCCATCAAAATGATCAATAAAGTGAGCACACATCTGTCTAATTAGATATTAATTAGGTGTACCTAGTTTCATGTTTATGTTCTAACATTGAAAACATTCCTGATAATTAATATGCACACCCACAGAGAACTCCTTACCAGATAATAGAAAGTTGATAACAATTAAAGGGAAATATATTTGTTGAAGGAAGTGAAATAGAAATGACATCGACAGATGACAATTTCCACATTCATATCATTTTTATGTCAGTCATTACTTATGTTTGTTTTTGAAGCTAGGTCCCTTAATACTGATCATGAATATTACTATTAACTGTGTCAACAGTGCCATTAATCAAACAAATCTGGTCCTGTTTGCCTCCAACTTAATTGAGAGACTTTAATGACACACGACAGTTATTGACGGACTACTCTAATTGTGTCAGATTAATTATGTACATAATCAACCCAAAATATAGCCCTGAAAGTGTCCAGATTAAGAAGGGATGGGCAAGGTTTGATTGACATGACTGCGATATATAAGGTAAGGACGAGGCCTTGTAATCAGGTACAGTACGGCTTGATGTCATAGGGATGGAGAACACTTTCAAATAACTGTTTATGAGAAGTCACGGAATAATTTGAATCTCACTCCCACACACATCCACATTGGCAGAGTAATGGATTAATTTTGAACAAAATCAACTTCCTGATTAGTGGAATGAAAAGAACAATGACATTATACATTTTCAGGGATTTTGTCAGCTTGAATTAGAGAACAGGCAAATTGATGATGGGGAAAAGTTATTCACGCCTTTGTATAATTCTGGGGAAAAAAACACCAAAAAAAAAAGATAAAAAAATTGGTCTTTATAAGGTAGCAGTGTACAGTAAAAATGCCAAATTCTGAAAAATATGGCACTTGTTTTAGATATGTAAACATTGCCAGTTAACCTTACATATAACCTCTAATAAAGTATATATATTTGAAATCTGTACAACATTTGCAATTTTAATAGAGCTCTGAAGGATAAGTAAACTGATATTTTCTGTGATTTTTAGAGCTGTGAATACCATGGTAACAGCTTAAAAAATTCTCAAAAATTGCAAAATATTATGATATTTGACCCAAAATGGCACAATTCTCTACACAATTTTTTTTCTGAAACCTGTTTAAAATTAAATATCTCTATCCCAAAGACAGAATTAATCTTGTTTGGACATATGTTGTAAATTAAGTTTTTGCGCTATCTTACCTTTTCTGTGGGCTTCCATTTTGCGCTGTAGGCGAAACTAAATTTCCTGTGTAAACACACGTTCGGAAAATCCGGATATTTAAAATCCGGAACCAATTTATTGATTTTTGTTTTAATAAATGTGAAGCCTGTATGTACTACTTCATACTGAATATACCAATTATAGTGTACATTTATTTTCTCATTTTTTATGCATATCATAATACAGGAGTTATTTGCTTAACAAAAAAATTGCCCATGGCCAGGCTGTCTTACTGTGGTGTGCTACCTAAGCAAGCAATGGTGATTGAATCAAGCGTATATTTAAATTTGCATTGGAGATGGATATATTTGGGTGAATTTTTGTTGGGCGAATTTAGCACACAATTACCTGTGTTGATATCTGTCAGGTGAATTTTCCCAATGACTCAATGAGTCCTTACATTATCACACGTACTAATCGGAAACTTCTGTACATTTGCATGTCTCTGGTAAAACCAGAAATAACAAGGACCTTTTATAAAAGATTATGTAACTCTATATATTTTTCCCCAACAGAACACACCCTTTTTAAAATACCGTCAATAGAATTGTTTGGCTTGATTTCCAGTCATGAATGACACTGATGACACTTAAAATTTACCTGATCCATCCATGCAAGACAAAGCACAACAATCTTTTTTTACTAAATCTTTGCTGCTAGCACTCTTGACCACCTTCAAATTTCATTTAATTTATTTTTGTTTAACATCCTATTAACAGCCAGATCATTTAAAGACGTTCCAGCTGTTGGAGGTAATGGAAAACCGGAGAAAAACCACCGGCGTATGGTCAGTATCAGGCAACTGCCCCATGTAGGTTTCGAACTCGCAACCCAGAGGTGGATCGAGGGCTAGTGATAAAGTGTCAGGACACCTTAACCACTCGGCCATCGCGGCCCTTCAACTTTCAAAACAAGGGGACTGTATCCAACAAAACTATTTCAGATGTCTGGTCAATGTTATTCTCTATGTCTCCGGAAATGATACAGGTTTTTTTTTGTTGACTTTGCAGCCATGTTTTCGATATCAACAACTTTAAAAATATTAATAATAAATCGCACCAGGTACCAGATGTGTAATGAATGTCAGCTGTTGTTTATACAGTTAAATTTTATACATGTATATGTTTTTTTCTTCAATTGTATTCATTATTTAACACTTTTCGAGACAGCAAACAGACAAACGAAATATATAAAAGTACATTTCGATTTTTTATGTGCATGCAGCTACCTTTTTGCTAACCTTGGGTATGTGGCAGCTATGTGCCCGATATGTACAGTAAGTAAACACTTACCCATAAGAATATACAAGACAGTTGTCATTAGGTCTAAAATCCTTGTCATCACAAATATCCCATCCACCATCATCAAGCTTGCCAAGATGGAGGACTCGGCGACAGAAATACTGAAGACTATTGATATATCTGTAATCAAGAATATTCAGATACAATACAACAGTTGTTTCAAATTTAATAACAATGATTTTAATATATCATAAGACTTGAAAGATTTAAAACTACGTTTGATCACTGGGCCAATATGAAATTATTGTGAGCGTTCATATTTTTGCCATGGTTCAATTTTTTGGTGCATCATTGAATTTCAGCAGATGAGCTCATTGATAAATTGGCAAATATCAATATATGTAATGAAAAAAACAAAATATTGAATTGCCAGTATAATGTTTATAAATCATAAAATGATGTTAAAACATGCTAGCCAGAAAAATTCATTTGAAAATGAAGAATCATCTAATTCATGTATCGTGTTAGGGGATATGACACGCTCAGGAAATAATCAACTGATTGTCATGAAAATTGACATGAGTGATCTTTGCACAACCATTTGCTTTGTTACAAAAAATCATTACCAGGTATGTCTTTCCATGATAATTTTCTTGATGTCTAGACCTTTTGGAGAAAACATGCATTTTTTTTAAAAAAGTGATTATTTCAAAATAACCACAAAAAAGGCACAATTTTCTGTGAATGTTTAGTGATTACAAGGAGAATAATGTTTTTGTTGAGAAACTTTACCTACAAGTAAGAATTTTATTTTGGGGGACATTTTACATTTCACAAAAATATTGAAATTAGAACATTTTTTTTCATTTTTTTTTTTTATTGATAGATTAAGATAAAGGTTAGATTATGGAAGAATGAAAACCTTAATTTACCATTAAAATGATAACACATTATTGTTGTTTCTTCTTTTTATCACATAAAAAGGAATTTATATTTCATCAAGTTGCTCCTTCGTTCCCCTGGTGTTACAACCAACATACACTGTAGCTTCCGACAACATTAGCATCTGTATAAGTGCTTACAGGAGGGGATAACTCTTACAAACTGTGCACAAACATAGATCTGAAGGTCGGTTGGAAATCTTTTTCTTAAATTTGGAGGTAGCATTTTATGAGTGTTTCATATCACATTAACAGCGTGTTCCATTTAGCGGAACGTTCCGGTTGTTCCAGTTCGAACCGGCCGTTCCGGTAAATGGAATGCGACGTTCCGCTGGAACGAACCGGTTCGTCTGGCACGTCCCATTTGAGGGTTCCATGTTGGAACCAATATGGCCGCCGTTGAAAGATCTTTGAGTCGAATTTCAACAGAAAACGATGAATTTGCAGTATAACATGTTGCATAATATTTAAGGTATTCTCAGCTTTCATGCCGAACTCAACGACGTAAATCGTTATTGTTTTGCCGTATTTTACGCCTCTATTCTTTAGGCTATATCCGGGCGAAGTGCGTTTTTTGTCAATAAACACGGGAGAAATGAAAGCGTGTAAAAATAATGATCAAAATTTATAATAAAAATGTACTTTCGGTGCACTGGGTGTCAAATGAATCACAAATGCCTAAAAGTATCCATAAGTTATTGATTTGATAGTAGACGACTTTCCTGCGCAGACGGTTTCGTTTAACACCTTGACGTAATATAACGTTAACTCATCTTCGCTAGCCAAGGCTTCTGATTACGTTACACTACACGAACAGTGTAACGTAATCAGAAGCCTTGGCTAGCGAAGATGACGTTAACTAGGCTAACGTTGTAGATAGCAACCAACTGGTCTTTTGCTTGGTTTTAATGCAAGTTATACCTGTAAGAAATGGAGAATTTCAAACCACTTTCATTGGTTGGTGCGAAACAATGGAAATGGTGGCATTTTTTTTATACGAGAAAACATACACATATTTGGTATTAACATATTGTGTCTTAAATTACCAGTTTAGCGAGTCTTGTCACAATACAATTGCATTTGTAAACTCGGTACCATGTATGTGCATCAGCCAACACATATATTTATCTACACCTGTTTTGTGCTGATGAATAATTGCTGTAGACATATTGATATTCGTATGACATTGTAAATTCATTCATATCCTGTTTATTGTAAAATATCACATATAATTTTGGCATAAAAGTTAAATTATCAAAGAAAATGTATCTTATTTTATGTTACTTGTGCCCTATTCATGTATAAATGAAAGTTGTCATTTTCGAAGCAGTCAACTTCTTCATCATGACACAAGCCGACACAAATACACAGAACAGTTTGGTTTGGTTTATTTTGTTTAATGTCCTATTAACAGCAAAGGTATTTTTAGGACGGCCCGCCGTGCGTGCGACATGCATGCGTGTGGCTACCCAAAACACACATACGCACTTGCCACACAGAACAGTAGATATACTTATATGTATATATATATGGGTCAAAGATGCAACGTTTACGGTAATTTCCAAGTTACATTGGATCCTCATTGGGTCCAACCGCGCCTGTCTTGTAAATCCTGGCGTCATGTACAGAGCCTGGCCATCCTATATATATATGTCTGCGAAACCCATCCGGTGGTCAACCACTGTCTGTACAGATATCAAATGTACATTAAAAGCAGGTGTTCATGTTTCATTTCTTTTATGTATTTGGGTTAAAAATATGTATATATACCCAAGCAACTTTTGATTAGAAAACAAGATACGTAAACGCAGAACTGAAAGAAAATTCTTTTAATCTGGTATGAATAAAGCATTATTTAAAAAAAAAAAACGTTTTTGTACCTGTAGCACTATAGAATTTTTTTCTGTTGAAGTAAGAGATTTTATGAATACTTGGCTCAGCTATGGAAATGTGCGTCCCGTCAATGGCACCAACAACTCCGGGAAAACCATTCACCTTATAGATGAATGATGTGGTGTTGAAAATGAAAGGTCTGGACACATGTATAGATGAATGAAGTTTTATTCGGAGACAGAGCATAGATGTTGTTACTCTGACTCCAAGGTAGTCTGACTATACATATACACATGTACTAATGGACCAATATTTCTGTCTATTTAAATTAAGCATTTCTAAAATAAAACATGTTTCCTCCTGAACTTTTCCTGGACCATCTGTAGTCGAGTTACTTGAAATCTAATTTAAATGTGAAACATAATGAAAGGTATTTTTACGGGGAGAAGACAAACATACCTCAGATCTCTAAATATCATGGCTTATTAATACTTTTTACGTCTCGACATTTTTGGCGATGCTACTGTATCTATCAGAAACTTCCAATCACAATGTTGGAGCAGTGATGTTCAACACCTACGTAAACGTTTATGTATGAAGTTTTTTTTTTGTAACCACCGTTGGAATGATCATTAGCCAAAACCATTTCTTTTTACTCTGAGGCATTTAGGAATGACTTGTTAATTGTTTTATTTCTGATCAAACTAACATTTAGTAAATTAAATAATGATATTGTATATTGAAATATGAAACCAGATATTTGAAGAAAGTGGGCGAGTCTTTGGATTTGGCCAGTCTTAAAAAACAATATTAGACCGTTTACAACAGAATGTTCTATTATTGTATTTACCGGTACTATCATTTTCTTCCTTAACGATTTCGCTGATATCCAGATGATTCAAGAAAAGTCTGTCGAAACACTTGCCGGTAATTAAACTGGAATTGTTAATAGCTACATCGAATTTTAATGTGACAAGGTTTACTTAGTAATATTTTGTCGATCGAATGCACCTGCAGGAGTTATCGCTCTTGTGAACTTTCAACCCACATTGTTTTGAATTGACTGAAACGGCAAAGGAGGACGAGGACTATGTACTGTGACCTATTTTGCGGCATTGTGCCGCGTAAGTAGATTTAAATGACCATTTTAAACTACAGTCAAACTTCGTTAACTCGAACTCGGACAACTCGAAAACCCCGTTCCACTCGAAGTATTACTCCGGTCCCGGCAAAAATCCTTCTTTTTCTTAGTAATAAAAACTCCGATACCGTAATTCGAAAAACTCGGTTATTCCGAACTAAAATATTGGTCGCGATATTATAAAACCTATGTAAAATGTACCGGTTATCCCGAAATTGAAAACATAATTTTCATTTTTAAACAAAATGTGTCAACAAAATACTCATCGTACGTCTTGGTTAAATTGTTTACAATTTCGTGCACGAGAAATATCCAGTTTTTGTTTCGTTTTGTTATTAAATTACCTTAAACATATCTGACCATTTTTACTGTAAAACGAAAGTACACATTCCCAATTTTGGAATCGTGTTCTCCGCTACAATTATACGCAAGGTAGGCAAGTCACAAGCCAATTTGTTGTTTTCGACTGTATTTTTCACGCGTATTAAATCTATAAGATATTCTCGATAATCCTGTTTACTTATGTGCGTCTGTATCATCAATTCTGCAATGCATTTCTCTCAAAAACGTGCTTTTAAAAATAAATGTCAAATTGAACGTCAATAATCGTAAATTAATTCAGGCCAGGAAAAGCCATGTGCATATTTTCTTAGGGCCACAATACCCATCATGCAATTTATTCAGTGACGAAATCCACACTCAATGCCATACAAAGACACAGGAAAGCTTTCATTTAACAACACTAACAGCCTTTCAATGCGGCCCTTCCGAGGTTGCTTGCAATTTTGTTTTATTCCGGATTTGTCACTTGTGTCAATTTCGAATTTGCAGTGTTGAGCATATATATATACAAAAAATGTAATTCCGATCTCCTCTATCAGTGTATCAATTAATACCTGATCTAAAAACAATGCCAGATAATCCACTGACTCCTTGTCTTAAGTCAAGGACCTTGTGTTTCCCCTTGATGTAAAAATATGTCGTCGCCTTCTCTCAAAATAATCGAAGCCGTAGACATTTGTCAGATTTTGACAGCACGCAAAATAACTACATGACAACAAAGATCGCTACTTTATTGGTAGATATAATACGTTTCCATGATTGTAACGAGAATGTAAAAAACGATATGAATTACAAGTTCAAAATCTTTTAAAAAACCACGCAATTAAATATAAACCAAATCGTGAATTCGTATCAATCGACGTACTCACATGTGTGTGTTTATAGAGCCATCTTGGATAAGATATGGTCATGTGATCATGATCTGTGTTACTAAAATTAGAATACTCGGTCTTCTGTTTGTGTTAAAAATCCGAATTATTAGCTCGTTTTCCCGATAAAGTATCAACAGAAATACAATGAAACATACATATAAATCCATGCAAGTAGTTTTGGAACGATGTCTTTGATAGATGGTGGAGATTTGATCATAAAAGCTAGCGAGTTGGCAGACACTGCCGCGCCGCTGACGTGATGCACCAGTGGTTCATTCAATTAATCAAACGTATCGTTGTTTCTGTGTTTTTAATTCACGAATATGTGAACCATTTGTACAAAACGTCAATTTAAATACATATTGCAAACTGTCCTGAACATTCCCAGCTTTATTACACAGGACAAAAAACTAGATTCGTTATATATTTTTTCGGGAATCAGTTGTTTACTCGCTCCCGTCCGACCGGAAGTTCTCGAGAGCAGAAGTTTAAAACAAGTTGGACGTTATACGTAAATTTAGACATCTAAAGTTGTGTTACGTATTGTTAATTTCATTATTTATTGCCAAACATTATCTCATTCAAGTAAGAATCAGTCATGATTATTTAAATCGCTGTATCATCACTTCAAAAAAATGCAGAAAAAAATCTACTTCCGTGATGCATTAATGCATCATTCGGCCCCGGCACGGTGATGCATTAATGCATCATCAGGGCTTAAAGGGTTAAGATCCAACAGTATTGATGTTGACAAACAGAACTTACATAATCCCTCTGATGATTAAAGCAGTGCGATAATTATACCCAAGTTACACCCAAGCTGGCGCCTCTGTACAGCTGTCTAGGTGACCATGTGCGTTCAGGCGGAACTATCCGACACACCTGAAATCACAACTAGGTCCTATGGCTGGGTAACGTGTGAATTAATTCCAGGACTTCGTTTCTGATCGAACTATGATAAACTGTGCATTTCCTGCTGCTTCTGCACTTGTCAACACGTGATCTGTGCCGATACATTTGTGTATGTATTATTTGCCGCAGACTTCGTATATTGTTTTTTTTTTTATGATTTTTAACGATAATATAATTTTTGTACAAGAAATTATTTAAATAGATTTTAAAGTGATGAAATTTTGTGTTAATCTTCACTTAGAAATGGCATGTCGGACACGACTCCCAATCACAAATATACTGGCTTACTTGATTTCAAAACGATATGATAGTATTGTATCATATATTATTTACTTTTTAGAAATGTCGTGTCTAGCATAAATAATAAATACGATTTTGTTATAATTAGTATTTGAAATCAAATAGGCGTGTTTCTGACTGTTAAGGATGCGTGTTTATGCAGAGGCCTATAGGTCTCTGGTTTATGTAAATGATTTTTATAGATATAATATACCAACACGTCTACCTTGAAACTCGGTTAACTGGAAGACTCAGATAACTCGAAGTTTTTTTCACGATCCCGACGACTTGGAGTTAACGAGGTTTGACTGTATTACATTCTATCAAGTTCAAAAGTGAAAGTAGATGGCATCGTAAAAGGTAGATTGTGTGTTATTTACCAGTTGGCCAGACGATGAACTCCTTCATCATATTCCATTATGGCGATGATGACTCGGGCCTTAGTCCTGGCGATACTACTGACAGTGACATCGAAACGGTCTTCTATCTCTCTGTGTGAATCTTTATTGGCTAAGTACCATATGGTTACCAAAACTTGCTTTTCAATAGATATGGGCTTACGGCCCTGCTCATGATAGACCGGCACTTTACCAGTGCGAGTTTAAATAAAATGTTAACTATTTGTAAATCATACAGTCGCAAATGGCGATTTTTGTATTCAGCCTCAAAAAGTAAAGTTGTTGTATTTTCAAATAAAAGAACCATAACCATTAACTGTACTTTACGCCTTTATGATAACATATTGCCAGTTGTTTCGGAGATTACTCATGTAAGCATCTTATCAAATGATAAACACAATTCCATTGAAAGAACAAAACAAGCATGCACTAAATTAAAAAGTGGCACTCACTGGGGCACATCAATGCGCATTAAACCCTTTAACTATTGCTAAAATTTTAAAAATTAAAGTATACCCATCTGCACTCTACGGATGTGAACTGTGGGTACTTTCAAATACTGAATTATTGATGCTAGAAAGAGCTCAACACTTTATTGTAAAGTCGATTCAAGGTTTTGGGAAAAGAACAAGAACTGATATGTGTACTTCCTTGATTGGATGGCTCTCTATAGAAGCGTACATTGATATTAAAAAACTTTTGTATTTAGGTAGGATCTGCAGAATGAATAGAAATAACTTAATCTGCAGAGTATTCATTTCGAGATTTTTTATGTACATAGTGAACAAATGTAGTCAAAAAGGTTTTATACCCGATATCGTTAGAATACTTAAGAAGTATAACTTATATGAATATATTGTACTTTTTCTTGATGATGGTAGCTTTCCAAACAAAATACACTGGAAGTCATTGATTTATAAATCTGTATCTAATTATGAAACTAATGCTTGGTTGCATAGCATGTCTAATGACGCAGACTTCACACGATTTTTATTGCTGCATGACGATCTTAAACCTCATTATTTATGGCAATTAGCTTTGCGTCATCCAAATTTTCTTTATAATATTGGATACATAATGAAATTGATTGTATCTGTTCGGGTAAGTAATGTTCAGCTTTTATGTCACCACTGTGGCCTTTTCTACACAGATTTTGTAACTCATGTTATTTTGCAGTGTTCTGTAACGGATAATATCCGTGATAATCTATGGTGTATTATAGCATCCATTTCAAGTATAGAACTAAGTACATATCTGCATTCACTACCTGATTATTCATAAATACATATTTTACTAGGTGGTCCAATGAACCATCAGGTGAATGAATCTGATCATGAAGAATTTAGATTAGAGTCCATATATGCCATAAAACGAATGTTTGATCTGTACACATAATTAATACATGTAGTATCATATATATATACATGTATATATATTTATGTACATGGAATATAAGACATATATATTACTCAACTTATATCTACGATAATTAACTACATGTATATGTATATAACATTATATTGTGAACTCGCATGCACTTTTTTGCTTGATATCACTATGTAAATAGTCACGTATTATCTACGTTACATTGATTGTATTTGTATTATCATGCTCTTCTTTGTGGAGGAAATAAAGATGATAATAGTGATAATAATTTATTTGTTAGTTAATCGCACATCATTCTGGCTGTACATCTTAGTTGAAATTCGAAACTTTGCTATGCTTGATTGCATTATTATTTAATTTATAAATAAAAAAATGAAATTTAAAAAAAAAAAAAAAAAAAAAATTTCAAAACAACTCCTGGTCATTCTGAAATGAGAATTAAACTCCTGTTCGTCATAATATTTGACAATAGTCAGTACATAAAAAGAAATTCGGGTACGTTCGTTTCTTATATTACAAACCGCCGCTGCTGTTTCTACGGTATCGTCATCGTCCTCGTTGAAAAACGACAAAAACGTATAGGACGCTGACGCAATCATGGTTATGTCCGCCATGTTGGATTTCGCGAGCGCAGAACGTGATTGGAACGTCATGTACCATTTAGCGAACCCGTTCCAAGTTGGCACAACCGGAACGTTCCGCTAAATGGAACACGCTGTAAGTGTACTAACAGACTTGAAGATGTCACTAAAGTTTCAAGGTCACAAACCTGTGATATAAGGTCATGAGGTCCTGTCGCACCATACGATCCATAAAGTGTTTAGTAGGCAGAAGCAACGTGTCATTGTTGGGGTCGGGGTACAAGTGCTGCAGCCTCTCTGCTCTGGTGATTTCTTTTGGCTGAAACAAACAAAAAAAAGAACAATACAAAAATTTGTCCCTTTCGCTTCAGATATTAACTAAAGTATTATGACAAAAGCCTAATATCACCTGCACAATCTGTCCTATGGGTTCAGACCACACACAGGGGCTTGACACGTTCCTATGACCCAGAAGGTTTGACTCCTAGATCTACACTTATTATACCCCAGCAACAAAGTTAGGGGGGTATACTGGAATCAGGTTGTCTGTCCGTCCGTCCGTCTGTCCGGCCGTCCGTCTGTCTGTAGACGAATTTTGTCCGGACAACTCCTCCTAAACTGATGGGCCAATTCCAATGAAACTTCACACAAATATAGAGGACCGTGTGTAGATGTGCATGCCACTTTCTTTTTCTCAAAATTATGGTTGCTATGGCAACTGGTCAATATAAACAGGTTTTCCGATAAGAACCCCAACTTTAAGTTTGTCCGGACAACTCCTCCTAAACCGAAGGGCCGATTTCAATGAAACTTCACACAAATATAGAGGACCATGTGTAGATGTGCATGCCACTTTCTTTTTCTCAAAATTATGGTTGCTATGGCAACTGGTCACTATAAACAGGTTTTCCGATAAGAACCTAACTTTAAGTTTGTCCGGACAACTCCTCCTAAACCTAAGGGCCAATTTCAATGAAACTTCACACAAATATAGAGGACTATGTGTAGATGTGCATGCCACTTTCTTTTTTCTCAAAATTATGGCTGCTATGGCAACTGGTCACTATATCACTGGGTTATCTTAGTTAGCCTCTAATTAACAGTTCCAATTCACCATTGACTCGTGCAGATTGTGGGGGTATTAGTCAGCCATCCTGGCGACAGTTCTAGTTATGTATCATCAATAATAATATGTTATTATATATTATTGATACCATATGTCAGTATCTGTACCTGTTGCCATAGGATGACAAGAAAATGAATGATATTCAGAAATAAATCATTATTTATGATACTGATATTCAGAAATGAATCATGATGCTGATCTTCAGATATCACTGTATCAGTGACAGATGTACATTATTTCTATAATGACATCAATAATACACAGGTTTTATGTATCAAATTCTAGGCTCCAGTCTGACATTACCTTGTAGTCCATATTATCATTACAATGAGGAGGAAATAAATGTATAATATTACAACCAGGTCTGCTCATCAAGCATTCATTAAATTGATCACCCAGCTTAGATCAGGGAGAAAAATACACAAATACACACTCAAACACCCTCTCCCACACCTACACACATGCACACATGCACACAGGCACACGCACGTGTGCATGCACACACACACACACACACACACACACCCACACACACACACACACCACTAAAAAACCTTCCCCAACCACCACCACACACACACCCTATCATCCTTTCGAAACACACATTGAATGTGAAAACTTATCTATTTTACAACAATTTCAGAACAATTATATGAACTTAAATTTCCATACTTATTGGCCACAATTGAAGCGCACAAGGGCCGAGCAGATGACCCCATACCTTTTCACATCAAAGCAGGGAGTTGAACCCCCCAAATGTCTAGGTAATGCAAGTGCGGCACCCAACTACCAAATATACAGCTATGTCCAGGACCTCCTCCCCCCCCCCCCCCCACCACCACCAGTTCACCACCTCCAGTAACACCACCACCACCAGTACATACACAAACTTGAACAAAACTTGAAACATGATACTCCCAAGTCTCCCACAGTTAATCACTAATTGCTATATACCAGTATGTATCATATTATTCCACTTCGTAATAGGATTTGCAGGACATTGCAGTAATGGCAAAGGAAGTTAGATATTTGAAATGTCGTGTTCTTTCTATAACGGTACAATACTTGTATCCACAGGGGCTTGGCACCCCTTCCTAACCCATGGAGGAAATATAAAGGTATATTAATGATTTATACAGTATTATGTATCAAAAGTAGTAACTCCTCACAGGAGCAAACCACACAAACTTTTTTTTTCAAATCATACATTGTCAGCTCCTACACTTTTACAGATCGTAAATACCACTTCTTAAAATATTAAAATATACCATGATGACACTGTGCAAGGATATCACGGTTAGTCAATATATTTAATTTCTGTACCAAAAATTGGTCCGATTACCAACATCTAATTTAGGTAAGTGAGTTTGGTTTTGTGTGCTTAACAGTGATGGCAATCCCAATTAAGCATAAAATGCCATTTTGTTAATTAGCTATGCATTAGTGACTGGGCTGACATTCAGGCAGACACAGGAAATGTCTACCTACATGTAGCCTATTATATATAATCGTCCTTTTTTGTCAAATGCCTTTTGTTAATTAGCTATTCATTTAAAGTGACTGGACGGACATTCAGGCAGACAGTGAAATGTGTAACTAGCCTAATCTTCCTATTTTCTTAAAAGCCTTGTGTCATCAACTTGCTCAATTATAGACTGCTATTTTTGGACAATTTCTTTTTAGTATAGACTTAAACAATCATACATTATAATTTTTAAGAGGTTGATCTGGTTTGCTCCTCAGCGGAGTTCCTTAATAAATAATATAAGTGTAAATGGACAATGAGTTTGGAATTTGTGTAGCCCCTGTGATTGTATTGTTCATTTTTATCTATCAATTTACTGTTTCTGCATTCTATACCACAGGGGCATAGTAGCAATCACACAACCACCAGAGTCTCGAGATATATTTGATATTGCCCTCTAAACTTTTCAAACCAAGTATTTCTGAACTCATTAAAACTGATTTCCAAGTTTTTCATTGCATAACTTGTTACCAAATTTTTTCAATGTTAGGTAAAATTCACAATACCAGTGTATTTGTCTGTTACAATCCTAAAAATGCAACCCTGTTAAACAAAAAATTTGAGATATCTTGTACTATATTTACATCATTTTATTTTGTGATGGAGCACTTTTTTGTTACATATCACTTTTTTACGCATTCTCGAATATTTTCTTTAAATTTTTTCCTGCCCCCATGACAACCCCTTCCATTTTCTAAGGTCTTATTATAGATGGACCAGACAAAATGGAATAGAATGTTTAAAGGACAGATAGTATGTGTGTATTATCAGAGGGATTAAGGATCTTTACAAGTCCACATTTTGGACATAAATGGAGTTCTTTTCAAAATAAATGTCCTTAATGCTTCACTAGAGAAATGAAAGTAGCACAAAAGCAATCCCCGAATGACTTGCTATTGCTCTGAATTCAATCCTTTCAAATTTACACAGGTTCACGATTTTTGATGTCCAACACACCACGTTAAGTCGATATACTTTGTTGTAAGTACTGTTGATGGCGAACATCTTGGGTCTCGTTACAGCAGGAGAATGTTAGCATATGTCCAGTTAAATAAATCTATACTTAAAACTGTTCAAAGTGCGAGAGGTCCACCTTAATTGAAAAATCCATTTCCATTTAATGTATTTTCAAGTTTAACAGGTGATCCATAATTTTTTACGCTGAACTGTTTGATTATATTTTATCTATAGATGTTTAGAAAGAACACTTATTTCAAATCATTAATTACTGATTTCAATTTTGTTATCTGAAATTATTGCTTATTTCAAAATATTGCTTATTTAAAATCATCAATAATTTTAAATCATTGCTTATTAATTGCTTATTTCAAATTATTACTTACATGTAAATGCTTATTTCAAATTTTGCTTGATTATTTATTCCAAATTACTGCTTAGGTATTTCAAAACACTTCTGATTTCAAATTTGCTTAGGTATTTCAAAACACTTCTGATTTCAAATTATTTTGCTAACTGATTGCTTTTGACAAAGTTAAACATCATACGTCCAATTCCCTAAGCAAGGGGTTGGGTTGTCTAACAACTAAATTTTATAATTACTTATAGTAAGTTTCAAGTAAACTTGAAATTAATGATATGATGATGAATGAACAGACTCGGTACAAACACTACCCAACTAATTGCAACTTATACATACCTTAATTTGTTCAATACATCTAGTTCAGCTATATACATAGGCAGGTACATTAATATTGAGCTTGAAATTTATTCTGGTAACTTATTTTTCCATAACAATATGACTCACTCACTCACTCACTCACTTCAACTTCAAAAACTTTCAGCAGACATACAACAATAGATTATAACAGATATATATGGCTTAATTGAAAGCATTTTTTTATAAACCCTTTTAATTATCAAGATTCAAATTTATTCTCACATAATTCCAACAATGAATTATCAGATAAATGGATTCTTTGATAGGATAATTTTTTCAATAAACACTTTTTTTCATTTGTGAGTCATCTCCTGAGAGCTCATATGTCCCAGTGAGTATCGCCAATGGTGTATTTTGCTGGCTTACTGTCACAAAAACCTACAGTATTATGGATGTAAAATCAATTAACTATTTATATTACTACAAGTTCCTCTAATATGGCATCACTCGCATTGTGTGTAGCAAACACTCATTTGCTGAACAAGTTTACGAGATTATTTCGCTCCTATTAATGTCAAAACCTGATAGTCCCTTAATAAACTCCATCTGACAAACAAGCTTATTATATTAAATTATTCACTGCTTCACCAATGTTATTCTCCCGCTTTTGGTGCAATTATATTTTCAACAGCCTTTGCAATGACATAGAGAATTTTTAATAGCATTTATATCAGTCTAATACTGTAAATGTGTAAATTTACGCGATGGGGAAAATTACGCTAATTATGCGGATCCCTTTTGATCGCAAAAATTTCCCCCACGTGTATCATTTTGATATTAATTTGAGTAAACTCAAACAACAAAAGAAGGTGGGTCAATCGCGAAAATTATCCCCATGTGTATAGTTAACGTATCAAAATTGCGAAATTAAACCCCCGCGAAAATAACCACGTTTACAGTAATTGGTCAACTGCTTAAGCAGCACAAATTGATGCCTTGCTAATGGTTTCTTATGACTGTGTATTATTTTCATACTAAGACAAGCTGTGTTGTGATGAACAGTGAATTCTCACCTATACCTGGCAAACAAAATTTCCATAATTTCGAGCAGAGTAAATCAGACATAGAACATTTCCCTTTAGGTAGCAAATTATCCCATATAGGTGTTGTGACTGAATTTGCACATGCAGTCTATCATTGCGAGCGGATTGTGTCCTTCATCGAGAGATTTAAAACCCATTTAAGCTATATATTACCAAAATAGAAGCAAAAACTTTCATAAGTTTTAGTTTTTTCGCCATACCGTATAATATTCTTTTCGCATATGACGCGACAGGTGGCGTTACTGGTCAAGATGAAGTATGTATGTGATTGGTCAATGTAGCAGTAAATGCAAAATGCAGATATGCAGTTAATAACGAAACAAAGTTAAGATTGAATGCAAGCTGAATAAGTGGATTCATCTTTTAAAATGACACATTAATAAAATTATATTCCTGATTCAAATGCAGTCTTATTATCACCACCAATGATTCAAACTGATATAATTTTGTTATCCGTGCTGAACCGCATTACATGTAGTTCGTGGATTTATTTCTTGTTTTAATATATGGACCATATCTGAGGGTCAGCTTTCTGTTTTATGGAACCAGTATTTTAATTTTGTGATGATTTGATCTTGGATTTAGCAAGCAAATAATAGATATGTAGGAGCAAAATCGATTTATAACAGTAATATTAACAAGGTTATATATATATCACATTCAAAATCTGTTGTTGATATGAAAAAGAGGCTCCATATGCCTGCAAAATGCCTACATAAATTATTTTCAACAAACTGTTAAATGGTTTTGTAAATTCATCTCTTGGTTGATCAGGTTTCACAGCGAAAACATATTCGCTTTTTACATAGATGACCTTAGTTTGATTCCCTGATGGGACATAAAAAGGTGTCGGTCTCACCTGGGCAACCATTATATATAATGTTGGGAGTTCCTTCAGCAATAGGGCACCCAGTGTACTCCAGCTTCCATCAGAAACTGATCAATATAAAGTCTACACTTTTTAAAAACAATATCAAGAAAAAAATGGCACTGTTCAGCTGGTTTTATACAATAGTACCTTAAAGTCACAGCTCAGATTTAACAGGTGAGCCAAAATACAATCAAGGGACGTAACTGCACCATCTGTGCAGGTCTTGCACAACTAATTAATTCACTATCAGCAATGACTACATCCCCTCAATCACTTATTTGAAGCTTTGAAGATTTCCCTTCCAGAAAAATTATGTTATTGGATATGTTTATTAGCATATAAGAGCACAAAGTATACAATGGACAGGGGAACCCCGACCTGGGGAATTTCCGCCTTTATACACCTGGAATCCTACGTCTTTCTATTTACACCAGGAGTGTATAGTTTTGATTTTCAAAATCTCAAGACCTTATTCTTTATTCTTGAATATAGGAAGTACCAATTTTATTGGTTATTTACTCAGGAAATAGCCACAAACCCAAGAAACACATTTTCCTCTGGGACTTGGTTCAGGCAAAACACCAGCTGATTGGCTGAATTAGCTGTGTGAGTTTTAAAAGGTAGCATGAAACTTAGCTAATTATAATTACCATTGATGTATTATGGATGTAGTAACATGCACTGGACAGTCAAGACTGGTGCCATTATCTGTGCCCTGATCACCAGTATAGCCTTGATCTTGAATCAGATATTTTATAATGTTTATTTTAACACTGGGATGACATGTCATTCATCTTAATAAAACCCTTTTTAAAAAGAAACACCAGCACATATGTATTCAATTCTGAAACAGGACCTGTTCGGTTCACACTTGAAATATAAGTAAGGCTTATCGCATTTTTTGTCCTGATGTTTTGCAGTGCTAGCATCTTATAACCCACAGCCCTATTATATACACGTGAATGCATGATTTCTAAAACTTCGGGGAGAAGGCATATGACTCACACTTAAGTTTCCTACAAACATTGTTTACAATAATATATATATCGTATCAATGATGACCCAAATATTTTCCTTTCCACCAGGATCTTCCAGAGCTGTTAAATGGCAATAATTATCTAATAGCATTATACTCCTCACAAATTCTTTAGGCTGCCCAGAGGCTGCATGATAAAAAGCCAATAATATAAAATATCTGCTTTTATTGGCACAGTCATCAAAAAACCTTTGGACGTAGAAACTACAATAAAAGACGGCTTACAATATCTACAGACTGAAAATCATTTTTAGACATAACTAAATATTCAGTCTAAACTTATTCATGAGCACTAATTGTATGTTAATTACACACACCACACCACCCACCTTAATGCACTACAACCTTGGATCTAAACCACAAACCAACCACCACCTCCCATATCTAAATAACTACCATATTTATTCTTGTATCCAACCCCTTCCCTCTTTACCACAAACCAACCATCACCCCCATATGTTAAATTACTACCACTAATAACTACCTCTAAACCACAAACCAACCACCCTCTGTATATAAGTAAATAAGATGTACCATATTTATCCTTGTATCTAACCCAGTACCCCTAAACCACAAACCTACCACCCTCTGTAAGTTAATACCATATTTATCCTTGTATCTAACCCCTTCCCTCTAAACCACAAACCAACCCCCTCTGTAATTAAATACCATATTTATCCTTGTATCTAACCCCTTCCCTCTAAACCACAAACCAACCCCCTCTGTAAGTTAATACCATATTTATCCTTGTATCCAACCCCTTCCCCCTAAACCACAAACCTACCACCCTCTGTAAGTAAATACCATATTTAACCTTGTATCTAACCCATTACCCCTAAACCACAAACCAACCCTCCTCTGCAAGTAAATACCATAGTTATTCTTGTATCCAACCTCTTCCCCAAAACCACAAACCAACCAACACTTTCCTCCAAACCACAAATCTCTTTCAGTAACTACAACAGTTATTCTTTTGAACAAACCCTCGAGCTCCCTCTAAACTCCCTCTATAAGTATTGTCCATGGTTAATCTTATACCCTGGTGACCTTCTCACTCTAAACCATCAACTCCCTCTGTAAGTAAATACAATAGCTATTATAATCACCACCCCTTCCTCTAAACCATCAACTCCCTCTGTAAGTAAATACAATAGCTATTATAATCACCACCCCTCCCTCTAAATCATCAACTCCCTCTGTAAGTATAACTACAATAGCTATTACAATCACCACCCCTTCCTCTAAACCATCAACTCCCTCTGTAAGTAACTACAATAGCTATTATAATCACCACCCCTCCCTCTAAATCATCAACTCCATCTGTAAGTAACTACCACAGTTATTATAATCACCACCCCTCCCTCTAAACCATCAACCCCCTTTGTAAGTAACTACCACAGTTATTATAATCACCACCCCTCCCTCTAAACCATCAACCCCCTCTGTAAGTAACTACCACAGTTATTATAATCACCACCCCTCCCTCTAAACCATCAACCCCCTCTGTAAGTAACTACAATAGCTATTATAATCACCACCCATCCCTCTAAACCATCAACCCCTTCTGTAAGTATACCACAGCTATTATTAAATAAGCACCACCCATCCCTCTAAACCATCAACACCCTCTGTAAGTAACTACCACAGTTATTATAATCACCACCCCTCCCTCTAAACCATCAACTCCATCTGTAAGTATAACTACCACAGCTATTATAATCACCACCCCTCCCTCTAAACCATCAACCCCCTCTGTAAGTAACTACCATAGCTATTATAATCACCACCCCTCCCTCTAAACCATCAACTCCACCTGTAAGTAACTACCACAGTTATTATAAGCACCACCCCTCCTTCTAAACCATCAACACCCTCTGTAAGTAACTACCACAGCTATTATAAGCACCACCCATCCCTCTAAACCATCAACTCCATCTGTAAGTAACTACCACAGTTATTATAATCACCACCCCACCCTCTAAACCATCAACACCCTCTGTAAGTAACTACCACAGTTATTATAATCACCACCCCTCCCTCTAAACCATCAACTCCATCTGTAAGTAACTACCATAGCTATTATAATCACCACCCCTCCCTCTAAACCATCAACTCCACCTGTAAGTAACTACCACAGTTATTATAAGCACCACCCCTCCCTCTAAACCATCAACTCCCTCTGTAAGTAAATACAATAGCTATTATAATCACCACCCCTTCCTCTAAACCATCAACTCCCTCTGTAAGTAAATACAATAGCTATTATAATCACCACCCCTCCCTCTAAATCATCAACTCCCTCTGTAAGTATAACTACAATAGCTATTACAATCACCACCCCTTCCTCTAAACCATCAACTCCCTCTGTAAGTAACTACAATAGCTATTATAATCACCACCCCTCCCTCTAAACCATCAACTCCACCTGTAAGTAACTACCACAGTTATTATAAGCACCACCCCTCCCTCTAAACCATCAACACCCTCTGTAAGTAACTACCACAGCTATTATAAGCACCACCCATCCCTCTAAACCATCAACTCCATCTGTAAGTAACTACCATAGCTATTATAATCACCACCCCTCCCTCTAAACCATCAACTCCACCTGTAAGTAACTACCACAGTTATTATAAGCACCACCCCTCCCTCTAAACCATCAACTCCCTCTGTAAGTAAATACAATAGCTATTATAATCACCACCCCTTCCTCTAAACCATCAACTCCCTCTGTAAGTAAATACAATAGCTATTATAATCACCACCCCTCCCTCTAAATCATCAACTCCCTCTGTAAGTATAACTACAATAGCTATTACAATCACCACCCCTTCCTCTAAACCATCAACTCCCTCTGTAAGTAACTACAATAGCTATTATAATCACCACCCCTCCCTCTAAACCATCAACTCCACCTGTAAGTAACTACCACAGTTATTATAAGCACCACCCCTCCCTCTAAACCATCAACACCCTCTGTAAGTAACTACCACAGCTATTATAAGCACCACCCATCCCTCTAAACCATCAACTCCATCTGTAAGTAACTACCACAGTTATTATAATCACCACCCCACCCTCTAAACCATCAACACCCTCTGTAAGTAACTACCACAGTTATTATAAGCACCACCCATCCCTCTAAACCATCAACTCCATCTGTAAGTAACTACCACAGTTATTATAATCACCACCCCACCCTCTAAACCATCAACACCCTCTGTAAGTAACTACCACAGTTATTATAATCACCACCCCTCCCTCTAAACCATCAACTCCATCTGTAAGTAACTACCAGTTATTATAATCACCACCCATCCCTCTAAACCATCAACACCCATAAATTTCTAAATGAAATGTAAATTTCTTAACAAATACCTGGTATCAGAATTCAATGAAAATTCCCATAATTGTATGACGTACATTTCCACTCCTCTTTCTGAATGCATTATTTCTTTTGTTAAGTTTTACTATAAGGAAGCATTTAACAGTGGCAAATTTTAAAGTAGCTTTTGATGTAAATAATACAAAGAAGAAATATATACGTATGTTAGCCCACAGGTGCCTTATTCTCATTTATATATACTATATATGTTATTATTTTATAAAATGAGTCAGGCACCTGTGGTTAGCCAAATGTCTGTAATCTTCCACATTACTTAGCAATTTGTCAGGTTTTTATGCAAGAAACAAACAAATGTCCATCTTAAATTTGTTACAATGTATATTCAGATGGTCCCTATTCCTTGTAAAATTCAGACCAATATTTCGGTTAAGCTATAATATATGAATAGCAGGAATCTGTGCTTGCGGAACATTTGAGTTACAGGTACATTCATTGATATTTAATCTTTAACACAGTTCATCAGTAAAGAAAGAGAAAGAAGGTTTAATTTTACTTGTTTGATAAAATATTTTCAACAAGATATTCATTATGGTAAAAAAAGGAATCCTGTTGAAATTCAATCTAAAAGTACTGTATTTGAAAATTGCCGAAGGAGGAACAGGTGCGTATTAGGTTATGAAAACCCTAAGTTTATCAGTAAATAGCGGCAATTTGAATGTTTAAAAATAAATGAAGTAAAACAATTTTTTTTTGTTTTTAGACAAATTTCTCTAGCATTTTAAATACAAAACATATTTCATCAAAGAAACAGTGAGATTTTAATACAAGTCCATAATAAAGTAGGAGAGGCCCTTATTGGAGCAATGGTGACCGCATTTCATTTGATACTATTTCATATAAATCCCTAAAAGCGGAAATAAATGTATAATCTTACAAAAGTTCCTTTCTCAAAATAGCCTAGCTTTCAGGCTTAACTTCTGCTGAGGGAAATCTTTTTACCCTAGTTTTCAAACTACATTGTCCTTATTATATAATTTCTCTTCCTCAGGGAATTTTTTTGTCCTCTCCTAAATTCCATTGCTTTGAGTTCATCTCCACCTTAGAATCAAGTAATTGTTCCTATTCTTTCCAGATTTGAATGATTTCTGTGATGAAGCAGGAAGCTTGTATGTTATCTGATTAAATAGATATAAAACTTTCCATCCATGATGCTAAACATGTCATGTCCACTGGGATTTAAATGACAACACAGGGGCTTGGCACGATTTTCCAAATGATGGTCTATATATATACTGTATGTATTATAGTAGACCATCATTTGGAAAATCATGCCAAGCCCCTGTGAATGACAATGAAGAATAAAACTTCCGCACCGAAAATTTTCTCCGTATTCACATCATATAACTTATTTAACGTGTTCATAAACTTGACATTATCCTTTCAATGAAGCCCACCAAGCAGCTTAATATTGTGATGTATTTTTCCAGCTAGCAGTTTTATAAATATTCTTTGGAAAATAAAATTCTTCACAAAAATATGATTAGCTGAGACTCATTTATGTCTCCATATGAAAAATAACACAATGAAAAATGAAAGTTCCCATGGATATTCAAAACCTTTATAAAATTTTAATTTAATATTGAAGTATTAAGTAAGCTATACATGGTTTATAAAGTATGAATAACACTGGAATATTCTAAAAATGGTAGAGTAACATCTTTTAAATGTATATTCTTAAGCATTGAACTGTTACCAAATGGTAGTACATGTATACAGTCGATATGAATACAATTTGGGTGACAGATAAAATAGAATGTCGCCCATTAGGGCGACATGAAATATTTATCTGTCACCCAAATTGTATTCATATCGACTGTAAACTACCATTTGGTAACAGTTCAATGTTTATATTTACTTTCATAATTTTTAAAATTTACTGTAGCTTAAGACGTGTTTAAATTTGCCGCTTCCTCTATCACTGACGTCATCAGGTTCAAATACCAAAACAGTTGAAACTGCCAGGATTAATATAGTCCCTCATGTCGTTATTGATAGCAAACACATACAATAGTTTTGCACAAAGTTGGCTTTATTTTCTATTTCTTATACGTTTGTAGATATCGTCAAATTATTCACAATTGCATAATTTCTGATTGTTTAATATCCAAGCCGTTTTTCGGCGCAATGCTATACGGTTAACATTTAGAAGTGATGCGGCTGCAAAGGACATACTCCACTCCTCTGAAATACTTAAGTTTCTATCGACTGGATTTATGTTATTTTCAGAAGAATATCAGTTCTTAAATTCTAAATGAAAGTCGTCTTGACAGTAGGTGAAAACGATTCCAAAGATATTTTGTTCGAAACAGATTCAAGTTTAACCAGTCGCATCTTAGCAGACAATTTTCAACTTCACAGGGGCTCGATTTTGTAAGGTACAGTAGGTCTTTAACATCAGTGAATAACCACTAAACTAAAATATGCATACACAAACGGAAACCATGTCGATGCTCCCGATTTGTCACAAGATTTTTATTTTATTTTTCTATAAATACTGGACTTTTAATGTTGTCGTGTCTTACATTTCTGAAAATTCGGGAACGAGCCCCTGTGAGTGTGACGACATTGACAATTTGATAATTCTTAGATCAATAACGGCGCTTATAGTTATTTTGTGTTGACCACATTTTGTTTTAATTATAAAATATCACTCTCATAACTTGTGAAGTTGCTTTATTTTTTGTGTTGTGGATTATAAATGCTAGCATTCGAAATCTCTCCAGGCCGAAAGTAGCTGGCGGCCATTGTTTTGACCAGCAACACCTGGGGCTGTATTCCTACTCTGACCGAATCACTGTAAATTGTAGTATACAGTCTCATGAATACAATTTTGTTTACTAACGACATATAGGCAAATGCAGCAAAGAATTTAAATAAAGTATTATGAATAAAATTCACGACAGTAGAAATATCATCTATATATATGATCGTAAGAGGCGACTAAATTTGGGATCTTATGTTTTCTCTTCTTTCTGAACAACTTTCTTCTTCCTAATGTCTCCCTTGACAATGGTCTTCAGTTGAGTGTTCGCCCCTGTGAGGAAGGCTTTGGGTTCTGTCCCCTGGCCGAGACATACAGAGTCATTAAAAATGGTAGTTACAAGCTACTCCTGCTTAGCGCTCAGCATTTTGGGAGTGGGACGACTGGTTGGCCCGTTGTCAGTATAATGTGACCGGGTGGGGTGTACTGCTGGGTGTCTTCTGCAGTATGCTTCAGTGAGATAGCATTACAAATCAGCAAAAGTTCCGGCCTATCACAAGGAGACTTAACACGTACATACCGCAGCCTCTCAAAACACACATACGCACTCACCACACGCATTCATATCACAAACACGGGAGGCCGTCCTTAAATGACCTAAGCTGTTAATAGGACCTTAAACATTTAAAAAAAAAAAAAAAACATCAAAAGGTCACTACAATGAAATGAATTACATAATATATTTTTGACTTTGGCACTAGAAGCTGCATATGAGGATAATTAACAACTAAAATTAAATTTTAAGGTGCTGCACATGCCCAACAGAAAGTAATTCAAAACAGGAATATATAGCTAGACTGTTGTTTATTTTTTATTCAATACCAAAAGTTACATACTTTACACTTTTACCATCAAAAAAAAAGTCTGAGCTTCTGTTTTTACATTTTTAATTTAATTCTTCAATAAATAAATTACTGCATTCCAAAGAAATTCTATTTAACTCTGCCTCTATAATTGGTTTGTGACATTATAGGTCTTATAAGTTATATATCATTTTTAGGACTGTGTTATTAATTATTTGCTGGTGTTAATTAGACATATTTCTATACTGTGGGTACATGTCGTTTGACACCAACACATTAAAGTGGTTGAAATATGACTATATTTATTTAAATTCCATATTTTATTAACACCAGTATATGCCATTACGTAATAAATATTTAGAATGCTGATGGTTCCCAGCATGGTTATAACGGTAATCCACAGTCTTGATACTCTCTGTTTGTACAAAAGATGAGCAAAGTCCCCCCCCCCCCCCCCCCCCCCCCCCCCCCCCCCCACCACCACCACCACCACCACCAAAATTGTCAAAGTAATACACTAGAATGCAATATTTTGCATTTACCTGCTAATTTTTTCCCCGGGGAGTACTCCTGTACCCCCAGTAATTTGGCATGCTCCCCCTAACTGAAAATCCTGTATCCGACCCTGTATTAGACTGGCCACCAGCCCCTAAACTTATAATCTAATCAACCCCTAAACTTATAATCTAATCATAAATTTTTGTACAGAAATAACCATTTTAATACAA
This sequence comes from Pecten maximus, assembly GCF_902652985.1. Taxonomy (NCBI): domain Eukaryota; kingdom Metazoa; phylum Mollusca; class Bivalvia; order Pectinida; family Pectinidae; genus Pecten; species Pecten maximus. The sequence continues at coordinate 40,230,212 of NC_047018.1, forward strand.
GGTTATTTCCCTCTGTAGTTTGAAACTTGGGATCTCTAGAGTCAAACATATGATAGTGACCAATATTATAAAGCTCAATCTTATATATAATTTGAATGGTGTACATGTTCTGTCAGTTTTCCTTAAGCATGCATGGTGACCAGATAACCTCAACAATGGTTAATGGTCGATACAAAGTTTGAAGTATACATTACTGTATGTTTAATGTTATGTTAATACAAACATCACAGTCATAATTAATCTGTCTAGATAGACAAGTATCCTCTGGCCACTACAACTGGGATGGCTTAATATTATGTAACAATCTTCAACTTTAGCTAATGGTGCAAATCCCCATAGGGTCCTTCCAAAAGGACAATGACTAATTCTGTACATGTACAGCTAACAGTCACACATCATTTATATATTACATAAATATAATTACAGCTGTTGTTATATTTAGACTCCCTGCAGTACAGAACTCCAGTCTGACACTTTAGGTTACTGGACAAGTTATCAGCTCCATAATTAACAAAAAAATTACAACTATATACTGTAAGATAAAGTCTAAAATTACATTTATTTTTAATATTTGCCATATTCTATTTATATTTCTATATCAAAAAAAATTAAAGAAATATATGCAATATTCTATTTATATTTAATTGAAAATGTTCCCAATTAAACAAAAACAATTTTTTTATTATGTAGTCTGAAAACATATTAAAGCTGTAGACACAGGGGCTTGACACGATCCTATGATCAAGAATGAAAAAATAAACCCCAGGGTCCAGCCCTTAGATCACTTATTTTCAATAATAACTGATCTAGGGGTCAAGTCCTGGGGTTAGTTTTTCATTCTTAGTCACAGAAAAGTGGTCAATAATAAATGTAAGCTCTACATTTTCTCACAATGACTGACCAAAATCAGTGAAATGAAACCTGGCAATAAGCGAAGTCATGTAGGTGGTAAACTAGGAGCTACATTCTTTAGCGAGCTCAAGAATTATTTATGGACGAGGTGAACACAAGTGACATGTCTATGATGGCAGATCAATCATGTCATCAACACGTAAAAAAGTGTCCCTGTACTTCTGGGCATCTACCTCCCAGCCATTAACATAGATATTGTACATGGTCATCTGTCTTGAAAGCTATGGCTGTTTGTTTTATCTGTAAATGAATAATGATGTTGATAAAGACAATGCCTCATTGTGGATCAAAGTTTTAAAGTTAAACACTAATTTACTTGTGTGACAAGCATGTGACAAATACATAGTGTCAGGTATAGCGTCATAAACATAAAGCCTTGTTGTGATGTATACCTGTCATGGAAAACATTATTTATGTTTTCTAACAGTAGTGAACCTTCTAGCTAGAATTGGTTACAGCTATATGGGGAGCAAATAAGCTTAAGTAAAGCAGTTTCCATGATCTGTTGTTTTTTTCATTTACATAAACCTAGCAAAAAGTCAATTATAATATACATGTACCTAGGTTTGCCTCGTTTGTTTGCGGGATTTATTGCCCCGTCAAATGCCTGGATCATTTTAAGGTGGGGGTCTACTTGTTGTAGCAAGTGGCTACCTATCAATTATTTAATATAGTTTTGAGGCCAATCGTTTGCCATCCAAAGCAATAGGGCTATTTTAGATTTTTCCCTCGATACCATGGTCATTAATCTCAATTTCCTCAAAAATCCCTAATTACCATGAGTGGCGATCAAACCACACACCTTGGGATGTTCATTGATGGAGGTTGCACCCCAAAAGATTCTGGGAGGAGTATATTCCATGTGGTGTAACGTGGTGTAGAACACCAGACTTAATCCCTAGGGTAAACTTCTGACACCACATGAACCTTACCATCTTCAATCCCAGAGATAAATACTAATCTATAGTCATAATAAGCAAAGATTGTATCCTAATTTAGTTTATTTCGTTTAACGTCCTATTAACAACCAGGGTCATTGAAGGACATGCCTGATTTCGGAGGTGGAGGAAAGCCGGAGTACCTGGAGAAAAATCACCGACCTACAGTCGGTACCAGGCAACTGTCCCACATGGGTTTCAAACTTGCGACAAAGAGGTGGAGGACTATAGTGATAAAGTGTTGGGACACCTTAACCACTCAGCCAACATGGCCCCTAAGAGGTATCCTTGTAACCCTGGTAAATACTAGCCGCAATATACCGCTCGGCTAGAGAGATCTTCTCTTTAGCTCAATCGGTTGAGCGTAAGACTAGTAAGCCAGAGGTCCGGGTTCGATCCCTAGCGGAGGCAGTGATTTAAATTTAATTAATCATGTGCTCTGTTACATTGGCGCCCATGTAGGGACGCGGGAAAATACTCAGGATTGCTCCACAAACATCGCTGTTACCCCTGGAAACTCGAGGACGAGTTCTTTCCTGGAGGGGGAGTATGTAACCCTGGTAAATACTAGCTGCAATATACCGCTCGGCTAGAGAGATCTTCTCTTTAGCATGAGGACGAGTTCTTTCCTGGAGGGGGAGTATGTAACCCTGGTAAATACTAGCCGCAATATACCGCTCGGCTAGAGAGATCTTCTCTTTAGCTCGATCGGTTGAGCGTAAGACTAGTAAGCCAGAGGTCCCGGGTTCGATCCCTAGCGGAGGCAGTGATTTAAATTTAATTAATCATGTGCTCTGTTACATCCTTAATCAAGACTTAAAATCTATATCCCTAACTCACTCTAGTATTTTTCCAACAACCAAAACTCCTCTGCTTGTGGCTTTAAACAAGGAACAAAGAGCCATGCATAAGCTTAATGTATCATAACGAGACAATTAAATATGTCTTGGAAAAGTGCCACTGTGAACAACGACACTAATACTTTACATTTAATTATGTATTGTCTCAAGAAGTCTTGCATGCAATATCTGGCAATTGTACAAGATATACATGTATACCATGTATATATATACATATATATATATAAAGAAAACGTTAAAAGACTTGAAAACACTAGATACATAGGCTAGGCAACTAGGTGCTGTATATTCTGAGTTTAAGGCCTGGTCACTTCGTCGGGGCAAGAGTCAAAATTGTCTTCCTTCGTCATTTGTGTTACCTGTAATATGTTATATATCTAATCATTTAGCAGAATGCATCATATGCAAAATGTGCTGTTGTCCAAGTGTAAACTAGATTTGAATTTCCTGTCATAGTTGTACTGTATTGGGAATATATGTAGCTATTTGTGTACAATTCGCATCCACGTATGTATATACATTGTATACGTTGTGATCCAGGTATTCATATCATCTAATAGATGACTTGTCACTATGACCCTGTCAGGGTATCGGGCCGACCATCACTGTGCAACTGTAACGTTCTTTTGAGGAACGTGGATGTGGCCCAGTGGTATAAACTGCGGTTATTTCTGGCTAGGTGATTAGGTCCCGTAGATCGTGAGTTTGAGGCCCAGACTGGGCTTGAGTCATAAGATTGTCATCCTTTGTCACGTATGTTTATACAATATACACAATTAACACAATATATACATTAGTCACCAAAATAATTCATCATTTCAATTACTGTGCCATATGAAGTTACACTTGAAATAATCCTTTCTTCATTCTCTTTTTAGACCTGTATATCTTTTAATATTCACTCACATACCGAAAATATCACAACTTTTGTAATTTTTCCCTTTGATTCATGCATTTTCACCTTTTTTTCTTTGAATTTTCTTCTTTTTTCTTCTTACTTGTACAATTTTTTTTTTTTAATTGTTGCCTCTTTCAGCTTACAATATTGGCATTATTTTTTTTGTATTAGTGGTTGGTATATATTTTCTGAGAAATCAATGTTTTATTGGCCAGGAAAATTTTTAGTGATGCCATTTTAGGGACAAAAAAAATTATGTCAAAATGATGTTTCTAAAAAAAGACCCAAATATTACGGGCTGAAAGAGACAATTTTCTAAATGAACTGTAGCAAATTCGGTGATTATTATATAATATTAATTTTTTTCATCATTTGTTGTAGATCTTAAGTATTTTGATACAATGTACATTATTTAGATACATGTATAATGATACATTGTTGTAACCATTGTGGTCAAATTTCTTATGAATTTTTTTTCCCCTGACTGTAAATTTGAAGTATTTTGGTACATTGTTGCAAGTACAGTTAAGACATAATAATAGTGCTACATTCCAATAAATCATATTGTATAATAAAAAAATTTAAGGGATAATATTTGATTCAGTTTACATTATTAGATAAAAATTCATGTAATGAATATAATATAAGATTTTAATTCTTTTACCCCTTGAGGTATAAAAATTCTTATCATTAATTTGTGATCCATTTGACCACTTGACCATGTGTGAAATTCTTACCATTGTGACCCATTTGACCACTTGACTATATATATATGTGTGTATCTTCTAAGCACACAATCTATTATCTACCCACAAGTGGTCGATCTCTGACAGTTTTAGAACATGTATGACCAATGTTCGTCTCAAGTCAGTCTCAATACATCATATGCATGGTGCCTGCTTAGACATCGTCTGGAGACACAGAATGTGTAAACAGTGTGAGGAAACGTAGCGGTCACATGTGTGGAAGGTCTAGGCCTACTTCTTCACATACAAAGCGATACTCACCTTCGATGCCTCGGTGGTTGGCAGCGCAGCATCACCGAGCTGCAGCTTAAGATTGCCTTTGTTGACGAAGTATATTGAAGTAAACATGAATACGGTCCCTATAAAAGCGAGAAGTGTCCAACGAGCCCTCATGTCTGAGCTCACTGGTTTAGACAGCAGACTTCCACCGTAACACACCCCCGGTAGAAATATTCTTCTTCTACGCGAGCATTCGTACGGGTTAGCACGTTAAATGGTTGTGGGGCGCCTACGGGGGAAGTCGACGGTCAAACATAAGAGTAATTTATACTGGAAAGCCGGAAAACCCCAAAACCGGATATCAGTCTGACAGATATATATATAGTATGTGTCATTATGTGTGACCATAGCGTGTAGTTTACGTTTAGCAGACCTTATTATATATATAGGCCATGGCTGAGACATATGTGCATGTTGGTATAGCATCCCCACCACAAATCTTCAGACTATCAGTAAACGTGAACTATGACATTATAATCAATCAATGTAATGTACTTTAATTCTCTTGTGTGTTGATTATCGGGACTTATTTTTCCTTGTAATACAATTCCTGGAAACACTCCGTGGTTAAATAATAGGCTTTTCATATATATTAACGTTCCGGCAGAGACGTGTACATATCCGGTGAATGGATGAATACTTAATTAAACCCCAAAAATAGGTATTATTGTTTACGCCACAAGTTCTAGCTAGGCATTACGTCAGGAAAATATCTGTTTACACCTACTCAAGGGCTTAGAGGACCTCAACACTGGTCTTTGAATTAGCAGTAATGCAATATACATTTTGTTATGAACGTTTTGACAACCACTTTAATTGCAAGTGGTCATAACTAAATTTCACTCGGGGTGAGTATATATTAATCCGACCCCTCATTTACCGGATGCTTTTATTTTCAGTGCGGCTACGTATACTTATCATTGCGAAATCCGATTACTCGTTAATCCGACCCCCTTTCATTTCAGCGTGGTTATACTCACTAACCGACCCCTAAGTACAGAAAGGTCACTCGATCACCAACCCGACCCCTAATTATAGGGTGTTTTCTCACTAACACGACCCCTAATTACGGGAATGTCACTCACTAACCCAACCCCTAATTACAGAGTGGTTTCTCACTAACCCGACCCCTAATTACAGGATGGTTTCTCACTAACCCGACCCCTAATAACAGGGTGTTTTCTCACCAACCCGACCCCTAATAACTAGATGGTTTCTCACTAACCCGACCCCTAATTACAGGGTGGTTTCTCACTAACCCGACCCCTAATTACGGAAAGGTCACTCAGCAACCGGACCTCTAATAACAGGGTGGTTTCTTACTAACCCGACCCCTAATTACAGAATGGTTTCTCACTAAGTCGACCCCTAATAACAGGGTAGTTTCTCACTAACCCGACCCCTAATAACAGGGTGGTTTCTCACTAACCCGACCCCTAATTATAGGGTGTTTTCTCACTAACCCGACCCCTAATTACAGGGTGTTTTCTCACTAACCCGACCCCTAATTACAGGGTGGTTTCTCACTAACCCGACCCCTAATTACAGGATGGTTTCTCACTAACCCGACCCCTAATTACAGGATGGTTTCTCAATAATACGACCCCTAATAACAGAATGGTTTCTCACTAACCCGACCCCTAATAACAGAATGGTTTCTCACTAACCCTACCCCTAATTACAGGGTGGTTTCTCACTAACCCGACCCCAAATAATAGGATGGTTTCTCACTAACCCGACCCCTAACAACGGGATGGTTTCTCACTAAGTCGACCCCTAATAACAGGGTAGTTTCTCACTAACCCGACCCCTAATAACAGGGTGGTTTTTCACTAACCCGACCCCTAATTACAGGGTGTTTTCTCACTAACCCGACCCCTAATTACAGGGTGTTTTCTCACTAACCCGACCCCTAACAACGGGATGGTTTCTCACTAAGTCGACCCCTAATAACAGGGTAGTTTCTCACTAACCCGACCCCTAATAACAGGGTGGTTTCTCACTAACCCGACCCCTAATTATAGGGTGTTTCTCACTAACCCGACCCCTAATTACAGGGTGTTTTCTCACTAACCCGACCCCTAATTACAGGGTGGTTTCTCACTAACCCGACCCCTAATAACAGGATGGTTTCTCACTAACCCGACCCCTAATTACAGGATGGTTTCTCAATAATACGACCCCTAATAACAGAATGGTTTCTCACTAACCCGACCCCTAATAACAGAATGGTTTCTCAGTAACCCTACCCCTAATTACAGGGTGGTTTCTCACTAACCCGACCCCAAATAATAGGATGGTTTCTCACTAACCCGACCCCTAACAACGGGATGGTTTCTCACTAACCCGACCCCTAATTACAGAGTGGTTACTCACTAACCCGACCCCTAATAACAGGGTAATTTCTCACTAACCCGACCCCTAATTACAGGATGGTTTCTCACTAACCCGACCCCTAATTACAGGGTGGTTTCTCACTAACCAGACCCCTAATTACAGAGTGGTTTCTCACTAACCCGACCCCTAATTACAGATTGGTTTCTCACTAACCCGACCCCTAATTACAGGATGGTTTCTCACTAACCCGACCCCTAATTACAGGATGGTTTCTCACTAACCCGGCCCCTAATTACAGAGTGGTTTCTCACTAACCCGACCCCTAATTACAGAGTGGTTACTCACTAACCCGACCCCTAATTAAAGAGTGGTTTCTCACTAACCCGACCCCTAATAATAGGATGGTTTCTCACTAACCCGACCCCTAATAACAGAATGGTTTCTCAGTAACCCTACCCCTAATTACAGGGTGGTTTCTCACTAACCCGACCCCAAATAATAGGATGGTTTCTCACTAACCCGACCCCTAACAACGGGATGGTTTCTCACTAACCCGACCCCTAATTACAGAGTGGTTACTCACTAACCCGACCCCTAATAACAGGGTAATTTCTCACTAACCCGACCCCTAATTACAGGATGGTTTCTCACTAACCCGACCCCTAATTACAGGGTGGTTTCTCACTAACCAGACCCCTAATTACAGAGTGGTTTCTCACTAACCCGACCCCTAATTACAGATTGGTTTCTCACTAACCCGACCCCTAATTACAGGATGGTTTCTCACTAACCCGACCCCTAATTACAGGATGGTTTCTCACTAACCCGGCCCCTAATTACAGAGTGGTTTCTCACTAACCCGACCCCTAATTACAGAGTGGTTACTCACTAACCCGACCCCTAATTACAGAGTGGTTTCTCACTAACCCGACCCCTAATAATAGGATGGTTTCTCACTAACCCGACCCCTAATTACAAAGTATTTACTCACTAACCCGACCCCTAATAACAGGATGGTTTCTCACTAACCCGACCCTCTAATTACAGAGTGGTTTCTCACTAACCTGACTCATAATAACAGGATGCTTTCTCACTAACCCGACCCCTAATGACAGGATGGTTTCTCACTAACCCGACCCCTAATTACAGAGTGGTTTCTCACTAACCCGACCCCTAATTACAGGATGGTTTCTCACTAACCCGACCCCTAATAACAGGATGTTTTCTCACTAACCCGACCCCTAATAACAGGATGGTTTCTCACTAACCCGACCCCTAATAACAGAATGGTTTCTCACTAACCTGACCCCTAATTACAGAGTGATTTCTCACTAACCGACCCTTAATAACAGGATGGTTTCTCACTAACCCGACCCCTAATTACAGGATGGTTTTCACTAACCCGACCCCTAATTACAGGGTGGTTTCTCACTAACCCGACCCCTAATAACAGGGTGGTTTCTCACTAACCCGACCCCTAATAACAGGATGGTTTCTCACTAACCCGACCCCTAATAACAGAATGGTTACTCACTAACCCGACCCCTAATAACAGAATGGTTACTCACTAACCCGACCCCTAATTACAGGATGATTACTCACTAACCCGACCCCTAATTACAGGATGATTTCTCACTAACCCGACCCCTAATTACAGGGTGTTTTCTCACTAACCCGACCCCTAATAACAGGATGGTTACTCACTAACCCGACCCCTAATTACAGGGTGGTTTCTCACTTACCCGATCCCTAATAACAGGATGGTTACTCACTAACCCGACCCCCTAATTATAGGGTGGTTACTCGATGCCTCGACCTCTAAATACAGGATGGTCACATTGTGATGAATTCATATTATTGGATAATACTTTCAGGATACAATACATATACTTGCCATTACTTAAATTGCACTAACTTGTGCCCAATCCTTTTGTCAAAACGTTTTGCAATAAAATATGTTTAAACTAAACTTGACATGTCTGCGACTTTATTTTTTTCATAATTAGATTTCTAGGCTAATTTCATTTTTTTTTTTTCTTTTTTTTATTTCTTGAAATGCTCAAGGGCAAGTTTAAAAAGTGTCAGTTGATGCTCGTTGCATGAATGCTTTTGTGGCGTCTTAACGATTACAGGGATTTCATTTGTGCAGAGACTGATTTGTGTAATTTACTTATTTTTGCATTATTTTTAGGGCAAACATTTTAAAGTTGAGTTTTTTCTTCACTTTAATTTGAATCTTTGCAACGATAATACCTACTTTTTCTGTCTGGGTGCATGATACAAGTGTATATATTTGGCACTTTTAAAAATGATAGTAGATGGGTACGACAGAACTCAAATAGGCAAAACAAATATCGTAGCGACATCGTTGACCTCGGCGAGCTCTACTCCAACAATGTTAAGAGGTTTTACACGGAGAGATACTTTTGACTAGCGCCGTCGGCAAAATAATATCCGATAGAAAAAGAGCCGACCAGCGGCCTCTTATGTTATAGGAGTCGGCGAGCTCATGAAACACCAGACATTTGTATGTATACATTGAACAATAATAAAATAATTGTACCCAGTATGAGTCTTCGTGTATACTTTGCATTTTATTATTATCTTATTTATAAAATGTACTACAAATTAATGCTCATGGTCAATACAACGGAATGCTCGTCAGTTTCATCAAAGCTATTACAAGGATGAGGGAGTTATGTCCCTTAGGCCGAAATACGTTCCATCTTTGGCACAGGGATTTGTCACAGTCTATGTATACATAATATAATACCGTAATACTTATATATGAACTTTGGACGGTAAATTCTTGAGAAGTCCCTGTGGTCCTCGGTAAAACAAATACATGTAAGACAGCTACATGAAACAAGAAATCCCAGAGGGATCTTGGCGCCAACCATTGAATGATCTTTATAGGTTCCACGTCAGATTGATCTTCTCTCTATTTTTCCCTTCCTCATACTAATCTGTGTAAATTGAGAAACAACCTTCCAGTACTTTTCAAACAAGGGGAACTAACATATGAAATTTGAGATTTAAGCGATAATGGCTGTCTGTCGACCATGTTGTTTTCAGATTGGTCCAAAAATGCAATACGACGGACCAAGGGGAACCTACATATGAAATTTGAAAAAAATCCCTTTTGTTAAATAGCGATAACAAACTTCAATTGTCAAAATCAAAGATGTCTGCCTGTCAGCAATGTTGTTTTCAGATTGGTTCTAAAATGCAATTTGCATAACTAGGGACCAATGAGTATCTACATACATGTATATATAAATTTTAGAAAGATCCCTTCAGTACTTTCCGAGAAACAGCGATAACAAATTAAACATCAATGGTCAAAATCCAAGATGGCTGCCGGTCGGCCGTGTTGTTTCTGATCAATCCCAAAATGCAATATGCACAACTTGGAATCAAGAGGAACCTACATATGAAATTCGAGAAAGATCCCTTCAGTACCTTCTGTTAAATAGCGATAACAAACCTCAATTGTCAAAATCCAAGATGTCTGCCTGTTAGCCATGTTCACAGTTGTTTTCAGATTGGTCCCAAAATGCAATATGCATAACAACAGACCTGCATATGAAATTTGACAAAAATCCCTTCAGTACTTTCTCAGAAATAGCGATAACAAGAATTGTTTACAGAGGGGCGAACTACGGACACAAGGCGATTTGAATAGCCTTCCATCTGATGATGGTGGGCTAAAAATGACACTAAACTTGATTCATCTTTTATATACATTTAATTTTTCCAAGTGTTTCGTACAAGAATATCTTATACGTGTATATACACATACATTTAGTATCATCAAAATGATACAAAATACTAAAACTACAACCTTTTTTTACATACAATTGTACATGAAATTATATTCAAAATTTCATAATTATTCTTTACAAAAAAATGTAAAAAAGATATATATTTAATATAAACTATCTAATACTGCCACAACACTATGAGAAAGGAAGGTTTAGACTGGAAAACAAAACATTTTTAAGAATAGCATTATGATAGCATTTGTGATTTGTAAAATACATCAATGAACAGACATTTAAGTTAAATTGATTATCACTATAAAATTTAACTGTACTGACCAAATTTTCCCAAAATATAGAATATTAGTACACTGGAGACACAGGAACTTGGTCCAAATTTATACCCTTACAGTCCTTACAATACATATATATATATATATATATATATAAAGACAATGAGGTTAACAACACATCAATGCATGCAAGTACCTGTGAGTAGATGAGAGTATAACATCTTCAAAACATCAAGTAAGGTTTTCAAATTAATTCAGTATTGAAATATATAATTCTCTGAATACCTCAAGCTGCCAATAATCTACATGTAGTAATTTACAAAATTGGTGAAAAACTATTTTAGGACCAAAACAGTATATATAATGTAAGATTAAGCTTCAGTAATCATGGTAATGTAGAAAACGTTATTTCATTCAAAATTACTAATATTATAAGCCTTTATTTTTCTTTTTCTTTTTTAAACATTAAATACACATGCTTCCATGGAAATGCACTTTTTGTTTGTTTGTACACAGGTATGTAACAAGTTTGCAGATCTCAATTAAAAGCAGGTTTTCCTGGAGGTCTTTCCATATTATACATGAATCGAAATAAATGCACACCACAGAGACTTTCAATCGGTTCACACTGACACACAAAATTCATCTTCTCAAAGAATCCAACAGCTTTTTCTGCACTTTGTACTCGAACAGGCCGAACAGACTTTTCCGTCATAATCTTTAAAACTTTGGATATCAGACGGCGACCAATTCCCATTCCTTGAAAATCATATTTCACAAACATAAATGTGACTTGATGAAAATAATCCGAATTAAACGTTACCCCTGGTGATGTCAACTGTTCATTTGCAAGTTGAAAACTTAATTCGCCAACAAGTGTCTCCATGCCACGAAGTTTTTGGTAAGCAAATAAAACACGATTATCTTCTGGCACATCAAAAACTTCACCACAAACTTCTCTTGCAAGTTGTCTGAAGCGATGTCTGTTTTTATTGTTTCTTATTTCTTCTTTTATGTAATAGTGAATATCTACAAGATACAAAAGACTTTATTTTACATCAAATATACACAACAGAGTAACACAAGCTCGAGAGAGCTTTTATTTGTACTAACAATCACATAAATATATCACAGCACTAAATTAGATTGTTACATCACAGATTTATGGATCTACGAAAAAACACCATTATAACTTCGACACTGTTACTGTGTACATACAGTATATATTCCAAAATACACACTAATATTTACGTACATTAAAAGAAAAATAATCTTGATATTAATTTAAATTTAATTAATTTAAATGAAATTATACTGAAACGCAGAAGAAATTTGACCACGACACGTGCACAAACACGAAATATTCAGTGCTTAACACAACAGAAACTATTGCCCCATAATCAGTAAAAACTAAAACCTTCAGCTTCAATTAGTATTCCCGAATTCTTTTTTTTTTTTTTTTTTTAACTATTGCAAATAAACTCTTTAAATGTAGCCTAGGCTTAAATACACTCATATGTTTTAATTACTTCACAGAAATTTCAAATGGTTTTGGGATCTTCGTGGTGTCTTCTCCATCTTAAATTATTGTTTTTCATAATTAACTACATGTATTAGCAAATTAGCAATGGTTACTGTATTGTACACCTTTAAAACGTTTTATTTGCAATGTATTTTTCGGGAATACTAATTGAAGCTGAAGGTTGTTTTAATAGTTTTATAATTATTGACAGAACAATAACAAAATAGACGTATTTTATTGTTATCATTTTTTTAACAACAAATCCCCGTGCACGGACAGAAAGGAACAAGACGAGTAGAATCCGGAGGATCCTGACCTCGAAAATTGTTTCACACATGATTACGAAAATGATATTGCATGCTTCTTTTTCGACGACGAACAACGCGTCACAATAAATAAATTTGTGTAGTCCTACTAAAGCTTCTAATAACAAAATACTCTTACGCGACATCGTTATCTGTCAATAAAAGGTGCGTGTGATATTCCCGCCAAGTTTATCGGAAGTGCCTACATAGTCTACAACCCAAAATGCTATCGATATAAACGATATTAGAGAGTATGTAGTCATAACAACACCACAAAACTTCGCAATATTGATGACGTTAAAAATATTGAGCTCAACCTTTTTACCTGTGATATCAATACGCCAAAAACACTTACATCCATTTTATAAAATATTCGAGCATTAAAAACAGTTTTATAAATACATTAATCATGTTATACTTGAATAACTTACATATTTCATGCATAAAAGGTTATTGTCATCATTGCTTTAATAATTTTTCAAAACCTACATATGAATCTGTCGGAGGAATTTTTGGCAGTAAAGTGGTTGTTTTTCAATGGTGGTCGCTTGATTTACGGAACTGTAAATCCCGATGTTGTAGGAACATGAATTCTGAAATTGAGCCCCACATTAGTAAAAAATATGAAATCAAAAAGAGATTGGGAAAAGGGGTAAGTTTTTAACAGATTGAGTTAATATTTGATATACTTAAAACGTTAATACCTTTGTTTCGGCGTACTGTCATTCCAGCAAAACAGCTGAAAATCGATGTGTCGAAGCTTGCATTTCTAAAATAGGTGCCTACCCAATGCAATTTATTTGTATTACTTACGCACCACGCTAAATACTTATAATATCACACCGAGATTGTAGATATCTGGTACCTATTAGTCTATCTTGACAGAATTCATTTCCATCGGCCAACGTTTGGAAATGCAATTGACAGAAATAAACACTCACTGTTGTTAGTATTTATTATTAGGACCAACGTGGTCGAAATTAAGGAGTCATCAGAGCATGGAAACATCGTTATCTCTCTTTGAACATTTATCCTTTTACACATTTGAATTTATGTGGCATGGCAGTGCCATGATATGACATAAACAACTTTGACATCTTATAATTTTATTGTAGTATGCATTTGTATCACAAAACGCTTCCCCTGATATAGGCGAAATAAATGGCAAATTGCCAGTATTAAAGCAATAATATTTTGGTGACACAAGGGTTCAAGAAAGACAAAAGTGTCATTTTGTGTAGATCAGACGTACGTACATATTGAAGGGAACTCGTTCCAAACACTTAATTGGGCCCCATAAAATGAATCCTGTACTGTCAGTGTCACTTCCCAAATATAATGTATCGTTTCAAACTTAGTAACATATCAGTATGGGCCAACCAAAGGGCCACGTCACTATCGTATCGTTTTGTAAACTCTTAATATGTCTACCCTACGACTCATAACCTGTGACAGTTTACAAAACGATACGATAGTGACGTGGGCCAACTAAGGGCTGTAGGGGGCATTTCATGTATTAATTACTGAAATTGTTGTCATTGAATATTAAAACTTCATACAATTTCCAAACATTTTTCTCTGTAAAGGGCTCCCTAACAGTCATGGCCGTCACGTTCATCTAAAATGTAATACAATATTAACTCACTTAATTGATGCCCATAATGTTGATTATACTAGCTCACTATAGTCACTGTTTTGTCAATGCAATCTTCGCTAATTAAACCAAAGACTGTTTCAAAGAACTAAAAAAAAAGAATCACAATGAGCACACCTCACATGTGTTTTAGTAAATCCACAGTAAGACTAGTTCTTCAAATAATTAAGCCCATACACATATTTTTGTAGGATCATCAATTTTAAATGAAAATAGTACCAGGTAAGCTAAAAGTTGTACACATTTAAGCTTTCCTCAACTTCAGTACCAAAAGTTTAGAGGAGGTAGCTTATTTCAGGATAAATAATTATAACACATTTACACTAGCTGGGGAAGCTTATTTGAGGATGAATATGGTATTCAATTTGACATGTTTTAACTCACCATGGTGTCAACAATATTATTTGTAGGCCTATGGGATTGTTTGGAAGGCTGTGGACCGGCGGACGGGGGAAGTAGTTGCTGTGAAGAAAATATTTGATGCCTTTCGAAACCAGACAGATGCTCAGGTTTTTATTAATTAATTACATCTAATATATTTGTGGGTTGTACAGATGATTTATAACCTTTTAAGTTTAATTTTGTTGAAGTTCAAAGAGGACCTCTAATAAGTATAATTTATATATAGTTGAGTCTTTTATTATGTGTTATCAAAATAACATTGATCCTTATTTGAATAATGTACTTCAAACAATGATACAACTCTCGAGTATCTTGACCAATAGATGTTTTTTATCTTTACAGCGGACATTCCGCGAGATTATGTTCCTGCAGGAATTCGGAGACCACCCTAATATCATCAAACTGCATAATGTTATCAAAGCCGAGAATGACAAAGATATCTATCTAGTGTTTGAATTTATGGGTAAGTTTCAGCAGAGTAGTCAATTTCTTATATTAGGTATATTACTTTTCCTTCTTGAAACATAGAAAATTGTTTTCATGTACCTGAAATGTGTAGACAGATTCCTGAAAGTTCCGGGACTGATTGCATGTCATATTAGTCTTTCTTTGGTGTTAATTTGAAACAATGATGAATTGCTAGTTAATTCTGAAGGTTCTAACTTTGATAATTTACCCTAATCATTGGACTTTAGCAGTTAAACGAAGTTAAAATTTGAATTTGATTTGTCATGAGTTTGGTGGCAGGAAATCATCAAAATGTCTTTAATTACTGTCAAATTATGTTTGGTTTAATCACGTAGCTTTTTATATATTTTTGACACAAAATGATATTATTATTTACCGCTTTGATTGAGGCTGAAATGTTCTATTATTGTTTTGACAGAAACTGACCTCCATAATGTCATCAAGCGAGGCAGTATTCTCCGGGATGTACACAAACGTTACATTATGTATCAGCTGCTAAAGGCTACTAAATACCTTCACTCTGGTAACGTCATTCACCGAGATAACAAGGTAAGGCGTGACATTATGTGCTTTTTTCATCTCTCTATGTAACATTTCGTATTGAATATGTGATATACTGGAATTATCGAGTTAGATATCATTTGGTCTGGAATTATTTTCTAAGGATGTTTTTGAAAAAAACATTGTCTTGTGTTGATACACAATTTTCAAGGTAGTCTCCCCTTGGCAGCTCTTCAAAAAAGGAGATAAAATACACTTCTGATTTGCCACTCGGTAGGGCCAATATATTTTAGTATTTTATAAAGGCACGGTGGTCGGGTGGTAGGATGCAGGGCTAGGTGACTAAAGGCCTAAAGGGTCCATAGTTTTTAGCCCTGGCAGTCTCTAAGAGTTATAAGCTCATTGTGAGACAGTTTGTGAACTACTGCCAACATTTTAAGATTGTTTTTCCTCAGTTCTGAGTTGTCCTATATTGTAATAGATATCCTTATTACATTTCACTTGTGTAAACTTATAAGTGCAAGCTGTTATTTAATTATTTGGGTTTTTTTTTTTTTTTGCAGCCATCAAATGTATTACTAGACAGTGATTGTGTGGTGAAGGTTTGTGATTTTGGACTGGCCCGTTCCCTAACTCAAATAGGGATAGATGCAGAGACCGGAGATCCAAATCTCACCGAGTATGTGGCCACACGCTGGTACAGGGCACCAGAGATCCTGCTAGCATCACACAGGTATGAACATAGTGTTGACTAATTCCTGCTGTCCGAGGTCGAGTCTCCCACTTGGTGAACCTAATTTTTGGTTAGCTCCATTTATCTGGTAATTTTCGGATATAATAATTCATGTTTGTGTGTAATTAATGTTCCATATTATAAAAGATCGGTCAAAATGGCCAGCATTTCTACCAAACCAACTTTGAGTTTAGGATCTGTATATAAATATGATGTCTGTTGAATTTCATGAAATAAATTGGAACAGTTTGACATGACAGAATTCTTTAAGTGAGTGTTGTATAAATCATTGGACAAGTTTAATAAATTAAATATGATACATGATAAATACCAGAACGAAAGATTACATTTTTTGTAAAATGAATATCAGTGTGAATACTCACAATTCTATATATCATCACTATAAAACAAATTTGATGCCAGTCAAATGACTTTCACCGCTGAACCAATAATGTAATTTCATGACTTCTGAGTGACTGGTATATATTTGTTTAATGTATTTTAACAGGTATACCAAAGGTGTGGACATGTGGAGTCTGGGCTGTATACTAGGGGAACTGTTAGGAGGCAAGCCTCTGTTTCCAGGCTCCTCGACCCTTAATCAGATAGAGAAAATTATGTCAGGCATCCCGGCACCAACTCGAGAAGGTAAGAAAAAGGAAATAATTCTAGCTATCTTTGGGTATGTAGGTAGAGAGAAATAATATTAGGTTATACTCTCCCTGTGTAGTAAAATAATGGAAGAAACTCCATCACCAAAATGGGATACCGTATTTGACCTAATAAGGGCGCCTGCCCTAATAAGGGCGCCCCTACCTTTTTTCAAGGAAATAAATCTTTGACTGATTGTCAAAATGGTGTTCAAAAGTAATAATTCATGTGAAAAGTTTTGCTACTTTATGTGTTCAATTTTCTTCAGCAAATTAAGTAACTGGAACACAAGTTTTCGCCACATTTTGTCTATTCCTACAGATGACATGTCAGTGCAAAGAGCACCCGGAAATAAACACACATACAAATAATAACTTACCATCTTTATTTGAAGATAAAGTAAAAGACTTCATTTTTGTTGATAAATAACTTCTGTTCAGAACAGAAAGCTAGTAAAAGACATTGTAAATCAATTATTAGGTCAAAGAAAACGATGTCTGATATGATCTGGGAAATCACCTGTGTCTATAAATAGAACATAAGAGTTCCATTTGAACATAAATGGAACACATATTCTCTGGTCTAAAGATCAGCTGGCATGGTTTACAAGTTTACAGGAATATTCAAGTGATGTTTAAGCTTTATATATGATAATGAATAGATATCTTCATCTGAAATATTTTTATGACTGAATATTTTACTGTTTCCACAGCCTTGGGTATTCTGCTATAAGATATAGTTTGTTTCATAAAACTACAGAATAACTAATCTTACTAAGGGCGCCCCCACTGTCAATTACCCGCGCCCTGCGCCCTTATTAGGTCAAATACAGTATTACTATTAGGCAAAGAAAGTGGGATCGAGTCATCCCTCTGACAATTCAGAAAAGTAGGACTGTGAAAAAAAGCTATTGCAAAGAAAATGTGAAAGCTTAAATATTCAATGCACAATGTTTAGGAGAAGTTAATATATGAATAATTTCTGAAATTGTGGAAAGAAGTGTTGAGAAAAATGAGTTTGTGTATAGGATAGTAAATGAGTGCAATATGAAATTTTTGAAACAAGTGCTATGCCATTTTATTGCAGACATAGAGAGTATACGTTCAGCCTACGGTTCTTCGGTGTTAGGGAAAGCTTCTGTAAAGTAAGTATAGCTCAAGCTATATGTTAATAACAGCAGAATAGCCTGCTAAATTTAATTATTTATTTTCTGCAGTTCAGAAACAACCTCTTGCTCTCTACCACTTTTATACTACTCTCACCTTCAAGAAATTTTTGCCCACATGATATTATGTAGCAGTCAAAATAAAATCTAAAAAGATTTTTTTTTTAAGTGGGGTAATGAACTTCAATTTTGCACATGCAAAGGGTACAACTTATGATTTTTCAGTTTTCTAACTTGCTATTATGTGGTATACCTTGATACTTTCTTTTAAACCTTTTAAAACTTCTCCATCAAACCCTTTCCTACAGGCCTAAGAGGACTTTTGAAGATATGCTGCCAGATACTCCCAAGGAAGCTATAGACTTATTACGACGACTTCTACACTTCAACCCTGACAAACGTATAACTGCTGATGAAGGGCTACGCCATCCTTATGTATCTAGGTAAGTTTTGTGAGATAGGAACCAATCCCAGGGACCACAGTCCACTTCCATTATCCTTTCTTTAGGAACATATCCTTTTCTACCTGTTAGAGAAAAAAACTATTGCAGAACCCTTCAAAATTCTCAAATGGGAAATGTGCAGAAATTTGTTTCGTTTTTTTTTTTTTTTTTGGGGGGGGGGGGGGGGGGGTGGAAGGGGTTGTGAAGAAAGAGTTAATGGATCAGATAAAGGATAGCAGATATTTGCTATTGTAGGTGATGTATAGTAATGTATTTTTCCAGAAATAAACCCAGCCCACAAGGGAGCCACTTTCTTCTTTTTCGCAGAAACATCAATTTTTAAATAGTATGCTATTTAAATTAATTACGTAGATAATCTAAAAGTAGCAGAAAAATTTAATAAGCCCTTCCCAAACATGAAATTGGGAAAATGTTCCTAAATATTCTGTATTTTGGGAAAATAACATGCTTTTTGACATGGAGAAACAACCTGTTTTTGTCTGTAAAACATGACCAAATACCATTGGGTTGTATATTGCACTGCATAGCACAAATAATGGTAACCTGAATGAAGAAGTCTTTTTTTTATATAAATACATAATTTATATTATCAAATTTGTTGAGTTGAAATTTTCCATTACAGGTTTCATAATCCTTCTGAAGAAAAAAGTATAGACTATGATGTGGTCCCTCCACTTAGTGACGATGTACAGCTAACAGTCGATGAATATAGAAATAAATTATACGAGGTAAGCTATGGCAACTTGCAGCATATTTGTGGTTGAAAATGAAAACATTGGATCAGATAAAAGTTGAAAGACTTAAAATTTGTCTTTTCCCATATATAGCATGACACTGAATACAAATGACCTCTAATGAGAACCTCGTTCATTTCTTCTTCATTTACTTAAATCCTGTTGAGGTTTTGTCATGATGCAACATTCATTATCCATCTATCCACCTTTTCCTCTAAAATGCTACTTATCAAGTATGCCTGAATTGATTTTGGCCAAATTTGGTCAAGAGCATCCTTCAGTTAAGGGGACCAAATTTTGTACAAAATGTAGGTATAACCCATTAGGGAAAACAGTGTGAGGTAAATCTTTAAAAAGTCTCTTCTGTTTGGATAGAGAGATTTTGATCAAATTATGTTTGCAGCATTATTATTTGAACAGTACTGGTGGAGGACAGAGGTAAGCCTCCTACAGGAAAAATAAAACATTTGATCTACTTTAGTTCAGATTATAACCACATTGAAGTTCAGATGTTAGAATGCCAGCCTTGTAAATATTTGATATTTGATTTACAGATGATTATGCAAAAGAAACAGGAGCGTCGCAGACGGCGCCAGGAGATGAGGAGTGCTCCTCATCCGACTCGTGTACGCACAGAAAGTCCTCATCCTCCCAGCGAACCATACCACAAAGACAACTCTCCCAAAGGGGCATCCCCAAAAGTCTACAACAACAAACATGCAGGGGACGGCCCTCCTCAATCAGCCCCTCAACACCATTCATCATTTTCAGGTGAGGATAGGTCAGAGTTACCTGTACAATGTAAAGTCACTACAACTGATCTGTAATTCTTGTGGGGTTTGATGTCTATGTCTTCAGTCTTGTGGGGTTCAATGCCAATGTCTAAAATCATGTGGGGTTCAATGCCAATGTCTTCAGTCTTGTGGGGTTTGATACCAATGTCTTCAGTCTTGTGGGGTTTGATGCCAATGTCTTCAGTCTTGTGGGGTTCCATGCCAATGTCAAATTATGTTAAAATTTCTCAATGTTAAAAAGTGATTCAAGATTAAAGTTGTATTCTATATTTTGAATTTTAGCATTCGGAAGAACAACACATGGCGATCAAGCCCCTCCACAATCAAAGTCGAGAAATGCGCGACGACCAAACAATGAGAACATGGAGAGAGCAGCAACCAATGCCGGTGTAAGTGTTACTATATAAGCCAAGACTGTTGTGCCATGTAGTTCTCAATCAAGTTCTTCCCTACCACCCTTCTCGTTCCCGATCTCCAATTTTCCAATAAACTTTAAATCTTACACTTTGTGTTGTATTTAAGCTTGAAATCTCACTTCCAGCCTCTTGGGACTTCTGATACTTTGATTTAATCCTTAAATAGCTGTTTCATCCTTCAGGCCGTTTCACTGCTGTATTTAAGCCTGAAAGCTCCGCCCCAGCCTCTCAAGATTTTTAACTCCTTTGTTTTTAAAGATTGGAGCCTCCCAAGCCTTCTTACTGTTGTATTTAAGCCTTAACATCTGTCCCAACCTTCTGACTCTTGTTTTTAAACCTCAAATGGCCGTCCCCAACTCCAATAGTTAAATCTTTGCCTAATCCTCCAATCTTTAAATCTCTGTCCCAGTCTCCAAACTTTACTTTTCCATCTCGGCCTCCCCTATATCCATCCTAGCCTCTTGGTTGTTATGTCTCCAGTATCTTGGCCTCCAGCCTCAGTGCTAGCCTTCAGTATTTAAATCTCCGTTCCAATCTTTAAATTCCGTCGCAGCCTCCCTAGCCTTTTGATTCCTGACCTCCCAGACCTTTTGGATACCATTTGAGACTCAAACTTCCTTCCTAATCTTCCAGGACCTCTGACTGATGTGTTCAGGCCTCAGACATCTTTCCCAGCCCTTAAGGCCTTTTCACTCCTGTATTTAAACATCAAATTTCCCTCTCAGCCCCCACTCTAGCTTCCACACGGTATTTCATCAACATAATACATTTAACATCAGATATCATCTCATATTCACCCACACACCTGAATTAGTTTTGATTTGTTTCACCCAATCACAGATTTGGTTATGGAAATCCATACAACTCGTGGAGGAATTTTTGGGATTCTGTCTGTTTTACAGTGCTCAATACACAGAACAAATCCATTGTAGGATCTCATACAGTATGAAATAGAGCATGATATCAATTTTAATGAACAATGGAAAATTTCTTCTGCAGTTTTCAGTTAAATGGATTGCTTTAAAATGCTTTCTTACTCTGAACTGCTGGTATCAAATTTACTCGCACTACCAGAAAATGTTATCAGGAAAAAAAAATTAAATCTAGCGTATGAATAAACATTAAACTGCTTTGTTTAAGTTGCTGTTATTTTGAAATTCTGGAAGACTTTTGTCTAGTGTCAAATTCAATATATATATATAATTTTTTTTTTTTTTTTTTCGCTCAATTGAAAATTCTCAATTTGAATAATAAAACGTTGAGGTCAACTGCATCATATTGTAAATAATATTAGAAGAAAAGGATAATAAAATGCACACCTGTACCTAAATCTGCTTTGCTGTAACCTCACAAACTGTTATACAATTTCTGTGCTGCACTTGTAGGCAAAGTAACAGTAATAAGTTGTATGCTTATGGCACAATTCTGAAACATTAAATACAATCAAGACATCTGTGTGTTAATACAAAAGCTGATCCGGAACAGAACTTCAGTTCTCTTCTAGAATATGAATTTAACAACTACTGGTGGAATAAATGTCATGTTGTAATGACAGAATTACAATATTTTTATATATTTTCATATTTCACATTAATTTATGTACACCCTGAATTTTGTGACTAGATATTTTGTTTCTATTGAATTCAGATGGATTAAAATTCCACCTGCCCAATGCCTTTAATTAACTATCATATCGGTGCAGATGAAATTTTTGCAGTGTTGATCACCAAAATAAAAGTCAGGTTTAAGATATTTTTAAGGCTGCACTTCTGGCTATTGTTCAAACTGTACACCCCATATTTACATGGAAATACCACGATTGAGGGTAACTTACATTTCCTTGAATGAGGAAATATGGATGTCTTTGACATAGGTTTACATAGGAATGTTTTTTCATCACATCTAATCTACAAAATCTATTTAACACTCCATGCTAATACGTTTGTAATATAAATGCTACAACATACCGAAAGTTCTAATCTTCTTTGTGAATTCAAATTAATGATTCAGATGAACAGCTAACATATCTTGTAATTTAAAAATAATGCTTTAGATGGTAGGACTTTACTGTTTTACTAGATTTTTTTTCCCTGTAAAAATAATATATGTATGTTACACTTTGTGTATTGCTACATACAAAGGGATATTTTGTACTATCCATCGTTTAGACAATGTACTGCAATGGTAATAAGTGTATAGGTATATTACATATCATTGTATCAATTAATAAGTAAGTTAATTAGAAATAACAGTAATTTGTATATTAGTTCGTGAAAACAAAATCAATATCGATTACAAATATTGCATATTGTGGCAAATTAATTTAAACAAGGGGGAGGGGGGGGGGGGGAATGATTTCATACACTTATTAGTTTGAATTGGTGTATAAATTTAGGCCTGTGAAGTCAGTAAGAATTTTGGTCATTAGATATACAGTGTATATAATGTTACATGTATGAAGTTCATGATGTGGCATACAATAGTTAAAACTGAAGTCTAATACTTACAAGTGTTTGGGACAGGTCGCTGCAGCTTTTTACGCTTAGAACTTACCTGGCATTTGGCATTGATAATTGATAATTTTGAATCTCGCAAGGTATGGGATTTGCCTGGATAACATTGATGCTTACATAACTAGACATTAAATTTGCCTTTGTCGCCGTGAAGCTGCCTGAGTTTTGAAAATGCTTGGATAACCTTAAGCTTACAAGGTGTTAAACATTTCCTCAGCAATCTCTAGAGAAGCTTGTGTAATTACTAGATGTTGATTTTGCAGGAGTAATTTGTAGATTTTTTTTTTTTTTTTTTTTATTTTGTCTGGATAACACTTAAGCTTACTGGGTAGTACATGTAGTCTACAATTTGTCTTGGCATCCTTAGAACTTACAAAGTGTTGAATTTGTCTGGGTCATTTTGGTGCTTACTAGTTAGGCCTTGAGTTTCCATGGTTACCTTGAATCCTATACTGGTTGAATTTGTCTTGGTTATTTTTTTACCTTACTATTGGTGTTGAATTTGCCTTGCATCAGTCACCTTGAAGCTGATAAGGTGTTGAATTTATTTAGATGGAGATGTTTGAAGTCTTCCTCAGATCTCAAAACCCCAAAGTTCAGATGAATCAATTTCTCTATGGCCGTAATATGCCCAAGGTGAGTGAGAGGCTTGACAGTGATGCTGTGTATGTCTTAATACTAAATGTACTTACTGGTAGTCTGTGTCAAATAGAGGCGTGAAAAATCTGCTTTTTCATTTATTTTTTTATTGCAAATGAACCCCACTGTCAAATTAAACATACTATTAACACAACATTGCCAAGTTTTCCTAAGCATTACTAAGTCTGAAAAAAAAAATTATGTAATGAGTTTACTAATAAAATCATACAAATGTATGCTTTCTTGTGCTGTGAACACTCTCAAAATCAGTGATACTTTGAACTCTAGTCTCCTTTGAAATACCAAAATTCTGGGTGTAAGAGGCTTTTGATGGCAATGATCATGACGCTATATTGGATTATATAATAATTTGCATGTCATTTTCATGTGTATCATTTTCATTGTTTTTTTTCCCTGAAACTAATTAAGGAAACATCCATATGCCAGTGGCCGATTTGGGAATGATCCAGTTGCTATATTTATACGCCATTAGTCATGAGCTGGCAGTCTCGTGAACCATAGACACATTACCAGTTAGGGCATGTTTGAAAGACATATATACCATATACTGATAAGCCATCCACTAGAGACATGTTATTTTCCTATATACAGTATAAACGCAGTGTAGATGTAGATCTAGGTTTGTAGCGTAGCAATTTTCCCTGTTGTATAATATTGTTTCTGTTTAACTTAATATATGAGTACACAAGTATTGCATGTACACAAGTTTTGGAATTTCACAAGTACCCGAAATTCAATAGTCCTGAATTTATAAGGATTAAACAACCATGCCTAATGTGAAATTTATAGTTTTCGAACGTAAACTTTGGAGACCAATATTTGCAGACTTGTGTCTGGATTGACAATTAAAGGAATTTACAATTTAACAGTTCACAGAATATGTAGGTTATTGTCAGTTGTCCAAACGAATAACAGTTCTGTTTTGCTAGAAAATGCCATAATTACTAACCAACTTCTTTTATAAATACTAAAAACTTAGTTATTTTATTTTCAAATAATCATCTTTTAATGCTTTATGTTTGTCTAGCATGCCATTTTGCTAGTATACATGCAAGAAGGCCAGGTTTTATGCAGCAATTTAATTTGAAGCAATGTACTAGTGAAATCTTGCTTTTGCCAAATATTGATTATTAGAATATAACATGAATACTGCATATTGATTATTAGAATATAACATTAATACTGCATGTATAATATACTTGTATGATAATATTAACAGGTGTGTATTTTTATGAATTCTTCAGAAAGAGAAATATGTACATCAAGTATGAATTGTTTAATACATAATTAAAAATTGTTGCATGTACAAAAATGTAGTTAATTTATATACCGCAAAGAAATTTTATTTCAACACAGCAAGGAAAAGTTTATTTAAATGCATTTTTAAAAATCATACATAATGGTTTATTGAATGAAAAAGTATTTGGCTCCAAGTTTAATACATAGCTAACAATGTAAAACTTAGATTAAAATTTTGAAGTTAAAACATGAAATTGTGTTTATTTTGTTCATGTATTAAATCATATTAATTCTAAAAATCAAACTTACCAGGTAATAGGATTGTTCACATAGAATTTACAGACCCATATTTCATGAGTATGTATATTAGCCCAGAGAGTTAATGTTCTGAAAATGGGCAAAAGTAGTGGATGAGCTTATCCCCAGATATGACCCTTATAGAAGCAAAAATTTAGGTACCATCTCTCCCCACATCTCCAAAAATCATATGAATTGAAAAATATGGATTCACTTTGGATAAATTTACCTTATGATCAGCAGCACAGATATATGGCTTGAGTAAAAATTATCTAACTGGTAAGACAGAAAATGCTGTTTCTTACACTGTACATGGGGTTCACAATGGTGAAAATTAAGAAGAAGAAAAAACATATGGATTTCATACCATTAGCTTGGATTCATCAAATGACTGACATTGATTTTTCAGCTAATGCAGTAAAGTTTCTGTAGTCTTCCTATATGATCTTGCAGTCTTTTCAATGATTTTTTCTTTTCTTTCTTTTCTTTTTCTTCTTTTTTTTCTTTTTTTTTTCGGCAGAGTATCTTCTGAACTACTTTCAGGGGTAATTTGTTATTTTTACCAATAATATGTTATATGACCCTTTTTCCATCATGAAGAAAAATACTATGAGACAATGGTGCTCTATCAACAAGGTCATAATGTGTTTAGCATCCCACATTTACATTTTACATTTTTAAAGTTGCTAATTTCAATATTCAACCATCACCTGTCAGCGTCAGCTAATTTCATTGTCTGCCAACACAATAGTAACAATGGACATTGCTCTAGATACACATGTCATCTTTGGCAATGATATTGCCTGCACATCATAATACTTTGTGTAGATGATGGGAAGTTATTTATTCTGGCATTTGATGTAGTTGGCTTTGATTTGAATTATACTATTTTTTTTATTTTTTTTTGTAGATGACTCAGGATCCCTACCCAGCTTTATCGAAGAACCGACAAGCCTCAGCACCTGCCGCATCCCGGATGGGCAGTCGACCAATATCTGGTGCATACGGTGCAAAGAACCCAACCATAACACGGGACGATAAATCGTCAGGCCTAAGTGTTACCAGCTCACGAATGGTAAGTTTATACACCAACTAACATACTCCTTGTTTAGTAAAAATATGAGGAATAATTAAGACATCAGTATTTACTGTTAATCATTTGTTCAAATTAAATAAGAATTTAATATCAGTAATTCAATATTATTAATTAAAGGGACTGCTGTTGAAGCTGTTGCTGTTACACATTTTTTTTTTTTTTTTTTATGAAAATACAAAAAAAAGGTGACAATATGTCAGATTTACACAATTTTTTGTTATTATTTCAAAATTCAAAATTTTTCCTGTTAAAATTTGACTTTTTATTATATTCTAAAAAAATTCTGAAAAAGTAGACAGAAACGGTTGATTTTCTTCAGAGCTCTGTAGGAAATTCTTTAAGATATACAATGATGTATATACATTCAAGAATTTCAACAACACTTTTACGTATATAATTTTGCTTTGTTGTGCTTCGTTTGATCTCTTTGATTTTAACTAGATATTTGAAATATTTCTAATAGATATAACATAATTAACCAATACTATTAATATTATTTACATATTATTCACATACACTATATAATGTATATAGCCAGAGTTTCTTTTTTATTTGAAATTGGTTGTATCCCTTGTTTGCCCCATTTGAAATACAGTGGATGCCTCCTTTCTAGGTAGAGAGTCTCAGCACTCAGTTTTGTGTTTCCAAAAAAGAAGAGTTCAATTTGGGTCAGCATTCACAGACTTGGATTTTTTTTTTTTCTAACAAGGATGAAAACATATCTATATTTATAAACATAGTGATTTTATTTTATTTTTTCATTAAGATATATGTGTTGAGGTTGGCATTAGAAATTATCAAAATGTCTTTCATTAAGACAAGAGTTATTTCCCTTCGTGTAGTGATTTTTGTAAAAATTCAATATCCGACAGGTAACACTTTACATAGATTAGATATATACCTTTGAAGATTTGTTCCAAAAAGGTTAATATTTTTTAACGAGGTTGTGTGCACAAAGATATCTAGAGATTAAGTGCAGGGGTGTTTAAAAAATCATGATAATTCTGGAATAATTTAAAGTACTTACTGAATTTTGGCCTTGTTACTTTGCTTTGTACTTCACATAGAACAAATTTAATCAATTATTATACAAAAATTTTCATATAACACATAGATGATTTTTTCTCATAGCGTCTTGCCTATCTGCAAGACTGCTTTAATTTTTCTTTGATGTGTTTTAACTACAAAATACATCATTGACTAAACACTGGGTTCTTGAGTGATTTTTTTCTGGGTTTTTTTTTTTTGTTTTTTTTTTAAGGGAGAGGAGTTTGTGTTAAAGTTTTATTCCCCGCATTTTTCTTGTATTCAGAGATGAAATGACCAGTCTCTAATAAAATTTCTAAAGCCGTAAAAATATGTATACATTCCACTGTATTTCAAATGCTATCTGGAGAGTGGAAACAAAGCCCTTTTGTTAATCTGGATTTTTGCCTTACTTGTTTGTGTAATTTTCACTTGTCCTAGTCGGGGATTGGCCGATTGCTTTCTTGCGCAATGGACCCTCTTCCTCCGATAAAGTCGTATTACCATGACTACCACGAACCTTTTGATGACTGCTCTGTAAGTGAGGGGTTTACTTATAGATGTACTGGCTCCTAATCGATCAGCAAGCACACCAGAATCTTTTTATCATATTTAATAGCATCACCATCTAAATCTTACAAACCAACCATATACAGTATTTAGTTACATAGACTGAAATTTAGGGATTTTTTTTCTTCAAAATTATGCATATTGATTACAATAATTTTTTATGCAGTCTTTTCACTTTGGTTAAGAAATTTTTTTTTAATTTGAAAATTAAAGATATTTTTTTTTTTTGCAAGTTGCAAGAATAACTACTTTTTTTAATTTCATAAATATTTTATTTTCAATATCTTCAAGTTCTTTGTCTCTTCAGTAATGACTTAACAAGATAATCTGTATCATTGTGAAATAAAGAATAGTTTGTCATCAGTCTGAGATATTCCTTGCATTCATATACAGCTTTTAACATTGACATCACTATAGCATGTTCTGCAGGAAATTGGCATTATTTCAGAATTGGAATATTTTAACCTCACTTTTAACCGATCTCTGTTGAATTCTTGCTGGTGTAAGAAAAAGGTAATAATTTCAGTGAAATTCTCTAGTTTTGATTGACCAACAGATCATTACAATTTATCATTCCTATCCTGTACTGCCAATTTTGGGGGATTTAATGTAAAGATCCTATCAAAAAGGATAAACACATTTTATTTTATTTTTTTCAACCTTCCATTTTTCTATCTTTTAAATATCGGGAGGTGTATTTTTGGAGGAGTTTGTTGGGTCCATTGCTCTGTTTGTTTGTTTTTTTCGCTAACTTTCTAGTTTTTCCTAACACACCCATTTATGTTAACTAAGTAATGGATATATAGTGTGTCACTATTGTGGACAGTTCTGGATTTAATACCAGATCTGACCTGGCCACTGACAATCTTCACAGTCATGATTTGAACATGCTGTAGTGATACTCGGCTAATTCTGAATGTTTTTGAGGTTTGTTCCGGTGTAGCATGGTATTTTGAATCATGGTGAAATGACCCCGGGGTCAAAATACCATTATGGTGAAATGACCCCGGACCCCGGGGTCAATTTACCATGGGGGTCAAAATACCATACTACACCGGGCTTTCTAACTTTTACTCTAACTTATTTATATATATGAGGCTGTTTTCAATCAAACATTTCTTAGTCTCGTTCATTCAAAAGCTTGATTTATGCATGCATCTTTATCTAGAGTCTGGTAGAACGAGACTAAATATTCCTTAATTTGAGGATATTTTGGAAAGTTTTTCTATAGGGAACCTTATATAAACAGGGGTAAGGAAGTTTTCCTCAATATTTTGCCTCATTTTCAGATATTTTTTACCATGAAGTTGTTCTGTTTAATAATAAATAATTAATTTTTCATTCATTGTTTGTACGTAGAATGCAGCTTCCTGAACGGTTGAGATTTTTTTTCATACCTCTATAAAAAAAAAAGTCGAAAAATTGTGCGAAAAATGTGACGTTAAAATACAGCCATTGATGTTGCATATCGATCTGTGAAAAAGAATCTCTTATATAAGATCAGTTAAAATGGAATTTAGATAGAGTTGGTTTTTTACCTTATTTGCATATAACTTTGACAGCCTTATATGTATATATATATATATATGTATGTTTCTGTCATATATCTGTAATACCTCTTACTAAAATACCTATACACACTACTTATATCTTCTCTTGCTTGTAGACTATAATTATAATGCTGACACAAGAAAATATAGATAGTTCCGAAGTAGAAGTGAAGTGAAAGCATTTTTATATTGCTGCAACTTTCGTTGTATTTTATGCATGTTTGAGAGGATTTTAAACAAAACAATGGATTAATATTTAAAACCTGGAATTTTCCAAGCTTGAACAAAGGTTTTGCCAACAATCTGATTAGATACCGATTGTCATTATACCGTAATGTATATGATTATCTGTATTTTAATCAGATTGTTTTTCCTAATAATAATAGTATATATAGCCATGTAGTTACAGATGCTTCTCTGCCATGGAATGTGATATACATGTATTGGCATTTCATAGATAAATTTTTGATATTTGGTTTTATCACTAGTAATGAAGTAGGAACATGCTGTATAATGGCTATAATTTCCTTTAATAATATCTATTAATTCCAGCATAAATTAATTATATCATAATTATTTTTTTGCTAGGTATATATGTATCTTTATTCAAATTAAACACTAATTATTGTTTTTTTAATTAGTGAAGATGAAATTAGGTCTAGTTTTACTGTTATCCGTGTCTCCTCATGTTGAGTTTCAGGAATGGGGATAGAATTTTATCCACTCTTTGATGTACCCGGTCACCCAAGATAGTAATTTGGTATACTGCCCATTGCTACTCCGACATTATGATGAATTTATCCTCAAATAAGCACCTGTAAAAAATTAGTATTCAAAGATTCGGGAGGGTTGGATTGATGATACTGCAAAAATGAAGCTTATTTTTGGGCCGCAGGGCTTATTTGTGGTATAGATATGGTAGTTTCTTGTCGTTAAATGAGTCGTCGTTGTATGTTTTAGGTACCTGGTCAGCGGCCATCATCAGCCACCAGCCAACAGCAGAGAAAACCATTGTATGGCAAAAAACAGTACAGCAATGCTATAAACAATCCGTCAGCAGGTTCTCACAAAGCCTACTTCGGCAGTTACAATCAGAACGTCGGCACCATCTCCTCCTCGGCACTAGCCTCAATCCAGGGCAAGAGGTCATGAAAGGTCACTGATGACATTATCAGGCTACAAAACGTTATGTCTGCACATGACATACCTTAAATCTGACACTAGCTTTCTTCCTTGAACTTTAAGATAGAGATATGTATTCCATTATCTATGAACCAGAATAAGGTGTTTTAAGGAATGAAACAACATTTTTAAGCTATAGATGTGTCAGATTCGTAGTTGGCTTGTTTGTTGAAAACAGGCCGATGTTGCCATCAGAACCAGGAGAGAAAAAGATTAATGATGTTTTGGAGGTAAATCTGTAAGATGTTTACAACTGGCCAAAAAACCTTTGAAAAGTGGTAAAATGCATGTAAATTTGATTTTCAAATGGAAATAGTTATTTTTAGCCACCAGAGGTTTATATTAATTATTAATATACAGATTATGCATGGGTGCAAGCGGATGAGTTCTGTATTTTAAAAGAAAATAAATAAAAAATTCGGAGATTTAGATTTTTGCAACAAAGAAAGCAATAGTATATAGTACAGATGGTGTAATAGTCCCTGAAACAAAATATGGAATTGGATTATTTTTTTCTTTATTTTTTTTTTATTGCCAAAGACGGCGCTTCCATTTCAGCAACACAGGGGAGGTAAAAGACTATTGTACACAAGGTATTTATTTGCCATGGCTCAACTTTTCATTGTAAAATTTCATCATATGTTGGTTTAAAATCATGTTGTCAAGATTCTGTTTCCATTTATATGTCAATTTTAATGGTTGAAAGGACAAATAGCATTGCCTGTCTGTCTGCTTCAATTAAATTTCTAATAAACATATTTTATCCATTTTACTGGCTGACAGGACAAATGTCATTGCCCAATTCTTTCTGCTTCAAATCTCTGATTTTTGGTTTCAAAATAAATGAAGGCACTGTATGAAATTAAATGTAAAAGTGGTACATAATTTAACATCAGAGATAATATACCCCCGAGGCCTTATTGCAAGTTAAATATTGTACAATGTTTGTATTTATCCTCTCTAGACAATGCAGTGTCTTATACCACTCCAAAATTCTACAATTAAGGTTGGATCACAACCAATCAAAAAAGAATCAAAAATGTTTATTCTTTGCAAAATTGTAGTACCCTAGATATATAATTAGATTTCTTTCAAACTGAGTTTGTAATGGGTAACCGTTTTATACCTAAAAGTTGAAGGTCAAGTACACAATCTGGGATAAAATCGTATTTTGATGTTCTGCGGGCCATGTCATGTGTAGACGGAAAAAAAATGTCAGATCTGGGAACAAAGCTGTGTCTTGTGTTCTGTTTCACTCTGGTCTGAGGTGTGTTGGAAATAATTCTATAGTATTGTGGCTGTGGATTGGTAAAACTATATATAGTGTATCATTGATTTGCAAAATCTACCTGATTCGCTTGCAAGGAGAGGATGTGTGTGTAATGAGTAGAGGGAATGTTCGTGAGGACATGGAAGAGAGATTCAGGTTGAGAGGATTGTCCTAAAGTGAGGACAAAATATCTTGATTGGTTGTAAAATGATTGCATGCAAAACTTTAAAAGTGCTGGGGTAATTTTTCTATTTTCAAAAGCTGAACCATTTTCTTCTATTCTCTGACTTTACTCAGTGTTTTGAAAAATTGAGAGGTAGATTAGAGAAAAATGATTTTAAAACGAGAAACATTTAATTGAATTATTTATATAGAAAAATTAAATTAATAATAAAAAAAACAACACTGTTTGTAAAATAGAAATGTCAATTATGTTGAAAGTAAGTGATATTTTGAAAGGATTGCGTATTGCACAGAATAGTTTAAACTAGGTTTTTGCTGAAAATGTGTTCATTGAAATACCCACAGTTGAGTAAAAGATTGAAAATGAGGATTTTTCAGGTCCTGGTAGGACTGCTGGTGTGTTCCTCAAAAGTATATATGCTCTTAACACACTCCGCACAGAATCAAACAAAAATGCACATGTTGGAAAGTCACATTTTTTTGTTGTGAAAATATGATTTCATTTAAAAAGAAATATTGTTGAATTTAAATATTTTATGATGTCTACCCATAGTGTGATAAGTGTCGTATAGAATATCACCGTTTTTGCCGTCCAATATATATCACAGTTGTATTTCATTAACAATATAACCATCCTAACATAGTAGCATACTGTTTGCAGAATATTCATATATTTTGGTGTTGAATGATGCGTTTCATTAATTTACATTTTGCATTCCATGTTAATTGAATAATTCCAGCAACTGTTGGTTGCATCTCTTAGATGTTTACATGTTTTTATATCTTATATTTTATTTTATTTTTCTTTAATTTCGAATAAATATAAGTAACCATTTGATAAATAAATGCTTTGTATTCGGTTGTTCTTTATTTTGTGTTAAATTTTTTTTTTTTTTATCACCCTTTTCATGTACGAGTTCAAATCAATTTAAAGATCTGCTTTTTTAATTTGATATAAGTAATTGCCAGCTTCAAGATACCTCTGTCAAATTATTTGTCCTTTTCTCATTCACTCTTTCTTTATACTTAACTTTATCCAAATATGATGTCAACTGCCGTCCATTGATGTATACATGTTTATATATAAATGAGAAATGTGTCTTTTAAGTGATAAGCTTGTGTGATTTTACTTTCTTTTTTTTTTTTCTTTTTTTTAGAAAAAATGATTTTACTTGTTTTATTTATTCAGTTTTAAAAGTGAAACAAAATTTGTTTTCCAAATCGAGAAATTATTTATAAGATGCTTTAATTTCATATTATAGACCAGACTACCTAACAAATTTATTGCTTTGAAGTGTTTGAAGCAAATATCCTTCCTTCCTTGTTGTGTTGCAGCTTTGCCAGAAAAAATATCTTCTGAATATGTGATATTTGTTGGAAAGACTGTGTTTAGATGAAATATTGCTAACTGTTCACTGTTAACATTGTTATTTGATGAATGGTAAGCCGGTTTGTGATAGCGTCGGAAATCCATCATCCTCTATGTGATTATGAAGATATTTTTTTTGTCTGGCTGCATATGATTTTGAAAAGAAGATTCACTTTCAAATAATTAATCATTTTGTAGTTTCCTACATGATTGGTTATAATGAAAATGATTTGATAATTTGAAATGAGTTCTTAAAAAGATTTCGACATTTCAGCAAGATATGCCAAATGTAATGTTATACAACATTCCGTCCCAGTATTGCTGTTTCTACAGACTCACCATTGATGAGTCGTTAATAGGAGCAGGGTTCATTGTGATCATTATAAAGTAATTTATGGAAGATTATTTATTAAAAGTCTTGATTGATATATAATTTATTTGTAATTTTTAAATTGAATTTGTATATTCAAAGTGTGTTGTAAATATCTGTTATGTAAATGAATCGCTATGACTTGGTGTAACTACAAAAGGTGTTGAGTGGAGATTCAATCATTCTCCATGATAAACAGATTTATCTCTCCATTAAATGATGTAATATATATATAGCCTACTAACTTGGTGTAAATCATCCACATCATATCATCAATTGAATATTTATTGATACTGAAGTTCATTCAATTGGAGGAAGGAGTAGCAGGGATTTGGATTTTTTTTTTAAACGTCAAGATCACTTGTAGGAAATTTTCACTATGCAGTACATTACGTACAATTTTCTTATAATAACTGTATGTTATTTTCACATTTCCTGTAGAATCAGATTGTGAAATCACTTTTCAAATATATATCATCTATATGTCCATTCAACTCATCTGTCATTTCGCGGAGCATTTTTATCTTTCGGTCAGTAAGAACTGAGCGAGATGACCTTGTGTATATCGCACTTCATTTCAATGGTGAGTACATTCACCATGTACAGTAGTGACCTATTTTTATCACAAGGAGTAATAATGTAAAAGTTGTATGTGAATACTCGTAGGAAAGCTAACAATGACATGGAGGTTGTATGTAGTCAATAATATAGTCTGGCTCGTTACTGACGGTCTGACAGGTCTGTATGTGGTTTACTAACGATCTCACTGGTATGTATGTAGTGTACTGACGGCCAGGCACGTCTATACGTAGGTCAAAAATATGACCTGGCTTGCCTGTATGTAAGTCACGGTCTCTATGTAGGTCACAGATACGGCCGGGCTTGTCTCTATGTAGGTCACGGATACGGCCGGGCTTGTCTGTATGTAAGTCACGGTCTCTATGTAGGTCACAGATACGGTCAGGCTTGTCTATATGTAGGTCACGGACACGGCCTGGCTTATCTGTATGTAGGTCACAGATACAGCCTGGCTTATCTGTATATAAGTCACGGATACGGTCGGGCTTGTCTGTATGTAAGTCACAGATACGGCAAGGCTTATCTGTATGTAGGTCACGGATATGGCTTGGCTTATCTGTATGAAGGTCACGGGATATGGTCGGGCTTGTCTGTATGTAGGTCACGGATACGGTCGGGCTTGTCTGTATGTAGGTCACAGATACGTCCAGGCTTATCTGTATGTAGGTCACGGACACGGCTTGGCTTATCTGTATGTAAGTCACGGACACTGCTTGGCTTATCTGAATGTAAGTCATGGACACGGCCTGGCTTGTCTGTATGTAGGTCACGGACACGGCCTGGCTTATCTGTATGTAGGTCACGGATACGGCAAGGCTTATCTGTATGTAGGTCACAGATACAGCCTGGTTTATCTGTATGTAGGTCACGGCCAGGCTTGTATATGTAGTTGATTAGTCAACTATGTCAGTTCTTATTTGTTCTGGTGAAGCTTGATGCTAGATGCCAGAAATATTTACAAATTTTCTTGTACAATGTCTTTGTAAAATGACGAATAAAGATGAATGACAAGACATTTTAAGTTTTTCTTTGTTGATTTGAGTTGTTTCATCATCATGTGTGCCACTAACCTAGTGATTGATTATGCATAATTATATGTTAATTTGATAATTTGATAAATGGATGCTATTGGCTATTTAGTTATAAGAATAAGTTTTAATAACATATTAAATAAGAAATGGCTATAGGAGTCTAGAACCAATACAAAAAGACAGGACCAAGAATTCGGCCAACAAAACAAGGGGAGAATCTTGAGAAAAAAATTGCAAGTGATGAATGCGATATTTGTTTGACGACAAAGAAGAAAATGACAGCGTCTTTGATGGAATTACGAAGATGCCATTGTTCCGTCGAGAGAAGAGGCCTTGATCGATCGATGAAATGTATTGCACGTGCAATGGCTACGATGTGACATTTACAAATTTACGTGCCTAAAAAACATTTGCAGTGTTTTGGGAAATAAGAAAAGGGTATTTGTATATAAGAGAACATGCCTCGACATTGAGAACAACGGCTAACGACTGTTCCGTATAATCGGAATACGACGTTCAACCGTGAAGAAGAAGAAATGAGCCGCAAAGACCAGCAAATGGATAAGCAGAAATAGAGCTGCGACAGAGATACCACGAACTTAGAAAGCGTTTTAATGAACCGAGTAACACATAAAGGTAAACATGCCATATTGTAATTTATGGATTTGGCGAGATAACTACAAATGATAGGGACCGAAGGCAATCTTGCAGGACCAACAGGATAGCTAGATAATGGGTGTATTAGTCTATTGGTGGAAGGGATTCGTAATGATGTAGAGATTTTACAGCAATCCTTTAAAGATAAGTCTATGTAAGGAAGAGTAAAAAATATATTGTATATATAATGATTAACTGATATCAGTTAAGTAAATTAAAGGTAACACTTGAACGGCAAATATTACTTAGACCAGTACTAGATTATCTAGTAGCATAATGACATGGAAACACATCTCACCAATAGTAAAATTAAGGTATTTTTTCATTCGGGAATAAGTTATGTATCAGTGTGGGGAAAATGTCGGCACATCTATTTCCTCAGGGTTTCAATAATATAAGGATGGAAACAGGTTTGGTAGTCGCGTAGAAAAACAACAAATTATTTCTATTATTGAAAGTTGCGCATGTTTGGCCACTAAAAATCCTAACGTAGCAAGAAATATCTTCATATGTACGGATTACGATGATGGCCAACTTAGGGTACCTTTTAGACCAAATAGATTCTAGAACAAAAATCGAACTGAACTTGACAAATGTGAAAATTATCAAAATACGCTTTAAAACCAAAACCATGAAATCTCTGGAATGTCTCGTTGTTGTTAATATTCAGTCAACGTTATTGTCATTTATATTAGATAGAACTCCTAACTTTTCAGAATTGATGCCTTGTTTAGATTCAATAATAAGTTTACCCATATGATTAAGCATTAGCTGATCAGGGTCGTAAAGCACTTTTTGCATTACAATCCAAATGCAACAGCTTTCAATTAAATATTAAAACATTGTTAGATCTTTTTGATACATTTGTTGGACATTTTTTCAATTATTCTTGTGAAATATGGGGGAGGGAGGTCTAATTGTGTAGAAAGGATTCATTTGGAATTTTGTAAAAATATACTTGGTGTCAAGAAATCTACCTGTAATGCTATGGTTTATGTTGAATTAGGTCGATTGCCATTGGCAAATGAGCACATATTTAGGATGATAAAATATTGGTTTAAGTTATTAAGTCATGATAATTGTATCTTGAATGAAGTTTACATATTTTTGTTACTAGAAACTGAAAAAGTTTATCCGAAATCTAATTGGTTAGTGTTTGTAAAACAGAAAGTTTTTGAACTTGGATTGGGTTTTATATGAGTGAGACATACCCCTGCCGACATCAGTTTATTACCTTTCATCAAACAGCGTCCAGAGGATCAGGCTAAGCAAACCGTATTTAATTCTTTAAATATTTCTAGTAAATGTGATTTATGTAAGTATCTAATAGACAATGTCACTTTGCAATATTATTCAACCAAGTCATTACATGTCTGCACATAATCTTGCTATAGAAGTTGGTAGAAGTAGAAGC
This sequence comes from Pecten maximus, assembly GCF_902652985.1. Classification (NCBI taxonomy): domain Eukaryota; kingdom Metazoa; phylum Mollusca; class Bivalvia; order Pectinida; family Pectinidae; genus Pecten; species Pecten maximus. The sequence continues at coordinate 40,268,051 of NC_047018.1, forward strand.
ATTGTTAGGAATAATAGACTTTGTAACAACTACGCTGTATACACAAAACGAGGTTGAGGATGAATTTCACTTTTTACTTATATGTCCTAAGTATTCAGATTTAAGGAAGAGATTTATAAAAAAAAAAAATGGTATAAACCACCGGTCTTTAAAGTTTTTGATTTACTGAATTCAAATAAAATAAAGGAACTGCATATATTAGGTAAATTCATTGTACAAGCAAATAAACAGAGAATGATTTAATATGTGTTTAATTATATTGCAAATTTATTGATAGTACATTATATGTGTTTTAAAAGTGGTAAGATTATTCGATACAAGTAATAAATATCATCATATATAAGTGTAGAGATGTAGATTGATATTTATATCTAGTACCTGATGTAATATGTATATCATGTATGTTCATGTTGATCTCCATATGTTATCCTTTGTATTTTGTACAGTATGAAGTATTACGTATTATGTTTGTACTGATTGGCTGTCAGGTCAAAAGTAATAAAATGATTTGATTTGATTTGACTGATAAAAGATGTGTACACAGTGTCCAAAATCTCTATTTACACCTCAAGTTTCCATCTCGCATATGATGAAATGTCTAAATCAACCTATATTGAAGTTTGGCAGGCGTTATGCAGTAGGCCGATACTGTCTTAACAGGATTGGTGTATGACTGCCGCAGTCAGGATTTTGTGCTGGTGTCATATACATAAATAAACCTTTGTTTCTTATCAATACTTACGAGATGGAGAGGAGTTGGGACTAAATTATTATCAATTGAAGTTCACACTTTTTCCAGGTAACAATTCCATATATTATACCCCATTCTGTATACTTTGAATTAGTAAAACACATGTCATGACGTTTGGTTGACCCAGACAAATAATTTATTGTAATAAATATGTAAACATTTAAACAAATATGTACAATACCTAACCCGTAATCACAGATATGACCTAATCTGTTTGGGATGGTCAGTAAACACGCTGAGCCCATTGGACAAATAGAGCGCGGGCGAATGACTGGAAATAAGCTTGTCTCCGGCTAATTATCCGATAACTCCAAAGTTATCTCCCTTAGGACCACATCCACCTCGATCTGTAGCAGTCATACAAATCCGTATATGGTAAACAAAAGAGGCCCGTCCAAGGGGATTGGGGTGTAGCAGAAATATTCATAAATACTTTTTATTAATTACTATCATTAGTTATTTAAACTCTTACGTAATTGTGAATGCTAGCAAAGACGTTTTGAAAATCTGAATTTATTCACAAGAGCTATACCAAAATGTGACTTCAAGGCACTGTCCCTTTTTCTATTTATAGACATGAATGCTGAATATATTTATATAAATACATTTCCCCGTCGTTACCTTTGGTAGTGCTATCATAATTAGTTGTGTTTGTATATTTGGTATGTCTATTTCACACTTTATATATAGTCACTGTAGTCGCCCAACACGGTGAATCATTTATACATTTTTTTCGAATTATGGAATAGTTAATGTTACGTGGGTAGATTGTGTGCGTATTTAGGTAAAGATACCAACATATAGGACTTTTATCATATGGAGTATTAGCCGTTCTATATCAAACACAAGAGTTTCCGAAAAGAAAGCTTCAAATTCGTTCAGGTAGGTGACTTCTGTAGTATTTGCCTTTTACAACAATTATTTATTTGATTCATGCTGTATTTCCATTGTTTTGTTGTTGTTTTGTGTATAACATAGATTTGTTTGTCTCCTATGCTCAAAATTTCTAATTATATTTCTTGTAACATCTATTCTTATCATTTTACTTTTAACAGTTATGTACAAGCATTTCTGTTTCCACTTTTGGTATCTTATAAAATAAATTTATAATTTAATGAAAGTCAGGCTAATCGTGGACGAATAAACTGGTCGTGTTAATCTGAAGAGCGAGGGATGTATTCCCTTTTTTTCATGATTATATCCAATGATGTATGATTTGCCTGTAATGCAAGTTAATTTGTCATAAATAGTCCTTGGTCTGGAGCATAGGGTGGCCGCCATGATATGGTGAATTTAAAGGAAGTACTGTACATGAAACATTTTCTCTCTCTTTTTTTGTTTGTTTTTGTTTTGTTTTAAGATATATCTACTTGTGTCAGTATTGACAAAGTACAATGTATTTTATTTCATATTTATTTTATTTGTAATTTTATATAGATAGAAGTTATTGTTTGAATATATCCTTATGTGATAGTATTGACAATGTATTTTGTTTCATGTTCATTTTATTTATAAAATTATGGAGATAGAAATCATTATTTGAATACATGTATATCCTCTGTTGTCACTATTGACAATGTATTTTGCTTTATGTCTATTTTACTTGTAAATTTGTGTAGATGTAGATTATTGCAAATGACAGTTTATATTAACAAAAAACTTATTCTAAATATCTTTTTATTATCTTTTAATATTGATCAATTTTACATTGAATGTGTTGATGTCAAGTTACCATTATTCTTACAGCGACAATGTTTGTTCACGGATCTTCGATCATCTTCATTGTGTTATGTTTTGGGCCACTCCTGATATCGACGCAGACAGTTCTTCGAATGATACCTGCGGTATTGGGAAGCTCTGTGACTCTAGATTGTACTGTGTCCCCGTCTCCCAACTCATTCATGATCTGGGAGAAAACAAACCCCACAAAGACGTTCATCGCCATTAACGATAAGTTACAGACAGGGTTCCAGAACTCCCCTAAAGTATCAATTCACGTACGTGCCGATAATTCGACGTCACTTGAGCTAAAGTCGATGGGCCTGGCGGAGGATGGCGAATACAGGTGTTATGACGTCATCGATATGCTGTCGGTTGATAGATTTGATGTAACCATTCTTGGTAAATGTTTTTTTTTTTGTCAAAATAATTCTATAATTAGTGTATATAATATATAAAAAACGACATTCAATACAGTACATCTACGACGGGAACTTAAATTCTTTAAAATTCGGATCAACAACACATAGAAATTTTGATACACTGTGTCAGTAATTAGACATATAACATAGTAATTCAAATGACTAATGAAGACAATTTTATAACTCGTGCCCTGACCGGGCCTCGACCTTCTGTATTTGCTCTTATATAAAACGATATAAAATCTGCAGTATGTAATAATTCTAAGGAATTGTTTGTCTGGATATTACAAAGCATTCATGTCACTAAGTAATTAGTTAATTATTTATTTTGACTCATCTAATTAATTTTCATGCGATTCTAATACAAACAGGATAATACGATAGTTCAGAATTATTTCATTGCGTCAAATGACGGACCTCTATAAATAATAATAACCTTTTTTTAAGGGTTCGCGTAAGGGTATTTGTATATATATATGACCAAATCATAGGCCATTTAAACGTAGATCAGTTGAAATCGTTAAGTCAATCGTTTCGCCACTTCCTGTCTCTAAAGAAGCTTTGTCTTGTTTCAGTACGCCCCTTTCCTCGTTTCATTACGCCCCTTTCCTCGTTCAGTACGCCCCTTTCCTCGTTCAGTACGCCCCTTTTCTCCTTTCAGTACGCCCTTTCGATATTGGAGTGTCTTCATTGATTGGTCAGATCGACGAGGGCACCCAACAAACGATCACGTGTACAGCTGATGGCGGGAAGCCCTCCCCGAGCATTGAATGGTACCTCCTAGGTAAGATAGCATTTCCATCAACCAATCCATCATTCATTCATTTAAGATAATTAAACTCTAAACATATATAGATACACGACATATTATACAATAAAATTACAAGGTTTAGTACATATTTCATTTCATATACTCCATCAGGTATTGTGTAAATTAGATACTATATATTGTAAACGTACACAATTTGGCGGAAATCTTATTTTGCATTGAACAGTTTTCCACTTAATCATGGTGGAGCTAAATATAGTTTCTGTATATAGTTTTAATTATGTGTCAATTCATCATTGCGCTTATCTGCAAATAAAAATTAAATAAAAACATCACAGTCCTTTGTTTCAATGTTAGAACTTTCCACTATCTTATCACATAATATGTAAAACACAAAAGTGTGAAAAACATAAGAAATCAACGAATGCCTCTCTTAGGAGCTAAGTAAGTGATTCAGAAACTCGCCACTTTTGAAATATTCTTCAAAATGTCGATATGACATGTTTGGTACATGCTATTTTGTGTTGGCACTCTCACATTAATTTTCATCAATGAAATGCATTGAATGTTGCTACCATACCCATGTACATGTAAGTAAATCTGATTGATTTCTGCAGGACCTGATGTCAACAGAACAAAGTTAATTGGCAATGAAGATGCCAAGCAGTATCCGAACGGAACCTGGTATAAAAGAAGTAGCCTAACGTTCACGGTAACGAGACAGATGTATCGCGGCGCTCTGTTCTGTTTAGTAAACACAGGCCCAATCCCTTTCTACAATGAAAGCTTCCAGACTCAACTTGATGTCAATCGTAAGTAGTCAAAATCGGCAGTATTACAACAACCAAAGAGCTAATCAAAATTAGGTTTCAATTATCTAGTTGAATATGTGAAAGTTTCATGATCGAAATCATGATATTTATTGGGAAATATTCGATTTCATTATGTGATATGAAGTCAGACATGTTTGTTGCTTGCTGGTTCAGTTGTCAACACAATATTTCTCATTTTGAGACTTACTTACTGTGAACCAACTTATTTTCGCGGCGACCTTAATTTCGCGTTTACATTGCCGAACGAATTTCGCGATCAATAGTCATAGGAGGCTTACGATACCTATGATTGAAACTATTTCGCGGTACATTTTAATCGCCCACGAAATACGCGGAAATTAACCGCACGCGAAAACAAGTTGGTTTACAGTAACCCAGATCTGATCTTGATTTGTATGACGGATATCACCTATAAAACAAAAGACGCTCACTCCTTTGGAGCAAGTTGTCTTATTATCCTTGTACTGTTCTGAGTGTCGCAATGACGATCTGTAAGTTGTTGTTTGTATCAATCCTCGTTGTTTTGATTTTGAGTTCAAATTCTGTTTGCAAGTTCTCTGTTGCTTCAGTGTGCCAAGACCAATTCTTAAATTATGACATGACAAAATGAATACTGTTTTACGTATTTAGCTAAAGTATGCCATGAAAAAGTCGTGAAAACGTTACTACTCCTTGTGGTTTTCTGTCCTATTTAAGGAACCACTAAACGTTTTTTGTTATTTTGTATTATCAAAAGCATGTAATAATAGCTAGTATACGTGTATATTTATTGGTAATTAGCAAGTTATATGTTCTTATATTATTTCATCAGCTTAGTGACACTATCTAAGAGACCATTTGCATTTGTTTTCATTGATTTTCAGAACAGCATAATAAAAGTTTCTTAAGTGACTCTCGGCTTTAGATAAAACCTTCAATAACATTTTATCTTTCAGTGTTATGTTTGATGACCCTTGATGACCTTTCAGTATAACTTTTTACTAACCTTTGGCATTTCAGTTTCACCTATAGTTCCTACTATCGGATATTTCACGGGTTTGTTTAATAATGGCGAGACGAAAACCATTACATGTACTTCGGCGGGAAGCAGACCAGCAGCCACCATTAACTGGTATATAGATAACACTAAGTTGAGTAACACTATTCATGAAGTCCTGCCGAGGTCTGACGGAACATTTTTCGTTACCGGAATAATATCGGTGACTTTTGACAAGAGCATGAGTGGAAGACACATGAGGTGTGCTGCCTCAAACTCTGTGGTACAAAACAATGGCGTCGGCGAAGTAAACAGATCCATTACACTTTTGGTTACATGTAAGTCTCAAAAATCTACATTTTTTCGGAAATTAACCCTTGACATTGTGTTTTGACATTGTATTGCTTTCATTAAACAATATCATATAAACATTAATATATTATTTGAACTAATGAATATAACAATACTAATTACTTAAATTGATATTATGTGTTTTAAATTAATGTAAATGTTTCCAGCATGGTACTTCCAGAAGGACGATATATCGCCATTAATTGTACTCCTTATCATTCAGATAGTATCTTTTATCCTGCAACTGCCACCGCATTGTCGGAATACACCCACCGTATATATTTTTGCTGTATACGGCAGTGACGGAAAACAGCTGTATTTTGGAATCTTTGCACGTGCGTCAGTTCGACTGACCTACTTCAAAGTGAAACTACGTTTAAAAGGCGAACATATTTCTATCATTTTTGACACCGTTTCACTTCAAAATGATTATTTTTATGAGTATTTTTATGACTGTTGCAGGATAAATAGAATACATGGTCAGTGTCTTAAAATATAAGCTGTATTTTTGGCTCGGGACAGAAAGACAAAAGTGGCTCGCCAAGGCTCGCCAAGGCTCGCCACTTTTGTCTTTCTTTACCCTCGCCAAAATACAGCTTATATTTTAAGACACTGATCATGTATTCTCTTTATATGGATTTAGCACCATCCCTTCATAAAATGGAAATACTGTGTTTCTTTTCCAGATTTGATTGATTTTTAGAAAATAAGAAGATGATCCATAATTAAAAGTAGAAAATAGAGAAAATTAATAACTTATGGAATATATTTTAATTTTTATATGAAGATTCTCCTGAAATCACCTCAGAGAACGGAACAAGGGAGGTCACAGAGGATTCTGACATTGTCCTCACCTGTCTTGTCGATGCTAGGCCAATGCCTATACCACAAAACATATTCTGGCGTCATAATAACAAAATGATATCTACCGGAACCGGAAGTAGATTTAATTATACTGCAAGTAGAGTAGCAGACCTTCACATCTCGTCAGTGAAAAGGTAAATATGTTTCAAAGTACTAGTTATATCTATTTCCATAATTACCATTTTAATCGCAAAAGTATGGTGGTGTTCATATTGCATTAGAGCTATCTTATCAATAAGGTGATTGTTTAAAAATATTTGAATGATATTGAGCTTCTTTTAAGCAAATTGATTAAAACTAATTAAAAAGGTCCAAGTACACGGTCAGAAACTCAGCATCCAAACAACAGTCATCAGGTGAAGATACGATCCAAAGCATTCTAATAATTGCTTCATATCACTATATACAATATTGCTTAACAAATATCCCCGAGGAAACACTGGATAGTGTAAGAGATTTTCACTGACGTCGCCTTTAACATATATAACCAACCTTCAATGCTTTATGTACCCTGTTATCCCCATTCCGATTTTTCCACAGAGAGGATGCCGGGGATTACATGTGTCAGGCTCTGAACACTATTGGTGTAGGGACAGGGCAGAAAGTCCACATCGACGTGTCCTGTAAGTACATGCAAAGCCTGCTGTAGTGACTACCTTATCAAGCGGCCAGTCGCTTAATAAAATTTTCACTTATTACCATGTTGATTGAGCCAACCACTGTAAAAAGACCTCCTGTGCTATTAAAGCATTGCGTGGAGAGATCCTCTGTGCAAGATATGAATACTTAAACGTACTATTGTAGTAATTATCATGCTGAATTAAAATGTCTTTCTTCATTCTTCCATTACGTCCGTAATAGGGCCATTTTGTTAATTAACTAGATGAATTATAATGTTCATATTTATTATGACCAGGGATGATGCTCATCAACTGATTTCGCTTTGAGTGTTGGACTCTTTCGTAGAAATCAATTATCAGATTGATTTTTCTCTGGATAATTTTTTCGGTTTACCCTCTTAATAAACCAAATTTATTTCAAGTGTCATTCTGAATTACATGTATACTTCAACTTTTAGAATTACAAATTAATTCAATCTAAACAATTTGCTTCTGATAAGCGACATCCATTTTGCATTTCCATCTTTCTGGAGTATGAGTCATTCAATTTGATGTTCCTGTGACTGTATATATTTAGTTATTAACGCAAACGTGGTGATTTTGATTCAATTAACTTACTTATACTTAACCTTGCTTTCAGATCGTCCGTTTTGCACACAAGGTGGCGTTGTGAAGCATGCTGTTAAACTAGGGGGCTCTGTAACGGTCACGTGTACAGTTGATGGGAACCCTGGGAATTCAACTATCAAATGGCGTTACAAGGGGACGGGTATTACAATAAATCCTAGAGGTTCGGCTCGATCGGTGTACGGGAGACCGAGAGAAATCACTTCGACGGCAGTTATTTCAGTCATGTTAGTATTGAAAGTATAGAATGAACTCTGCAAGCGTTCTAATATTAGTGTATTTATGTTTCTGTGCATCGAGAACAATTTTGGAATTGCTTTGATCGAGATTTAGCGAATGTCTGATAATGACATAATAGAGTGATTATAATAATGTATTATTATTGATAAATTCTGTTTTTTTTATGTCAAATCAAGTGCGTAAACATATTTTTTATGCTTCATCAATAGCATGTAGAGCCTAAGCAAAAATGAGTTATTTGTTTTAGAGCAATTTGCGAATTTATAAATAAAATGGAATCGAATATATTTCAATATAAAGCAATTGATTTGAAAAATCTCCAAACAATAATATCCACAAACCCATCAGAGTGTCGATGACACTTTTGAATAATAATGTGGCCTCGTTTTGGTTAACAGGAATGATTGGCAGTACACAGACGTTGAATGTTTGGGAACAAACGCCATCGGTGTATCTAGGTCTCCATGTCTTTACCGTATAGTGAGGCCAGGTTAGTGGTAAAACTTTCAATACAATGCCTCTAGCTTCGTTGACGATACGTTTGCTGCCACTAAAGTGGTGTTTTCTTGAGCACTTTTTACACACCTCCCTCTGTATATCTCTGGTGTAAAGCAAAGTAAACGTTTATGAAATGAAGGAATATGCCAATCAATGTCAGCAACTATCTAAGATCTATGGAATTTTTAACTATTTTGTATTCAAATTCATATCATATTGTCAGATTTAAGCACAACGCAAATTGTTTGTACATAAATAAAGGATTTACATGATAAACAATGCTTCTAGATATTCCCCAACCCTTTGCTATGTAAGAATTTATTTTACCTAGGTCCACCGGAAGTGCCTACAAACTGTTCATGGTCCTCACTAAATGAAGCTGAAATCCAGGTACAATGTAATCCAGGGTTTGACGGCGGATCCGGTCAATTTTTTGTCCTCCAACAATCAGAGAGCGGTAGTCAGTATGATACTATTCTCAACGACACCACGGCCATGTTTTTGGCATCGAACCTAAAGTCTGGGACGCGCTACTCCTTTAAAATATGTGCAACATCAGATTTGTATCCAGAACTTCTCAGCTGCTCATCTGAAATTGCAGCCCAGACGTCTACAGGTAAGTTATATTCGTATATATTTGTAAATTAGTTTACTATACCATAAACTTGGGTGGGGTGCAATTTTATAGAAGGAACATATCTAATTATAAGCACCTCGTCTCAATGTCATTGTTTATTTAACTCTTTTTACTTCCTTATTCTTCATGTCATTATAATTCGTATAGGTGAAAGAGATATTTTTTTATCAATTTGCTAGAAAAAGTACTTTTCGTAGATAGTGGATTTTTGTTTTATAGTATGTTATTAAACTGTCATAAAAACTGAAGAAGCTGCGGACAGCTTGGCTTTATACTTCATCGTAATGACATTCTAGTTCTGTTCGATCTGAAGAGATCTTGAATTTTGCTTTTATGTCAGGGAGTAATGGCCAACAGGCTTTGGCGTCCGCCGGAAGTCCTAACAGCGCCCCCTATATTGCAGCAGGCGTGATGGGAGCTGTTGTCCTTTTTATCTTAATTGGAATTATCATCTTCTTTATACGGAAAAGGAGACAGGTTCGTAAACCATATGACCACGACAGCCAACTGGCTGCTTCAGCTGCTCACCGCATGTATAGAGATCACGTGATAAATAATGACCGGCATGATAACTTTGGTATCAACATTACAAGCACTACGCATGGGCACTACAGTACTTCCTCTCACAGTCTGCCCAATCGGCATGAGCTGGAAAATCCATTCTATGGACATGATCCAACAAAAACCATCCGTAAATCGGTACAATGGAACAACAAACAACTTTTGTATTAATTCTGCCTGTAAGTTTAAACACGGTTAAACGTGGATTTTCTTCCAAAAGATAAAATTATGGTATGATCATTTAATTGATATTATCGCTTGTAATTATCTTTTACATATACGGAATGAAAGAAATTTGAAGAAATCCAAACACACGTCGTTTGACTAACAATAAATGAAATGACGACGAACATGACGAACCTGTATTTTTGGTTTATGGTTAAGGAATAGATAATCAAAATGATATCATAATCGTCATATATATTTACAGAGGATAATATATATCAAAATAATACCAACGAAAAAATAATGCACAACAGCACTCTTACGTCACACGCATGTAAATATATCACGCTCATTTGGTATTACATCACAAACATCTCTTAATTTGTAGAAATTTCTTCGTTCCATTATAATCTATGGTGGACCAGTGACAGTATAAGGCGCCTCTTTTTCCTCAGAAATTCGTTTATCACCTGCCTTAATGTGGACTAATATGGACACGATGTGCGAGGACTTGACGAAGCCGTTGGCATGATCCGAAGTTTTCTCCACAACACGAACTGACAAATCACCAGTATTGCATGTGCGCATTCACACCTGTTTCACCTGCATGTGCAGTTTTCACTTTCATATTATATAGCTATATTGTTTTAATAGAGTTATCATTGATGTTCGTTATTTTGATATTTTATAAACAATAAATACAATATTTATTTTTATGCATGTCTAGTATTCTATTTATTGTTTCAGTTGACCGAATTATTTTTGGTGTTGATTATTGTAAATGTTTCTAATAAGGTATAACTTAAACGTATTTTGTATATGAAACGACGCACCTTATTCACGCATATTAGTTTTAAACGAATTTACTCATAATCAAGGTTAACACACAACTACAATATGAAAAACAGAACCAAGAGATCCTTTGCTCAAGACTAGTTGAAAGAAATATGCCTGCATATTAAAATATTTCTAGATTCTAACAACAATTCTATCGACGGTATCATGATTAAATAAAAAGATAATACAATCAGTAAATAGGAAAAAATACGATAAAAACAAGGAAACAACAAAAGAAAATTCATTATAAGCCACAACAAAAATGGAGACTTAATCCTGTACCGACAGTAATATCCACAAAATGTCAAACAATTATACACCCCACATTAATTAGATGAAACCATCTGATATACGTATTTATAAGAACAATTAACAATTAACATCGTATAAGCACAATTTATAAGCCTGAATATACTGATTAAATCATCAAGGTTCAATTATCTTTTCTGACATAAATTTAAGAAGGCTACACTTTTCTATTATTTTCAACATCGATGAAAGTTTGAATTTATCATATAATCAGTTTAATTTCTTATATATCAAATCGAAAAGTATTCGAGAAGTAATAGAAACTGCTGCCATTCAATTTAAGTGCAAACATAATAGTTCAGATATGACTTAAGCGTTGCAGGGAGTATCAAATAACAAAATGAACCACCAGGAACATATTCCCACACCATAGTTTTAATCAACTATTTTTATAAATGAGAATGCCGACATACAACCGAAATAAACCAGATGAAAAAGATCTAAATACGAACAAAAACTTCAAAAAACATTACATGGATACAATTGAAAAGTACAAGGAAAATAAGACCATGTGCTTCGGAAGGGCATACGTATTCTGCTTCATCAACGGATCCACCATGTCGATCTAAATCAGATCCAGGTAATGTCATGTTCTCAAAAGGAGAAGTAGGATGGTGACAACGAATCCACCAAGCATATCATTTAGCATCTAACACATCCGACTTCATATCGAACATAAAAATACCATAAACAGTTCGTATACACCAACACATAAGACGGTTCCCACGGTATACAAAATGTGTGCTAATAAAAGTTGTTTCAGTAGTGAATTCAACGCTGTTCACATCTTCCAGTTGCACAAAGTTGTTTCCAACATAAAGCATACGAGTTACTTATAGTTTTATAAGGATATTAAATAAATCATTGTCATAGTGTAACAGTGAGTGACAGTTGCTGATAAAAGGAATATTTTACTCAACATACATAACAATGACTGTACAATATCTTAGGAATTAACTTATATGATAAGTTTAAACTTAGAAACATCCCAACCGAGTATTCAGCAGTCAAAAGATGTTAAGCTAATATCGTTGGTTATGATTGTCAATTGACTTACAGGTATTCAGAAAAGCACGTATTCAGGTTAGTGATGCTGGCGCATCCTGTTCGATGTACAATGTAGAGGACTATAGCAAAAACTACCATACAAAGGGGTATTTCACAGTGCAATTGCTATCATGCAAGTATGCTTGTAAGATAAATCATTAATTTCAAATATAAGTTTAATATATTAACGCAAAGGTATTTTCCTAAATTTTAATCATTTCAATAAGGCGTTATCTTCCAAAATACACGTACATGTAGTATGAATCCACTAAAATATTAGAACACCAATTACATGTGTATATCTTACACTAAAGTTTAGGGATTAAAAGTATAATTTGTTTACGTCGTACACAAAACGTTGTATCAAAATTAGATGTGTGTTTTAATGCGGTAATCATACAAAGGACAACCTTGTGTTTCATCTACAGTTAGTTTCATTAATTTCATATATTGAAAAAATTATACTGACTTGAAATAAGAAGTTTTATTTGATTAAGAATAGCTGAAACATAGCTTTCTGCTTGCTGTGGATATGAAGCTTTTAAATAATTGAGATTTGAATTACTAGGAATTCTCATTAAAAGGGCGTGTAATTTCTTATAGTAAATGGACAATTCAACATAAAAGCATAGTGTTTTTCATATAACGATTTACTGAATATAACAAGAAAATGAAAATATAACAATATTTACAGCCGGAAAAGGAGAGGGAGGAATCTTGTTGGAACCAAAACAATCGTGAGTATAAAATAATATAAATAAAGTTTAAAACATCTAGGATATTTGTCACTGGGAAGGTTGTCTTAACATGTTATTCTGATGTTTCACACATACATTGTTTTAAAACTCTGACATGTCTATTTTCCCTGCTTACACATTTGTAGCATAGACTTCATTTCTAACGACGCTTTTTTCTTTATCACATGAAGGTTTTGTGAATGAACCGTAGTATTTTCGCACCACTTTACAGTATTTTCAATCTTAGGTCTTTGAAACAAAATCGGTCATTGTTGATTTCCGTCTCCCAACAATATTTTTGTTTGTAAAATATGTTTAAATTTGTGATCAAGTATTACAGTCTTGCTGCGCTTAAAGGGATATAAATCGCCCTCATTCCAATAATATTTTATCATTACGTATTATTGTACACACAAATCATCTTCATATCTGTAGAAAAAAGCAAACACATATTTCATCTAGGATATACTTTATACTTAACATTTTTATAAAGCAACATTCTATAATTACGCAGTTCCGGACACCAGCCAACCAAAACAAGGAGGAGCTAGGCTTGAGACCGGTACATCAAACGGAAGTGGCATAATAAAAAACACCAACACCTTCCAAAACTCTCACGAGGAAAATTCAAACAACCAATTCATACTGGCGGATAATAAAGAATCTTTTGTTATGCATATAAATCCAAATGATACAAAGAACTTCGACCTTGATGACGATCATTCGGTCTCCGATAAAATGCAGGCATACCAAGTTCCAGTCCAACAAACACAAGGATACATACATGTGGAGGATATTTCTCCCATGCAGACGAAACGTGTGGATGATTTCGGCGTTAACGACTTCCAGAATTGGTTAAATGGGACGCCTTTAAACTTCGGTAGAAGTTCAAGACACAATCTCTGTTACAGTGAAGCAGATATACCAATGGCGACAACCAAACCTAGATCTACATCACATATTGACGACAAGAAGTCTGTATCTTTAGAAGTCATTCCAAACACAAATGATTCTAAATTAAACAATACAGGACTGGCTTTTCAAGCAAAACCTTCATCCCACTTCATTACCATGGATAACTGCGAGGAACAAACTGAAAGTTCGGGATCTTCAACAGGTTCGATAAACTCTAAACAAGACAGACCCGCCATCATAACAACAGATACTATTCGCCGAGACTCTCATACTGAAGACAGTTCTCGATCCTCAGATAGCAAAAACTCCCTAGTTAAGAGGTCAAGTTACAAACTGGCCATTCATAATAATGACGATTTCGGTTTACAAGACTTTTTCTCGGCATCTGTTGAGGCATTGGCCGCTCTTGATGCCACGCTAGCAGACGATACCTCACTTGGCCGTGGTCAAAAGAGTGATTCATCCGAGTCCTTTAAGAGTAGTAGTGACAATGTGGATGATCAGGACAGAAGCAGGGATCAAAGAGAACTCCCTGAGGACACATTAAACACAACAACAGAACAAAAGTGGTATCCGATTATACATGGGGGTATCGAGGCTGAAATATCTGGTGAACAAGACTACGTAGAGATGTCTTTGTTATCTGGAAATCAGGACCAGAAGGAGACACTTGCAATTGCTGCCAATCAGGTGTGCGTGGATGCAATTTCAATGCCTGAAACATACGGTGAGACGCCTACATTTCCTGACAAACAAGACCATGTTGAGACGGCTACACTACCTGAAACATATGACCAGGTTTCATCATCCATATTATCTGATAAACACGATAGCCATCCCAAGATTTCGGAGTTACCTAGCAAGTATGGTGAGACTGTGTCAACTGAAGCAACTTTGTCAACGGATTATATTGATATGTCAGCTATACCTTGTAAAGAGGATAACAGAGATACAAATGCATTGTATGGAAAACAGGGAGGGGTTGATTCGCCAACCAAAAGTGGTCCTGTTGAGAAGATCAGGCTGCTTTGTAAGCGTGTTAAAGTTCGAACTCCTACTCCATCTGTTCATGATGGCGATAAAGACACCTCCTCAAGTTCTGAATCTTCATCCAGCTCATCTAGTGAATCTGATTCAGAGGAATTCACCACCCCGAAGGAATCGAGAGATCTAGAGAACGTTTTTTGTGCCTCTTCGAGTCAAAATTCAGCTGAACAGGGCACAGCAAACGAAATACCTTTTATAGATAGTGGCAGTGATTCAGACGTAAAGTCGGCAGAAAAGGATAGCACATCTGCTGTATATTTTTGACAAAATAAATAGAAAAATAAATAAACGGATGGTTAAAAGTAGTTTAGTAAAATCTATATTTACCGTTTCAAATGAAACCAACCGGGTTGAATATAATATGTTACTAAATGAGTAAAAGACAGAGAAAATAGTATTTTTGTTATCAATTGTTGTATTTTGACCGTAAAAGCTAGTGTGAGCGTTGGTTTGATTTCAGATTACTTGAAGTATACAAGAATATCATCGAAAACATATATAGTAGATACATGTAATTGCATAGCTTAGTTTCTTAACTGTGTCTAGTTAATTAACTCGCGTCTTCTTTGCATTTTTCGGGGAAAAGTGTACGAATATGTACTTAATACTAACTACTAGTATATAGATAATGTCACATGCCTCCCCATAAATGTTTAAATGTGTATAGCCTATGATCTTAGCTTGGTTGTAAATCATAAGAATTATAGCAAATACGACTGACAAGTTTGTTCAAAAAGATATATCGGTTATATTCGTAAGTACCAGTGAAATAAGATTTCACATATTGATATCATTACAATTTTCAGATTGAATTAAAATTGATGATTTAATCAATTATTGTTTTAGTCTGAATATCAATGCAAACAATCCACAACATATACATACACTGACATTACCGTGTAACAAGCCTACAAATATGTCATTTCGATGACAGGAAACACTCGGGATCCACTTACTACAACCTACAATTTAGCTAGGCTTAGTTGGTGTCCATAAGGATATAAATGAAATCCATCCGTGTCGAAACGAATGATAAAACGTTTAGATGCAACAAAAACGCACGAGACATAAAAAAAGGAGCTTTGACTAGACAAATGTGATAATATTTTCTCTATTAGTCAACATATTTATTTTGGCGCAAGCAAATTGAGTTTAAAAGGAATAGCGACGATTGATTGGTGTATTAAGAATCTGCAATTGGCGCAATCATTCGGAAAGCTATCAGTGCCAAATGCGCAAGATAATAACACCGCTAAAGTATGAACGTATACAATATGGAAGAACTCAAACGAATACATGTATATACATATACCTATCACAATAGTGAATAGTATTAAAATATTGCACAAAATCCGGACATTCAGTTATATCGGGCACCATATGGAGCATTGCTTCCACTGCAAAATCTTGGACAAAGTTTAACTTGTCAACAAGATAGAGTCATAATAGACAAATAGAACCTTTCACTTCACAGTGCGATCCCAAACCGAGGAGGACTTTCAATTTGACAAAGACGAGGCATGCAGATTGCTCAGCAGATCAATAGTCCTACCCCGAGGAGTGTTCTAGAATGAGTCCCTTTTCAGCTAAAATACATTGCTTGGACATTATGTATTTAACTAGACGTCATTGTATTGTGAATAGTGAATATCACCGTCTCAAATCTATAGTAAAATTAGAGTAAATTCTAAGAAATACTTGTCCATGGTGAGAGAGATTGAAATTTCACAACAAAAAAGACACAGCGAACATTTAGAATCGTTTCATTTCTTCAACGATTATAGCAAAGATGTGCAGATTTTATTGCATTTTTTAAAATCAATATATACTTACCTGTAAATTGCATTTATTACTAATTGTTATTTTATTTCAAAACTAACGATTATTAGTAAATTAGCAAGAGAGAACGACAAATGTTTGCGCTGATATCTTAGCTCCATTTGATTTTCAAAATTGGAAAACATATTTTTTCTTTAACAGCATCATTTTACCTCGGCTACAAAATAAACAAACGAGATACTTGAAAACACGATGTCTATAATCATGGAGAGTATAGGCAGCTAGTCCAACGTTCTTGGAAAATTGAACACAAAGATGGTATGTGACGGAAATTTCTTTCTCAGTATGAAGTTGAGGAAGTTTTAACGGAACGAAATCGTACTTTCAGTGTATTGAATTATTGCCTGCATGTCTGAAAATCCATTATAGATTCGATTGAATAGAACACCGAAAGATAGTTAAAAGAAAATTTCTTTTTGATATACAATTAAACCGTCCCAGGCTAAGATTTAGTAGATTATACGCCTTTATGGAAGGGCACATGGGACGCGTGACTAGGGGTGGCAGGGAGTCCCTGTATGGCTTGATAAAGTGCTATTCCGCTGTAGTACATCCCAACAAAACAACATACAAATCCTAGAATCATAACTCCGATATCAAAAACTTTGGAATACCAACGCAAGACCCTCCATTTTATGTACAAATGAAAGTAGGAGGGCCACACCAGGGATAGCATTGTTCCCGTGAAGCTCCCAATGAGTCCCATCAAAAGAGCAAAGAATGGTACAAATATAGCCATCAACATGGTGGCTAGTACAAGTCCTAAACGTAGCGCAACAGCCCAGACTTTCAATGTTTTCTTGTCGTCTAGACAGGAGGGAAATACTGTCTTAGATCCTGTACTAAACAGGGCGGTGTCAATCAGTTCTACAGCAGCATAGTATGGCAGAGGGTATGAAAACAACGCTTTGATGACAAGAAACATGTTGATGATTATTTTGAATATTTCTGACGATATGTTATTGGTTATCACTTCCTGTGTAGCACTTCCCCATGTGAGGAATCCAATGTATCCGAACAAAGACTTGAACATGGCAGCAGCAAAATGAGTCCAGTTCATCATGCACGAAAATTTACTTTTGTCAGTCATGTTTCCTTCTAACGTAGGCACAAATATCTGTGACGTATAACTGAATACAATGATCCCAAGGCATATGGGGAATGACCATATATCCAAATGAACTTTGACCTCTTGAACTTTCCATTTAGCCGCCTTGGTGATACAGAAAATAAGTACAATGGCGTTGATGATAAGATGTGCAACGGTGCACCAGAAGCTTGACCAAGACACGCTACGAAGTGACTGCAGAAACGCACAGGGGATCAGGAACGCTGTGCTTATCATAATCCATGACGACAGATCGACTGGAAGGTTGGGGAAACTACCGACGATCAGATCACCGCTCAGGACCATATATAGAATACACGTCATCAGCAACTCAATGATCTGAGCGAAATTTACAATCCTCCCTCCGATCACAGACCCAAACGCAAGGTCTGCGACCTCAACGTAACTCTTCCTTACTCTGACCTTGACCCCAAACTCGTTTTCTTCATACAAACAGTCGACAAGGATCTTTCCCGTGTAGCAACAAATGCCAGCCACCAGCACGTTGGCGACTACGGCCCAATAGCCACTTTTCAGGACTACGTATGGAAGACTGACAATCACCATACCCTGTAAAACAAATGTATAAATAGTAATGATACATGTACTGCAAACCGGAAGACGTTATCCAATTCATAAAGTCATCTCAAGATATAACAATAATGATAGCTATACCTTTCAATACAAATTGAAAGTCAAATACTAGTTAGTACAGTAGAGCCAAAACGAGTTTTAGACATAGGCCGATACTCCTTTTTCATCCATAGTGCATACCAATACAACTTATCCGTGACATGTACAAAACTTGATAAAAATAATTTCATGAATCAAATACTTGTTAGTTTCCATTCTTTAAATAATATTTTGATGTGTTTCAACGAATGGATAAGATATTTGTCAGTTATTCATTCTTTAAATAACATTTTGAAGTGTTTCACGTTCGTTCAGAATTATTTATTATCCAAAATATACTAATTTAATTTAATAAGAATGCACCAAATTTGAGGTCTATTGTGATTTTCCTGTCTTCCACAATTTTGACCCTTAGCATTACTCACGAGTCCTAGAAGGACGAAACAGCTGTATGATCTAGTTCTCTATATTAATTATTCGGTTTAATTAAACTACAGTCAAACTACGATATCTCAAATTTATACCTTGAAAACCTTGTTTAACGCGAAACAAAAATCCAGTCACAAAAAAAAACATAAAATTATGTAGAATATACTCTATAACCCAGCCGACCTCGAGAAAACTACTATACAAACGACGATATCTCGAATTCTTATCACCCTAAAACCTTGTTAAACTGGAAATCAAAATCCAGTTCCAATGATAAAAAGTATATGTACAATACTCAATGACCCAGCTGACTTTGAAATAACGAAGGTCGACTGTAAATTTTCTAAAAGTACTATTCACTACTGTGTCCTATGAATTAAATTTTGACGAGGATATGCAATGTTCCTTTCGCTAAGCATGTAATGTAATGTAAAATTTGTCAACAAGTCATTATGTGTGTTGTCGAAAACAATGTTACCGCTATTCATATCCTTTATCTCCGGATCTTTTC
This sequence comes from Pecten maximus, assembly GCF_902652985.1. Lineage (NCBI taxonomy): Eukaryota > Metazoa > Mollusca > Bivalvia > Pectinida > Pectinidae > Pecten > Pecten maximus. Next base: position 40,287,496 of record NC_047018.1, read on the forward strand.
ACAATGCTTTTCTAAACTCTTTCTTTAATGTCATCGATATGGTATTGTCTAAACAGGACTGATAGAAAATATTGAAGATGTCATTAACAGTAATTTTTTTTCCATCCAATATCATCTTACATTGTGCTACAACACAGCTGCTAAATAATAGGATTCTTTCAATCGAAAATGGATTTGGATGAAATCCAAGAAAAATCAATTTCCTATCAAGACATAAATAGTGATTCATCTTTACCTTGCATATGTTTTGTTTTTGTAAAATCCCAAATTGTTATTTCCTGTAGGGATTTAAAAAGAACTGGCTTTGTTCTACTCAATTAATGAAAACAGTTTTGCAATCAAAACGGGACTGCCTGTTTCTATACGGTTAGGGATGGCATCAGTAAAATCAATGCCCTGAATTATAGTTTCAATTGCATTTACTGATAATTGCTACTTTAGTTCAAATTCTTATTTGTCTATGCATCATAAAGATACAAATGCACTTATTCAAATGCGAATTATTTGATTAGCCCTTTTAAAAGGTCATATACTCCTTTTAAAGTTTAAAATTGAAATGCAACTGAAATATGTACTTTATTTTCCATGTTATGATTACGTATATCAAACAAAGTCACAGGGACTTGGCACAAATTTCTTATCCACTGTTCATATGTGTGCCACACAAATATGAGTATAGGGCTGAGAATGGGCGCCACATTCCTGTGAATGCAGTATAAGTGAAAAATTAATGTTTCAAAAAAAATTAACATTTACAGTAACAGCATTTACCTGTATAGCGTTCGTTATGTTCCAAGCAGCCTGCCATTCGTTGATTTGATCTTTTGGATCAATGCCAATTCCGTCCGAATCCGAATGAGGAAAGTTACCGTTCGTGAGTTCACATAATTCCATATCATTTTCTGAAGTTGAGTATTTCACGAAATGTAGTTTTTCTTCCTTTGTAGCATTGAATTGGGGAAAGAAAGATCGCGCCCATCGGTAAGTTCCGCAAACAGAAAGAGGCATTATGCCTGTTTTCCTGTATGATCTGTAAATTAAAACAGGGAAGACAATATGGATAACATAATCATGTCAAAAGAAAAGGGAATGTAAGAATCAAACATTTAAAACCCTAATTCCGACTGAAATAAAAAAAAAAGGGGGGGGGGGGGGGAGGGGGGGGCAAAATACGAAATATAGATATACATGTACATTTGTATGTTTGCATGGACATCCTTAAAAAAAAGTACAATAAGACCATGTGTTCCAAAATGGTAAGCGTCTGATACTTCATCGACGATATCCACCGTGCATATCCATTTTAAGTCACACACTCAAAATGAGAAGAACAAGGATGATGACAACGGATCACTAGGTATATCAACATTTAAGCATCGACTAGTCTGACATCACATCCCACAAGAAATAGAATATTTCTAATTGAGATAATGATGTCGTGAAAATGTGGAGGACAAACAAAACCAGATGCAGCTCTTTTGCTGCGCCATTTTTCAATTCATGATGTAACTGCATCGTTCATATTATGACGTCACAATTTTGTTTTCTGATTTGCATAGCTATTGGTTTGGTTTGGTATCGTTTAACGTCCCATCAACAGCTTTGGTCATTTAATGACCATTTATATAGACTGTGGTATGTTTCGACAAGGACAAAACCAAAAGCCTTCCTCACAAAGGCTAAAGTACAGCTAACGGCCAAAAGTTCGGCAGTGTCAAGGGAGACATTAGGAGGAAGAATAAGTTGTTTAGGAAAAATAAATCCCATATTTAGTCGCCTTTTACGATCATGCAATGGGCGCAGCAGGTACAATTCTAACGCCCTACCTGCAGGGCAGCACAGCCTATGGAAATCGTCCAAGGGAATATTATACTTGTACCAATCATATGCAAAAACAAATCCCTTATCATTGATTATTTTACACACCGAGTATATTTTTTCTACTGCTGTAAAGATAAATATGTCGTTTTTCTATGCAACGTTCTTCGAACATACATTTAAGTATGAAATTGAAAATTAAGGAATGATGATTAAACAAAGACCATATTTATATCAATTGCTGACTCTAAATCTAATTCTAGTATGCATTCTCCTTGAAAATAATTTCTATTACAAATATCCTTACATAGACATCAGTATAAAAGATGCATAAAATCTAATATAGACTCGCAGAAGAAACATTGAGCCTCCTAATTGAATTCCAATTCTTCAAAATCGAAAATAGGCTTCGGTGGAGTTTTCCAAGTTGTCTATTAAGCTATCGAATAATCTGAATTTTACCTGAAGCTGTCCAATTATTAGTGAATAAAATAATACATATGTAGCAGGTTCATGTTAAGGAGATAAGCCAAACGTTATCTTTGATATACAATATAGGATAGTCTAACTATTACCTGTAGCTATCCAATAGGTTATAACAGTATGTTTATGTTAGGAATATAAGCCGATCTTTTTCTTTCGTGTAAAATATTAGATAGTCTTAATTGTGTCTGTATCTGCCAAGTAGGTGACCACAACGGGTTACTTATTAGAGATTGAAGGGTTAAGTTATTGAACAGCCACATGTAGCTTATTTGAAAGCTACAGGACATCTTTGGACAGCTAGAAATCACAATACAAAAACTATTCCTTATAGCATTTATTACCTAACTCAAAACACCAAAAATAGCAAGACGTTTCATCAGGAAAGATAACACCTTATCCTAAATAAAAATATTCAAAATGTCGCCATCAAGAAAAATCATCTAAATCATCATATCTAAAGGAATACAATGCGGGCGTCGAGTATATATGAAGAGCACAACAAAATAACGTTGATGCAAATCTTGGTAAGAAATTACAGGAAGAAACATGAATAAACTATTTGGGAGAGGATTTAAACAGTCCCATATAAGGTATGTATGTTGGTATCTATGTAACATCTGACAGTGAAATAGGAACGTATCCAAAAAGGCAACCTGGCAGCAAAATCTTACAGGGAATAGTATTCAAGAAGCAATAACTTTAAAATGATATTGTTAAATGTCAACCGATAGACTTTTTTTTCTCGGAAATGCTAAATACTTAATATATAATACAAAAGTCATACAATCAAACATATTCATACTTACAGAGATTACAGCTCAAAATCTATTCCATTAAAGTGTACGCGTGTAGAGCACAGCTCCAGTGTCTCCGTTCAGCAGCGCTTTTCACTGGTCGGCAGTCTCTAGTTGGCGTGGGTATGTCGCGCGCGTAAAGCATCTGCCATTTTTCGTGACACGCCCCCGAGTAACGGAAAGGCTCGAGGGAATGTTGGGGATATATTCTAAAGTGTATTGTGTATTGCCACAAACCCAAACCTATATTTAGAAAGCAATTCTGAAAAATCCATGAAGTTGTCGGTAAATACAGAATGTCTCTAACTCGAGTAACGTGACAAGATGATAAATGCATTAGATAATACTGAATTGTGTATACTCTAACAAGACAACTTCGTCTCAGTGTTGTTGTTGTTGTTGTTGTTGTTGTTGTTGTTGTTGTTGTTGTTGTTGTTAAATAAAATAAAATAACTCAAATAAATACACTCATATGTGGCTATGGTGCTGGGAATGAAAGGAATATTTTGTCGTGACATGTTTTAAAATGATAAAATAAACATTGCAATAGGATTCCACTGTTATGTACAAAACAAACAAAAAACAAACAAAACAAACAAAAAACCAGATCTGTAGTTTGTTAGTTTTCATCTATAGAAGCTCAGTGAACTGTAAACAAAAGCATTCGCATTTAAAAGTCAGAATTGTCTTATCAATGATAAGCCATGACATTTGAAATTAAGATTTATGCATCACGAATTCATTTCATTATAACTTTAAGACATTTTTTCATGGCTTAGCGCCTTTGTAACAGTTTGGACGTTACAATATCCCCAACACTGGAAACAGCACAGACGTCAATCCGGATTCTGAGAGGGACAGATTTGATAACATCTAATGATGTGTTTGCCATATAGAACTGACGTATTCCTAGTTCTCAGTCTTTCATGATTGAATATCATATCAAAGCTACATGAACTGGAAAGCCGTTTAAAGGTAACGTAACAGTGATTTATCAGATCCATTCGTGATTAATTGAACTCTGTTTATCTGTTGACCTGTAACACCAGAAAGCCGTTTCGCACATCAACATTGTATCATAACTTGCAGTCCGTTATGACTTATCTTACCAAAATAAACCTATACTTTAATGCAATATTACGTGCTACATGCTGAACAGGTTTTAAACCTTTCGAAACACCTTTGGTTTCGTCCCTGTTTGTCATTCTATTTCATCATTTCTTAGATCTTCGATTTATAATCTGCGTTTTCTGTAAAATATGGCTAGAGATTGAATTTCCCACTAATTCACATATTTGTCAATTGAAAGTTTTTCTGGCGTGGTAACAATTTTCTAAAACACAAGGGGCCGTGATTGCTCAGTCTGTTAAAGCGTCGACCACGTTATCTCTTGTGAAGATCCAAGATGTGTGGTTCGACGCTCCATACCCGTGTCGGTATGTGTTTCTCAGGAAGCTGAGAAAGGGACCGGTCAGTGCTGTCGTGGTTGTCATTGGGCAAGACACTTTACCCTAATTGCTCTGGAAAGCATGCGACGAGCATCCCACATGTTGTTCAGTGAGGTAGTCACCAACTACTACAATGAGACCCCTCCCGTATCAAAGTGACCCTGGCTGTTCAATGGGCAATATACCCAGCAAACAAACAAACAAATGCAAAACACAGTGAAAATACCCCCTGGATGGACAGTAACAGATTTAAGTGTAGACTGAGCCCCCTCAAATTGGAAGTATATTACATCTACAGCAGGCAAATGTATCATATAGGCAAGGGTACTGGAATTATTCTATTGCTGAATGGGGTCGTAAGACAACCAATAACAATTCAAATTGTTGAATAGTGGAGAAAATAAGAGCATACAAAATGTAATTATTGTAAATCATGTGAATTTTAAATGGAAATTAATGCAAGTTTTTTTCCATGTTCCCATTTTCTCAACACTGATGTGGTAAACAAACATATTTTTTTTCACTGCATGCCCCTTTTTGTGCCCGATTTATTGCCAATATAAATGGAGTCTTTGTGACATCAATGGCCTTTGCATTCTAAAATATCTTACTTAAAACAATGTCTATTGTAGTTTTAGATTCGTGTTTATCTGTTTATTGGTAGTGTTTGTTTGTGTTCTATGTTCCATTCTTTATATCAGAATGTAAGGCTATAACGTGGTGTTTGGAAGAGCTGTTATCGTAGTTGAAATATCAATATGTATCTTCCTTGTGTTAATCATAAGCTCTGTTGTTATATCACAAAAGTAAAATTAATATAGCGAATAAATGAAAGCTGGTGTATGACCACTTTTCACAAGAACGAATAAAAATATGTGTCCAGTTCTCGAAAATCAGTGAAACAATTTATCAGGGGATGATTGATTTATAGATCAGCGGCTTTTCGAGTAACCGATGAAATTCCTTTAGTTCGGTCCGACGCAATCATGTTGGTAAACAACCCCCGCCATTCAACGACAAACATTTTCAGCAGACGAAAGATGTCGTTGCTTGTCACAAGTGCTTCTTAGCTTAAGAGTTATTAATTTTCTCCTCTTGACAGGTTCTTAACCCTCAAATCATTTCGGAAAAGTAAGGCGATTCGCCAGCTGTTAAATTACAAAGCAAATTGCCCCGAACTCCTAAACAGTACAGAACTATTGACAACCTCGAAGTAGAAGTATTCAATAAACTTCGGTATTAGCATCTACACAGCCAAACAGCTGGTAGCAATGGCCGTCCTGTTCGCATGAAGCTCTAAAACTCAACGCAGTTAATATGCAATTTGTCCATCTAGGAACCAAATCAGAAATACTTTGTGGGCGTTTTGTATGATTAATTCTCTCAAACAGACGATAATTTCCATGTGCATGTAAAAAGCACTAAATCTTGAAAACCCATTCGTAGAAAAATTTTTCGCAGTAATTGACAAAAAATGCACCCATTGCTCCACTTGATAATGGCCCGAAAGTACACTGCATGCTTAAATGAGACCGTCATTAATTAGGTATTTAACCCACTTTTCCATGAAACGTTTCAATTATTGATAGCTTAATTAGCAGTTCTCAAACCATATATGGACTCTTGAAAACACACAAATTAAGATTTCCAGAGATAGTCGAATTGTTAGTATATGTACAATGTATATGGTTATATTTGATTAAGTCATTGCATGACACTAGCAGGGAAGTCGTTCGTCGCTTGTCGACGGCTAGCGACGGCTCATATGTAAATGGACATAACAAAAAAAAAACATGTAAGACTAAGAATACATGGAAAACATATCTATAAATAGAAGACTAATGCAAGAATTTCTATTTCATAGGAATTTATAAAACGGGTTCGTTTGTGTGTTTTTTTTTTTTTTCTAAAATGGCGTATTTTTTTTGTATTTTTTTCTCTAAAATGGCGTTCTTTACAGCATATCTCGGTCCTTCTTTTGAGATGTCACATGACCATTCAAATGCCATGCACTTCAACAAACTCGACGTTCTTCATCCTAGCATTACATTGGTCAAATATCAGCATCGTGGTGTATTGGTTATTGAGAGAAGCCGTGAAGGTAATGTATATGACCTCTGACCTTGAATGTAGACCAAGGCAATTAAGGTAATGTATATGACCCCTGACTTTCAATGTAGACCAAAGTAATTAATCGGTATCCATTCATCTTAATGTACTACTGACACACTATCACGACTTCGGGTTATTTATTATTGAGAACTAAGATTTCAACATATCTGGCACCATTCACTTGGAAATAAAATGTAGGTCAAGGTTATTCATTTGAAAAAGCTTCTGGCACAATATCATGATCACAGGCGTCTTAATATTTGAGAAGACATTTAAAGATTTAAACATATTTGACCTAATATACTTGAATGGACAATGAACTTGGAAGTCATTACTTTCCAGCGGACTTTTTGCCCAATATCATGGGCCTCTTAATTTTTAAAGAAATCGTTTGATTCAGCCGACTCCATAAGGATCCAAATATTACATACATGGAATTTGGAAGTTAAAACCGAAGATAATTGAGAAGTAATTTAAAGAAGTAGACTCTAGACAAATACTCCACCATAAGAAGTCCTGTTCTATAAGACTTCCAGACAGAGAGCGTTGTTCGATTAAAGAACTTGAATGAAGTATTCATTCTGCAATTAACACATGCCTAACTAGAGCTGTCGCCAGGATGGCTGACGAATACCCCCCAGTCTCCATGAGTCAGTTTACAATAAAAAAAAGTTCAGGTTGCCGGAAAAAAATTGTGTTCATTTTTTAGGTCACCTGTGACAAAAAGTGACCTATTCTAATCGCCTTTTGTCCGTCGTCGTGCGTCGTCCGTCCGTAAACAATTTACATTTTCGCCAAAACTCCAAAACCAAATTCAAGGAAATTCGGCAGGAGGCTTCAATGGCTAAATAAAAGGTCAACCAAAGTTGTGAATTATACGGTCCCCAACCCCCAGTGGCCTGAGGGGCGGGGCTAAAAAGGGTCAAATTGACTAAAACTTCAAAAATCTTCTTCTCTACTCTCAGATATGGTGGAATTAAACACTCTTCCCTGATAGAAGGGTCTTAAGGTGCTTTACCAAAATTCTGAATTTCATGGCCCAGGGGTCTCAAGTTTGCCCCTGGGGAGGTGGTAAACTTTACTATAGTTTATATAGGGAAATCACATTGTTGAATTTGTCCAATTTGTTGGATTTGTAATGGAATTCAATCTAATTTGGTTAACATTATCAGCATGAGTTGACAGATTAATGGTATGCACATGTTGACCCTGACTGACCCCAGGGGCTGATGGGCGGTGCTAAAAAGGGTCAAATTGACTGAAAATTCAAAAATCTTCTTCTTTACTCTCAGATAGGATGGAATCAAACACTCTTCATAGATGGAAAGGTCTAACGGTGCTTTACCAAAATTGTGAATTTCATGACCCAGGGGTCTCACGTTTGCCCTTGGGGAGGGGGTAAACTTTACTATACTATCAGTAGTTTATATAGGGAAATCACATTTTTGACTATAATTTGTTTGATTTCTATTGGAATTAATTCTAACTTGGTTAACATTATCAGCTTGTGATGACAGTTTAATGGTATGCTCATGTTGGCCCTGACTGACACCCAGGGGCTGATGGGCGGGGCTAAAAAGGGTCAAATTGACTCAAATAAGGTAGAATCAAATACTCTTCATAGATGGAAGGGTCTTATGGTGCTTTACTAAAACTATGAATTTCATGACCCTGGGGTCACAAGTTTGCCCCTGGGGAGAGGGTAAATTTTACTATAGTTTATATAAGAAAACCACATTTTTGACTATAACTTGTTTGATTTCTATTGGAATTCATTCTAACTTTGTTAACATAATCAGCATGGGATGACAGCTTAATGGTATGCACATGTTGGTCCTGACTGACCCCCAGGGGCTGATGGGCTGGGCTAAAAAGGGTAATTTAAATTAACTGAAATATTTCAAATCTCAGGTGACCGTTAAGGCCCATGGGCCTCTTGTTTATATATATGAAAGGAGCATAACTCTTTAAACTAGAGATCCCAGAGGGGTCTTGGCGTCCACCATTGAATTATCTTTATTGGTTATATGTCAGACTGATCTTCTTTTTGTTTATCTGATCAAAAATATCAATTAAATTTGCACAAAAGAGATTACATATAAATTTTGAGATTTAGCGATAATGGCTGTCTGTCGACCATGAGATTGGTCCCAAAAATTCAATACGACGGACCAAGGGCAACCTAGATATGAGAAAGATCCCTTCAGCACCTTCTGTGAAATAGCGATAACAAACTTCAATTGCCAAAATCTAAGATGGCTGCCTGTCGGCCATGTTGTTTTTTGATAGGTCTCAATATGTAATATGCATAACTAGGCATCAAGGGGAACCTATATATGAAATTTGAGAAAGATCCCTTCAGTACTTTCTCAGAAATAGCGATAACAAACTTCAATTGTCAAAATCCAAGATGGCTGCCTGTCGGCCATGTTGTTTTCCGATTGGTCTCAAAATGCAATATGCATAACTAGGCACCAAGGGGAACCCACATATGAAATTTGAGAAAGATCCCTTCAGTAGTTTATGAGGATTAGCGATAACAAGAATTGTTTACGGACGGACGGACGGACCACGGACACAGGGCGATTTGAATAAAAAAAACAAGGAGCCGCAAATCTTGGCATTATCCCCCGCGCCCCGCAGTTTGTATGAAAACCCAAATACATGTATAAATCAAGCTCAAAGTAAGAGTTATTAAGGAAACAGTAATTTGGTATTTTTGATTAAGTCAGAGAAAATGGAAGGTCCACAATAGCAAAAGGCACAACTAGGGCACTAGTCTGATATATACAGAAAGTTTCAAGGAGCTGCGTTGAATGGTTATGGAGTTATAGCCCGGAAACAGTAATTTGGTATTTTTGATTAAGTTTCCATAGTGACAGAAAAAATACTGAAAATGGAAGGTCCGCAATTGCAAAAGGCACAACTAGGGCACTAGTCTGATATATACAGAAATTTTCAAGGAGCTGCGTTGAACGGTTATGGAGTTATAGCCCGGAAACAAAAGGAAAGAGTAATTTGGTATTTTTGATTAAGTTTCCATGGTGACAGAAAAAATACTGAAAATGGAAGGTCCGAAATAGCAAAAGGCACAACTAAGGCACTAGTCTGATGTATACAGAAAGTTTCAAGGAGCTGCGTTGAACGGTTATGGAGTTATAGCCCGGAAAAGAATCTCGGACGGACACACGGACGGACGGAGCCCAATTTAATATCCCCCGCAAACGCGTTTCGCGGGAGTTAAAAAACAAGAAGCCTAGAGGGCCTGCATCACGCAGTTTCATGAGATATGAAACAAGAATGATGCATTAGTGTATAAGTTGCCGGTTTAGACAAATTTACCCCTTTTAGTCCCTCTCACCATTTGTATAATAATGTTGTTTTCCGATTGGTCTCAAAATGCAATATGCATAACTAGGCACCAAGGGGAACCCACATATGAAATTTGAGAAAGATCCCTTCAGCACTTTCTGAGAAATAGCGAAACAAACTTCAATTGTCAAAATCCAAGATGGCTGCCTGTCGGCCATGTTGTTTTCCGATTGGTCTCAAAATGCAATATGCATAACTAGGCATCAAGGGGAATCTACATATGAAATTTGAGAAAGATCCCTTCAGTACTTTCTCAGAAATAGCGATAACAAACTTCAATTGTCAAAATCCTAAGATGGCTGCCTGTCGGCCATGTTGTTTTTTGATAGGTCTCAATATGTAATATGCATAACTAGGCATCAAGGGGAACCTATATATGAAATTTGAGAAAGATCCCTTCAGTACTTTCTCAGAAATAGCGATAACAAACTTCAATTGTCAAAATCCAAGATGGCTGCCTGTCGGCCATGTTGTTTTCCGATTGGTCTCAAAATGCAATATGCATAACTAGGCACCAAGGGGAACCCACATATGAAATTTGAGAAAGATCCCTTCAGTAGTTTCTGAGGATTAGCGATAACAAGAATTGTTTACGGACGGACGGACGGACCACGGACACAGGGCGATTTGAATAAAAAAAACAAGGAGCCGCAAATCTTGGCATTATCCCCCGCGCCCCGCAGTTGGTATGAAAACCCAAATACATGTATAAATCAAGCTCAAAGTAAGAGTTATTAAGGAAACAGTAATTTGGTATTTTTGATTAAGTCAGAGAAAATGGAAGGTCCACAATAGCAAAAGGCACAACTAGGGCACTAGTCTGATATATACAGAAAGTTTCAAGGAGCTGCGTTGAATGGTTATGGAGTTATAGCCCGGAAACAGTAATTTGGTATTTTTGATTAAGTTTCCATAGTGACAGAAAAAATACTGAAAATGGAAGGTCCGCAATTGCAAAAGGCACAACTAGGGCACTAGTCTGATATATACAGAAATTTTCAAGGAGCTGCGTTGAACGGTTATGGAGTTATAGCCCGGAAACAAAAGGAAAGAGTAATTTGGTATTTTTGATTAAGTTTCCATGGTGACAGAAAAAATACTGAAAATGGAAGGTCCGAAATAGCAAAAGGCACAACTAAGGCACTAGTCTGATGTATACAGAAAGTTTCAAGGAGCTGCGTTGAACGGTTATGGAGTTATAGCCCGGAAAAGAATCTCGGACGGACACACGGACGGACGGAGCCCAATTTAATATCCCCCGCAAACGCGTTTCGCAGGAGTTAAAAAACAAGAAGCCTAGAGGGCCTGTATCACGCAGTTTCATGAGACATGAAACAAGAATGATGCATTAGTGTATAAGTTGCCGGTTTAGACAAATTTACCCCTTTTAGTCCCTCTCACCATTTGTATAACAGGGGTGCTAATAGTCAAATATGAGCAAAAGCCATTGCTAAGTTTCAGAGAAGAAATAGTTTATATCAATATAGCAAAATCTTATTCAATAACAATCAACGGTAATGAAGACCATATAAGTCAATTGTTGACGGACGGAGTATAGTTTAAGCTCACCTTGGACCTTCGGACCAGGCGAGCTAAAAACAGGCATAACTCTCTTTCAGGCGACACATCTCCTCTTTGTTCTGGTCATTCTCACAAAATTTTGAAAAGATCTGTTGAAAACTGAGCAAACCCTTCTCCACCCAAACTCACTGTAGGGGGTATATATGGCCGCCCATATCTATTGAAATAGTAAAATTATCAACAATGTACATTTTCTCTTTCACCTGTAATAAACCAACCCATTGGATATCAAGTGTAGGGTGTTGGTGGGCTGCAAACACTTATGATATAATGGAATACTGTAGGACGGACACCATTGTTGACAGGACAGACATGGTCGCTGTACCACACCATGCGACCCTAATGTTAATCAGCTAATAAATGACAAAGTCTCAACAAAATCTGCGACATTTATTGAATGTTCTCTATCACATATATATACAGTAACAAGGTTTCTTTTATACAGAGGATGGATTTTAAAAATATGCAGAAATAACTGAACTATACTGAACATATCTCGGTATAATGTATACAAGACTTGTTTTACCATGACATGGATAAACTTTGTATCGGTAACTACAATACTAGGTTGCTATTTCCACTAAGACACTGAAATAAGAAAAATATTTCAGTGGAAACAACAAAATCATGGTTTTTAACACATTTCTTGTTACAAATCCACAAGTTTGGTGGGTTGCAAGTGGATACGTTTTTTCTCGGTTAAGGTTCCCATATCTTCAACATAATCTAACAAATAAAGATGTCTCCAACAATTTTCTTTTTAATTTTATCGAAATTTTCTCAACTTCTAAAGAAAATCTAATCGGATAAAACTCCTTTGAATGTGACTAAACTAAACTACTATGAAAACTAACCAGTTTTAACTAAAGTTACTATACTATGAAGCACTAAAATAAGAATTTTAACATAACAGAGTTTATCTGCAACAGTGAACCTTATATTATTTCTTCGAATCTGCCTCATTTGCATCAGTTGTTGTAATATCACTTGTATTAAAGGCCTGCTAAGTTATACATGTATGTGATATAAACCCACCAAATCTAAATGAAGTTTATCTTTTTAATTCTAGAACTTGAGAAGGAACCAGGAAGGTCTCTGCAATACACATTTTACTAATAATGCTCACACACATTTCTACAAACCTAGTATCATGATTGGAAAATAAATAATTTTCATCATAAGAATTGGTACCACACTGACTCCAACATAAGTGCTACTTAGCAGAAAGGTCTGCCATTCTCAATAGAAAGCACTGTTGTGTCTCTCACCAAACCAGATATCTACTGCTTTGGTGTAGCAAAATCACAACTTCCAACTGGAGTCCAGAGTAAATAACTTCGTTATTAGTTGTGATTGTATTTCTTTGAAGTTCATATCTCAACGATGCCAAGTGTTTTTTCCACATCTCCACTTTCAGTCTCTAGCACATGATGACAGTGATCTCAACTGTCTGTGGCCTTGTAATGGTCCTCGTCTATCGTGGAATATATGTGTCCTTCGCTGCTAAGGAAGTCTATAGCCTCTCTGTAAAATCAACAGTATCATTCAAACTTGGCATCAAACATTTTATTGAAGTTGTTTTTCTAAATATTTCTTATGAATTCACATAATCCACAGATTAGGGAAAATAATACTTCAACCTAACGTGAAAATGTTTAAGCTAAATCAATTAGTTATTTCTTATTCAGAAATACCATAGTAAATAAAGCAACAAATGTTTTGTTTTTATTCTGACCCTACTCAAAAAGTAGCTATTTACTCAGAATCGGAAGTTTACATGAATATCTTTATATATGAACAACTTGCACACTGTGCATGTGTTGTACTCTATAGCTGAGAGTCCTAAATAATTTTTTTCAGTTTTACCCTGATAGAAAGTCTGTTTTCTTAAATTGATAGGACCATTTGGACCAGAGTTGTCGGTTAATGAAATAAAGAGGGATCTGTGATTTTATGTTGTTTTCAGATAAGCCTCGACAAACCCTTTCAAGGCCTATATTAACATCTGCAGGTCCGTCAAGGTCTATGTCAAAAATATTACATTTGAAAAGCTTACCTGATGGCTTTCTCTGGTACACCCCTCAGCTGTTTACAGACTTGATCTACATTGGCCCCTTGATCTGTCATATTACTTCTGATGATCACATGTACCTGTAACACACGTAATGAGAAACGACATCTGAAATCATAATAGTTCTTAAACCATCAGTGTTTTCTTACAGCTACACTACTATGAACCATATACATGCATATTAAATTCATATTGAAGTTATAATATGTTATTTTTGTAAATTAAAATGGGCAATATCTCAGCATTCTCACACTTACCTGGTTTTGTGTAGACGTTAACCCATTAACAACCGAGAATCCCGAAGAATCTCCGCTCCCCATTGTATTATTATTGTTTAAACTGTTGGACTTCATACCATTTGAAGACTGCAAATGAAGGAAATGCAATATTTATCAATATACATACAAGACAATTTGGTAAACTGAACAAATGTGAAATTATATGCAAAGAATGGACAAACTTAAGTTTCTTTGATGTAGGTCAAAATTAGGTCAGAGTGACCAACTTTTGATACATGAAAAACTATCTCTTATTATAGGTAAACCCAAGTTGAACCTCAAGTTACAAGTAGTGTATGAGAACAGGTCTGAGCAACAATACAGTGCGGATACTCTTTGAGAGGATTTGCCAATACAAAGTTGAACCTCAAGACAAAATCCAGGTCCTTCTTGTTTTCCCTATCAACTACACCTGTTTTAGATGAGGCTACATACCTGTGCTGATGCTGCATGACTGTGTATCACCTCCAGTATATGACACGTCAACTCGTTCATGTCTGTAAGTGGAATCATCCTAAACGCAACCACATTTCTCTTCCCTCCAAAGGACCGAACATGGCCACTGACTCGGACGTACGTGTTTTCTTGCATGGCTGAAACTCTCTCAGAGTCGGGTGTGTTTTCCTACAATAACATTGTCATACTACTTAGTATAGTTAAATTTTGCAGGTTCAAATCGTAGAGGGTACACAAATTGTTCAGATAAGATGGATATGTGGGAAATATAGCAGAAGTTTGGATGATTGAAATATTTTCGATGGCATTCAATTCAAATAATGTTGAATCTTTCATGTGATCATAAAACTTCTGTTCCTTTAATAACATTATCAAATGATTCTCAATATAAATTCAAACAACAGGTCCAGAGGGCCTACATCGCTAACCTTGTTGGATTCGACAAAAATTAGCATAAAATGTTCTAGTACATATTGATGGTACTAAAATTTGATATGTTTGCTATGTCGGGTCAATGAAACTTTTATCATAATTCAATATCAAATCATGACAGAATGTTCTGTCAGACCATTTAATGACTTGTACGACATCCTAATCATGCCACTGCAATACTGAACTATACATACATCATTGTCAACAAACTGCTTCACTTCAAACGGAGGCCCCGTCATATCATCAATTTCGTAGTCAATGCGCGTGGGAGTCTCTTTGACTGACCTCACTATTCCAACCATCGTTACCTACAATGACAAACAGGAGTTCAAATATCAACTACATTCTTCATTGATCTTCAGCATAATTTTACAACTCGTCATAATGAGGTTCACTGGTCCTGAAGTTGTCAAGACTCAAATTAAAATCCTGTTACTATTAAAGAAATGATCTTTTTATTCAATACCACAAAATGCTTAACTCACTAACCTATAAAATTTGTTTCATTATTACACGTATGATCTCAATGGAAAGCCAACAAACATCCAATTACCTGGGACACTTCAAT
The DNA here is from genome assembly GCF_902652985.1 of Pecten maximus. Lineage (NCBI taxonomy): Eukaryota > Metazoa > Mollusca > Bivalvia > Pectinida > Pectinidae > Pecten > Pecten maximus. The sequence continues at coordinate 40,302,912 of NC_047018.1, forward strand.
ATCACCTGTGTAGAACTTTTCTTCAGTTTGGGTTGCATTCAATATTTCAGCAATTGTAGCCGGGAGCAAGTTACTTGCACGATCCCTAGTCTGATGAGGAAAAACAAATTTAATCATATAATAAGATATATTGACACATTTAGACTACATTGTGACAAAAATAACAGCGAATGTAAAACTCTACCAGGCTACGCAAATTTTAGAGATATTTTTATCAAACATGACAGAAATACTTAAAATTGATACCTACTTCATGAACAGCCTAAAATAGAAATCTAATGGCATTTTACAAATCATGCACCAAACATTAAAGTTGTATACATATCTTCCAAAGTGCAAAACAAACAAATCACATATGGTCTAAATTCAAAATGAAATTGTTTCATGTCACTTGTAGGGCGAGAAAAAATCCAGGCCCGATGGCCGGGGCCAGTAGATTTGGTCTGTGGGCAAGTAAATATTGGCGACTACTTGCCGATTGGCAAGTGCAAATTTACCTTTCCCCTAGAGTAATTGAAGATACTATTAATTCAGTTTAATTGGACCACTATGTTTCACCCTTTGGGCAAGAACTTTTGAACCTAAACTTGCCTGAAGGACAAGTGTTGCTGAAAATTTTCTTCCTGTCCTGACTTGAAGCAGAGTATTTAGTATAGAAATGCAAGATGCCATTAAAATACATAATGTAGTCATAATAATTTGCGTCATGCTTCTCAGCCTTGTATTTATGTATTTGCATCACGCAATATGAAAAGTTTTGATTGTACCTTTTTTTCCTGAGAAGCTTGTGGGGTACCAAACCCCCCGGGGGACATGTAACCTCCACCTCCTCCACCGCCTTGCTGGTAGCCTGAAAAATCAAAACTTTTCATGTTAAAAAACTTGTGTATGCCAAAGTCTGGTAAACATTTGTGTTGTTTAAGTTTTGATTAATTATCATATTTTGGGTTAAAACTATGCAGACATCCCAGATGTCAATCTGGCCATTTGTACATGTAGGTTGCATTTCCCCACAATAATGAGTATCTGAAGGCCAGTCAATGTTACATTGGGGAAAATAATCTAATTGTTCCGTGTTGTCTTATATGAAGGCTGGAAATCCACTACGTAGATCCTTTTGTATGTTTTTCACTCACTTAAATGAGACTTGCCTCTTTGGACTGAAGGACGTATGTATATTTACCAATGTTTTGACACTTCAGATTTCTGAGAAATAGTTATTTTAGTTCTGAAATTGTTTAAGTCAAGACACATCTGGACGTCCTGGTAAGCATAGCACGTAAAATAAATGAGGGAGGCGTGAAGTTGGAATGGTAATCAAAATAACCATGGAGGATTTAAGCCAACTTAAAGAAATTACAAATACAATAAAACTGTTGCCAAAACTGGAAATGAATACGGGACGATTCTAGAATTTAGCTTCGACACGGGTACTCTTTTCATCTGTCAATGCACTCAATATATTGGTGTTTTGACCGACGAAGCAAGTATCTGTAGTTTCGAAAATGAAAGCAGACGTGGAACATTTACTATTACTTAATAATCCAAGACGACGTTAATGCTTTGAAGACATCGCCATGCTTATAAAGCATCATTTAGCTTAGGTAAACACAAAATTTGATTTTGTATGGACGACAAAACATCACCAAGTGAACACAAATGTATGGTCTTGTAGTAAACACGTAGAGTTTAAGAAGTTCGGCTTTTAAAGAATATCATGACAATAATGTGATAATCACCTCCTCCTTGGTTGTTCCACATTGTTATTGGACGTCTTTCGATTGCCTTCTGTTGCGTTGTTTTTGTTTCGCGATGGAGGCAAAATAAGCTGAAGATGGCGGGAATATGCGAAGTAAATATCAACCAATCAAATCCTCTAAAAACCTTAAGCGAAATCGCTTATATCATTGAAAATATATCTACGAGTTGCTTCCCCTTACCTATTAGACTTAGAAGATGCATCCAATATAAACCCATGCTTTTCCAATTATGAAATATCAGATAAATTCATGTCATATTTGGGACATATATTTGTCATATATGGTGGGTGTGTGGGTGTAGTATGTATGTATGATCATACATACGCTTCAAAGATAATTATCTAACATTTTGACTCATCTGCTCTCTGTTTATGCGTTTATGTAACGTTATTGTCCCCTGTGGACTGAAATCCGTCAATAAAGAAAAATCAAATTATATCGTAACTCTGTTCCTAGATATTTCTATATTTCCACATTGGGAGCTAATCTGGTCACTGGTCGTATGTTTCCGCTCTATGTTTTTTTTCGAACTGCGTCAACGAACTTGTCCTTTCTATTACATTGTATTTAAACGCCAATGAAAGACACGATGTTATTGCATGTATGTCTTCGCATGAATATACGGATGGACGGACGGACGGACGGCCGAACGCACACCCCCGCTCACTCGGAACCTATGACAAGTTCGATAACCATTATTATCCTAGCGTCAGATACCGTACCTTATCGACGATTAACTTAAATTTTGTAAGAAGTTTGAAATAACGCGAATATTAAATTTGTGTCCTTTTTTTTTTTTATCTAAGTAGCTCATTTCGGACGTTCGGACGAACGCAGATTGGTCCACCTGTTTTTCTCATTCCGGCGATAAATAACAAAAATGCCCAACTAGCTGTAAATGTTTGTTTACTTCTCGGGCAAATCACGGTAATGTAAACATCTAATTATTTTCCACTCATAAAATAGTGAATATTGGTCACCTTGTATACATGTAACTTATAATCAGGCATGTGGGAAGATTCCTAAATGTCCGATGAATCAGAGCGCCCAGGGTTTAATGCTAGTTCGAGCCCCGGTGCGGGAAGGATATTTTCATAACTCGCTCATATTGCATGTATCAACAGTATTCTGCTTTATTAAAATGCTTATGTTTAGGTATTTCAGTTGCTATTGCTAATATTTCATTTTTATATTTATATATGGCATATAACGGCTATAAGATATGTACGCAAGCCACATCATACCTGCGCGACATGCCAATTTTTATATCACAAATAATTGACAACACGTACACTAACAAATAACAGCGTGGTCTTTAGTACCTTCTGGTAAAGAACAATACATCTTTCAGACAATTAGATCACCGGATGGAATCGATTAGGTTTTAGTCCTGACACCAGAATACAGACATTTTGACGTAACCACTGGAAGTTAAAGTACACTATTTATGGCGTGGAATCACGCTATCGATTTTGGATGGCGTTTGCCTGCCTTCGGGACAATTAAACAATCCCAACGTCTCGACTAATTCCGCTCAGGCTCAGAATCAAACGAGCCTTGACGGAAACGACCGAGATGTTACGATTAATGTATAATCAATATGAAGAGGACACCGCTTTACAATTGATTCCAATTGAATAATTGATATCACGTATTCAAATTTTTTAAGTGATATCATTTAGGAATGTGTTCTCTCAAGCAGAAAATTAGACGATCTCTATAATTTTTGATGCGTGCGGAAAATGGCTGACCGGAAAAAAATACTTCTTTGGATGCATTCATTAGTTTTAATTGTTCAACATTTATTTTTTAAGTGTTATCACTAAAATGACTAGGTGACATCTTTTAAAAAGCCAAGTGATCTCACTTAGAGATTTAAATAAGTGATATCACTGATCGTTTAAGTGATATCACTAAATGAGACTAGGAAGTAAAACGGCGTCCCATAGAATATATTTGAGATCACGTGATCCACTTCATAAAGGAACCTTCACCTTTCCGAGATACAATAAAAAGACACTGAAAATAAAGGCTATAAGTTTATGTGTCTTCTACAAAATACAACCGTGAAATATGCTCACTTTCTATCTTTTATTCAAACGCGCCTTCCTGACCATGTGAGATTTCCCCGGGTACTACGGTTTCCTCCCCCTCTAACACCCCGCGCACGCTTCCATCCGGGCCAACAAAAGTGAGTAATATAAATTAATTTGAATTGTTTCTCTCAATTTCTTGCTAGCAGGAACGTTGTTGCTTATAGAATTTAAAAGGTTAACCTATTTTCTCTTCTGTCTAAAATATTTTTTCTTCATTTTATCTCCCATGACACTGCCTCGCTTTTTGCCTTTGGTTGGGCATTCACCCTTTTGAGGACGGTTGTAGGCTTTGTCCATAAGCCGTGACGTACCGAAAAAATTCAAACTGGTACGTAGTGATTTAGGCTTCACGTTAAACACTGAAAGGGATGGACGAGAAAACAGAATTGGCCCATTCCGGTGTCATAGTGGGAAGATATGTCATACTAAAGTGCCTGGAACATGACATTTTAAAGTTAAACGACCCGTTTAAAGAGGCTGTCCTTAAATGCCCTAAATTATCTGGGGACAGTTTCATCAATATTCCTTAATTACAGGAAATTTACATTTATTTGTTCAATTGGAAAGCCAACTCAGGCGTTTTCCTTTAACCCAATAATGCTTTCTTATGGACAATTTTAAGTTTGGAAGTTCCATAGGTTTTCACTGTTATCTAAAGAACACAATCTACTCAATAAAGCAAATACATTTTGTACACACAATATTGTTATTTCTCGACATCCGAACCTGAGGTATTTCGACAATCTTTGTGTCAGCTGGTGATGGTTTTGGTCTAGATAAAGCTTATTAACATTTAGGAATATTTCGAATGTACAAAGAAGATTTTTAGTATTCTACATCCAGTGGAATTCGAGATATATACATGATCGCAAGAAATCTTTAATCAAATCAATGCCGTATTTGTTAGATTACACGTGATCTTACATAGTGATATCAATACGAAGGGCAGTAAAGCCTAAGAAATAGAGTCAATTTTTACCCACCATCCAAAAGAGGTGTTAGATATCGCAATCGATTTACGGTATTAATGAATCCCTCCTGGAAGGGGCAAAATGTCCCCATTCCACCTTCGAGTTCCATAGTCCGATTTCAAACCGCACAATTCTTTATTTAAAAAAAGGATGACTTTACCATAAATTCTTTTGCTTAAGGACATTGATTTTTTGACAAATCCTTAACCATGAGTGTTTCCTCGTTTTGCAATAATGACTTATCAGAGAGTATTGGACGCACTATTGCCCAGTCCGCGACAGTCATGGCCATATGTATTCAAAACCCTTCGCTTAAGTCCACATTGCCCTATCCAAGACAAGGAACAAAATATTATTAGTGGTTAAATATAATGAATTATACCATGTTTGCTATGTAACGCCAGTTTTGATTGGTTAAAAACCATGTATTATTTTCCAATAACCCACGCTCGTGAGTCACGGCTGTTACAATTCTAAATATCTAATATTCACCCGTTTCATAAAAGGTTACTATAGCTGAGTGGGCTAATGGGTTAGTCTTTCAATATATTTTTATCACGACGCGAGTTCGAATCCTACGGAGGCCCCCACTTTTTTTTCTTTTTTTTTGTCCTTTTTTAAAAATTTTCAAAATCAATGCCATGTGATAGATGCTCTTGATCGTAGTACTGTATTGCCTGTATATTTCATCAACAAATAATGCAATACTCAAGAAATAAATTACAAGGTTTTCCCGGGGTTTCTTTGCTGTTTTTCTATTAGAAAGAGGTCGATCTCAGAACTAAACAGTACATGGTAGAATAGAAATAATCAACTTTGACTCGTGTATTGTTGCAGGATATACAACTCGGACTCGGATATTTTGCAATTTTAATTAATAACTCAGGCCTGCGGCCTTCGTTATTAATTTAATTGCAAAATATCCTCGTCCTCGTTGTATATCCTGCAATAATACACGAATCATCGTTAATTATTTCTTAAATATACCATTGCTACTGAAGTGGCGTACACTGTAGTTGTTTTTTCTCCAAGGTCAAAAACACGTCAGTTCTGAAGTACATGTAGCTATCTTCATAATTATGAATGAACGATAAACAACATTCTTGTCCATTTTAGTGATTGTACCTTCGATGTTGTTTGTTACTGTATGTAGATTTCGTTTTTGCATAGTGTTGATATACCGATGAGTTTTTGGTTATAAATTTCAAAATGGTGTCAATCCTCCTCTTCCAGGAGAGATAAGCATACCGTAAGGGGAATCCGTACGTATACGTTTACATGTATATCAAATAATCGTTGCATTTGTAATTTTCAAAGATTTGTTTTTAAATTAGTACATCATTCTACCTCAAAATAACAAACTTGGTTATAGCCATATGCAGAGAATCAGTCAGTATATCATGTCAACCACTGAGCCATCATCTAACTCTAACAGAGATTCAATCGGAACACCTCCGTCCGTCGTAGAAAATGACGACAGGTTCCGATTGACATAGATTAGGGGGTTATACAATCGCAACTTCTCGTACAATTCCGTCAAAGCTCGGAATCATATCTCGAACGTAGGCCGGCGCAGTGATATGTTGTGAATGTCAACATTTCCTTCGCCGGATGTAACTGGTTCACTCGGTCCGAGATACTTCCGCAAAACAACATGGCTGATTAACTTCTCTACAGACCTTTCTAATCTCTCTGCTACTGTCAATTTCAGAGCTGATGGTGGAGTTTTCGCACATCTTTTAAAGTCAGCTGATTTATTTAAATTAGAAACACACTCGACAGCAACTTGACGAAATTTAGAAAACTTATCAAGAAAAACGATACAAGAATCACAAATGAAAATGTTATCAAATAAAGAGCTGGGAATGTCTAGAGAAATCAACTGGGATAGAACGGTATGCACATTCAAATTTCTGGCCTTGTTGTTATTGAGATTATGCAAACGCTTTTGCTCACTGGCACAGGTAACACATTTTCTAATTGTACGTACTATGTTTTTCCTTGGCGTATCCATAGCCGCATGGGCGCTGACATCTTGTTTCTTCGGTACACCTCGGTCTGACCGTTAACACCAGACGATACCGAATGCGGCCTACGTTCGAGATATGATTCCGAGCTTTGACGGAATTGTACGAGAAGTTGCGATTGGGGGGTTATAGTAATAGCAATAGCAGTTAGCGGCCTTTTATGAGCGTATATTTGTTTCTTGGCCTCCTGTTTAAGGTCAATCATTGAATAATTTCTTAGGTGGTAAAATTTTCAAGGGTCACATTATTATTGGTGAGCCACAAACTTCGGTATTGGTTTGGAATGTTCCCGAATTAATCATTGCAAGTCTGTCAGCTGGCCGTAATATTCAGTCTGCCTTCACAGTGAGGTTGTGCTTTGTAAATAAAAGTTTTACACAATTACTTGTAATTCAATGGGAATATTTCATATTCATATAGATAATGTTTGCCTTTTCATAAAAAGTAAGAAGCTAGCTATGATTCGGATTAATACTTTACTCAAGGGCAAACTTCTCACTCGACAAGGGACGAGTATAGAATCATTATAGATACAGTATATGGTAGACATTGCTGGTGGATTTAAGTCTACGAAATTTACCTTAACCTACATGTCATCTTTTAATTCATTTGAATAGTGACACGATTATACACGTGCATTTCACGTTCTTTCATAAGCCAATATTGAACATCATAATTACATTGTGGTTATATTGTACGCTCCCCATCCAGATTTCGACATACATGTAACTTTGGCCTATTTTGAGTTTAATTTCTAGGTTTCAACATTCTATAGCTTTGTCATCATTGATGAGTCCGTACAATGACGAAAAAATATGAAGCAGTTCAACTCATGTTTAGCTCTGGTGTTTGTCTCAATTATTTTGTATCGAACGGTACTTATATCTTGTTTGCCCTCTGTACAATCCTTTGAGACCCCGATGTCATTACGTATTGCTCCAGTCCCAATCAATAGTATAACGAGTTGAAGTAGCTTTACTTTTGTTCATTTTAACAAAATGATACTTAACCACCGATTTCATGGCGTTGAATTTGAAGAAAGCTCGTGATCAATTTCAAGTTCCTATGCCAGGCAAACGGATTCCAAAACAATCGATAATTTCTCGTATTTCACAGTATTGTAGCTAGTTAACGTCAATATTTAAGCATGCATGCAGCAAAATACTATAAACGTACTTTATTTGGCGCCCTCAAATATACAGTATTTCCGAATTTTAACAGATTAACGTATTGATATATTGGCACGCCATTTTTATACATATATAAACAGTATATAGAAATTGCAATTAGTGCAATGACAATTTAGTGTAATCCTTCTTGCGCAAAAAGCGCTAAAATTAGATAACCGCTAATATGTGCATCAATAGGAAATTGGGTTTAAAAATGTTGACAAATTATCTAAAAATGAAATGCTTCAAACAATTTTAATTATGTTAAATGCAAGTTTAAATCTTAAAACTAAAGTATTGCTATAACAAAATGTCCGACATCTCAAAGTCAGGGGTCCGAACAATAAACGTGTATTTCAGTTAATGTATTATCTCAATTTAATAATAAAGTCTAGTGTACACCACCACACACTGAAATTGACGTAAACTCGCTTAGAATTACGGTAAAGGGAGTAATTGAAATTTATTCTATTCTTTAAGGTTTAAAGGAATTAAACATTTAAACAGAATACGTGGTAATTGATACACAGTAACAAAAGACAGCACGGTCACAGAATTTTAATAACAATGCCTGAATGGTATATTGTATGCAGATAAAATGGCAGTAAAATTCGACAGTCAACTGTATAAAAGTCATAACGCTTTTTTCAAAACTTGAAATAAGCACTTACTTATATATTTTTTTTCTTAAAAAATAATCTCCATTGAATCACAGGTAATGTCATAAAATCTCACAGTTTTCGTGACGACATCAGTTCATAGTAATACACGAAATGTTCCATTACAATCTTCGTTTTATAGTTTCCTTTCGAAAGTTCACTTAAACCGATCCCGGGTTGAATGCGAGTCAGTTTAACCGTTAAAGGACATATAACAAAAACAAATATTCCTGGAGACAGTAAAATGTCATGTCATGCTCGCATTTTGACTAAGACTCCGTTTTAGATAATTAGAGTTTCTTCTTGACCCCCCAGTGCTCGACTCAAGGATACCAACTGAACCATGGCGGCCTAGATTTGGTTTCTCCGATGTTTTAATCTTTTGTAGGTGACGAACAGTTTCTACCACAGTTTCAATCGCTTTTAATTTCCCCATTTTAGCATCGATTGCGTTCTTTTTGCTGTTTTTCTTTTTGAGTTCACGTTTTGTGCCTTTCTTTGACACTACGAATTCCTGTTCGTTGTCTTCTTCGTGAGGAAGGGGCGACTGCACCCCCGGACGGTATGAGTCACATAATTGGGGTTCCCAAAGTTCATAAAGCCTCTGAAGCCACACGACGCTTGTTCGTGGGGGACGCTCTTGTTCGTTGACAAAGAAGTCAGGTTTAGCTATTCCGGAATCCACCTCATCCATAGAATCCGTGTGGAAATTTGGTGTAGAATTACTCAACTTCCGATGTGTTTTGATTTTCTTCTGGGGAATCGATTTCCTATTGTTGGAAACATGAGTCTTTGACTTTGACGAGGAGCTGTAGATACTTTGAGTGCTCAGATTTGAGCGGCAGCGTGGCAGAGTAACTATATTTCCAAGAATTTTCCCCTTCATAATGTACAACTGACACTGCCTCTAATTCAAGTAATTTCCTGTTATAAGCGGAGTTTATTAAGTTCTTATTCAATCTCCGACATTTTCTGACTAATGAGCACCTTTATTCGGTAACGAACTGTAGACTTAATATTGTCAAGAGGCTTTGTAACGACCGACGATGGGGCTGATAAGTGCGCCCGTTAGGTACACGTTGGATCAGAACAACATCAATAACGCCAACAAGGGTTGTTAATTCCGAGTAAACTATTTGAACAGCACTTCAATAAACACAAGTTGATGAAAATCCAGACGTCTGACGATGAACATTCCTGGTAGGACTGATTAATGTTGTAGGCGGAAGAATATGGCAGGCATAACAGTAATTCCAAGAGTTCATATAATTCTGGTTAAGAATAATCTTCCGTTAAAATAACATCTTTGGTTCTGATATATTGGTTATGTTCAATTTTCAATCAACCAATAATTAGATATCATATCTAAAAATTACCACAGCGAGACTTAAAACAATATAACAATAATGTTACTTGCTTCAGAAATCGACAACATCCGCAGTATCTGTACATCCCATACTGTGAATTATGTGTGTGTTGTTAGCTAGTAGATTTAGCAAACACTGTATTGTAAACCTATGACCAGCCTTCTCTCCTGATGAAACATACATATATATATAAAATACAGCTTGGTCATATGACGATGGTATGGTCCCCAGCGCAGACGTTACATTCCAAGGGGCGTGTCTTTCCGTTTATCCTATTCTCACCTGTCAATTTCTCACCTGGATTTCTTTAATTATCCTCAGATTGTTATTACCTGCCACTTTAGACCATTATATGAAATTCCAGCGCAAGATAGTCTGTCGTTATCGGTCGACTCTTTCACGTATGGGCTTGATATACCTTGCTGGTCGTCCAAACAATCGAAATTAGTTTCCGGCATTTGTTTGTCATCAATACGGCTCCAATTATGTGTATACCTGAGAACGAACATTGATAATATAGTCAATATATCTTGAATAACATTTTCTGTTCGCCCGGATACCGTTGTTGTCCAGGTGTATAGCCGGACAGGTAGAAGATATACTGTAATAGTAGCCAATCTCTACGCCTCATTTCCATACATAATTCATCTACTTACGTATGTCAATCAACATGACGTAGCATTTTCATAACAAAATATCAAACATCATGACGCTATTGATGACTGAGTTTAAATACAAGTATCGATTATTATGATCGATCTTAAAATCTTTTTAAACAAATAATCGTAAGGTTGGTATTGTGTTATTTGTTTATACAACTGTTTGATACACAGCATGTAATCCTACTTAAATACCCTCTCGTGCGAGACACGTGGATTGGAATCTCAAATCATCCGCTACCCGTGCAAGAATCAGATACAGGCATGGATCTAAAATAATCTGTTTATTTGACACACGAACTTTGAATAGGTGTGGGACAATTATCTTGTGTTGGGGATCACAAGTGTGCCTATTATTACCTATATCACTCGTTACGGTTGATTGACTGTCAGTATCGCTAAAGACCCTTTATCTTTTATGGACATACATATCTTTAGAGTACTAACGGATTAATTTCGCAATAAGACAAACTCATTATAAAATTTGTAATTTAAGATTTCGTGTCACTGGAAACATAGTTTGTTTCGTTAAGATGTGATGATCCCAAAAAGATGTGTGTTTTTTTTCATTAAGACAAACTCTATTGTGTTCAATACACATTTTATCAGACACGACGGGTAATAACAGCATTTCGGTCATTTCCGTCAAGGTTCGGAATTCGTAATCAGATAACGAGCGAGCAATGACGGGATGGATTAATAAAATGGTTGTCAACTTGTACTAAATGACACTACACCCCTGACTACGAACAGCGAGTATCTCCTCCATAGCTATGGAAATGGAAGTTATAAGGAAAATTCAATTTCCAAAATTGATCTCGACCATTTATTTATGTTTATGGTGTCCAATTAAATAGCCATGTGCATATGTTTGACAAAAATTAGTTAATTGATATTCATTCATTTAATTAAAAGGGTTTTGACTAAGTAAAGAATTATAACTGCTATTATTACAAAGTATGAGCTATTTCCAATCATCAAAGTGTTTCGGAGGCCGATTACAGCAATTTGTAAGCTCGGATATTTAGTACAAAGGCCATAAGCACTGTTCAAGATAAATTAAGGCGTGCCATTAGAACCAAACATGATTGAAATCACATCGTATATACAAAGGTATGAATGAAACTACATCATATATACAAAGGTATGAATGACACTACATCATATATACAAAGGTATGAATGAAACTACATCATATATACAAAGGTATGAATGAAACTACATCATATATACAAAGGTATGAATGAAACTAAATCTTATATACAAAGGTATGAATGACACTACATCATATATACAAAGGTATGAATGAAACTACATCATATATACAAAGGTATGAATGAAACTAAATCTTATATACAAAGGTATGAATGAAACTACTTCATATATACAAAGGTATGAATGAAACTACATCATATATACAAAAACATGAATGAAACTACATCATATGTACACAAACATGAATGAAACTACATCATATATACAAAGATATGAATGAAACTACTTCATATATACAAAAACATGAATGAAACTACTTCATATATACAAAGGTATGAATGAAACTACATCATATATACAAAAACATGAATGAAACTACTTCATATATACAAAGATATGAATGAAACTACATCATATATACAAAAACATGAATGACACTACATCATATATCCAAAGGTATGGATGAAAGTACATAATGCAAAACATGAATGAAACTACATCATATATACACAAACATGAATGAAACTACATCATATATACACAAACATGAATGAAACTACATCATATATACACAAACATGAATGAAACTACATCATATATACAAAAACATGAATGAAACTACATCATATATACAAAGGTATGAATGAAACTACATCATATATACAAAAACATGAATGAAACTATATCATACAAAACATGAATGAAACTACATAATATATACAAAGGTATGAATGAAACTACATCATAAAAAACATGAATGAAACTACATCATACAAAACATGAATGAAACTACATCATACAAAACATGAATGAAACTACATCATACAAAACATGAATGAAACTACATCATATATACAAAAACATGAATGAAACTACATCATACAAAACATGAATGAAACTACATCATACAAATCATGAATGAAACTACATCATACAAATCATGAATGAAACTACATCATACAGCTGTTTCACTCCTACTGGTGATTCTTCAGTGATGTCAAGGGCCTAAATTGCTGACATCTAGGAGGCAACGGAGGGAGTAAACACAAAATAGATCGAAAGAAATTTTAAAATACTGGAGTGGCACACTAGCCTCGTAATTTAATGAATTTATGAATGCTCAATATTAGCTTTCATCAGAAAGACCAGTTAAAAAAAAATTAGTCACACAATCTCACAGTTTGCCCCGAGTGTCATTTAAAATATACTGTCTGTATTTCGATATCATATGCAGCACTCAATGAATGTTTTTATCCCGTTCGGAAGATAGGTCCAAATCGGAAGTGAAATGACGTCATCTTTTTCTATGTATAGCGATATTAATTACCACCTGCTACTCTTTGAAATTGAAGTACAGAATTTTTGCAATATATTACAACCAATGATTTCAAGCAAGCTATAATAAGAACGACATAAAAATCATTTTCTTTTCAACATTTTTAACAACCGGATGACATAAGCACGCTGCCGTGGTGTTTGCTTTTAGCCACGTTTAAAATATTTCAAATTATACTCCTTTTAGATGAAAGTAATAATTGCACGTCAACATTAATTTAATGTTGTTCTCGTTACCTAAGAAACAAGGAAACGGAAACTGTTTGAAATGTTTGTGCTGAAACAAACGGGAGTCGCAAAAAAGTGTGCAGGTTAAAAGATACAAGGTCACGTATGAAAGTGAATTCTTTACCCACTTTGATTTAGTCGTCAAATCTCCGCATCTACCTTTAGATAAAGTCCTCTAGTTGTGTTAGGATGAAGTAAAAAATACTGATTATGTCTATTGGATAAAATGAAGGCCAGTGTACAGAGTGCTCTACACTAGCCAACCTCCATCCTTACCTACCATCATACGAACAAAGACTGCTTATTAAAGCTTAGATCAGCGTTATGGTTTATATTACACCATTGTACATTTACATTTATTGATGGTAACATACCGGCTTTCTTCCAATAAGACGATTTCCGTAATAGTTTTTAACTCCTGACTAAATGAACAGGATATCGAGAAATGCGGTATATGAAGATTGAAAAATTATAGTCAGAAACTCTGTTGTTGATCAGGCACTTGTCTCTCTCCTGCATAGTAAACGAGTTCTCATAAATATTTAACAATAATTTCAAAATTATTATTATAAGAAAATACATAAGATTATCGTTATATATTATTCACAAATACTCTTTCTATATATATACTGTGATTTCCATTCTTGACTAATAACCAAATACTAATTATTTGAAATAAATGTAATAATTTATGGAGAGAACTTTAATATAGGCTTAGCCTGATGTTCAATCCATTTGATTATCAATAAAATATGTTGAAATACAAAAAAGATTGAAAAATATTCTATTATCTTGTACCATGTGTCGTCAAACATATTCCATGCTCGTTGGTATGTATTATGACTCCGTTTTCACAAACTCTGAACGTCTCATAACCTGTGTTTGTCCTAGATTTACAAAACGGATGTTATCGATGAAGCAGAAGACGATTATCTTTCCGGAACTCATGGTCTCATTCTCGTCTTTTTCAAAAGTTTCTTTGCAAATCTTTATTTTGTTCGTATATTTTATCGATTTTGTGGTGGTCACATGTCGATATGCTTTACATGTTTCTGCAAGGAAGTATATTCGTCTACCTACCTTTAGTGTTACATACAAACAGATTAATGTTTTGGTTGATAGCATACATTCATAATTCAGTGACCGTTTTATGCACGGCAATAATAGGGAATTATTAAACAATTGGATATTCTTGATATAGGAGCCTTAATACTAAGAAACTACACAACAACATATGTTTTATTTATTTAATTGATAGGCAACAGCGCTACAACAGCTCGAAGCTAATTTCAATACACATCCGTGTAATGTATGGAAAATCATTAAAAGACACTAAAAATATAAACGAAAATGCGTTTCTAATTTAAAATTTAGATAAACTGTACGCGGTCACCTATTCAAATGCACTGAAAAGGAAATTGAAATAAATGCCTGTAACCATCAGTTTAATCATTCGAGATACTACTAATATGCAAATGCAATGCCAACTTAATATATCAAAGAAAGGACAAGGTATCAACAAATAATACAATTACTTCACCGACGACAACCTCCACGTAAATCAGAGTAAAATTCATTTGATGTCAAGTCCTCGAAATGAGAACCGGTGTAATGAGAACAGATATCACAAAAAAGAACAAGCACGTCAATCTTTAATCGCATGAGGACATTATTTTATTTCAAATAAGGTCATGATAAAGACCATAAATTTTGTTTTTACTTCCTCAAACTGTAACTCATGAAACCAAGTGTATTTCTTCAGCAATTGACAGCTGTCACGAAAGTCTTTCGGAAGGATACGTAATCATATGTGACGTAAACAGCAGGTCGAGAGGGCAGGAAATTTTACTATTCAAAATGGACAATCTATTAAAAGGAAATTACTTTAATAGTTCCATTATAAGCTGCATGGCCTTATTTGGTTACGTTACTTGCACAGCTTAAGGTAGCTGATGTAGAAAAGTAGGTTTGTCATTTTATTTAGTGTTTGAGGAATTAACCATTCCTAACAAAATTGATTATTATCCACTGACTGACTCACTCACTCACTCACTCACTGACTGACTGACTGACTCTGACTGACTGACTCACTGACTGACTGACTGACTGACTGACTCACTCACTCACTGACTGACTGACTGACTGACTGACTGACTGACTCACTCACTCACTCACTCACTCACTCACTCACTCACTCACTCACTCACTCAATCACTCAATCACTCACTCACTCACTCACTCACTCACTCACTCACTCACTCACTCAATCACTCACTCAATCACTCACTCACATGTCCATTCGGAACACTGGTGCAATGATACTGATATTGTTAATAGGTCACTGACCATTTTGACTTCCGGAATATCGACTCAGTTAAACATCAATATTGTGGCCATCGCTTTATCAACATTGACACTATAGTATCATTGTTATTAGTAATATTGTAACATTTGACATCGGGGTTCGGGAGACCCACGCCTTCCTGACATTGTCATTCAGAAAAATACGTACTTGTTTACAACCAGTACCTGACTAAATAAACTGTCGTGGCGTTGTTGCCTCAAAGGCGCCGAACTACAACCATACAACAGAAACAACTTTGGGCAGTTATTTTATACTTAAATAACTATGACAGAGCTTAATTTGATTGTAACAGTCTTGTCATTCTTCCACGAAAAATTAATCTCCAAATCTATTCAATACAACAATGGACTTGTGCCAGTACTGAAATATAACAAAATATTGACAGAATGGTTTTGAATAGATAAGAAACACAATACAGTGCTGAAATAGTTAGCAACAATGGTGTGAGTCAAGGTACGGTTTACTGGTGGCGATCTAGATAGGGCGGGTATATACCACTAACGGTAGGGGGTAATCAGGGGTGGCATTGGTACCATTCAATTAGTGCAGACGTCAACAGACAATGCATACTACATGTGCTTGTATTATAGAACACAAACAATGACTCTACGTCAATGAAGTTAGAATTTAAAGGGACAAAATCAAAGAAATTGAATAATTAATACAAAACTAAAGATTGCCTTACCCCAAATTTAGAGATTTAATTAAATTAACAAAATACATATCTTCCAATGCTGGAATAATACAGACACAAATTATCACTTCAAGATTTTGAAATTGATTTCAAGTTTTAACGGTGATTAGAGATGACGCTAATTATTAATTTTAGAAGTTTTACAGTGTTCCAAAACAATGCTTTATGTTTTTCGGTATTTTTATGTTTTCATTTTTATGGATTAATTGTTGCAAATGTGATTTTCCCGCAAAGACTGCAATGCTGTAATTCGTTTAAGCAGTACGAAAGAAAATAAGGAAAGAAAAAATATACTATGTACAACATGCTATTAAATGCACATTTACAGTGGTATTCGACGATATCAACTTCGAAAATCGACAAGCATGCAGCCGAGAAACAGTTTCAATGTTTGATTAACATTGAAACTGTTTCTCGGTGTGGAAAAAGTATTTTGGACGTCTAAATCGAAGGTAGAATACATTATTTTGCTGTACGTCTGCAATGCAAGTAGCAGTTTGTTTGTTTTGTTTGTTTGTTTGTTTTTGTTTTTTTTTTTATATAAAATACTCATTTGATGACAGTTATAAAAGCAAAATCTACCTGGTAAGAGCAGAATATTGCGTCGAGCAGTCCATTCAAAATGGCGCCGTCATGTTACCAAAATAATATATCGATATTTTCACGAGTGGATATCGATATTCTGTCGTACTCGTGAAATAAATGCTGTATTCCACGGGAAATCTTTCAATATCCTCTATATATTAGGGATCGCGTTCCTTTAAATATAACACATATGTAGGTATCACTTTAAGGAAACTATCAAGAATATACAACAGCAATTGTTAACAGATTTTATTGTAAGCCAACAGTTTGATATGTTTACACAGTAAACCGCTTTAACAAAAGGTTGGGTTTGTGTTCGCAACAATACAGACTTTTCTAAGGTGTCATTCTGTTTGAAACATGACCAACATCGCAGTGGGATATTCTCATATTACTGACAAATGTATCAGGGAGTCACCGCTGTGTAAAGTTATATATATATTCAATGGAGGCAGTCGACGCGACAGAGACTCTGTGTGAAATACACAAAGTATTGCGAAATTTCTTAGGCATATAACAGTCATTGGTGTACAGCCATTAAGGAACCGGGTCTGTAATATATCATATAATGGGTTTGTTAAGTACATCATGAGAGAGATCGTGCACAGTATTACGTTCGTATCAAATATGTCTGTATCTATTACTGCAACGACAAACCCCGGAGTCCTTACACACATTAAGGGGTTAGCCCCGCAAAAGCAAACAGCTATGCAGCATGTCTATGTTCTTGACATGAACACGTGTTGTGTATACAATGTTTTCCTGGCACCGTGATAACTCATTGCGTATTTTCAAGGAAACATTTAAAACATTGAAACACAAAATATGACAATATGTCCTGGAGCTTTAATAATCAATTTTTTCTGGATTCTACTTTTTTGACAGGTTCTCTGTAAAGCATAAATCCATGTTACCGAGGAAAGTCAGTTTTTTTTTAAATTATGCCCATAAATTTCTTCTCCAGTCAATATTCGACATAACGATGAAAGTAAGAATGGTACAAAGATACAATAAGAACTTGTAACCTGATCCATACTGCACTTAAGCACCATTAGTTGACAAACTAAACCGTGTCTTTTTTATTTTAGATTCATATTTCCGTATTTCATTTGCCTGCATGCTTTAAGTTTTAACTGGATAACTTCCCCCGCAGACCATCACAGTAACTTTTAGGAACAACAGTATGCGCGATCGATTGATACTACAAAACATGTTTATGTTATTGTGAGCGAGCTTTGATAATGAGCAAATCACAATATTTCGGTGAGAGGTTTTCATGCCTCTCATTCAATAAACAATGACAATGTATTGCAGATAATTTGAATTTGACCTTTTCCTATTATGCATATTATATTAATATCAGATAAAATCAAGCACCTCTTTGGAATCTAGATATATAGAAAAATAGTCCATGCACACTAATTCTCAACATGTTTGGACTGTAGCAGATTCTCAGCTCCCTGTGTATAAAAATAACAGTGTAAACAACTGCTTCTCGTGCTTCAGGAGCGATGATGATACAGGCAACAAAGTGCACAGTATTGATTGGGGACGCGGCTGAAGTGCTAATAGGAAAAGATTACGGTACATGCCATTGTAGGGTGAACTAATTACATAGATCTAATGTCTACCTACTTAACACTATCATAGTAAAAATCATTCACGATTTGCATATTTGCCTTACTTCTATCTACATTGTATTACCTTTTCACCTGTCGATGGTATGCTGATTGCTTTTCCAGCCAGGTATATATATTTACATGTAGATCTTGCTACGATTTCATAACCATTCATTGAGTTAGGAAATTTGTCACTTAACTTAATACTTTCGATAGGAAACATGATTGGCGTAATACTCTATGCTTTCCTATGGAAAATCGTAGGAAAAGCTAAGGAATTTGCGGACTTGGAAATCATATTCCCTTCTGGATAGCCACTGGCCCAGCATATTTTGACTAATATGTGTGTTGTATGGGATAATATCTATCCGAAAACACATCCGTATAGCCTCTCACTTTGCGATATTCATGTTTGATTGCCATATGTGATAATGGAGGGCAGCATGTCGATTTGACAAGTTTAAATGAAAATGATTAAGAAATATCATATATATTCATAAAACGTGTTTGCATGCTGACTAGATACAATATTTTTCATTATTCTCACAACCTTCATCACTCAGATCAAACGTAAATCACTGGGACATATGGGTTCATACCATACACTATGCTTTCCAATAGCGATATTACAGTATGGCGATTCTTCGGCGACATTGATCGAAATTTAAATGTCAGATGTAAGATTAATAATGTTTCTGCTTCTTACTGTCAATACACCCTGATTAAAATCGATATCATTTACCTCGCCGATGTTTAATTAGTACACCATAGTACGTTATTCGATCTATATCTACCTGTTTCTCTCTCACCTGTGAGAAGATACAATCAGTTATAATGACCGGTGTGACTTGTTCCTCTGATTGGCTATAAACACCGTTATTTATCATCGACTGTTTGACATATCAACAAGCCTCTGTTGACAGTCGCCTGGGTTACATAGATAGACAAATAATTACAAACATATTAGAATCCCGAAAGTGTAACGAGAATTTTGTGTACACTGGATTCTAATTTCTTTTTTTTAATTTGATAGTTTGTTTGTTTGTTTCATCGATATCTTCATTGGTATTTATTATACAAAAATAACGTACTTTTTTTATTGTTCATTTTTTTATTGTTCTCATCGAGGAAGGACAATTTTGAGTTATTAATACACCAAAGCTAACTATGATGTGATGTCATGTTAGCTATTAGAAAATATTGATACGCCACCCGCCTTCAATGTTATACATTTCAGGGTTTTGGTAATTTTTAACAATGAACACCAACGAACGTTAGTCCATTACAAATACATAAATTTTGATCGTATCTCAGTTAATTAATGACATATTCAAAAGATAATTAACACACCGTTTGTTTTATACCTATAACTCCTAATGTACCTAATATAAAGAATGATTATTTTATTTCAGAGTTAAATTACTACTTTCCATTGTACAATGAATTCATTTTACTTTTTATGGTATTTTTATTTATTAAGCCTAAAACTTTCATAGAACATTGATGGAGACTGTTTAAAAACGTAGAAAAACTTTTAAAATGCACTATAGTTATACAATTTACTTGTGTTCTTATACTTTCACAGCTATATGTTTGAATAATTTTGTTGTCCAAAACAACTTTTTGTACATAAAGAACGTTCGTATTTTGATATAAACTGTTTAAGAAATATATATATATATATGTATATTCGATAAAAAATTGATTTTGAAATCTTTTTACTGAAGTATCTCTTGACGGACACAATTATAAAAAGTATAATATACAACGACTACTTCAGTATAATGAAACCTTTATAAATGTATTTAATTGAGAACTGGCGAATTAATTAAATATTTGTGAAGTAGCGCTCACTTCTGATGTTCAAAGAACGTTTAAAACATGAAGGGATATTTCTGTTTTGTCAGACTGAAAATAAATCCTCCTCAACGAGGTTTAGTCTACTTGAGTTGTTTAAAGGTCTATTTACACGAAGTTCAATACCTTAAGACCTAGTCTTTGTTAGGGCAGTATATATGTCATTGTAACACACCGAACTAAATACAGTCATGTTTCAGATAGGGATCATTATGTGAGCTTATATCGATAGCAAGCCTCGTTAGATAGCACCTGTTGGAAATAGGAACTCAGTGCAAACGGTGTTCGTTTAATATTTTAGAAGTTTTATTTATTTACTCTCAAAAATTTGTAAATTACGTAAAGGCAACTTTCGAGATCCTTAGTAAAACATGTTTTAAGTTGATCAATATTGTGTTATCCGATGTTGTTTAGAATGCATTTCCAAGGTTTATACAATTTGTGATATTTGACTGTTATCTTTTAAATTAAAAAAAAGTTTCAGTTTAAAGGATCTATATTAACGATTTAATATTGAATGAACAAACAAAATTTAAGGCCACTTATCGTGTAGATTTTGAATATTATATGAATTATTACTTAATTTTTTTTTACATCTTCTTTTCCATCATATATGGAATGAGACTCATACCAACAACAGCTTAAAGCCTGCCCAGCCTAATATTAACATAAAGACCAGGTTTCCTAGCGTGATCTTTCTGTTCTGTACGAAAATAGATATTAGGGATGTATGTCGGACTGCCTCTACATTTTCTATATATAATCTATCTAATGTTATTGACAGCTTCTTCGAATGATAGGTTATATGCATAAATTCATCTAAAAGTCTTTATTAAGAGCAAATAGTGCCGTGTCAATATGAGTCGAACTTCATATTCTTATCTAACATTTTTGAATATGGCTTCGTTTTAAAACATTTTATGATAATAATTCCCATGGGGCCTGTTCATTTATGCGGACAAACCTGTTCGTCAGTTTTAAATGTAATATTTCAGGCAAAGATCTTGACGGACCTTCATATGTTAATACAAGCCATGAAAGTCTTTATCAAGACTCGTCTGAAAACAACAAAAACATCACCAGGTCCATCCTCATTTCATTAACGAACCACACTGGCCAAACAGGTCCAACCGTTTGCGCGAAACGGCCCCGTTGATCTGGCTTACTGTATGACATAAACTGTTCGTGTATACTTTCTTTCGTGGTTTGGATCTTTCAAATTATTTTATTTATATTTACGTAATTATACCATTATTCGTTGTACTTTTATTAGTGGTTCCATAGTAACCAAGAAAACAGCGAAAGTTTAAACACAATGAACATTTCATGTAATACAATATCTAAAGTTGTTATAAATTAAGTTACTATTAGCTTACATCTCCAATGTCTGTGTCATAAGCTAGTACTATATATAAGCTGAAATACCATTATATTTGCGTCATTAGAATATACGCCTATTCGTTCTGTGGCCCTTATCGGTGTATTTTGAACTTCCACATACATTGTATTTTCAATTCTTAGTAAAATACATGTACATATATCGAAACATATTGCAACAATGAACTATTAAAGATACTAATCATATCGGTTACTGTGTGTATGTGCATGTTCCAAAATCTAGTCGGAACATGCCGTTTATTTTTTAAGTAAGTATTGTGAAGAAGATTGTTAAATAAAAAGTTCTTCAAGAAATATAGATAATTCATTAATATAGCTTCCAGAGTCATGTGACATTGGTGGAATCACCTAGGGAACAAACTTTTACGTCTATCAGCTCGCTGGTTATCGAATTTGTGTACTGCCTCAACTGCCGTCTCAGCCACACGGAATTTGGTTCGGGCGTTTCCGGTTATAATGTGGGAGTTTTTGGACTTCACAGATCCCATCGATATACAACTTAGTCGGTCATCATCCTCGTTCGGAATATAATGCACAAACGGGCGATAACTTTCTGATAATTGTGGCTCCCAGATATCGAAGAGTTTTCGAAGAATATCTCTGTAGGATAGTTTCCTTTGCAACTCAAGCTGGACAGAAATCATATCATCCTCCTTTTTTGAGTCAACTTCAGTTTTGTTTAAAATCATGATGTCATCGGACATTTTTTTGTGTTCCTTTTTCACTACACTGGTTTTTGGCCTCCTGGCATATGCACTTTTCGCCGGTCTTCGATTTGCACGCTTCACTGCTGAACCTGAGTTTGATGAACGCTCTTCCATATCTCGACCTATACGAGAAGGTGTTTTGATGACTTCGAAAAGCTTTTTTGGATCGCTCTCACATGGTGTCAGTGTAGTCGGTCTGCTGAGCGACTCAATAACAGATGGGCTCAGTTCTGATACAGATTCTTCAACGACCATCTTCTTGGCTAAATTCACATTACGGAAGTTTGTCAACGTCCTGCGTTTTGGGGGATTCCTTCCTATTGCCACGGTTCTGTCTCTCGGACTTCCTGTGGTGGTCACAATCACATTCGGCAACACAAGAGCCGTCGCCATTTTAATAATTAACCGATCAGTTCACTCATCAAATATCATCACAAACATTAAAACAAATTTTTCGTATATATATATATCACAATTCACTAGGTTGTAGTACTGTCATCATCGTCTAGGAGTTTCCCTGTGTTGTAGTATATATACAATGATAAACTTCTCCAGAAGGCCCGCTAACGTTACTGTCACAGTACTGTTGACACTGCCTAAAATGTTTCAAGTACTTAGATAGGTGATATATTCATGTACACCGTAATCGGCTCGGTTCGGAGAGTAAATCCATTAGGGAAACAGTTTGCTCTCTATATAACAATTATACACATTTATACCTCAGCCGTTCGATTGTCAATAAGCGATCATATTTTACCTGACACTTGGGTAAGCCTAAGTTGGATTAGATCTGTACAATAATCCAACGGGAATATATTGTATATATAAACATACGACTTACACCACACGTGTCCCAAACAGGGATGATCTAAATTCACAATGACTAATGAGTTTAATCAAAACGATACATATCGAATACACAGCCCCCTATAACGCGTATATAATATTAATATAATTCAGCATGTAACAAAAAGACTGTTATAATAATGTGGATTTAAATCATAACAATGATATCTGTAATAGACCCCGGTCGTCAGGCAGTGTCATCTCCTACGTCAGTAGAATGTATACAGACATTTAATGATCGATAAAGACAGTAGCGTGACTGTGGACGTAAGTTAAGTCTATAGCGAAGAGCTCAATTAAAAACGTCTCTGTCTTAATCCGCACTGCAGAGAGACCAAATATAGGCTATAGATCAGGGGCGATATTCCAAACCGTTTCGGAAGTGCCAGGAAGGAAGATAAAAAAAAAATCAAAGATAATGACACAATACACCATTGTCTACCATAGGGCATGATTTGAAACCTAATCTTATATTTCAGTTCTCTGCTCATTCAAAGGGATGCAGAACACTGACTGACTGACTGACTCACTGACTGACTGACTCACTGACTGACTGACTGACTGACTGACTGACTCACTGACTCACTGACTGACTGACTGACTCACTCACTGACTCACTCACTCACTCACTCACTCACTCACTCACTCACTCACAACAATATATATATCGTTATAAAATTGATCATAAAAATGGCGAATAGCTTCATTTTACATATACAAAATGTAGGTTGACACAAGTGGCAAATATGATACCGGTCGAAGCTATATCAAAGACTTGATTACGTACTGAGCCCACACGAGGGTGGATTACTTGTCGGACACGTGGGACGCATTAAATAATTAACTTATCTAAAGCCAGACACGATTTAATCTGCTCATAACACACAGATTAATGTAATCATATTATGTTCGAATGAAAATTAGGAGATCACATTATATATGGTGTCCGCATATGGGATGGATAGTGTATGGTTGAGTAGAGGTGTGTAATAAGCCTGATCTCATAATGTGTAGCAAATAGTGATTTTTAAAACATAAAACCCAACACCAGAATAAATTATCTGTGGAAAATAAATGTTGTCTATAGACAAATCTTTCTTCATGTCTACACATGTTTTACAGGGCCAACTCATAACATTTGAATTCAGAATTCTTTTGCATAGTGCATTAGACTTAGTGAAGGGTACACGTGCACTAATACAATTATAAGAGGATCTGATTTCAACATAACAACATATTGACACCTACGTTCATAAACACTTGTATCAAAATGTGTTGTAATATGATAATCCCGTGTTACAAAGAGAAAGAAAAATTATAATAAGCAAAATACGAGCTACATGTTTATATTGTCATATTGTCTCCAGTGGGAAGTCTACGTTTTCTAATTCTAGAGAATAGAATGATGTCTTTGAGAAATACTTATATTCATATTCCTACCAATTTTAGTCACACTAAGGACAAACTATGTAAATTTATATGAAGAATATTTACCGTCTTTTCGTTAAGTAGACATGATCTATAACGAAATCATGTAGAGTCGTTTAAAATGTAAATATGATAGATTAACATTTACAATGAATGCTATTACAGTATGTGAAGTTAACATAGTGAAAATAACTAGTTTGGTTTGGTATGGTTAAGGTTTTAGTAACACTGTCACACAATGTCATCTAAGGACAATCTCTTGTAATGATAGCGACAATAAATGGTGTTTTTATAGGACAATGGCTCTTAAATGCTACACCTGGACACGGTCACGTCATCACACATGGACACAGTAACGTCATCGCACCTGGACAGAGTAACGTCATCACACCTGGACACAGTAATGTCATAACACCTTGTCACAGTAACGTCACAACACCTGGACACAGTAACGTCATCACACCTGGACACAGTAACGTCATCACACCTGGACACAGTAACGTCATCACACCTGGACACAGTTACGTCATCACACCCGGACACAGTAACGTCTTCACACCTGGACACAGTAACGTCATCACATCTGGACACAGTAACGTCATCACACCTGGACACAGTAACGTCATCCCACCTGGACACAGTAACGTCATCACATCTGGACACAGTAACGTCATCACACCTGGGCACACAACTGGACACAGTAACGTCATCACACCTGGGCACACACCTGGACACAGTAACGTCATCACACCTGGACACAGTAACGTCATTACACCTGGACACAGTAACATCATTACACCTGGACAGAGTAACGTCATCACACCTGGATACAGTAACGTCATCACACCTGGACAGAGTAACGTCATCACACCTGGACACACACCTGGACACGGTAACGTCATCACAACTGGACACAGTAACGTCATCACACCTGGACACAGTTACGTCATCACACCTGGACACACACCTGGACACACGTACGTCATACACTGGACCACAGTTACGTCATCACACCTGGACACAGAACGTCATCACACCCTGGACACAGTTAAGTCATCAAACCTGGACACACCACCCTGGACACCGTAACGTGTCATCACACCTGACCACACACCTGGGACACAGTAACGTCATCACACTGGACACAGTAAACGTCATCACACCTGGACACGTTAAGTCATCACACCCGGACACAGTTACTAATACACTGGACACAGTAAAGTCATCACACTGGACCCAGTAACGTCATCACATCTGACACAGTAACGTCATCACACCTGGACCCAGTTTAGTCATCACACCTGGACAACACACCTGGACACACTTAACGTCATCACACCTGGACACAGTAACGTCATCACACCTGGACACAGTAACGTCATCACACATGGACACAGTAACGTCATCACACCTGGACACAATAACGTCATCATAACTGGACACAGTAACGTCATCACACATGGACACAGTAACGTCATCACACCTGGACACACACCTGGACACCGTAACGTCATCACACCTGGACACAGTTACGTCATCACACCTGGACACACACCTGGACACCGTAACGTCATCACACCTGGACACAGTTACGTCATCACACCTGGACACAGTAACGTCATCACACCTGGACACAGTTACGTCATCACACCTGGACACACACCTGGACACCGTAACGTCATCACACCTGGACACACACCTGGACACAGTTACGTCATCACACCTGGACACACACCTGGACACAGTAACGTCATCACACCTGGACACAGTAACGTCATCACACCTGGACACAGTAACGTCATCACACCTGGACACAGTAACGTCATCACACCTGGACACAATAACGTCATCATAACTGGACACAGTAACGTCATCACGCCTGGACACAGTAACGTCATCACACCTGAACACAGTAACGTCATCACACCCGGACTGAATAACGTCATCACACCTGAACACAGTAACGTCATCACACCTGGACGGAATAACGTCATCACACCTGGACATAGTAACGTCATCATATCTGGACACAGTAACGTCATCACACATGTACACAGTAACGTCATCACATTTGGAGTGAGTAACATCATCACACCTGGACACAGTAACGTCATCACACCTGGACACAGTAACATCATCACACCTGGACACAGTAACGTCATCACACCTGGACACAGTAACGTCATCACACCCGGACAGAGTAACGTCATCACACCTGGACACAGTAACATCATCATACCTGGACACAGTAACGTCATCACACCCGGACACAGTAACGTCATCATACCTGGACTGAGTAACGTCATCACATCTGGAAACAGTAACGTCATCACACCTGGACACAGTAACGTCATCACACCTGGACACAGTAACGTCATCATACCTGGACACAGTAACGTCATCACACCCGGACACGGTAACGTCATCACAACTACTGGACACAGTAACGTCACCACACCTGGATAAGGTAACGTCATCGCACCTGGACACGGTCACGTCATAACACCTGGACACAGTAACGTCATCACACCTGGACACAGTAACATCATCACACCTGGACACAGTAACATCATCACACCTGAACACAGTAACGTCATCACACCTGGACACAGTAACATCATCACACCTGAACACAGTAACGTCATCACACCTGGACACAGTAACGTCATCACACCTGGTCACAGTAACATCATCACACCTGGACACAGTAACGTCATCACACCTGGACACAGTAACGTCATCACACCTGGACACAGTAACGTCATCACACCTGGACACAGTAACGTCATCACACCTGGACACAGTAACGTCATCACACCTGAACACAGTAACGTCATCACACCTGGACACAGTAACGTCATCACACCTGGTCACTTTAAACAGACAACGAGCGAACCAGGCTGCATTGTAAACTTTTAAAATAACCATCAGACTGAGTGCAGACATGTAACTTTCATAGACTTTGGTTATCCTTCTTCACAGCATGCGAACACTCAACCGAGGGCCAAACGTGAGATGTCAGTCTTAACATTAGAAAGGAAATGTGGGTTTTCATAAAGAAGAAAAATAAAATGAGAAGTTTAGTCGTCCCTTATAAATCTTTCATTTTCAAAAGCAAGCACAATGTGAGTTTGAAGCTGCGCGTGAACAAAATAGACTATTTAAGTACGATTTCTTGGTGTCATGTCAAAGGTTAATATCTTTACTTTTGATTAAGAATATCGGCATTGAAAATCTTTCTGGTAAAATTTTGACGACACTTCGAATAAAGTTGACAATTTTTTGCAGGACGGGGGAATTCCAGACTATATATTAGTCTATAATCGGTCTTTGATTATAAACGTGCTAAGCACCTATGCATGAACTCATACATGCTTTTTAATATTTTACACTGTATATACATTGTATTTACTAGATGACCTAATACACTTCATGTTACGAAGAAATGCTGACATAGTAATACTTACATTGTATCAGTATTTGAAATTCAAAATTGCTAGGAGTTAAAGTTCTTTATTACTTTGAGCTAATCAGCTCATCAGTTTAGAGTAGGAATGTGTCATAGTGTGTAGCCTGAATCTAATTATAGATCAAATTGATCTATAAAACACTTAAACTGAGATTTAAACTTATGTCAAATGTGAGACTTGAGAAGAACAGAAATAAAAAAAATATTGTTGGTTTAATGACGCTTAGCGCATGTAACAAAGTTTGTAGAACATTAAAGGAACAGTGTTGTAAGGAACCAAGAAAGACAACTCTTGTAAAATAGATAAATACATTCCAAACAATAACTGAATCACTGAATCTTCTAGATTGACACCAATCTAAGTCGTGGATGACTTCTGTGATGCATGGTGGCATTTTCCCATAAAGGAAATTTATCTTTTGCGATAATGTTTTCTCAAATTAAAAATCTTTCTCCAGAATATCAGCCACTATTTACTTTGCAACAGAATGACAGTAAATGACACGCGTAGCGGATTCTTACAGAAGTTTGCAAACAAAAGTTGTTTCATACCCGAATGAAACTAAAAAATAATTGACATCAACGCTTATAATTAATTTTTGAAAATGATTTTCTAATTTAAAACATGTTTTATGTACAATTTTACTGGTTTTAAATGGGATTCTTTTTCTCAAATCAATACGCAACGTCAATTGTCGTATTATGACGTCACATTTTTCGCGCCATTCTCCGAATTTCTTTCATAGAAGAATGAAAAGAATTTTTCGACGAATCACATTTGAGTATTTACCATGAAAACAAAGAAAAATTAATTATAATACAATAAATACAATACAATAAATACAATACAATAAACACAATACAATAAACACAATACAATAAACACAATACAATACAATAAATACAATACAATAAACACAATACAATAAACACAATACAATACAATACAATACAATAAACACAATACAATAAACACAATACAATACAATACAATAAACACAATACAATACAATAAACACAATACAATAAATACAATACAATACAATAAATACAATACAATAAACACAATACAATAAACACAATACAATACAATACAATAAACACAATACAATACAATAAACACAATACAATAAATACAATACAATCAACACAATACAATAAATACAATACAATAAACACAATACAATAAACACAATACAATAAACACAATACAATACAATAAATACAATACAATAAACACAATACAATAAACACAATACAATACAATACAATAAACACAATACAATACAATAAACACAATACAATAAATACAATACAATCAACACAATACAATAAAAACAATCAACACAATACAATAAACACAATACAATAAACACAATAAACACAATACAATACAATAGATACAATACAATACAATAGATACAATACAATACAATAGATACAATACAATACAATAAACACAATACAATAAATGCAATACAATTAACACAATACAATAAATACAATACAATAAACACAATACAATAAACACAATACAATAAACACAATACAATAAACAATACAATAAACACAATACAATAAATACAAAACAATACAAACAATACAATAAACACAATACAATAAATACAAAATAATACAAACAATACAATAAATACAAAATAATACAAACAATACAATAAATACAAAATAATACAAACAATACAATGAATAAAATACAATCCCTTGTGACACGCAATACATTACAATAAACACAATGCAATACAACATGAAACATACAAGGCAATACAGTACAATACAATACATGTACGATGCAATACAACAAATACAATACAATAGAATACGGTAAAGTTACCTAGATATAGACTACACGCGGCTAGGTTACATACTCGGACATGTGCGGCTTAAAAAAAGTATCAATTGATTACGATCAGACACTATTAATTCCTGATTAATACGCGGATTACTGTGATCAATTTATTTGCGGAACCTCACATGATAGTACAAAGCTTTGATTGTAATGTGGTGGTCGAGTTTAAGCTGGTTATGTTTGGATTACAACCAGTACTGGTTTATCTCTTAGTGCTACCGCCAATCCTGACCTTTGTTACAGTACTACAGCCAAGCCTGTCCTCTGTTACAGTACTATAGCCAATCCTGACATTTGTTACAGTACTATAGCCAATCCTGACCTTTGTTACAGTACTACAGCCAATCCTGACATTTGTAACAGTACTATAGCCAATCCTGACCTCTGTTACAGTACGATAGCCAATCCTGACCTCTGTTACAGTACTACAGCCAATTCTGACCTTTGTTACAGTACTACAGCCAATCCTGACCTTTGTTACAGTACTACAGCCAATCCTCACCTTTGTTATAATACTACAGCCAATCCTGACCTTTGTTACAAAACTACAGCCAATCCTGACCTTTGTTACAGAACTACTGCCAATCCTGACCTTTGTTACAGTACTACAGCCAATCCTGACCTTTGTGACAGTACTACAGCCAATCCTGAACTTTGTTACATTACTATAGCCAAAGCTGAGCTTTGTTACAGTACTATATCCAATCCCGATCTTTGTTACAATACTACAGCCAATCTTGACCTTTGTTACAGTACTACAGCCAATCCTGACCTTTATTACAGTACTACAGCCAATCCTGACCTTTGTTACACTACTACAGCCAATCCTGACCTTTGTGACAGTACTACAGCCAATCCTGACCTTTGTTACAGTACTACAGCCAATCCTGACCTTTGTTACAGAACTACTGCCAATCCTGACCTTTGTTACAGTACTACAGCCAATCCTGACCTTTGTTACAGTACTACAGCCAATCCTGACCTTTGTTACAGTACTATAGCCAATGCTGAGCTTTGTTACAGTACTATATCCAATCCCGATCTTTGTTACAATACTACAGCCAATCCCGACCTTTGTTACAATACTACAGCCAATCCTGACCTTTGTTATAATACTACAGCCAATCCTGAACTTTGTTACAGTACTATAGCCAATGCTGACCTTTGTTACAGTACTACATTGTATATCCAATCCCGATCTTTGTTACAATACTACAGCCAGTCCCGACCTTTGTTACAGTACTACAGCCAATCCTGACCTTTGTTACAGTACTACAGCCAATCCTGACCTTTGTGACAGTACTATAGCCAATCCTGACCTTTGTTACAGTACTATATCCAATCCTGATCTTTGTTACAGTACTACACCCAATCCCGACCTTTGTTACCTATAGCCAATCCCGATCTTCAGACAAACTCGACCTCTCTGACAGCCCTACAGCCAATCCTGACCTCTCTGACAGTATTACAATCCCGACCTCTCTGACAGTATTGCAGACAATCCCGATCTCTCTGACAGTATTACAGCCGAGCCGGACCTCTCAGACAGTTTTACAGCAAATCCCGACCTCTCTGACAGTTCTACAGCTAATCCCGACCTCTGTTACAGTACTGTAGCAAATTCTGACCTTTGTTACAGTACTCTAGCCAATCCTGACCTTTGTAAAAGTACTCCACCCAATCCCGACCTTTGTTACCTATAGCCAATTCCGATCTTTGTTACAGTACTAGAGCCAATCCTGACCTTTGTTACAGTACTACAGCCATTCCTGACCTTTGTTACAGTACTATATCCAATCCCGACCTTTGTTACAGTACTACAGCCAATCTTGACCTTTGTGACAGTACTATAGCCAATCCTGACCTTTGTTACAGTACTCCACCCAATCCCGACCTTTGTTACAGTACTATAGCCGAACCCGATCTTCAGACAAACTCGACCTCTCAGACAGCTCTACAGCCAATCCTGACCTCTCTGGCAGTATTACAATCCCAACCTCTCTGACAGTATTACAATCCCGACCTCTCTGACAGTATTACAGCCGAGCCCGACCTCTCATACAGTTCTACAGCAAATCCCGACCTCTCTGAAAGTTCTACAGCTAATCCCGACCTCTCTGACAGTATTACAGCAAATCCCGACCTCTCTGACAGTATTACAGCAAATCCCGAACTCTCAGGCAGTTTTGCAGCTAATCCCGACCTCTCTGACAGTATTACAATCCCAACCTCTCTGACAGTATTACAATCCCAACCTCTCTGACAGTATTACAATCCCGACCTCTCTGACAGTATTACAATCCCGACCTCTCTGACAGTATTACAATCCCAACCTCTCTGACAGTTCTACAGCTAATCCCGACCTCTCTGACAGTCTTACAATCCCGACCTCTCTGACAGTATTACAATCCCAACCTCTCTGACAGTATTACAATCCCAAGCTCTCTGACAGTATTACAGCAAATCCCTTCCTCTCAGACAGTATTACAACCCCAACCTCTCTGACAGTACTACAGCCAATCCCGACCTCTCTGGCAGTTCTACAGCTATTCCCGACCTCTCAGACAGTTATACAGCTAACCCAACCTCTCTGACAGTACTATCGCCAATCCCGGCCTCTCTGACACTACTACAGCCAATCTCAACCTCTTCATCAGTACTAAGGCAAATCTCGACCTATCTGACAGTAATATAGACAAGCTCGACCTCACAGTACTACAGCCGAACCCGACCTCTCTGACACGAGTACAGCTATTTTCTCGACCTCTCTTACAGTACTACAGCCAATCCCGGCCTCTCTGATACTGTTAGAATCAGCACCAAACTGTCTTACAGTATTACGATCAATCCTGGCCAATCTTACAGGATTTCAACCATTCCCAGTCTCTCTTACAGTATATCAACCAATCCCTGTTTCTCTTTTATACTATTTCAACTAATCCCTGTCTCTCTCTTTCAGTGTTGCAATCAGTCCTGGTCCGTCTTACAGTACCTAAACCAATCCATGTAATTCTTACAGCAGTGCAGACACTTTCTTACTACAATTCAAGTCTCTTTTGTGCAACTATGAATCGTTCCGATAATTACACTATATCAAGAAGATATTCTTATAAGGAAACTTAATAATATCGCGTAAATGTTTTCGTTTTTGTAAAGAAAAATATCACCACCCATCTAAGCTTTCATCATGATGGGAAGGATTGGATTTTCCGATTGGACGTGCTAAGGCATGTGATCCCCTCTGCCAGACATTTTATTTTCTCGATTCCCTTATCCTCCGTTATAATATTCTGGCCAACGAACATTTTCAATGTGACATTATAAGATTCCACGCTAATCATGACAAATAATTTCCCTTTAAACAAATTTCTTTTAATCAGTGGTTGATAGACGCTCTTTTAAGCAAGGATGATGAGGTTCTTAATATGAGAATACATATAATATCTTCTGAATTTGCTACTCATATGATGTCATCAGTATCTTGTTGGCGCAGGATAAGTTAACAGAATTATCAATGTTTAAGAAATTTAATGCAAATGATTTTCGTTTCTCATAATCCCTTAACTACAAACTCTTCACAATTTAAGGAAAATATCCAACATATGTCCTGGTTTATTAAAGTTTAAAAAAAAATCCAGAGCTTATTACCTACTGTTGTAACCGCACCATTTGATACATAGGCAGGCTTCTCATGTTAATACCGATCCATGAGTATGACGTCAGAGCATTAAGAAATCAATTGTATTGCCAATTCAGATTTTTTATGACCGTGGCTAAAAATAGCATACTTCAAGCTATAAAAATAATCTCCAATTTAGAATTGACATTCAGATCAATAGGATGTGATGTTGTTATTGTTGTATATACATTCGGCTTGAACAAAAAAAAGTCAGCTGGCTGTGCTGTTGTATAAACGATACTTTACTCACTCTCACTTCAGTACCCTTAAATCTTATTTCATCTCGACACCGAGCCTTATATGTCTTTCCCTGTATACAATAAAGTACGCCGAAAAAGCAACGGTAAAACATTTTATTAACATTCATTACACATTTTATTTCATCCTTAGTATCTTTCATATAAAAAAAAAAGTTAAAATGCTATTAATACAAATTATAATTTCGATAGCCATTCGGATATCGCGTTTTCTCAATTTGAAAATGGGTAGTATGGTCACCACGAACATATTCAACCTTTTATAAGTTTAGGTTGACAAGAAATCAAGATTAGACATGCCATTTTGATCAGCTGCAATATGAATTCTTTGAGGTTGCTGGTCTATTAGTCCTGTTTATAGCCTTTGAGACCCCGAGGTTGGTCATTGTCCTGCATGACAAATTTGAGCAATGTTATCTGCTCAGAATATCTACATGTGTTGATATATTCTTTAAAAAATATCCTAAACCCAAAATTGAAAATTAGGAAATTGATCATCACCCTCTATTTCTTCTATCTAACACCTTAACCTCAAGTGCTGAGATATCAAACGATGTTTAGTTCAATTGAAAATGTAAATCAATCTTATCTAAGAAACGTAAAAGCTTATTTAAGACTTATAAAAGGCTATTTCATCGCCGTCCAAACCATAAAAAAAAAAAACTACAAAGAAATTATTGATTTAGACAAATGCATTGTTGGTAGTATTACCTACTTGGTGGATTTATGATCCGAAACACTTTTCCGTTTGTTTACATAATGGCACCGCAGCTCAAACAAAGGCGCACTATAAATAAGCTCTTAACACATGTACACAATCGTCAATGTACATTTATATCCATATTTAAGGAAATAAACATATAAACATTGGTTTTAAAGACATGTTCAAAAGATTACGTAAGAGGATTTTGATTAACCCCAACGACCGTGTTTGCTAATCTATAGAGAAGAACGTGTAAAACACTGTTATCAAAGCCCCTGGTGAACGTAGACGCACTTATTGATATTCCATAATCCATGTTTAGGGATAAAATACGGCTTGATGAGTGGTGAAACTGTCCTATAACTACATCAATGAATATATTTACTCGTGTTTTGGAGTAGGCGGTCTACACCTAGGTGATCTGGTGCGATATCGTATCATCAATGGCGGCGTTTCTGGCTTCGCAGGAGGTCTCCAAGACTTGGCCAGTTGCGGCTGCCATATTTGAAATAACCTATGTATTAGTTCTAGTCCTACAATATTTCGTCTTTTCCCAGCGATTTCAGCAACAACTGTGTCCTCTGTTTGTCCATGCCCCATCATGCCTGGTTCTTCCCATGCTTTAACAACCATCCGCCCAGGCAATAAATTGACCTTTTTCTTCGGGTAAGCCCCACTTCCGGTTCGTTTTGTATTTCCACGCCGTACAGAGAAACGGGAGTTGTTACTCTGGTTTGAATTATTGGAACACAAAGAGTGTGTTGAATTACAAATGGATGGACGCTTTGAAATCCCCAAAGGGCCCATAGATGATTCCCTACTTCCGGTATCATTCAGAGTAGTGTTTCCGCGCGAAGCTGCAAGTACTGCAGACGATACCCTTTTCCATTTGTTAACGTTTTGCGTGTTTTTGTCTGTATTTGAATGTCGTAAGCTAGACACCATCATTGGACTTCTCAGAAGATTTGCTTTCACTTTCATCCATCTTGTGTGCTCATTTGGAGACTGTATCACAATTGTCGGGTTAGCCATTGTTCAATCAGTATTCTTTCTCCTCTTTCACTTACAAATAAAAAAACACATTTTCACAACAGGAAATCGTTACGACTGTTCTGCTTACTGATAAAATCCATTTCTGCTATTCCTTTGTAGATAGTCCACATCCTTGGGTTTTTGTTAGCACGGCCGTTGTTCACTGGAGTACCTCAACTTGTCGCGATGCCCGTGTGATTCCATTGTCTCTCCTACTCTATGAAGTTGTCGGCAGCTACACATATATCTGTCCACTGTATGTTTGTGGTACCAATTTACTTTTACTTTACAAAAATCCGGTCATTGCCACATAAGGTAAAGTACACAAAATCAGATTAATGCCAGCGGATTAACAGTCTAACATAAATCTAGCAGCGACACTCGGATTTCTATACTAACTGCTTTGGATTTATTGAGTATGTATTTAATCGTTACATTGTAGTTATGTATGTAAATACTGGAACAATGCTAACCGTATTCCTAGCTAGGTACATGTGATTCCAATTACACAAATCAATGTTAGTACACTTATTTGAATATGAAGGAATTATACATATCGTGTAATCCTTACTTACTATAACCAATCTACATGGCTAGACATCTCTATAAAAACTCTTCTACCTGAAGTTAGAGAGCTCTATTACTTTACTTTTAACACAATGGATATCACTATTATCTTATTTAGTTGGAGGCAAAAATGGAAAAAAAATGACCAAACAGCAGCTTCATCCTTCAAGGACTCAACGGATGCGAAGGGCCTGTCGTAAGGAGGCTACCTTGATGGGAAGGTGCAGTAGTCCCAAAATTCAACCGATTTCATTAGTTTTTAATATTGGGTTTCAAAATAACTTCGGGTACATTTGCATTTTTCTGAATGGTGTTACTATTTAAACGATTTAAAACGTGACATGCAGGTTACGGCGAAGCATTATAGGCTGTCGGACATTTGACTGTATTTATCAAGAATATTAAGAATTTCTTATCATTAATGTGACAGAAAATCAGAGATATTAACTATGAAGCAACTGTTATCCTCCCTCTCCTATAAGTGAATCTCAAGATCAGAGTTCATGAACTGTTAACAAATGATATGTATCATGCACACACGTTTTGGTTCAGCTCATGGACAAGCATATTAGTGTAAAAATAGATATCAAACGTAGGTAATTATTTTGTCAACCCTAACAACCATATGTGATATGATTGGCGGATCATAACTAATAATTTGGAATGATATCACGTGGATGACGTCACAGGCTCTTTATTTTAACGTTTTGTGTATTTCTAATCATCATCAAATACATCAAATAGCAACGATCGGTTATCTTTTTTAATCTGTATAGTGAGATTTGTTCAAAATCCCCAAACGTGGATTTCAGCTATGAAATTAATAGATATTGCATTTTGTGAAACTCCTATATTCAAACGCCATCAAATTTTGGGAAATTATACTAATTATAACCTAGATGTTTTCTATATCTGAACAAGTGTAAATGTAAATAAACTCAACACAAGCAAACACTTTACAGAAAGTGATCATGATTAATGAAACACGTTTTAGTGCTCTTTATATACAGAATACTTTATCATACATCGTAGGAAGACCATTCTGTTTCATGTGATACTATATACAGACATATCAGAATTTTAGTCAATATTAATTGAAATCATGGATATTATCGATGAACTAAACACAATCATTATGTAACTTTATCAAATTATGCAGGTGATATCAATGTCATTGGAATGAAATTAAAAAGGTATCCTTCACAGCTAAATTCAAATTTGTAACATAGCATACATTCAGAAGATCATCCCTAAGGAAATCACTATGAGGCCTACTGTTTACACTAATAGTGTTCCACACGTTTCCGCCGTAAATTGTAACATTCTTGATAAAAAGAGTGTCAGCAAAGGTGTCTGCATTTAGCGGCTTTTGATCAACTGTCATAGAGAGATTATTTGATTTGAATGAGAAGGACAAGAGGTAATATTGATGATTTTCAACAGTGTCAATAGATTTTCCGTCATCCCAAAATAAATTTCCTTCGGCTGATCCGTTTTCATTTAACACTACGAGTAAACTCATTGGGTTTCGCCTACTATATGCAGTAGTGTTTGCTGAGAGCTGTGTGGGCAATATGCGTCCTCCATATACAAACAATGGAATGACATCATGAGGTGCTGGTACAACTTTGAACGAAGAGGAGACATTCATCTCTTCACCAGTATAATAGTCAAACCAACGACCAACGGGAAAATAAACGTCTAACTCTGTTCTGCCTTGATGCAGAACTGGAGTAATCATGAAGGCCTGTCCCCACATAAACTGTGTATCAATGGACCAAGTGGTTGGATCACTCGGAAAATTGTGCGCTAAAGACCGAATGACGGTACCCCCGTGGACATGCGCGTGGTAAAATAACGTATAAAGGTAAGGAAGCAACGTGTAGCGCACCACAAGTGCCCGTCGCGAGGAGGCTGCCACTCCGGGACCAAAGTACGCCGGGTCTTGGGGTGATGTATTAATGGTGTTGTGATTCCTAGAGAATGTATAGAAGGCGCCAAGCTGCATCCAGCGTTCACATAGCTCCGATGTTGAATTTCCAAAGAACCCACAGATATCTGCTCCAATATATGGGATACCAAAGAGATTAAACTCCAGTATACCTATAACAGAATCATGAAGGTCTGACCATGCGCTGTCATTGTCACCAAGCCAATGCCCCGCATAACGACCACTGGACGGATACGTTGATCGCGAAATGACAATTCCCCTTTCCCCAGTTGATTCTCTAAGAGCATGAAGAGTGGGCTCTGTCTGACTCCAGCCGTACAAACTGTGAACGTCGTAATGCAAATATCTGTGGTTGTCCTGTACTGCCACCATACACAATGTTTTCTCTGACAGTCGAGGTCCGAATATCGCTTTCGGTTTATATGGAGGATCGTCCCATCGAGAAGTTGGACATTTCAACGACCAGTACGGTTTCACGTTCTCGTCCCAATTCCATGGATGCTCCTCGTTTGTACCAAAGTTAGCCGGCTCGTTCATGTCTATCCACAGACCATCAAACGACAGGTTTTTATGATGGTTCACGATTAAATCCCGCCAATAGTCCCGTGTTTCAGGGTTCAGAAAGTCTGGGAATACAACTTTACCTTGAGGCCATACATAACCTAGCATATCCGTTCGATTGAATTCGTGGTAATCTGGACTCGACGTTGCATTAGGCCACTGAATAAAAATGTCCTTCTCAACTCCCTTTATATAAGGGAGATAATCGGTGACATTTGTAATCAATGCTGGATCCAGTATGATAATGGTACGCATGCCATTGCTTTGTAACTCCTTGAAATACTCCTGAAGACCACCAAAATTGGCTTGATCTATTGTGAAGTCCCTCCTTTCTTGCATATGATCTATGTCGGCATATTGTACATCATGGGGAATATCAGCCGATTTTGTTCTGTCTACGGCCGCTTTCATTGCCTGAAGATTATTATACCCATATTGGCAAAGTTGGAACCCAAGAGACCAGTAGGGAGGTAAATACGGGTGACCAATAACACTAGTGTACTGCTGAATTACCTGTTCCGGTGTCGGCCCTAGAAAGATATAAAAGTCTAGGATGCCCCCGATTGTTCTGTAGGTTAGAGAAGGTAGAGGATTCAGTTCTATTTCCATAGCATTACTGTTAAGCAGTAAAACTCCATGAGCGTTTCCACTAGAATCTTCGATGTTTAGATAGAATGGATGCACGCCATAAAGGTTTGCATAATCACCCCAATTCACGCCATTATCGCGGGAAAACATTGGCCAACGTTTGAATTCAAAGTCATGCTGGAATGAAAAATGTCTATTCTCACCAAATCCATACATGTTTTTTGAGGGTAACTTGACAACCATCTGCAAGAACTGTTCGGCGAAAGTGAACCCTCCTAGAGACGTATCCCAAATTACCGTATTAGTACTTTGTCGTATAACTTTTACGAAGAATGTTCCATGATTGTTCTCCCCATATTCTACACGATAATCGTCGTCTTGTTTCTTTCTTGATATTGTTCGATTGACTGTAATAGGAACTTCATACCTTCTGTATTCCAAGTCCATGTATTTCAGT
This sequence comes from Pecten maximus, assembly GCF_902652985.1. Classification (NCBI taxonomy): domain Eukaryota; kingdom Metazoa; phylum Mollusca; class Bivalvia; order Pectinida; family Pectinidae; genus Pecten; species Pecten maximus. The sequence continues at coordinate 40,343,028 of NC_047018.1, forward strand.
CTCAGAATGTTTTCAGATATGTTTTGTACTACGAATTCCACATACGGTATATTACCTCCAAATAACTTCGTCTTGTTTTTCCATTTAAGTACCATGTTATTTTCATCGAAGTAGCTTCGCGTGCCGTTATTTATGTATCCGTGACTGGTCTTGTTGATGTAGCATGGTGGAATGTTTTTGTGGAATGTGTTATTCCATATGCAGCCTCGTAGCCGACACACGTCTGCCGCACTCTCAGACGATGCTGTGTTATCCAGGTCTGGATAACAGCTTATCCTTTCCATCTCATATGTTTCTAACTTACGTTCAGTAAACCATTCAATATTGAATTCCTCGGTCATGCTGAGAGCTAGATTTGAAATGATGAGAGTATTATTTGTTTGATGGTGGCGAACATCGTGATGTTGTAAGCTGCCGTTTATATACGCTACAGTGATCTTTTCTCTGATTCCAAGAACACGGATCTCACCAACAGCAAATGTATCTTCTGTTGATGAGAATATTCGTCCCACGCGAAGTTTCAATCCTCTCTCGGTAGCAATAAATTTAGCAAAGCCATAATTGCCACTTTTGTATGAATCTATTGCTTCACCGTCGTCGAAGAATATGTCTCCCTCTGCTGAGGCGCGTTTACCGTCCGAGGATAGAGCAACTGTTATGGCAAATGTGTTTTTTCTACTGTATACGGTATTATTGGCAGGAACTTGCATAGGGATCACATACCCTCCTCGGATATGTAAGGGAATCTTTGAATCTTGATCAACCGGAACAGGAAGATATTGGTCTCCATCAAATGCTTCCCTGAGTAAAAATCGTACCATGTCCCACGTGGTAAGTATGCCCTTACCTCAGTCCTGGCCCTCCTCTAATATAGGCGATATTAGCAGGGCAGGTCCCCATAGAAACTGTCTGTCAATACCGTAAGTTGCTCGATCTGAGGGAAATTCGTGATGGAGTGGTCGGATAACAGTGTTGCCCAGTACATGGGCATGGTGAAAAAGAGTATACAGGTATGGAAGAAGCCAGTATCTTGTCTCCATAGCTTCACGGGAAGCTTTAGTAACACTTTCGTCAAAAACTGCAGGATCCTGGTCTGGCGGCCCTTTAGTGTTATGGTTTCTGCTGAAAGTGTAGAATGCGCCAAGTTGCATCCATCTCTTGCACAACTCCGCTGACGGTTTTCCAAAGAACCCGCATATGTCTGCTCCAATGTACGGTATCCCAAACAAATTGAATTCAATGATACCAATGACAGATAGTCTTAAATGATCCCAGTCAGCCGAGTTATCCCCTAGCCAGTGTCCAACATATTGTCCACTGCCTGGAAAGGTTGATCTAGAGATAACTACACCCCGTTTGCCACTGTGTGCCCTTTGGAGACCGTCAAGTGTTGGTTTGGATTGACTCCAGCCATACAAATTATGCACATCGTAATGACGATAAATGTCATTTTCACCTTGTCTGGCAACCATGCAAATCGTCTTCTCCGATATTCGATGAAGATTTTTACTATCGTCGGACTGAAAAGCAGCCATTGATCTATACGGGGGATCCTCATATGGGTCACCTTCTTTACACTTTAAGCTCCAATCAGTAGTATTGGCTGGCCAATTCCACGGACGCTCCTCGTTGGTACCAAAATTTGCCGGCTCATTCATATCGATCCATAATCCATCAAAAGGAAGTTCCTGCGAGTGATTGGTGATGAGACTTATCCATACGTCTTGTGTCCTCGTCTTGAAGAAGTCAGGAAAAACTACTTTTCCATTTGGCCAAACCTGAGAAGACATAATAGATGGTAATTACTGCTGTCTTCATACGATCATTCTCGGCAAATTTGATCTATCCTTTAGCTTTATTTCAACTATATATCAATCAAGTCGAATCCGAAGAACCTCATTATAAAAATGATATATAACATATATATAAAATACTGACACGAAATAAATGTCTCGAACTTTTCCACTAAAACACATGCCTATTTTTTTATTTTGAGTTGTTTAAATCTCATTTTGTCTTATTTTTAAATGTTTAAATAAATAACATAATAGCTTGATGTAAAGGTTTCTATAAGTGAGCTGTGGAATTTGTGCCAAATACGTATGCGCACCACCAACCGTTTTTCTGACATCGTTGTGTTGCAATTTGTATTGCCCTTTGATATGCTATAATTGCAGATTTTTCAGATACCGTATCAGGGCAGTACAATCTAACCATTTACATTATCAATTAAAAGTTGACGCACCTAAATGAATGTGTAATAACAACAGATCAATTTCGACGAATCAGTCTACATATATATTTTCAAACGATGTCCCATCTACGATTCATTATCGTCTTGAAATCTCTCTGGTATAGTAAAGATGTTAATTGTGTGCTTATATTTAATGGGAAATATATAAACGCTTTGAAAATGTTCAGCAAAAATTTTGTTTTAAATTTACCAGCTTAGTCCAAAAGAACTTTTGATTTGCAAAGGACAAAGCCACATCGACTGAAATTATTACTCACATAGCCAAGAAGCGCTCCATTTCCGTCCGAGCTGTCATTTGGCACAGCATAATTCGCCGGCCATGTGACGAGTCCGTCTTGATTGCTCATCTTCTGGTACGGTTCATACGTCTTATTAGCCAACAGACACGGATCCTGTTATATAAAGATGGTATATCCATTTACTATTCAGTTTAATAGATTACTGTTACGCTAAACTTGTACTCCCTAAGAATAATTGATAGAAATAACTTAAATTACTGCAGTCATAAATTAGTGGGGCACTTTCGGAGAGAAAATCGCCAACATCAGATAACCGCCAAAATCCGTAAGATTGCAGCAGATATATTTAAACGTTTGAAGACAGGAGGTGAATCAACAGTATGGAATACGAACCCAACATCACATATACACAACTATGTTAAACAAATCAATGGTTTCCAGACCTGAACTATCACAATGTCAGTGTACGTTTAGATGTGTAATATATATAGTCAATTTTAATGTCTACACATTTTTATCATAATTACACAAACACGTATATAATAGCAGGGAAACATACAGAAGTATGTTGATAGCTGACTTTTGATTAAATAAAACACAATATTATGTAACACGATTATTCAGATTTATGTTCAGATAAAATTTGATTATTTCATTCGGAATTTGACTTCATTTAACATCTCTTTACAACAAAGATGTAACATTCACAAATTTTATCAAATCGGAATACATTCAGCATCCAAAATCATATAGTATCCTTTTTAATTTTTAAGTGATATAGTGATTTTTCAAATGTGTTTGAAACTTTTAAAAAATATAATATATTCAGGAAATTGTTCCTGACAAGAAAATCACACAGGTGGACAATGAAATCGACATATATCATAATTCTTTCCATCTAATGCAAGATTACTTACTCAATTAACATATGTATGCCGTATACGTCATCATTATTATCGCAAACTTACCAATATTATAATGGTTCTCATGCCTTTATCGCGAAGCTCGCTGAAGTATTCCTGCAATCCACTGAAATTTTCCTGATCTATTGTGAAGTCTTTCTGTTCGTCCATATGATCTATATCGGCATATTGTACATCCTAAACGAGTGGAAATTAAAAAGAGTATATTACTTGTTATTTCGTTTTCACAAGGAACTACGTGAGTACATGCATACCTGCAAGAAAGCGGATATCACCAATTATACCGGAAACTCTACCGCATACCTATAGGGAATAAATATTTCAAAATAAGAGTTCAATTTTTTTCTCTTTATTTCATCTTTAAGCGAATCGGGGAAAAAAGAAATTGAAATGATTCGGAATTGGGAATACATAACACATTATCACGCCTATAGTCAGTCGTTTTACATATCAATTGAATTATTTCAATGTGTTTTAAACTCACAAATGGAATCTTTGCAGACAGCGTTCTTTCCACAGCAGCCTGTAGATTTGAGATGTTTTCGTACCCATAGCGACACAGCTGAAATCCTAAGGCCCAATATGGCGGCATCATTGGTCTGCCTATTACCTACAAGATAAAAGAAACACCTATCGCAGTTCATCCTAAATGAAGTATTCTAAGTGATACCCAATTAATAGGTATTTCCCTGGAATATTCATAGTCACATGTACATCACACTGATGATAACGGTAGGTATATAGTATATGATTTGGCTTCTCGACCTCACGCAAAAAATAAAAACTCCACCAAATTAGAGTAATTTTCATTAGCCGCCCATGAGGAGATCGACCGCCAGTTACAGCTATCGTCAAGTTCAACGAAACTAGCCCGAATTCCCGTCACGATGATGTAAAGTCATGAAATCCGAAATTGCATTTTATTGGTATTGACATTGGGACGAGTTTTTTTTTCAATTTAGAGGGATTAAGAGGATCTGGTTTGCTTGGGTCACAACACTGTTTTAGTTTTAATAGCAGGATTCTACTCCTGGCTAAATATCTACTGTTTGTAATACAAAATGACACCTAAAATAGCATTAATCCAACCAGGTTATTACCCCTGTGTATTGCTGAATAACAGTTTCCGGTTCCGGTCCCAGAAACATGTAGAAATCCAGTATTCCACCAATGGTCCTATAAATCAGCATCGGTAACGGCGTAAAAGCGTAGTCTGCAAAAACAAATATTAACAAGAAAAATATATATTATAAAACAGATAATCTTATATTACTCATTATGAAGCAGTACATCTAAAGAACAAGATGTTTACAGCAAATTCTATCGGTACACGCACTGAAACTTACTATTAGAGATAATAACAATATTCAAAAATATGTTTTTATTGGTAAAGATAAGGGAAATATAGAAACATTTCATAATAGATGGAAAAAATGGGATAAACTTTTACAGACAACACCCAACTCTTGACAATACTTCTCAACTATTTGTTTTTTTGTTTTTTGTCTTTTTATTATGTATGTTATTAAGCACACTGCGATAATCTGTTATTATACGAAATGGCACATCTCTCTCTCTCTCTCTCTCTCTCTCTCTCTCTCTCTCTCTCTCTCTCTCTCTCTCTCTCTCTCTCTCTCTCTTCTACATATTATGTACAAAAGTGTTTGCTTTTGTGTATGTTTGTGTGTGATGAGGGTGCGTGTGTGTGTTGATGTGTATTTGAAAGTGCAAAAGTCTATATTGTTGTGACTGCGAGTGTGTGTGAGAAAGAAAAAAAATTATTATGTTACACATATATATGTCATTGATTATGAATTGCACCTATGATGTGAATATTGCTGCTGCTGCTGCTGCTGCTGCTGAAGATGATAAAATTGTGAGTTTTATTGAGGGTGAATCATCATGATGATGATGCATGTTGGTTGATGATGATGATGGTGAGGATGATGGTGATTGAATGATGATGATGATGATGATGATGATGATGATGATGATTGAATGATGATGATTATGATGATGATGATGGTGAGGATGATTATGATGATGATTATGATGATGTTCATGATGATGATGATGGTGAGGATGCTGGTGATTGAATGATGATAATGATGAGGATGATGATGATGATGATGACGATTGATGTTTGATGAGGATTGATGATGATGGTGGTGGTGAGAACGAGGATGATTATTGCAGATGAGGATGATGACTATTGAAGATGATTTGATGATGTGATGCTGATGATGATTTGATGATGATGATGATGATGATGATGATGATGATGATTTGATGATGATGATAATGATTGGATGGTGATGTTGATGATAAGGATGAGGAAGAGGATGATATGATGAGGATGATGAGGATGAAGATGAGTGTGAGTAGTTAGGATAATTGTTAAAAGATTATGGCAGTAGTGATATATTAAAATTATTGACTGTTAATGATATATTTTGGAAAATAAAAAAAATTATAAAAAAAAAAAAAACAACAAGTATTTTTGTTCAGGAAACTCGCAGCATTCACCAATAACTATTTGTTGCCAATAGTGAGTAAAATGTTAAGCACATGTCTTTTTTCATAAAGGCACCATTGCATATGTTTTGTAGTAGTATTTCTGATGTGACAATTTTAAAACCGCGCAAAGCTGAAACTGAAAATGTCCTTATGTAAACAAAAAAAGTCCATTAATCTAGTACCTGCCTTTATAGGGTAATAATGTACGTCCAATGAATAGCTTTTTTGAAATAATGCCAGGCACCTTGCTCACTGTGTGCGTTTATATTGCGATGAACCTACACGTATATAACTACCTTTTGAGTAACTGAGGTAACACAATTTTCTAGATTATTACCGAGTTATGAAGTTTCGTGGTATATGGGATGTTTTGAGATGGGCGTACCTTGTGAGTTACTGAGGTATGTTTTGAAGTGGCGTACCTTTTGGGTAACTGAGGTATACACAATTTTCGATATTATTACCGAGAAGTGTCATATTATATGGGATGTTTTGAGGTGGGCGTACCTTGTGAGCAATTTTCTAGATTATTACCTAAAAGTGTCATATTATATAGGATGTTTTGAGGTGGCGTACCTTTTGGGTAACTGAGGTATACACAATTTTCTATATTATTACCGAGAAGTGTTGTAGTATATGGAATGTTGTGAAGGTGGGCGTACCTTTTGAGTTACTGAGGTATACACAATTTTCTATATTATTACCGAGAAGTGTCCTATTATATGGGGTGTTTTTAAGGTAGGCGTACCTTGGGAGTTACTGTTGAGAAGCAGGACTCCGTGGGAGTGACCATCCTCCTCCATACACGTGTAAAACGGATGAACGCCATACAGATTCTTTGGATCCCTTGGATTCTAATATGTCAAAAAAGAAGAACATCAATTTCAATAGAAGTTATGGGAACATCATCAGGATACTTCAGGATACAGCCATGATATTATTAGAATAAATATAATTATGGCTGTACACATACATTACAAAATTTCATTTTTTATAATAATTTTAGCTTTTGATCTGGATTCTGGCCGCCATCAGTTCTTCTTCCGAAATTTAAAACAGAAATCGAGCCGACTTCCTTGCTCTAACTCTATTTATTCGTACTTTGCCTGAGCCTGGAGGTTGGTCCCTGGCGAACATCGGCCACATGGTCCAGTTCATGTCATGTTTAAGGGACGTGTGCACGTTTTCTCCGAATCCATAAACGTTCCGAGATGGAAGCCTAGTCGCGATCTGAAGGAACTGGTCCTCAAACGTCAGACCGCCTACACTCGTGTCCCATCTAAAGGAGATATACCAGATTAGCAAAATGGTTATGTAAAATGTAATGTTGTATCCTCTTTCTGATATTCATTGGCAAGTCTAATTATTGACCGTGTAGACATTGCAAATACATTGGCGCAAATAAAAATGACTTTCGGATTCAGTATCGCATAGTTAACGTTTTTCTACAATATTACTGGGAAAGGAAAAACATCTTCAGGCCTGATAAATCAAAATAAATAATTACACAGAAATCTAAAAATTAAAAATGAAGATGTATAGAGAACAAATGTGATGAGAGTCTATGAACTGCTTCATTATCTTGATAATATCAATGTCCTCTAGTATCAACAAGACGATGACCATCACTGGTTATGTTAAAGTGTACAGTTGTATATATAAACAATGAAGATGAGTTACTTACAAAACTGTCCCCTGTGCTTTTCCTTATCACTTGAAAATGGAAAGGATTCTTGTTGGTCACGATGATATCATAGCGTGGATCTGCAGGCCGTCGTGTTGGAGAAGGAATATTCATTTTTAATGGAACTTCGTACCGAGACTTTCTTGGATCATATATCTGTGAAAAACATATCATATTAGTATATGTTAAATGCATCTTTCCAGTTCCTTAGCAAATGTTGTTGTAAAATGTATAGACCCAAATATGGTACGTTTACAATATAAGAAAAGCAAACAAAAATATTTTTTTACCAATTAATCGATTTTCTCTATCATTGTTAGAATGGTTACATGTATATTCACCTTTTTATTATACGTACCTTAAATTTCAACATGGCGTTATCCAACATTTCAACAGCGAACGTAATGATATCAATAGCTTTTAGGAAAGGGTGCTTTCCCCTTCCACGTCAGGTTAACCGCCCAGCCTGTTTCTGTTTGAATTTCGTTCCCTGCTATAAAACCATAATCTGGTGGAAAGTAGCAATCTGGGGCATTGTCGTCAGTTGGGTGGAACAGACAATTACGTTCGGAACACGTCTTTTCCGTTACATCAATTTGGCCACCGAGACGTTCCGGATAGCAATCAATCCTTTGATTACCATCACTGAAGCAAATGTACAGAAGATACACAAGTCAATGTGACAGGTCATCGTGTGGAATAGGAAAAAGTATGGGGAAAATGAAACCATTAAAGGGGCATTACTTCGTTTGAATAAAGTTTAGGTCGTCAAAATTAAACTTACTGGAAAATACGTATTTTTTCCCAAGTAGTAAGAGTTATAATCTTTACATTTATAAGGCAGTTTTTAAGTTAATAGCATTACATGTAGGCATTGACACTCGTATAATCATCGTTTGGACATAGATTTCATAAATAGAAGTTGTGCATGTTTCTGACGTCCGAAAGAAGGAATGACCCTTTAATGTATCGTTAATTTACGGATAAAAATGTTAAAATATCACGTTCTTTTATAAGAAAACGAATACAGTGGCTTTAATATCACGATCCTCTATTAGTAAACGGGTACAATTGTTAAAATATTAAGGTCCTCTATTAGTAAGCGGATATTTTGCTGAAATAGTACGGTTTTTTTTCTTTTAGAATATAGATAATTGGTAAAAATAGTACGTATCTATTAGTAAACGGATATTTTGCTGAAATAGTGCGTTTTTTCTTTTAGCATAAGGATAATTAGGAAACTACTACACTAAACTACTGTTGTTGTTGTTTGTACATGAATTCATCAATACACACAACCGTGAAAATGTGGTCGAAAAACTGTGATAATGTGATCTAGAAACATTGAGTGTACACAAATATGTACATTAACAGTAGTAACTGTATTTAAATTACAATGATACAGATATTTGTGATATGAAATGAATAATACATACATCCAATGAAACTGGAATGTCGTGTTGAGCGACAGGTTTAGATTTCGTACAATCAGAACCTAAAATAGGAGAGAAAGCAAGCTCGTTTACGGCTTATAAAAAATAGGAATATCGACAGCATTCAAATATTAACAGGAATAATAAAACACATGGAAAGAAACGTATGCAACACTTTAATGAAATGTGTCAGTTCTTAGGGCTGCAGCTATTCATATCCTGCTTATCTTAATGGTCTATTAAAATGTGATTAATAAAAAGAAAGTGTATGCGAGCTGTGTGTTTCCTATCCCCATACAATTATCGGCATTGGCTGTTGCGTTTAAGTTTTGTTTATTTCTTCCAATGCTTAAAATAAACATTTGTTTTCCCTCAACTGGTGGTAGAGTATTTATTAAGATCGTGGCGAAAGAACTCTCCCATTCCATAAAACGTTGTTGTAGTGACTAAAATCAGGAAATATGTGCTCTACAGTCAGACTAGGACTGCAGGTACATATTACAAAACTTTTATACATTATATTACATTATGTTGGTATACCTGGTTTTCGGAGTCGTACGTAAAGTTGGTGTGGTATTCGTTAGACGTTATGATGTGGATGTCATGAACGTTGGTCGACACACCATAGACATGAACAGTGGTCAGGACCAGGTCGTTTGCCAACTCAGGTGAACCCCCAACAACGGTCATCGACAGGATTTGCTATAAACAGAACGCATATATTTTTGTTGGTAGCATTAATTAGCCCTGTAAATATTGCCCTTTTGAAATATTAAAATCCTTGATACGATACCGAATCTCCCGTGTAAGGTTGTTAAACTTATTACAGAATCTTTTTCGTGACATTGTCACTATAAGGAAAATAAAAGCTCACGCACAGGGAAAGTGGCACAGAAGCACGCAATCTGTATGAATATTGCTTAAACGAGTATACTCGTTTACATGTTCCCCTACCGGCCCGGTTACAGTGACCTTGACCTAAAAACTCTGGAACTCCACAATTCGTCCGAGATAGTATATGGTCTTTTATCATTTTAAGGAATGAAACCACTAAGGCGCTGTCAAACTTTGGCGTTACTTGCATACGTACATTGTACAAAACGTACGGGAAGGAAATCTATAGTTCCCAGTTTTCATCGGTAGAGGACTGATAAGATATACGGACCGTGGGTTGTGGGGACCTGGGCCACCTCCCGGACAAACACTGGTGTCTAAATGGTCAGATAAGAACTTTTGTTTTCAAAAATATTCCTCATAACACATTTCACTGTTATAGTTAATTTCTTCTAAAACCGAAAGTACCCTGTTGAGTATACCTACATCTTCAGCAAGGAACTTCATCAAGATGTATTTTCCATTTTCAAACGTATCTGAAACGTAAAGCGACAATATCAATACTGTCTAATATTGTTCTTATTAAACTTCAATAGAAAGTTCTTTTCGGTTTAACATGGCTGCAAGTATTTTTTTAACGATATGCTATTTGCAATTTTTATATAGTTACACTGTAGACAGTTATTATCCACAGGATAAAAAGATAGGCTATACCAGAGGGACAATTAGCTACGATATACAAAATTCAAAAGTCTCCACGAGTATCATCTACACCAGCTAAATGTTATCAACACAAGATATATTTTTTGCTCGTAATTTATCCTCGTTTTGTCGATTTTGAGAATGTTGGATTTTTTATTGTCTTATGCTGCGACACTATTGTAATGCTGTGATATTTTTTTTTAACTTTAAATGGACACACCAATGGAAGTCCCGTCATCCCAGAACAGCTCTCCTTCGGCCGACCCTCCTTCTAGGTCGGGTTTGTCTAGGGCTACTAGTAACTTCATCGCGTTCTTTCGACTGAACACATTAAAACATAAAGCATGTTTAAATAAATAATGACTTAAAACGATCTATTTGTATGAGAAATGTATATACTTCCATAATAATGCAATTGCTGTTTTAATTTAATAGACATACTTTTGTCTATTTTCAGTTTAATGTTAAACAGAATTTTCAAAGGATCATTGTTACCATTGAAATTACTTCAGAAGAATTAAAAAGTGAAAAATACAGTTTAATCATACCTGTATGTGGTGTTTCTTGCTGGTTCCTGCATTGGGAGGATACTTCCTCCACGAACATGCAGAGATATCGGAGAATTGCCGTCCACAGACATTTCGTTCATTTTTGGTCCTTCCACAAAGCTCCCGGGCTGAATAACAAAATAAATGATAATCAGCGGCGGTAAGTTTGCATACAAACACAGTTTCAAGATAATACATATATATATCATTTTGAAATACAAATAATTTGTATAAATATATGTACTATCAACCGTATTATGTCTTTTTTTTTTTTTTTTCCAAACAAACATTTTATTCACTTTGATTTATAGCAATACACATTACAATATTTGTCCTCTCACAAGAGGGCTCTCACTCGTCATACTTCATTCACACTCTAATTTAATTTACTAGTTTCCATATTGTGTACTGTACCTTATATATCTATTGACTAGGCCTAAAAAAATAAAAATAAAAAATATATTACACGGTTTTTGTGTTGTTTTTTTAAATCCGCTTATCCGACGACCGTATCATTGTATTACCCGCCATACTTACATTTCCGGTTTATATTGGGCATGTGGATTACGTATACGGTGGTGTGTGTGCAGCACAATTACACAGCCAGAATGACATGCAAAATTATTAACCTGAAATTGACCTGATTTTGACTTGAATTGACATGAGACCATTTTGTCTGTGTAAAAACCTGCTTAAATCACCTTGTAAAAGTCGTACCAACGGCCTTCCGGTACATAATACACCAGTTTGGTCTGTCCCTGATAGATAGAATAAAAGCATGTTGTAAGATGCCAGCATATACCTCTTTTCATGATAGTTTCATCTCCAAAGTTTTTTTATCTTGCAATAATCTGATAAATGGTAGTTTCGTTTGCCAAGAAATGTTGTCTTAAAATTCCTTTGATCTTGAATTTTGTCATTTCACGTTTGAAAATATCTTCGGATTTACTAGTATAATCACTTCTCTCGGTTTACAATCCAGCCTTACATTAAAAAAAAACATTTTGTGTCGGTTCCATATTTCATATGTGTCCCAATTACCGACCGCAGCATTCTTAAAAGAACACGCGTATTGAGTGCAACTATCTAGTGTACTTTGGGGAAATATTGAACACTCGTAGCACAATGTCATATACTAAACATATAAATAGTAACCTGTTCCAAGATGGGAGAGATGAGGAGAGATCTTCCCCACAAGAACTGCCGGTCAATTCCGAGAGCTACATCATCCAACGGAAATCTATATAATGGTAAAAACAACAATTGCCAGTGAAGTTGAACTTAAGTTATATTGATACAAAATACAATTAAAAAGTGATGTACAGTATCTTTGATAACACGCGTTCTGAAAAAATACCAGACAAGCCGGCCTTTAAACCAAACAATAAATTCTAACTCAAAATCGATAAAATCAAGCAAATCGTAAACAAAAATGATAATCATACCAGGTGTTTGGAAGGATAAGCCTTATCTTTGTGGACGACACCTGCCATGTGAATCTAGGTCAAATACAGGTAGTGTAACGTTCTCAAAAGGAGAACCAAGATAGTTACAATTGAATCAACTAACACCGAACACGTATAGCTTCATATTACACAAGGAAATAGCTTAAAATTGTCGAATTCGTAAGTCAAGTATCAGTGACTTGCTTACCGTTTGATAATGCTGGTCAAGTGGTAAAATGATGTCAGTATTAGCACTACACTTTATACTTACTCATGATGCATAGGTCTGACGACTGTGTTGCCATGCACATGCGCGTTGTGGAATAATGTGTAAAGGTATGGAAGGAGCCAGTAGCGTGTCTCTAGGGCATCACGTGACGCCCTGGCAACGTCCTCCCCTAATGCACCTGGATCTTGTTCCTGTATTATACACAATATGTTTAGTCACACAACAATATACGTGTATAATGCTATTTTTTCTTTAATGGCCGGTATAATTTTAAAACAAAAGATCTACTAAATATATATCGTGGACAAAAGCGGAAGTTGAAAGTTATATTGATATATAAAACTAGTAGATGTCATTACAACACACGTGTTAAGGTATTTTAGGGACCGGCCCTCTAACACACCACCTATTGTATCAAATCGCACGGTCATAATTAACCAAGGCTGTTACCACTGTTTAAGTCGACATCCATTTTCGTGATGGTGAGAGTGATCGTGAGTTCGAGACCTGGTCAGGGCAGGAGACAAAATTTGTCTTCCTTTGTCATTTGTGTTTCTATATTATATATCAAACTATCAAGCACACTTATCACAATACACAATATAGAAGCATTGTTAACACGCAATAACATAAGTCATTAAGTTGTTTTCATCTAATGAATCATATTTTCTTCGTCATCATTAAATGCATACATTTTAACTTAACTTAGGTACAGAACCGCGATTTTCTACTGCAACTTACCACAGTAGAATCAAGAGTATTGTAATTCCTGGAGAAGGGATAAAACGCACCAAGCTGCATCCAACGTTTACATAACTCAACCGTAGTATCACCGAAGAATCCGCAAATGTCTGCTCCTATCTGTTATGTAAGGTCAAATACACATTCATTTTAATACTACATTTCAGTTGTGATGTTCATAGGAAGGCTCGTATTATTTTAAATAAACACTTTACCAAGCCTAAATGTCATGTTTGTATTGATATTTTTTTTTTAAATTCACGAAAATGTGAATTTTAAAGAGATGCGAAGATCACAATGTTAATTTTTAAGCGTTAAAAGATGAGAATATAAAATATATCAACTAAAAAGGAAAAAAAGATATTTTACTCTGCACTTACATAAGGAATCCCAAACAAATTGAACTCCAGCATACCTGTAACAATAGATAAAATGCAAATGATGTCATGACTTTCACGATGACAAAAGCACTATGATAAGTAATATATATGCCGATACGCATCTCAGAGCAAACATCCAGCGATAATACGGCTTCAATAATGTTTGTTAACTTTATTATTCTTCTTATTCTTCCCATTCTCATGACCCTGGCTGTTGCGAGGAAGTTAAACCCTTAAAACAGAACAACTTCAACAAAATGTTATATTTGTTGCTTTTTGATAAATCATTTGATTCTCACTCTGTCAAGCCCACCTTCATCAGAAACTGATCATACCGGCCACACCGACTATTTCTACCATGTTCTGGAATAGCCTGAGCTAAAATTTAACATCTAACCCAAATTATTCCAAGGATATTTCTACCTAACTTTATGGTTTACTATTAGAACTTACCGATGATTGATGACGCCAAGCCCGGCCATGCGCTGTCATTGTCCCCTAGCCAGTGCCCAACATACTTGCCACTTCCGGGAAATGTGTTTCGGGAAAGGACCATGCTACGTTCCCCACTAGCCTCCCTCAACGCGCTAAACATATACAAAAATATGTCTAGAATTAACTTGTATCAAGAAAGTTGAGAATGACAGCTGTCTTACACTATTTTGCATGTCTAGTGACATATGTTTTACAACGATCGATTATATAGTTTCTAAACATGATCGCTTCTTAGCATTGTCTATTGATATATTAGATTTCGAGGTTTAAAGTAACAAAATATAATTTTTCATACTGCATACGACTAAACATGTTTCAGAGTATGTACCTCTTGAGAGATATATATATAAACTGGTATATGTTGGCAAGAGTTACGACGCCCATATCGACAATTAATGGACGTTGTATCGTTGAACCGGTTAGACGATTTACAGGACCGGGGAGACATGATTGGTGTTACAGTGTCATTAATGCAAGCAATCTTGTATCTATATTGCTGCCAGAACTGACGACGTACACACATCAATCATAGATTGTAGAATAAACTCTATCAGTACCTGATTGTCGGCGGGGACTGAATCCGCCCATACAAACTATGGACATTGTAGTGAAGAAGCTCGTCGTTATTGCCCTGCGTGGCCACCATACAAATCGTCTTGTTTGATAAACGTGCTGCCGCGTCCTTATAATCATCACCGTCATGAACATAAGCGGCCACTGGAAAAAAAAGAGGTCATAAAACGGCATGATATATATCCACAGGGACCAACGAAGGTATTTGTATAGAAAATACATGGATGGTTTTGAGGACAATAGGCAGTATATTATGACGGAAAGAACAGAGAATACAGACATGGAAACGAAACAAATATTTCTATTATACTCTCATTAATCTGTTGTGTTGGCCTTTGGTCACACCGTTGAGAAGCCCACAAAGGATCTTTAAAATATAGAGGGAAACTGATTACAATGTACTTCAAAAATTGCTCTTTAAAATTTTATTAACATTGGTTTTTCTTACTTGTTCGATACGGCGGATCATCATATTTACTCCTGGGACATTTCAATGACCAGTATGGCTTGACATTTTCATTCCAGTTGAAAGGTCTATCTTGGTTTGTACCAAAATTTGCCGGTTCGTTCATGTCCTTAGAAACAATGGTAAATATAAACTCTAAATATACAAACGACATGATGTACATAAATATATATAACAAAAGACCATTGCTAAAATATAAATGTAACAAATTATCATCAATCGGTTGATGTTAATTAAATCAAATTAATAACATGACAAAGTATTGTGTTTAAGATTAATTGTCTAATAGATCGTCAGTGATGCCCGGTACAAAATGTGTGGAAACCAGATGAGAAATAAGCAAGGTACAAATGGGCCAGGAAATATGTTTAAATATACATTGTAGAAGGGTTTTTATTATCACAATAGTTTTATCAATTTGAATGAAGACTTATAACGTGAATTGTGTTCTAATTGCATGGTGTCTAATTATACTGCATTTACAGGTCAAAAGAGGAATGATATTAGCTCATCACTTGGAACTTACAATCCACAAACCGTCGAAAATCAGACGTTTTCTGTGTTCCAACACAAGATTTTTCCACAGATTTCGGGTCGAATTCTTAAAAAAATCTGGAAATACAACTTTTCCGTTCGGCCAAACCTAAAAAAAACATATATTATATTATGATGATTATAATTATATATTATATTATTATGAATGAAAAACCTGTATTATTTAGGATTTTCCGTGGGTATTTACAGCATTGTCATCTTGAACATTGACAAACATGGCAGATTTTCTAATGAAATATCAGTGAGAAGATGGTGAAATAAATATACAACTTTATTTTTATACACTATAGGTATACATGTAGCTCTTATAATGGACATATCGCAACAACTAAACCTTCGTACGACTACGAAATTTATTTCAAGGTGCTGCATCGCCGCCAAAAATAGAGAGACAGAAAGATAGAAAATTCAGAATATTATCGTTTTCTATATTTCATACAATAATACTATTAGCTTTTCTTTGTAATCTTTTTAATTTGATGTGAACAAATACTGTAATTCATTGCATCCTGCAGAAATTCTATTGTTCTCCGTGTCTTCATTTTGTATGTTAATGTCTTAAAAACGAAGATTTTTGATTTCGCTTCTTTTTTGTGTGTTCATTAGGTATTTATCTATACCAAAGTTAACAATTGTTTTTGGTCTGCATTTTTTGTGAGAATCAGAATTTACACTGTCGGCGACGTAGCATCTTTAAGGGCTCTACTTACATAACCGAGGATTGCTCCAGTAGTGTCCTTGGTGTCGTTCTCTACGCCACCATGCCACATCACTCCCCCTCTGATCTGAGTAAGACGGTCGTAAGGTTCATAGCCACTCACATTGCTGACAAAACACGGGTCCTGTAATATAATAGTATAAATAGCCCATAACAATACAACAGACGACCACAATCTAACTAATCTGTCATACGGCAATACCGACCTTTGGTGTTGTGCCTTGGTAGGCAAGAGAATTTTGTTTTGTCATATCTCAAAATGGAGACAATTGTTTTGCGTCATTGACATTATGAGAAATAATTTGTTTTTTAACATATTTCATTATGAATTCTTACCAGCATAATAACCGTTCTCATTCCACCTTTTCTGAGAGCAGTAAATGAATCATTCAAACCAGCGAAATCCACATGGTTGACCGTGAAATCCTTGGAATTATTCATGTGGTCAATATCGGCGTATTGTACATCCTGAAATGACAGATAAACGTCATTCCTGATACCATACTATATACAGTGCATACATAATTATTGTCTGGAGATAAAACAAAAAATAATAAACCAAGGAAAATTAAGAAATAAAACCAATTAATAAACCCTATAACAAAAACAACAAAAACAATTAGGTACCACTAGTGACATTCTAAGTCAAATCAAAGTAATAACGTTCTCATAATAAGAACAAGGGTAATGACAAGAATAATCTAACTCCATAATTATCGATAGCAACGCATGAATAGTATATGAAGCAGCTGTAAATCAAAATAATACTTACATGAGGAATACCATAGTCACGTGTTCTATTGACAGCAGCCATCAAATTCTCTAAACTATTGTAGCCATAGCGACAAAGCTGGAATCCTAAAGACCAGTATGGCGGCATGAAAGGTCTTCCAACTGCCTATATGAAAGGAGCAGATAATATAAACAAATGGGGCAAAGGGGAGTCCAAAAAAAGAAGCAAAGAAGTGAGTTAATCTCCCAAAAGAGGTCAACGTAGTTGTTTAGGAGAGAAAAAAACTGTTTGTAGACAAAATGGTGCACCATCAGTTGTATGTCTCTAATCAAGGAGAGAGTGGCCACTTTGTCTACCCCTTTCAATATTATATACGTCAATTCAATTGGAAAATTATATTCCTAGTTAATCCAGCTAAAACAAAATTATGTAAAAACTCCATTTTTAACATATCATTTCAAAGAAATTGTAACATATGTTTGAACCGTACATGGGTATATTGCTGGATGACGTTCTCGGGGGAGGGTCCCAGAAACATGTAGAAGTCCAGGACGCCTCCTATCGTCCGGTAAGTTAGCATTGGGTGAGGTGTAAATGAGTAATCTGAGGAATGAAAAGGAAACATTTTATTTAAATGTATGTACAAAAATACTGCTAATAGGAAATATAAGATCACTATTGATCGTAATATTTGAAATGCTTTAATGGAAACATGTCTTATTTAATAGAACCGGTTTAAAATCAGAAATCGCATTAGTTATTAGACTACAAAGTTGATATATTGTGATGCTTTATATACATCTCGTTAACGCAAGTTCACCTAATTTGACAGAACACGTGATATACTTTACACAAATAGAGAGTTGCCCAGAATCTATGTACGTTAAGAATGTTTTATTACGGAGGTAACAATGTCAGGCAAACACGATTTATATTCTCAACAACCAGATTTGTCTAGAAATTGCTCACGTATTGGAGTGGTTTTTTTTTAAATTCTGATACTGTCGTATTGATATAGGTACCCCACCGACACAAGATTCCAGTAAACCCCCAAGTGTTTCTGATCCATGGACTACATAATGAAAATGACACAAGTACAGATAAAGATGATTGCGTCAGACAGTTTACCAAGATTGATATACAGAGCTCTAAGTAGTAACGCCGAGTAGTAACTCCAGGATCATGCTTGTTTGCTAAACACCAACATTGTCTAGGTGATATATAATCAGTTTGTTCGCTTCCTATATATGTATACAGCATATATACAATTTATACCAGAGGATAAGATATATGGGTCTCTGTATTTGTGGCCTTCTTCTGTTGTTTGCTTAGAGGGAATTTGATTTAGTTTTTTTTATCATTTTTCTTTCATTTCTATTTCATTTATATGTTATTTATTTCCATGACGTTCATCTATGAACTTGCCTTCATATGACGTAATCCTGTGAAACCAAAGTGGCTTGTCAACATTTTCTTTCATGATTTTGCATGTGCTGGTAGACGTGCGTCTTTATGTATCTTATATAATTACATAATACAGTATAGACTTTTAATAAGGCAGATACATGGTTTTCCTAACCCGGGAAAAGCTAACGACCGAGAACGAAGCCATGCAATGAGGGAGACTGCTATGTGAAACGTTTGTAAATATTTACGAACTAGGCCTAGTATATCTTAAACCCCGTACAATCAAACCAGTAAATGTATGTATTAAAATACATTTAGAATACTAATTCATAAATAATCATTTTCAATCATTCAAAGATATCGTTTGTCTATGTTTTAATTCCTTGCAACATATTTGACATTGTTAGACAATACCAAGAGAAGGAAGTTGGTAATCTATTTATAATATAGAAACACCCACTCAACCAGCTTTTTATTGCACGACCGGTCAATATGATTTTTATTGGGAATCACGTGACAATGACAAACTATGAAAAACATAACTTCATATCAAAATACTTTGTTTATTATTGGACAATGAACTGTACATATTTCAAGCATTAAATTGTCTTACTTCCAATTGATGAGCGTTTCCGTTGTCATACGGATAACATTCACTTGTGCGAACACTCCCCTAGCTGTTAAATGACTGTTGTTTAGTTCAAACTAACATCACGGTGTTTGAGGTGGCCTACTTTAAAAAAAAGGATTTCGGGATACATCTTCTTTACACGCAAAGGAATAACAAATTACAAATGTACCTAGCTAGTTGAGGGTGGAAGAAGGCAACATACTCGTAATACCTAGATTGTTAAGTAAGGTAAGTAGTTTGACATAGATATCTGAATAGTTAGATAAGAAGACAGTATGATTCTGCATTTTTAACAAATAATGCCGAGTAAAATAAGCGCGAATCACATGTACTGTATTATACACATCAATGCGGTGTGTCGCGATAACTGTTAAGGGAAAGTTAAGTTAATAACAATATCGAGCGGTTCAACAAAAACGTTTACATCAAAACAGATAAATATTTCTGTTGTTTGGACTGGTGCTCTGGAACTGTCGTTTTGCAATACGATAGGTTCCCAAATAAATGTCCTAAGGTCAATAAGGTTATCCTTGCAATTTAATGAAGATAACATCATATCAAAGACCTATCACGTAACGATATGAGTCTTTATTAGGTAAATGCAATATGCCAAATTTGTTTCTGAATGAATATCAGGATTTGATATAAAAGACAATATTATATAACCAAATCATTATCATTAAGATTCATTTCTTCGCCTCTTACCTAGTCGTACTTTTGTAAAATTAACACTGGCATTATGGATGCAACAACAAAATGTGAATTGCGATATAGGAAACGCATTCTCCTACCTTGCGCATTACTGTTGAGAAGTAGAACTCCGTGCGCATTGCCATCTGGTTCAACACACGTATAAAAAGGATGGACACCATATAAGTTCGAATTTTTCTGAAAACATAAACTTGAAATTCTTTTGGGAACTTTTTTCGTACTTTAAAACTGTTCAAGTAATTTCGTGGAACATATTTTCATGAATCCTCCATATTAAAAACAAATAGCCTATTATTTCGATTAAATTCGTTGCCTTTATTTTCACCATTCCCTATTAACCAATAAAAAACTAATATGCACACGATGTCGTGCTATTTTTCATGTTTTATGTTTAAAATATGCCTGATCAGATGATTTTACTTGGGTATTTGCAAAATATACTTTACTATAGACCAATCGTTTACATTCAGGACTCATTTATAAAAAATGATCTAGGCAATCCATTTTACATTAGGAGTATGACCGAAATTTACCTTGTGGAATGGCGGCTGATCCCGGGAGAACATCGGCCACGAACGAAAATTGAGGTCGTGACGGAAAGACTCGTGGATATTTTCTCCGAATCCGTACACGTTCTCCGAGGGCAATACTGTGGAGAGCTGTAGAAACTGATCCAATAGAGACAGTCCTCCAACAGATGTGTCAAATCTGTTAAGGAATAACATAGAAAAGACATTACTAGTATTCATTTGATTTCATATCGTAATTATGTTAATAATTTGATAAATAATCATAAGTTACTGAATTAGATACCAAACAGTCTCACTTCAGAATTCTATCGTTGTTATATGAATTTAAATTCTAAATGTAATTTTCACGGATCAAAATGGATTAAGTAATAGTTTGAAATATAGATGTTTAGATAATTTTGTAATTTGGGACTATCTGATAGGGACTTGAACCCTGAACATTCGAACTCTAGATGGACGCTTTAAGCAATGAAGCTACCTCGCTTCCGGGGATAAGTGCAGTCCATTTCTGTTCCAATTTGATAAAAGCCAACTAAAGAAAATCGTACGCAATAAGTCATTTCTGTTATGATACGATAATCAAATCTCTTATTCAGTAAAATCCCATTTTAAATTCATATCAAGAAATGTTTAAGCGGGAGATATATAAATACAACATTGCAGCCCATGCGCACGTACAAAACAGCTCCCGACGACTTCCGGGTGATCCGGAAGGCGAAGTTTTCTCTGTCTGTTATCGTCAGTTCGTACGCCATCTTGTTTGTCTTTTGACCTTCCATTTGAAGATTAATCGGGACATGGAATCTGTTCTCGCCTTCGTCATCAAACTGTTAAAAAGTATTTCTTGTGATGATTCAACGTATTTAAATCAACAAACCTTTCGTATCTTGCATAACAGCATAGAATATGAAACTGTGACAGACGACCATTCTACAAGAAGACTTTGCTAAGACGCTACCATTTCCTAGCAATTTAAGATGATGTAAAGGGATTTGCCATGCGGGAGATATGGATCCGTTAAGAAATTGTCAGGAAAATTGAGAACAGGAGGCTGGGTTCTCGAGACATAGTAGTCAAAAACAAAGTGTCAAACAAATGGAATAAAACGTACATTATATCGAGGTTTTCCTGCAAATATACGAGTGTCTAAAAGATAGATTTATCAACATCACGTGTGAATGATGATATGAAACAATGACGTAGCCAAATTGACGTGAAATTTGGTTGGCATGGCTATTGCTGTATAGGATGTTGAAAATAATCTGGCAAACATGATGTCTTTTGAACGATTGAATGAAATCTGTTTAGTGGGGAAACAACAGATAATGTTGATACATAATTATATTGTCTATTGTCTATGTAATTCTAACTTGGAACCAACAAATAGGAACAAAATATAGAATTGCATATAGACTCCTGGGATAATGCCAGGAGTATAAGATTGTGTGTTCCGGACGTCTGCTGAGTAATTTAATATAAAGCATAAAGTTTTGTTGTTTGTTTTTTTCTTCAAATATTGCTAAACAAGAAAAGTAGTCTGTTTTCTTAACCCCGTGTTTCGATTCAACTTTACCAAAGTAATTGAACATTTTCCTTCGTCATGTGATAATTGAAGCCAGCTGGATGATATTTTTTCGCAGAATGCTAGTTATATCCGCAAAAAGCTTATCAGTGAAAATATCTAATAACACAGCGGGAGAGAGAAACATAAAGACTACTCCTGGGTGATTGATAATCTTTCGTTCAGGTTTGAGATCTATTTCTTATTTATGGCCGTTTGGTAAACACCCGAGTCCAATCCCGAATCATTATTTTGTCAAGCGAACGTGTTGTTAATGTAACACTTAACCATCATACTTTTGTAGTTAGGTCTCTTCACGAAAATATGAAACAAAAATAGCGAGAGGTCACATGAGTACTGACATACTGATAGTTTTGTTGTCGTGATCGGATACAGAAATTGTAATATTGACAAACAGAATTGAAATATCCATTCCATTTAACTGTCATCTACTGCAGATATTTCCATAATAGTTTGTATTACACTGCGAATGAACAAAAACATATCAGAAAGTGTCAACTCACAGTTAAAATATGAGAGGGTAACTTGAAGTATATGGGTAAAAAAAATCGTATAAGAAGAGTATTTGATTAAATGAAATCTGGGTTTGAAGATGAAAGCTGCTTTTTTTCCTCAAATTAGTTAATTTAGGCCCTCCAAATCATCCCCTAGGGTGCTTTGGATCAAAATTTACAGACTGTCTTCTGTGTTCAATAATCATGATACCGTTATCAATTATATATCAAAGAGAAAAGTACATACAAATTGTCATTTTCCTATTAAAGTTCACAACATTCCCTAGGAAGATTGACAAGTCCGAGAGTACCAGAATTCTCATTTTGATAAAACACTTTAAGAACATACCATCTACAAAGATAACCAAAGCATTTGATTCAAAGTATTTCGCGCATATTTGGTCCGAAATCGGATCAGTGTCATCTTTTTCCTATAGGGGACGTTGAAGTCGCGAAGAGCGTGCGCTGGAAGTATGGAAGGAGGGTCATTTATTAAAAGTCGAACCGACAGTAAAGATGGTTTATTTATGATTAATGAATGCGTTTTAATGCCTTTTAGATGTAAGAAATTGGATATTTGTAATTATTTGACCAATTTGTACGCAATGTGAATCATGGCGCCGTGTATCATTTTGTTAACGTAGAGTACCGTTAAATACAAAGACATTTTGAATGAGGGCAACTATATATCGGCGATCATGAGCTCCATACAATTAAACACATAAAGTGTTATTCTGGCGTTTGTGTGGTGCCTGTCAGAAGGTGTGACAATGGCGAATACTTGTACTGTAAAACTTAAAGTCGCTAAAGAGATATTGATACGAAAAAACAAGTATGATTTCCATCTGACTGCATAACGTATTATATGATAAGTAAAGGGCTTTAGCTCTTATACCTCACAGATTTTTGAAATGCGAACATCTTTGACTGTCATGCTTATTTCTATGGAGAGCTATGACGATGAGGTAAACGGACGGTGGGACGACGATGGGACAAACAGACAGTATGGGATATACATTATTCAACACAGCATAAGAGGACATTTAAACAAATCGTACATGCATATTCACAGTTGGAGGATTTAATCTTGAATAAAACATCTTCGGAAGATTTAGCCATTAACACGATTATGAATATGTATATGTATATATTTACCTATGCCAAGACACATTATATAAGGTAAAGATTATTATTGTAAAATTTAAAGAATAATTTACCTTGAATCGAATGAGATTTTCGTCAGGCATCTGAACCTCAAAGTACGGTCTTTTAAATGGAGTACTGTTGAATGCAGGTAATCCTTTCTGTTGGAGGTAGACCTTCCATCCCATACTTGTGGGAATTTCATTTCCAACTACGGAAAACCCGGACTCCTTCCGAACTGGGAATACACAGGCAGCATTCAAGGTTGTAGTTGCAGGAATAAATTCACAGTTTCCTATCTTCGCACAGATCTTTTGTTATCTTGACAACGTTTCCTTCACTCTCCGGAATGCAGTTGATCCTGTCCGACAGCCGTTGTGGTTCACCTGCTATAGCAGGAGTAACGACAGATGGCGTCTTGTCGGTTTTTCGTTTGTCCTCTCTCGTCACGAAATACGCTATAGGTGCTATAAGTGCTGCTAAAACTATCACAACTAATGCTACTATAGCTATCCGTTTTTTGCTACAATCCACCATTTTTGGCAATTGCACAAACACTCCGAATCAGAAAAAGGACGCAATTTTGTTAATTCATCATTTGCGCCATGTAGAAAAATCACTGTTAATGCTTTACGGGACGGACTTATGTAGTTTTTCACTAAAGACTAAAATCACTCGAAGTCATATACTATCGACGTTATCATCAGTTAAGTACTTCGTACATATCTTTGATGTAACTACCTACAGAAATATGCCACCCAATGGCGAGCCTCAGTGACTTTCCAAACAGCCAATCAAAACAAGCGTTTCTTCTAAAATCGGCCACCTCTAAGCTTTCCTGCACAATGTAAACAAAGTATTGATATACAAGGTGGAAAAGCGATACATGTATGCGCAACAAGGATATTAATATAAAATGACATATGCCAGATAGATCATGGTCATCTTGGACATGCCTTACGCTTGCACGAGCTTTACTGCAAAGCAATATCTATGGCAAGCCAAGTCGTCATTTATTCACGGAGCAACGTTGATCCAGGATTTTACCAAATTATGTAAGATATCCTTCATGTTATGTAAGATATCTTATAAAAAGAAGTTTGGGATATCTAATATCTTTCTTATATATTATATAAGATATATCATAAACTTTAAATAAGATATCTTATAAACATATAAGATATCTCATAAACACATTAAGTGTCTCATAAACATATAAGATAACTTATAAACATATCTTAAACAATTTGGTAAAGTACTGGATCAGCATTGCTCCACGAATAAATGACAATATGGCTTGCCATCGTATAGCTCAAGACACGACGGTTGACGTATACCTCCACCCCAACATTAACTCCATCTCGCTTTAAAAACGTTATCAAATGTTAACAAGAGCAAGTCAAAAAATAAATCAAATACAAATCAAGGGGCAGAATTACAGAATTATTTGGGTCATAGCCGTATTAGGCCAGGGCATATCCCACAGGGTTTAAAAAACAAAATCGTTTAAACGTCACCGAATGCGCTTCCATGCAATATCCCGGACGGACGGAGGGACGAGTTGATTCAAGCATAACCATCAATTTCGTTGGGGGGAGGGGGAGGGGGGAGGGGACAACATGTAATAAAATATAATTATTACTCCGAAAACGCTGTATATTGGTATAACTTGCATAGAATAAAACTTGTCAAATCTTCTCCCTGAGTATACCGACATTCTCTCTTATCAAACAGAAGGCATTATATCATTTCTTTTGAAAAATATCCTAAAAGGTCCGTCTCTAAGGGTATCGGATTGGACAAGTTCCATGATACCAGTCTTACCTTTTAGTTATCGGTCCTGTACCGCTACCTTAGAGACAATAGCATCCGGTAGTCGTGCACTCACAAGCAGAGTGTAAACATATTTTGACGAAAGGCAAGTGAATAATAATGAAAAGTACGACGTAGGTATGTACGTATGTAACAGCAGATCCGGTAATTTTGCATAATTACGTCGTCAACGCTCGCCAAGTGGTGGTAGGTTGTAAATGTCCAGAGTCAGGATCATAATATACTACTGTATACATGTGTGTAATGTAGCTTGTTTGTGTGTGTACTGTTGTGGTGTGTGTGTATAAACGCACGTCTTCATAACAATATTGTCTAGTCATACGACGATGGTGGCGTACACTCACTTGCCGTAGCTTAAATAATGTTATTCGATGAACCAACGTTTTTCAATAATATATATATTTCACTTTGATATTGTGCAATATGAAGAAAACATATTTTAATGAGCCGATGGGAAGCTTGAAGTAACGTGTTGATTTTGATGGGATGGGAAAAACAAGCCAAAACACTCCCTACTAATTAACGAATCGTGTTTATTATTAAGATTGAAATGAACTTAAATTTAGAACATTTGTGAATTAAATTTTACGGTTTTGTATTTACATTACTTGTTAGCGGGCAAAATTCCACACATGAAATTCACATGAAAGAATTTTGTCGGTGTATATGTTGTCAACTTCTATATCGAATGAAAGTGTTAAAATCCAAAATACATAATTAGCATGAAATGATAAAGCTTAATAGTATACAGTTTTAAGCTAGCTAGGTACAGTCATAGAAAAACATACATTAATTGTACGTTGATTTTGTGCATGAAATCACAGTCGTGGGAAAAGGATTCGTTTGAAGAACAGTATGTCATATCAGTGGTCGGCTGGTGACAGTAGGGTGATGGGAATACAGATACTTGAATCTTTGAAATAAAACTGTAGCTATAGACAGGCCCCTGTTGAATGGGAGATAAGAACACATCCCGCCGTCGTGACAATAGGGTAGAGCATTTTATCAGGTCATCAGTATCAAGCGGCGGTCAGCGGACTTTTATAACCTTGGGTAAGGATAAGGGGAGGTGTTATCGAATTTCAGAAATTATGGATTCGGCAGAGAGATTTACACATGTATATCGTCCGACGCTTAGACGTCTTTCAAAGATACAAGTACAGTTTTAGTTGTATCTAACATGTGCACGTGCTCGACAGGATTTATATCGCAAGCACAGGCGCTTGCATAGGAAACTATCACTTTCGATTTTTTTTTGATATGACAGCGGTATGTGTAATGTGTACCGCTGTCATATAAAAAAAATCGAAAGTGATATTTTCTATGCAAGCGCCTGTGATCGCAAGCGGTATTATCATACATATTACGGTATCGCCTCGTATACCATGCGGATGGTAAAACAGGTGTATGGTTGCTTATATATATATAGTATTATCATAAAGAAAGTTGTTATGGGTTTAGTGGACGTTGCTCAGCGGTAGAAACAAAGCCCAAGTTAACATTTACAATATCATAATATACAGAAAGTGTATGATTGTCAAGGCCATTGGTAACGAGTAGAAAGTTGTGTTTACCTGACATTAACCAAATAAACATGATACCTGTGTTACTGCCGTGAGCTGATCGCTACGTTTTCTGTTACAGCTACAGCAATGTCTTTGAAATTATTATCTGTATCACAGACTTATTGCATACTGGTAGCCCGAGTTTCTTCTAGCTCTGACACCGGCTAGAAGGAAACTCGAGCTCGGCATACTGATGCAGACAGTCCGATGAACTTCAACCCTCAGTAGCAGAAACCCGAAATAAATCACAAGCGTACACACATTCACGTGTGCTCGCCTCAGCGATGCGGCTCACTTACCGAGTCGGTAAAATATAAAGGACATTCGTTCATGCGGACATAAATACATTTCAGTTGACGGCCCTACTGACTGAGGCCAAGAAAACCTTTTGTTAACGATCGTCCGAACGGAACAACATATATATAGGTCAATTCGTTTTCACTTCAATTCAATTTTTTTATTTCTCATAAACGTCAAAGCTGTAGAGAATACAAATATACAATGGATGACAATAATACATGGTGAAACAGGATGTAACAGATTAGTATTGTGAATTAATTATTTTCGTTAATTTCTTAAATGAATTTAGTCAATGATATCAATCCATGTTGTGTAACATAATTAAATGATATAAGAAATTTGAATTATTTTGTCTCTCATTATAATATCTTTTATACTTCCGTCTACTACTGATTTTCATGAACAAACTCTGGTCCAATCGTTTAGACTTCGATAACCGATAGGACTTGAATAATGACTAAAAACCGCCCTCCTTCATGCTCGCCCAATTGACTAACAATGCCTCATATATGGTTGTTCCATTTCATTGTGACAATTAACAATCCGATGATAGCTAATCTACCTGTACTTCATTGTCCTCTACTGGTTACAAGATCGCACAGAAGTTTTACATTTTTACATGTATTCTTTTTTAAAAAGAATAATAATTGTTTTGCATTCTGAACGAGTGCTATAAATATACCATATTCTAAACTCTGAAATAAGGCTTTGCAATTGGCGCGAGCATTAAATGTAAGCTAAGGCAGTGTATTTTTGAAACCAAGTTATCCCTATTTCATACACTGTCGATAGTAGTAAGAATAGCGGACATAATATTAATACCATCATGATCGTCATCATACTCTTTCCTCCCCACCACTACATTATCAAACCATCATGATCGTCATCATACTCTTTCCTCCCCATCACTACATTATCAAACCATCATGATCGTCATCATACTCTTTCCTCCCCATCACTACATTATCAAACCATCATCATCGTCATCATACTCTTTCCTCCCCATCTCTACATTATCAAACCAGCGTCATCGTCTTCAAATTATCTCATCGTCATTGTCGTCAGACCATCGCCATCTTATCAGTATTACAACAATCACATATGATCGTCGCTACTTGTTACGAGTCCGTATTTCAAACGGTTCATATCAACATACCAACTTATATATATATAATATTACTCGGGAACATCATTACCTTCCTAAATCTATCATACTTCACTTAAGGGATATCGAGATGGGTAACCTTACAAGGCTGAGGTGTCCCACTGAAGAACAAAACTAAATCACACTGTTTCTGCGCAACCTAAACTACAAAACGTACCACCTTGTGGATTAGGTTAAAGGTCGGGGTAAGTATGGAATAATTATCATACAGAGTACGCATAACGTTTTGTTTCTTCGCTTGCCAAGGCTTCTGATAACGGTACACTCCACGAACGTTGAGAGTTTCGTAATCAGAGGCCTTGGCTAGCGACGATGAACGTGTTGGTACCCGAGCAATCATTCTGAAAACATATAAGATACGTTTCTAATATAGAAATTTTCGAATAATTTAATTCAAAATTAATTAATTTGGTATTTGACGCTTTATTAATCTCAAACAAAAACTTCATAACAGACATCACCTGTGCAATGTCAGGAGGGGGTGGTGATCCTTTAAAGGGATTAGGAGGCGTTACAAAAGCAGTAGAGAATACCGATAGATTATCCAACTCAAAATCGCACAAAAAATATAGATTGGCATAGTGACCATTGAAAGATTACAAGGAGAATAAGACCGGTGTTCGAGGTCAAGTCTTCTGTTTCATGGAATACACCGTGCAGCCACACAAATCCAGGTCAAATCCGGGTAAAGTCACATTCTCAAAATGAGAACTTGGTTGGTGATAGCCATAGCTATATAAGGTGCAATCTGTAATAAGGATTACGTGTCCCTCACTATGACAACAGCAACTCGGTGATCAGGGGCAATGAGAACTAGGTTCCTATGACAGACAAACAATCCCAGCATGATACCAAAGGGGAAGAGATTAGAATGACACCGCCTGAATGTAATCCAAATATGTCCTAAAATGCTTTATGACCCAGTACCAGAGAAGCGTTCTGCTTCACTGTGATAGCTTCGGCGATAACGCCAGAGCAGATGTCTGGTTACTCCTATCACCTGATTACATTGATGGATAATACGTGACATGACTGCCTGTCAAAAGTGTCCTGTCCTCTTAACCTCTAATATCATCGCAGTAATGTCTGCTTAGAAAACGATGGTTTGATTTACATAAATGTATGAGTAAATGTTTTAAATGTCCATATTTTCATCTTTTGATCGTATCTATAATACTATATACATTATTGGTGTTGTTGGTAAAACCAAGCTTAACCAATAGGTGGCCCCTACTGGCCCCTGCTAAAAATAGTAACGGCGACCTTGACCTTGACCATACATCCCCGAAAGTCAAACATGTCGGAGAAATTGTGTCATCACCCTCTGGGTTAACTATCAGTTGTATTGTACAGCACTGTACGGTTGCAGTATGTAATACAATATGTATATAATTCTGTGGAATTTTCTGCTATCTATTGTTACTCCTATTCCCAAAAATACAAATGAGAATTATTATAAGGGAGGTAATCATGTACATTGCAGAGTGGAAGAACAGGTAAAAACACATTCCTACTGAGTGCCCCGATAGGAATCGAACCCGAGTCTCCTGACAGCACAATTTCCTGAGCCAAAGAAGCATGCTACGTCAGCTGAGTGATAGAAACGATATTTAACATACAGGCCACACTGACCCGTTCCTTCTACAGTGTTATCATTTGTTACACTTCGTTTTTTTTAAGTGAGCACTGTAGTATATGTCATACATGATATAGATTACTCATTTTCAAAATGTGGTGAAAAACCGTGAAATGCTTAAAAAAAAAACCATTTCAATGTTATAGTAATGAATGAAAATAAATGACTCATCTCTATTACATGGTTTGGTATTTATTAACGAAATAATGATAGTTATTAGCACATTATTTTCTAACATTTTCTGTTACAAAGTAAATGAGACATCCAGTAAAAACATGATGTAAACTGCACATTGACGAGAAAAACATCATCTGATTTCTATGCAACACTGAAAAAAGGTAGAATTTAACAACCAAAAGTTGGCATTTTTGATATGTATCTACAAATGAAATTAGTATAAATTAAATAAATTAACAGTACACTTCTGTTAATAAATTAATTCGGGTGATTAACTATTTTCCCCATTTGTACATCAAAGCACTTACATTATGAGTATTGATAGCCTAATTTTTGAAATGAGCAATAATTGCTATGAATTATAAGCATTAAGCATGTTTGTGACAATGATTATCTCATTAAACACAGCTGATTTCCTGTAAGCATTACCATACAAAAAAACAACTGCGGAATGCACCGAGACTGAGAACACTTTTTAGCTGTACGAGATTCATCCTCCTGTTTCTACAAACTTGTGTACAGTATAATTTCAGGTTTAACACTTTGTATTAGCATTAAAATTAAAGAAAGCATTTACAAATTTTAAATGAATTTGTAAATCAAACACAAGAAACATGAGATCATAACAAAATATGTAGCACTTTTAATTCTATCACAAACTAAGAGAATGTTCCGTCTCCCTTGGCAGTGTGTTAACACCATAAAGGCTAAGAATATACATGTATATCAAATCTTAGTGAAGTTACCAGTAATTTGTTTGTAAGTAAAAACTCAAAGAAATAATCAGGTAACAATACCTCTTACGAGACTTGTTTTGTAGTATGTCACACACTGACCAATGAATAGCACTTTAATTAAACATGATGTCTATCTTGTGTGTCAGACTGACCAATGATTAACACTGTAACAAAAACAGTGTTGTCTATCTGTAGTGTGTCAGACTGACCAATGATTAGCACTGTAACAAAAACACTGTTGTCTATCTGTAGTGTGTCAGACTGACCAATGATTAACACTGTAACAAAAACAGTGTTGTCTATCTGTAGTGTGTCAGACTGACCAATGATTAGCACTGTAACAAAAACACTGTTGTCTATATGTAGTGCGTCAAACTGACCAATGAACAACAGTGTAACAAAACATGTTGTCTATCTGTAGCGTGTCAGACTGACCAATGAAAAGCATTGTAACTTAACCATTGTGTTGTCTATCTGTAGTGTGGCACACTGACCAATGAACAACAGTGTAACAATATATTTTTTATAGGTAATGTTTCAGACTGACCAATGGGAAGCACCGTAACAAAACATTATTGTCAATCTGTAGTGTATCAGACGACCAATGGGCAGCACTTTAACAAACAATCCAGTGACTGGCTGTCGATCTGCTGTGACTCTTGTGGAGTTATACATTTCAGTCAGAAATGAAGCACTTGAATTAAATTACACAACAATCAATCAAATGCTTGTTTATTCTCTGTCAAGAAACAAGTCATAAATAGTTTACATCAGTCATCAAAATCTTCAATAATTAGCTCTTCCTCTTCCTGAGAGGTTCTGACTTTTGATTGGCTATTGCTGATGATGTCATCATCATCTTTCTTATCATCGACAGTCTGCACAACCATATCTTGAGATTGCGGAGGAGATTCATCCAAATCAACATCTTTTTCATCCAGTTTTTCAGATCTGTAATACAATGTGAAAAAAGTCACAATTTCTTCAAATGATCAGTTATTAAAAATGTTTATATCACATTCAAAGACAGATAAAAAATGAAACCTTTAATGTTTTTGCATCACAAAGACTTAACCAAACTTAACCATAATACTTGTTTTTTTTTGGGGGGGGGGGGGGGGATTTTCTAGTCTGAGATTAATCAGACTTCAACATTCTAGAGTTCTAGCCAAGGATTGATATAAGTTTGCCCCACCATCAATTTTCTCCTATTATTTAAAAGAAAACAATTTGGCAAAGAAATTAAATGCTTTCTGTAAATTACTTATTTTCCCATTGACCTCATAAGCCATAGCCAGTCTACACTATGAGTGAGTCTGATCAGAAACTACAGTGTCTATGATCTAATCATTCTCAGCCCCAGCTGTCAAGCTATCGCTAAACAATGACATATTGAAAAGAAGGGAGGTAACTCTGACATATCAGAATGTGGTCAAACTAGAGTAAAGCAAAATAACTTTTTAATGTAATGCAACAAGTTATAGTGAGCATGTCTAGTCAACTATGGTTCAACAACCGACTTTACTCTGGTCTGACAATGGAAACAAGTTTCCATTTGTAAGTACGGCAGTGATTGATTGTTGTTTATCCGCATATGAAATCACATTAGATGGAACAGCCTGACTAAAGTAAACAGTTGATGACTGAACTTGCTCTGCATTGAGTATTATAATATTATAATATATATTGATATTCATTTTTATAAAACTCCTGATTTGAAATAACAAGAGGCCCATGGGCCTTAACGGTCACCTGAGATTGGAGATTTGAAATATTTCTGTTAATCTAATTAACCCTTTTTGGCCCCACCCATCAGTCCAAGGGGTCAGTCAGGGCCAACATGTGCATATCATTAAGCTTTCATCTCATGCTGATAATTTTAAGAAAGTTTGAATGAATTCTAAAGGAAATCGAACAAATGATTGTCAAAAATGTTATTTCCCTATATAAACTATAGCAAAGTTTACCCCCTCCCCAGGGGCAAACATGAGACCCCAGGGTCATGAAATTCACAATTTTGGTAAAGCACCATAAGACCCTTCCACCTAAGAAGAGCATTTGATTCTACCATATCTGAGAGTAGAGAAGAAGATTTTTGAAATTTCAGTCAATTTCACCCTTTTAACCCAGCCCGTCAGCACCCAGGGTTCAGTCAGGGCCAACATGTGCATACCATCAAACTGTTATCCCATGCTGATAACGTTAACAGGTTAGAATGAATTCCAATACAAATCCAACAAATTATAGCCAAAAATGTGATTTCCCTATATCTGCCCTGCAGGTAGGGCGTAAGAATTGTACCTGCTGCCCCCATTGCATGATCGTAAGAGGCGACTAAATTTGGGATCTTATCTTTTCTCTTCTTTCTTAACAGCTTTCTTTTTCCTAATGTATCCCTTGACAATGCCTCACTTTTGGCCTTTAGTTGAGCATTTGCCCCTGTGAGGAAGGTTTTGGGCTCTGTACCCTGGCCGAGACATACCAGAGTCTTTAAAAATGGTAGTTGCTACTCCTGCTTAGCGCTCAGCATATTTGGAGTGGGACGACTGGTTCGCCCGTTGTCATTATAATGTGACCGGGTGGGGTGTCCTGCTTGGTGTCTTCGGCAGTCTGCTTCAGTGAGGTAGCACTATAAATCGGCAAAAGTTCCAGCCTATCACAAGGAGACTTAACAAGAACATACCGCAGCCTCCAAAAACACACATACGCACTCACCACATGCATGCATGTCGCACGCACGAGAGGCCGTCCTTAAATGACCTTAGCTGTTAATAGGACGTTAAACAAAATAAACCAAACCAAACCAATTTCCCTATATAAACTATAGTAATGTTTACCCTCTCCCCAGGGGCAAATGTGAGACCCCAGGGTCATGAAATTCACAGTTTTGGTAAAGCACCATAAGACCCTTCCATCAATGAAAAGTATTTGATTCTATCTTATATGGGTATTGAGAAGAAGATTTTTGAAATTTCAGTCAATTTCAACATTTTTAGCCCCCGCCCATCAACCCCTGGGGGTCAATAAGGGCCAACGTGTGCATACCATCAAACTGTTATCCCATGCTGATAATGTTAACCAGGTTAGAATGAATTCTAACACACATCCAAAAAATAACAGTCAAAAATGTGATTTCCCTATATAAACTATAGTAAAGTTTACCCTCTCCCCAGGGGCAAACGTGAGAGCCCAGGGTCATGAAATTCACAATTTTGGTAAAACACCATAAGACCCTTCCATCTATGAAGAGTGTTTGATACCACCATATGTGAGAGTAGAGAAGAAGATTTTTGAAGTTTTAGCCAATTTGACCCTTTTCGCCCCACCCCTCAGGCCCCTGGGGGGTGGGGACCATATAATTCACAATTTAGGTTGACCTTCAGCCAAAGAAGCTTTCTGCAAAATTTCATTGAATTTTGGTTATCTGGTTTTGGAGAAGCAGTCGAAAATGTAAATTGTTTACGGACGGACAACGCACGACGATGGATGAAAGGCGATTAGAATAGGTCACTTGAGACTTTGTCTCAGGTGACCTAAAAAGTACAGTTAAATTTTCTTATTAGCCAGCTGGGGGATCCCTACTAATTTCTCTTGTCCAAACTGACCACAGGGAAGATATTTTGATGCAGACATTACTTTGAACAGTCATTAAAAAGTTCTTAAAATGTACAAAACAGACAGAAATTTTCCAACTTGTTAAGAGCCTGTATGTTTTAAAATTTTTGGTTTTGTTCAGTATAAATGTGAAAAGAAAAATACCTTCCAGGTATCTTTGACCTAGAAAATCTGCAAATGTCTTGTAACAATGATGCTTGACCTGAATAAAGACAAAATAAACAGAATATAATGTTCATCTAACGGTATATTGATACACATCACCTCGGAAATGAAGATATTCTTAACTATACATGGCAGTCCTACAATTTATATCAAAGATTCGGCAGTCTCAACATTTACATCAAAGATTATCTAACAATCATGAGAAATACTGTTTGTACTGGTCTACAGTGAAACTCAGTTCCATAATATGTATTGTATTACAAAAATTATAACTCAATATACAAAAGAGGTCAGAGGTCAATATTTCTAATAATTTTTGTTGGGATCAAACCCTGAATCTCTGGTTAACTAGATTGAAACTCTATCAACTAAGAGACATTTTCCTTGATGGATTGATGGATTTTATAAGAATAAGTTAGTATTTTGCAAGGATGACATATTGAATCGTGTGACAAGCTATCCCAACACTACTGTGAAACATTACAAAATCTTAAAAGGTAGACAACTCTGCCATACCTCCCACAGACAAGGATAACGGTCTTACCTGGTTGGTGGAGTGTAGTGTTGATAACAGACAGATAAGGCAGGATTTCTGTTTGGAGTATTTCTGGTGTCCAGGCATACTCTAAATCAGAGTTAAAACAATCATCAATACATTGTAAATACAAGATTTTATACAATTCATACAATTATAGGGAGTTTATTTTACAAAATTTATTTTTTCATTCCGTTCTTGGGATCAAATGATGAAAAGAATAACACATTAATTGACCCCATTCCTAATAGAAATTATTTCATATTCAAGCTAAATTCCAAAAATATGCAGTCTTTCCCATTTCACCAATTTTCTTCCCAAAATGAGACAAAAGGCCCCATCTAAAACCAGTGAGAAAAAGCCCTGCACTGTAGAATATTATTAGAATATTAGAATATTACATCAAAACTTTCATATACTGCTTTTTCATGACATCAAGCATATCGGGTATTCCTAAAGAAATAAATGTCTCCTACCGGCCCCCAATAAAAATAGTAAGTGACCTTGACCTTGACCCAAAACCCTGAAACTGACACTTGTCCGAGATATTATGGTCTTTTATCACTGTGTAACATAATAAATTAAGCAATGTAGTGCTATTCCTGCAATAATACACATACAATTCAACAAGTAGCATTGACAGTGATGATGGATATAATATAATATAAACAAAATATGTGGATTTTTTTTCAAAATTGATTTAAATACCTTTAAAAAGACACCTGGCACTATCACAATTGTCTCTGGCCTGTAAAAAGAAACCAAATAATACTACATATAATTCATCTGATTATAACAAGATATAGTAGTTAAGGTTTTCTAAGGTGTTGGGACACAAGAATCATCAAACTTCCAAATTCAAACACACGATATGTATACCATCTATAGCAGACAATTACTGTATTTATCCTCAAATAAGCACCCTCCTCTAGTATTAAAGTTAAGCATTATTAAATTTTTTTAATCTATGATTTTGCAAAAATAAGGAAGGGCCTTATTTGTGGACAGGTGCTTATTTGCAGATAAATAAGAGTATCCCAGAATTACAATATTTCTGGACGACATTTTGTTTAAATGTTTTCATTACAAAAATTACTTTATAAAGGTACCTATGAAGCCCTATAACATATCCCATGGTTGACTGATGGCAATAGTAACTTTAATAAACTATCTCATATTTGGAAACATATCAAAAGTTCATGGAAGAAGGCACTGTCAAAGGAACGCAGGTTAAGTCTAATCGAATTATGAAGGCTATACCTGTTTCATGGCTGTGTACCATTGCGGCTTGTGTAAAGGTTTCCATCCAAGTCCAGACCCAGCTGATGAAAACCTGGCTCTTGCAGAATTGGCATGGATTATCCCCCTTGTGGCAACAGAGGCTGCATAATGCTGCAACACTGATCTAGACTACAATAGAAAAGACACTGAACTTGACCACAATAGAAAATATCAGGTCCCTGGGCCTCTTGGTTAATGAGAAATCGTTTAAATGTTTTAGCATATTTGACCCCTGTGACTTTGAATATAGGTAATAATTCATTCGAAGAAACTTTAATAGCCATTCACTCCAGCATGATACAGGCCCAATATCAGGTCCCTGTGCCGCTTGGTTATTGAGTAGAAGTTGTTTGAAGAGAAAAGTTGATGCCGGCCGACCAGATTACAGATTGACGATGAATGCTGCACAACGCTAAAAGCTCACTTCAGATATGTGACATTTACTACATTAGAAATATTGGCCCATCCAACATCTTTGTTTATTTGTAGACAAGAATTGTAAAACAAAATGCTATCTTAGAGATAGGAAATGCCAGCATCTTCAAGATTTGAGTTTTATTAACTAATAAAGCAAAGTTCTAAAAGGAAGAAACTTACAGCCCAGTCATCTGTGAGGTGGTCTGCATCACTCAGGTACTGAGATGCCCGTGCCATATCATCCAGGTCAGTGAAGAAATCCATGTAGTTCTGGTGCAGGTAGGCACTGAAGTAGTCACCAGACAAATGGGACTTCTCCACAACATCCTAAGTAAAATCAGTCGTCAAAACAAATTAGTAATTAACAGTATAACTTTGATTAAACCCACTCAAGAGTATTTTTTTTACAGATCTATCAGGAAGGTTTTTAAAAGGCATACATATATTTCAGGGCCTTTTTAAGTTGTCAAAATAAAAATCAAGAAAGTGTTTAAAAGGAGTGATTGTCTGAAATACCTCAGGGTTAATAATGAGAGGGTCCCTATGATGTTCCTGGAGATGAGCAGGAAGTTTTGGCGCATCTGGATGAGAGCTTGGATCATCTCCTGGGAAAATACACACAGCATTTACTTCAGATGGATTGAACACACACTGAATTTGCATGACATACCAGTACTTGAATAAAGGCTGGAATTTTACCCTTTAGGTTTGCAGTAGTAAGCTAACACTGTACTTTTTCTTGCAGACAAATTACAATAATTTCAATATCATGGTTAATCACTTAATTACTTGAATATTTGACAATTCTTAAAAAGTGTTCAGAAGAGAATTTTCGCCCATATTTAGGCTTTACTCCCTCTCATATTTACAGTACAGAAATTATCCTACATTTACATCTATGATCGTTATTTCTTCACACTCACGTTTACAGTAGAGAATTTTGCCTAAAGCTCTGAACAGGAATAGTGAGGTGTCCCTTCCTCCAATAGAGGCAAGATCTGAATCTTTCTGGTCCGATGTCTTTGCTTTGGCCTTTCCTCTCTGTTTCTTCACTGGCTGTTTGCCTTTGACTAGAGCACTCGGCAAGAGATCCTTGGTGTCTAAAAAAGACAGACAAATATCGTCCATTTAGTTTGTCTACCTTTGCATTGATTGCCTGATAAACCAAAATACACCGTAAGAAGCACCTCCCATAAATTACACTGTATTATAACACATTTTCATACTACATTATTGTATATGTACAATTTAATGCAAAACATGATCTACTTTAAACCAAAATGAAATTTCACCACAAAATGAATTTTATCCTATTCGAATATCTATTAGGTATTACCAGACATAAATTGAATATTGACGATTTGCCCATTGCCTAATTCCTTCACACTAGAAAGAAAGCCCCTTTTGAGATTTAGCTGGGTTTTTTTGAGTGCGTTTTATGTGTTTTAAGTTTCTGAAAATCTTTTCAGTCTTTTCATTCATGTTCCTTAGGTTCTTCTTTAACTAAAATAGAAAATTTCATCAAATGTAATCAATTGTTCTTAAAGAAACTCAATTGCAATATCGTATATAGTATAATGATGGGTTTTTCACAGAAAAGATTGAAGACCTACCTTTGAGACAGGCAAACTGAAGGGTGTTGATTGCTCCTCTGATGTCACCAGCACTTGACATTGCGATGGACTCCAGGACAGCGTGAGTTGGGACAGTAAACTTGTGTACTCCCTTCAATGATAATAAAGAAATCATATTATTTTTTTTTAATTCAGATAAACCTGACTAATCTGACAAACTATGGAACACAGTATATGTGTAGGGTGAACCTTTCTTATCTGACACCTTGTGAAACACAACATCATTGGTCAGAAAAACTTTCTAATCTTAAACTCTGTGAGAACCAACATATTGGTCAGATAAACCTGTCTAATCTGACACCATGTGGGACACAATATATTGGTCTGACAGATAAACCTGTATAATTTGCCGCCATTTAGGACACAAAATCTTGGTCATATTGGACAGAATGTCAGAATACACAGATCTTAGTAAATACTTTTCATATGACCAGTAAGAAAAAAAAACATTAGACAAGAGGTGAGAATTTACAGATAAGAATTCATTATTTTGGCATGACTGAGTGTATAATATTATGATGACAGAATATAGGAATATAACTGGCTTGATTAGAGGGAATATCGGTATATACAGGGGAGGGGTCGAATTAACAGAGAATGTCGGTATATATAGGGGTCGAATTAACAGAGAATGTCGGAATACACAGGGGTCGAATTAACAGAGAATGTCGGTATATACAGGGGTCGAATTAACACAGAATGTCAGTATATACAGGGGTCGAATTAACACAGAATGTTGGTATATATAGGGGTTGAATTAACAGAGAATGTCAGTATATACAGGGGTCGAATTAACACAGAATGTTGGTATATACAGGGGTCGAATTAACACAGAATGGTACACATTACCTGTGAGGCTTCCTTCGTAGCAATCCTTGTCAGCACTTTCGTCATACTTGTCAATGCAATGGGATTGAAGCTGAATAAAAATAAATACATTGTCCTTCAAATTCAATATTTAATCCAGATATTTCCCAGAGTATGAAACAATCATGAAGGTTATAACATCTAATATACCAGTCTTTTCTAGACCACCAGCCTTTGCTCAGCCAAGCATATATATCATTATTGCAACTGTCCATGTTATTGTCTGTGAAATATTATTGATCGGGCGTATCATACATGGACATTGTCTTATGGTCTTACCTGTTGCAATGATGTCAAGACATCAAACAAACGTAAGATGCTGTTTTCAGTATAAGAGCAAATTGTAATATTCAATAACATGATTTTATACTGCTTTTGTCACAGTACACTTTGCTTTTGAGTATACAGTTAACAATATGAATGTTCAGTTTATAAAATCACCATTTTTGCTACATTCTACATTTTTAAAATATTTATCACCATCATATCATCTATATAGTGTATCTATTTACTAGTTTTAACAATGTGGTATGTGGGAAGTACTCATTATATTACTTAGTCCAATATAATCAAATATCATAATTCAACTGTGATGTCAGTAGCTTTAAATCTAAAGACATCATGCCTTTCATGACATCAAATAACAGACACTGAAAAACAAGCTATATATATGTGGACACAGCTACATCATTCCACATTCAACTTAGATCCAGAGATAGAGGTAACCCCATTAAATACCATAATTCTGGTTTGGTTGGTTCTACATATCTGTTGCCTTGATAGACAGGTCAA
This sequence comes from Pecten maximus, assembly GCF_902652985.1. Taxonomy (NCBI): domain Eukaryota; kingdom Metazoa; phylum Mollusca; class Bivalvia; order Pectinida; family Pectinidae; genus Pecten; species Pecten maximus. Next base: position 40,383,714 of record NC_047018.1, read on the forward strand.
TTGCAGAAAAGGGGAAACTTAAGAGTAGAAATAACGTGGTAAATCACACTCAGCACAGGACAAGTTATAAAATGTCCTAAAGAAGCCAACTGTTTAGGTGAAACTGGTAGACACATCCAAATTTGGAAGACTGAACTTATCCCGAACCTGTTGCAATTGATCCCAACTCTTAGTTTCCTTATCAAACTTCTATAACATCTCTTTTTTCTTTATTTTTCTTCATATTTACTTCGAGACTTTCTTAACTCCTTCAAACAAAAGTGATTTAAAAGCACAATTTGATAAACAATTATCACTTCAAACAAAAGTGATTTAAAAGCACAATTTGATAAACAATTTTCACAAGTGTTCAATACCAGAAACTTTTATCCCATATCTTTATCTTTTTACAAAGATTTTATATTTTAGTACTTTCAACACACAAAAACATGCTATTAAAAACACCTGGAATATCCAACACAAAGAAGATCACATCCATTATCGTCATGAAATTACAGCTACAATCCAAGCCTAACTGATGTTACAGCTACGAGCCAAGCATACCTGATGTTACAGCTACGAGCCAAGCCTACCTGATGTTACAGCTACAACCAAGCCTACCTGATGTTACAGCTACGAGCCAAGTCTACCTGATGTTACAGCTACGAGCCAAGCCTACCTGATGTTACAGCTACGAGCCAAGCCTACCTGATGTTACAGCTACAACCAAGCCTACCTGATGTTACAGCTACGAGCCAAGTCTACCTGATGTTACAGCTACGAGCCAAGCCTACCTGATGTTACAGCTACGAGCCAAGCCTACCTGATGTTACAGCATGTTACAGCTACGAGCCAAGCCTACCTGATGTTACAGCATGTTACAGCTACGAGCCAAGTCTACCTGATGTTACAGCTACGAGCCAAGCATACCTGATGTTACAGCTACGAGCCAAGCCTACCTGACGTTACAGCTACAACCAAGCCTACCTGATGTTACAGCTACGAGCCAAGTCTACCTGATGTTACAGCTACGAGCCAAGCCTACCTGATGTTACAGCATGTTACAGCTACGAGCCAAGCCTACCTGATGTTACAGCTACGAGCCAAGCCTACCTGATGTTACAGCTACAAGCCAAGCCTACCTGATGTTACAGCTACAACCAAACCTACCTGACGTTACAGCTACGAGCCAAGCCTACCTGATGTTACAGCTACAACCAAACCTACCTGATGTTACAGCTACAACCAAGCCTACCTGATGTTACAGCTACGAGCCAAGCCTACCTGATGTTACAGCTACGAGCCAAGCCTACCTGATGTTACAGCTACGAGCCAAGCCTACCTGATGTTACAGCTACGAGCCAAGACTACCTGATGTTACAGCTACGAGCCAAGTCTACCTTAATGTTACAGCTACAACCAAGCCTACCTGATGTTACAGCTACGAGCCAAGCCTACCTGATGTTACAGCTACGAGCCAAGCCTATCTGATGTTACAGCTACGAGCCAAGCCTACCTGATGTTACAGCTACAACCAAGCCTACCTGATGTTACAGCTACGAGCCAAGCCTACCTGATGTTACAGCTACGAGCCAAGTCTACCTGATGTTACAGCTACGAGCCAAGCCTACCTGATGTTACAGCTACAAGCCAAGCCTACCTGATGTTACAGCTACAAGCCAAGCCTACCTGATGTTACAGCTACGAGCCAAGCCTACCTGATGTTACAGCTACGACTCAAGCCTACCTGATGTTACAGCTACAAGCCAAGCCTACCTGATGTTACAGCTACGAGCCAAGCCTACCTGATGTTACAGCTACGAGCCAAGCCTACCTGATGTTACAGCTACAAGCCAAGTCTACCTGATGTTACAGCTACGAGCCAAGCCTACCTGATGTTACAGCTACGAGCCAGGCCTACCTGATGTTACAGCTACGAGCCAAGCCTACCTGATGTTACAGCTACGAGCCAAGCCTACCTGATGTTACAGCTACGAGCCAAGCCTACCTGATGTTACAGCTACAAGCCAAGCCTACCTGATGTTACAGCTACGAGCCAAGCCTACCTGATGTTACAGCTACGAGCCAAGCCTACCTGATGTTACAGCTACAACCAAGCCTACCTGATGTTACAGCTACGAGCCAAGCCTACCTGATGTTACAGCTACGAGCCAAGCCTACCTGATGTTACAGCTACGAGCCAAGCCTACCTGATGTTACAGCTACGAGCCAAGCCTACCTGATGTTACAGCTACGAGCCAAGACTACCTGATGTTACAGCTACGAGCCAAGTCTACCTTAATGTTACAGCTACAACCAAGCCTACCTGATGTTACAGCTACGAGCCAAGCCTACCTGATGTTACAGCTACGAGCCAAGCCTATCTGATGTTACAGCTACGAGCCAAGCCTACCTGATGTTACAGCTACAACCAAGCCTACCTGATGTTACAGCTACGAGCCAAGCCTACCTGATGTTACAGCTACGAGCCAAGTCTACCTGATGTTACAGCTACGAGCCAAGCCTACCTGATGTTACAGCTACAAGCCAAGCCTACCTGATGTTACAGCTACAAGCCAAGCCTACCTGATGTTACAGCTACGAGCCAAGCCTACCTGATGTTACAGCTACGAGCTAAGCCTACCTGATGTTACAGCTACGAGCCAAGCCTACCTGATGTTACAGCTACGAGCCAAGCCTACCTGATGTTACACCTACGAGCCAAGCCTACCTGATGTTACAGCTACAACCAAGTCTACCTGATGTTACAGCTACGAGCCAAGCCTACCTGATGTTACAGCTACGAGCCAGGCCTACCTGATGTTACAGCTACGAGCCAAGCCTACCTGATGTTACAGCTACGAGCCAAGCCTACCTCATGTTACAGCTACAACCAAGCCTACCTGATGTTACAGCTACAACCAAGCCTACCTGATGTTACAGCTACGAGCCAAGCCTACCTCATGTTACAGCTACGAGCCAAGCCTACCTGATGTTACAGCTACGAGCCAAGCCTACCTGATGTTACAGCTATGAGCCAAGCCTACCTGATGTTACAGCTACGAGCCAAGCCTACCTGATGTTACAGCTACGAGCCAAGTCTACCTGATGTTACAGCTACAACCAAGCCTACCTGATGTTACAGCTACGAGCCAAGCCTACCTGATGTTACAGCTACAAGTCAAGTCTACCTGATGTTATCTATGTGCAGCTCCTGCTGTAGGCTCTTGGGAAATAGAAGTCGCTCACAACTGGACGAGTCCCTACTGGTGGAGTCGCTCACAATGAACACCAAAGGACACTTTCCAACATGGGAGTATTTCCTGTAATATCAACACATGTACATTGACAAGACAGTCTCATACAGCCGATATATTTCAGGGTTTTTAAAAAAATGTTTGCGTTCGACTCTTAAGAACAGTTGTTTAAACACGGACATTTAACAAAAGTAATCTGTTCATTTCATAGATCCAAAGCCTTGTAATTATTAAAACTGCATGATAAACAATTGAAAACTAAAATATATTTGCAATATTTCATTTTTTACGATCGTAATATAGGTATCTCTCAATACACATAGGATGAAGATTGAGAGGTGTTTATAAACACAACATCATTGTTAATTGTCAATGAGTATGAGTGCAACTGAATATACAGTGAACTCTGCCAGTTATTAACGTTATGTTTCCATTGATATCATGTTTTACTTTAAACATCATTTCTTCTCATTTGTAATCAGGACTGACAAATGTGTCACACTTAAAGGGACATTACTTCGTTCAGACAACAGAAACTTTCAAAATTTCTATTGATAAAATTTATTGACTGAATGAGGACGATATGAGATTTTGTGCCTACAAGTAATGAAAGTAACCCTCAATGTACAGAAAAATGACGTTTCGTACGCAAATACTGTCTATCTTTGCAGTAATTAGTGATACTTCGGGTCGAATTAAGAATTTTGAAGATTTAATACTTGAAGCACTTTGGTTTTCCTTCCACTGTCTTTTTGACAAATAAGACGTGATATTGAGCGAGTTTCACTGTATTAAATCTATCATGCTAATTTACCTGAGAGTGTCGTGAAAGGCAGAGGCATCTCTATAAAACACATTGGGAAATTCCTACAACAAAACGTCCATCATGAAGGCATGTTTAATATAACAGTCAGACATCTCAGGATACCAATTTAAAATTTGCTAGTTTTCCAATATCAATCCAGCAAGAAAATATGTTTGTCTGGACTGTCATTACTTGCCTTGTAAAATTTTTAAGGAGTTAAATATAAACCTAGCAATAACACTCCAGTATATAAATGTATGCAAGGTAGTCTGCACATTTTAAATTAGATTTAAAATCAGTAAATATATATGATATTGATTTTATGAATTTAAGACAATGAACTTTGATTTCAGGATTCAAATATCCTTGTATATGTATTATGAATGGACAGTAAATGTTCAGAGTACTGTTTGCTATTTTTAAAAGAGGACAGGAGCTTGATGGATTATACTTTATATACCTCTACTAAAATAATCTTCTTCTCCGTACTTCCATCCCCAAATATGTCAAGTTTGTTGTACTTGTTGGCTCGGAGGAGGAAGTGCTGAAACTGGGTCAACTGGGACTCTGTCTGTATGTCATTGTACTGGTATGGACCTGCAAACCAGACAGGATATTAAAGTACTACATTTACCTTATCTCTCTCTCAGAATAAATATCATACCTGTTATTCAGTCAAAAAGACATGTATTTGTTTGTTTAATACTGGGTGTATCGCCCTGTACAGTCATGGTCATTTTAAAGCATTGGTATATCATATTAGAAGGTAGCTTCTTCATTGAACAAAATGACAGAGGCCTACAAAGTGATATTGGGAGTAAGTGAGGTATCCTGGGTATGGATCAAACAACAAACTTAACTTCATCATCCAAGGTTGTATTAGTCTGATCAGATACTCTACCAACAGATTTAAAATTTTAAAAAATAATTATCAATTATTAAAAGGTCTTATGAGACATTATACTCTATTTGTTCATCAGTATATCAGACATTGAATGAAAAATAATCAGAAACTAATGATTTGCAAAGAAAATCATATATAAAAGTTCTATAACCCTCAAAAATTATTTCTTATGAAATGAAATATCTTAAGTGCTTGCATTACTGAAAAGTAAATGCAATTTTTTCAATTCATAATGTTAGTTAATATACATGTATAAATAGAACTTGATATCTATTTAATCATACCTTTAGCAAAGACAATCTAACTAATTTCTGACAATACCTATGCAAAAGTAATCTATTATAGCCAATGTTATATTTCCATCTCATATCTGTACTTGAATTTGTCCTTTCAAAACTGCATCCTTCTAATATACCTGTACTAAACTCATCCCTTTTCTTCCAGACCCGATCAGATCCTACTGGGTTGGACCATTCTTGGACATCACATTTGAGTTCTCGGGACAACACTTTAACTGTGGCAGTCTTTCCTGTCCCTGCTTGACCAGTCAGAATTAAAATAGGTGGCAGCTAAATAAAAGAAACAACAAAAATACACAATAAAAATACTTGTTAACAATAAGCATATAACATTGAATACTCCTTACACAGGCAGAATTAAAATATGTATTATGTACCGGCGTCATTCAGACAAAGACCATTTATTTATTTACACAAAGTATCAAATTTGGCAAAATTACCAATATCTGAACAAGAAAATACCATCAATTATATCTGTTACTCCATTGACAACTCCTGGTCATGTTTAAATGCCTAGCTATAATAGTGTATGAAATAGTTTTTTATTTGGCACACATTTGTAATAAGTATAGATAGCCATAAAGCAAACAATACAGGTCAAATTCAGCATCAACAGCATTCATTAAGTATAGCTACATCATTTATGTAGGTGTATTATTTGTATCAAATTATTTAGCTTCCCAGTATTGGACAATGCAGAATGCTCACATTCTAGTAGTATATTGTTAGTCAAGAAATTTAACTTTAATTGATGATTATGTTAAGATACAGCCATTAAACTAACCTTGGTCTGTGCCTTGAGATGTGTTTGCATCCACGTTTCTAAATCCCCTATTTTCTTCTTGTGTACAGCCAGGTCATTCTAAATAACAAACAAATGTTGGACTCTGTAACACTTTCATCAACATCATGCAATATCAGTAGTATAGATCCAACAGAAACCTTTAGTGTATATACACTCCACTGAATGTCAACTGAAGTTTTCACTAGAAGGAGAGTAAATTTAATTTTTTACCCTATATCATAAAGTACAATCATTGCTATATTGCAATTGTTTCAAAGTTGCTTTAGTAGCTTTGACCACTACGAGGGAGCTATACAGATCTAGAGAGTCTTGGTTGTAAATATGGAGTAGTGTAAATACATGGTTTTCACTGAAAGGAGTGTCAAAACAATTGTCTACAGTCTAAAAGACATGCCATTTAATTTCACTTCTTACTCTATATCAACTATATAGCAAAGTTGCTTTACTAGCTTTAGCTCCTTGGAGGGAGTTATACAGAGAGCCTTGGTTGTAAATAATGACTGTGTGTTTTCTTGAGGATTCAGTAGTGTAAAGACAAAGTACTTTGTGTCTGCATAATCTTCATTGTTTAGTCAAGCAGTTCAACATCCATTTATTCAACAAACAGTGCAGCAAAGTAGTCTCAAATCATAGTTTTGGGTCACTGGTTCGATCTCCCATTAAAATAGAACTGGCATGGTATAATATAATCCCCTGAAGAGTGGCAGAATGTAGCCGCGAAAGTACTAGGGAGACAGCAGATCTGTGTTTGGCTTTTTATTTTATTATTATTTACCGTCACATGGACATTTTAACTTTATTCTAATTATGTATGTATATGCAATGTTTCACAGAAACTAAAAATTAACACACATACTGTACCTGATTTTTAGGGGCATATTTGTCTGACCACAACTCTGATTCATAAGCTGGCCTTTTCTTCCCTGATAACCAACACCTGTCACCTGATGATGAAACCTGCCCACTGTTTATCTGGGCTGTAGCTTTACTAGCATTTGAATGTTCATTTGTGTTGCTAATACTGGCAGTAGATGACTTAGAGACTTTCAGGATGGACTGACTAGAGCCGGTGGTGGCCGCTCGCTTTGGTGCAGCATACTTGGCTGGGCGGGAGGAAGAGGCAAAACTTTCGAATGTATCAAAGTCCCCAAATGATGATGACACCCACTTGGCCGAATTCTGTAAAATAACAAAACATGTTTAATATAATTATGATGATGTATTTACAAATCATTACTGCAGACAAATGTGTCAGGTTGTTTTAAAGAAGGCAAAACACTCCATGCCAGCTTGACAAATTGATTTGAAATATTCACAAGTTTGTACACATATTTGTTTGTGTAAAACGTAAATCTTTTATTACACACACTCCACAATCATATTACAATGACCAGTCCAAGCTGTATACCTTCAGAACTGTAGATAGGTATTATAGCTAGCACTATCCAATTGAACTACCAGCAGTTCTGCTACACCTGTTTCTAAACTGATGATTATAGAATCTCATTGCCATTTACATTTAATTGATAGCATCACGTTGGTCTTTAATACAGTTGTGCATAATTAACTGAATGACCTTAAACAAAAATAAAGTCAGATATTCAAAGCATTATAAAATGTCTAGATCTGTTAACACAGGTACTAAGGAGATATAATACATTAAGTTGGAAGTTTGCTTAAGCTCCAATATGCAAAATATTAAAATTATTATAACCTTGCAGCTTATGGATTGTAGGAATGATTTATCACGTTTTCTCTTCTTGTCATTTTTCTGAGTTGAAAAGTCTGGTGATGATGTGAGGTCAATGACAGAATCATTACTGTCTTCATTTTCAGCAAAACTGTTTCCAACATCTCTTTTTGTATCAAATTTTCTCTGAAAAAAAAAGAATCTGTATAAGTATGACTTGGCGTATCCTTTCTTTCACCACAATTAAATACACAACTTGATTACATTACAGTATATCTGAATTGAACTGTGTTGACTTTGTACATATATACATCTTTTTATGTGGAGTAATCTCAACATTATATGTGCACAAAAATAAGCTAAACTACTAGTGTTGGGAATCGGATGTGATTTCCTAATCGATTAATCGGCATAATCGGAGAGCCCCTTCCGATCGATTATCGATTATAATCGGATAGTATGTAAATCAGAGTTATTTATTAAATGTATTATAGTAGTTTACATGCACAGTATGGAACGAATATTCATACTCTGCCTACACTGCTCTCTGGCAGAGTATGAGTGATTCACATCAGGCAGTATATTAGCTATGATTATAATTTTCTCGGATAAATAACACATGTAAATTGATGATTCTGGTATCTATTATCAATATTCAATCCATAAATCTGCACATTACGTCATTTCTTTGACAATAAAGGTAAATTCAAAAACGAGCCCGACACACGGAGATACAAATGTATCAGTTCAAACACACCACTATCTTTGATACAAGTGTAAAGGTCAATTTCCTTATAAGGAAATCAAAATAAATTGATGCTAATGAGATTTCCCGCAAGATTTCAACAGATAAACAGATTCTGAGTGATATACCTCGGTGAGCAAAGTCTAACATATGCATTCTGAAATTGAATAATTACACCAAGTATAGATGCACTTTAAATTTATTCACAACTCTTACAAAAAACTGGTTAAATATCTCGATAATGTTTTTTTCATCGTAGTAGCTTCATCCATATATGGTCATGCTCACGCATACCATAATCGGATAAGCATCCTCGTGAGAGTTCTCCAAGAAGTATCATGGCAGATTACGGAGACAACTGTGAGTAGTATAATATTTTGGAATGTCATTGTGCGAATTAAAGATTTCAAGATGTGACGTTTCAATGGCTAATACATTGCTAAAATTCCATTAAAAATGTTTAATTATAGTAAATATTACTCCAAAGTCACACGACATCCACAATTTGTAGCATTTTCGAGGTTCATTGATTTGCAACACTATCGCCAATGGAAGGGAATCGTAGCTCTGACGACGACCATCTGCCAGAATTTGTCTGTCCGTCGTCCAGAGCTACGTTATGACAGCTATGCACAGTACAACTCAAATGCGTTATTCACATGACATATAGTTCATAATTGGGGATTATAACACAAGAATTGAAATGCATTATAATCTATAGGTGATAAACTTTGCCAGACAGATATATAGACCGAAATACAATCAGTAAAATGAAAGTCAATGATATATATGATATCCAATTGTTTGCTTGGTCGGCAGAGCAATTGGGGTAAAGTGTCTTGCTGAAGGACACAATCACGTCAACACTCTCTAAAATTGTTCGGACACAACAAACAAGCAATTTTTTTAGAAACCGTGTCATTCAACCATGGAACTCTCTACCAGAAGAAGTTGTATCAGCTCCATCCATCAACACCTTTAAAGATTAGACTAAATAAGTTCGAAAGACCACCCAAAATAATTCCAACCATCATTTCTTCAGTGACGGATCTATACCTGTGTCTATTCACTAAGGATGTTGATAGATAGGGAGTTACTGCCCCTCCCTTTTTATTCACGTGTAATCTTCTGTTATTTAACGAGCTGTACATAATACAGAAGGAACAATTTGTGTGTATATAATCTACATTTAATCAGAGACATATATGTCTCCGATTTAATTTAATATATAATATTCACAGTCTAGGACTAGATCTATTATGATTATTGGAAAAATAAGTAATCAATGCGCAACCAATATGCCAAGATATCTGTAGATGTAACCATTTCTCGTAAAGAAATGACAATCAAGTGTCAACAAACAAGCTTAAGCTTTCAACGACACGAAGACTATGATTCTGACAGCACAGACCGGTCCGTTTCTCACTCACAGCTTCCCGAGAAACACAAACCGACAAAGGTATCATCATTGTCTTTGGAATTAAAATACTATTTTTAAACCCAATGACTATTCTATTGCATACCATTATCACAAAAGTTGTTGTCTTTCCCTAAATGAGAGTTACACTACATCTAAGTTTGCAATTTCATTTCTGCAAAACTCCACGAGTTTTAAAACAGCCGCCATGTTTGTGACCACAGGAAGTCGCATACGCTAAAGAAAAAAAAATCACAATTAATATTTCCAAGACGGAATTATGTCCCACCTAAATTTATTATCATTTAACCTCTTTTCAATTAAATTTTGTATTTACCTTAATTTGTGCTTGGGTTGTAATTAATACATAACTTGCATTTTATTTTTATTTGTTGGTGCATGAGCGTCTTACTCTTGGCACTTTGGTTCTGAGCGGTAGGTTATTGCTAGCATTATTTTTATCGCACATATATCATGCAAAATAGATATGACAACGTCAAGTGTTAGGCTACAGTGCATATCATGACAACACCATACATAAATCACGTGGTCATGGAACCATAAGTTACCAGTAAGTTCACAATCTTGCCCTAGACTTGCACAAGCCCCTAAAACAACTGTTTTCAACTTTTCAGTTTCTTTATAAATATATTATGTCTGCAGGGTCGTACATTCTATGTCCTCGGTCTCGGGTATCAATTATGTGTATGTAAAACAAGAGACCACTTTGTACTTATGCCTAGTTACAGAAACAAAAAAAAATACTGGGAATTCATCTACATGCATATGGTGTATGTACTCCAACAATGTTAGAGGTTTTACACGGCCAGATACTTTTGACAGGTGGCGTATAACCGCAGTCGGCAAAATCATATCCAATAGAAAAAGAGCCGAACAGCGACACCTTATATTATAGGAGTAATGGTGTATGTACATATGAACGATTCAATATCTGACATATTATGTCAAACCTCTTTGAAAGTCATTCGAGTACAGTTACATAGGCCTATACATGTATTTGGTAGGTGTTATCAGAAAAATGTACTTTTTGGATAAACTGAGACAAAGTCCACTGTTATGCATCTGTACATAATTTTCATTTTGACATCTCATTAACATGACCAAGATTCATGATCAGCCTGATTTTGTGCCAGTCAATATAAGAATTGCTTCTTAGTTTGTTCAACTTAATGGCCTTGACCTACTCTCAAGGTCACAGGGGTCAAGTGTGATAAAATCTTCAAACGACTTTTCAGTATACATGTATGTAACCAAAATTCCCAGGGTCACAATGAATGACCATCACCTTCATGGGACAGATGTTGGGATGAAGTAAGTCTCAAGACCTTTACTATAATATAAGGTCAAAGAATTCAAATATCTTAAACAATACATGAACTACCTACATACTGATATGATACATATCAGATATCAGGTGGGCCCAGGGGTCGCACTGTCTGTCACCAAAAGCATAACTGCCAAAAAAGAAAGAAAGAAAGAAAAAGAATTTGCCGATTTTAAAATTGCATTAATATTGGAAAATAGAACAAGAGGCCCAAAGGGCCTTAACGGTCACCTGAGATTTGAAATATTTCGGCCAACTAAATTGACCCTTTTTGGCCCCACCCATCAGTCCTAATGGGGTCAGTCTATGAAGAGTATTTGATTCTAACATATAGTAGATAAGAAGATTTTTGAAATTTCAGTCAATTTGACCCTTTTTGGCCCCACCCACCAGCCCCTGGGGGTCAACTAGGGCCAACATGTACATAACATCAAACTGTAATCCCATGATGATAATTTGAACCAAGTTAGAATGAATTCCAATACAAATCCAACAAATAATAGTCAAAAATGTGATTTCCCTATATAAACTATAGTAAAGTTTACCCCCTCCCCAGGGGCAAACGTGAGACCCCAGGGTCATGAAATTCACAATTTTGGTAAAGCACCTTAAGACCCTTCCATCTATGAAGAGTATTTGATTCTACCATATCTGAGAGTAGAGAAGAAGATTTTTGAAATTTTAGTCAATTTGACCCTTTTTGGCCCCGCCCACCATCCCCTGGGGGTCAACTAGGGCCAACATGTACATAACATCAAACTGTAATCCAATGCTGATAATTTGAACCAAGTTAGAATGAATTCCAATACAAATCCAACAAATAATAGTCAAAAATGTGATTTCCCTATATAAACTATAGTAAAGTTTACCGCCTACCCAGGGGCAAACATGAGACCCCAGGGTCATGAAATTCATAATTTTTGTAAAGCACCAGAAGAGCCTTCCATCTATGAAGAGTATTTGATTCTAACATATCTGAGAGTAGATAAGAAGATTTTTGAAATTTCAGTCAATTTGACCCTTTTTGGCCCCGCCCACCAGCCCCTGGGGGTCAACCAGGGCCAAAATGTACATAACATCAAACTGTAATCCCATGCTGATAATTTGAACCAAGTTAGAATGAATTCCAATACAAATCCAACAAATAATAGTCAAAAATGTGATTTCCCTATATAAACTATAGTAAAGTTTACCCCCTCCCCAGGGGCAAACGTGAGACCCCAGGGTCATGAAATTCACAATTTTGGTAAAGCACCTTAAGACCCTTCCATCTATGAAGAGTGTTTGATTCTACCATATCTGAGAGTAGAGAAGAAGATTTTTGAAATTTCGGTCAATTTGACCCTTTTTGGCCCCGCCCACCAGCCCCTGAGGGTCAACCAGGGCCAACATGTACATACCATCAAACTGTCATCCCATGCTGATAATTTGATACAAGTTAGAATGAATTCCAATAGAAATCCAACAAATAATAGTCAAAATTGTGATTTCCCTATATAAACTATAGTAAAGTTTACCCCCTCCCCAGGGGCAAACGTGAGACCCCAGGGTCATGAAATTCACAATTTTGATAAAGCACCTTAAGACCCTTCCATCTATGAAGAGTATTTGATTCTACTATATCTGAGAGTAGAGAAGAAGATTTTTGAAGTTTTAGTCAATTTGACCCTTTTTGGCCCCACCCCTCAGGCCCCTGGGGGCTGGGGACCATATAATTCACAATTTTGGTTGACCTTCAGCCATAGAAACTTTCTGCCAAATTTCATTGAAAATTTTGTTAAGTGGTTTTGGAGAAGAATTCAAAAATGTAAAAAGTTTACGGACGCACGACGGACGACGCACGACGACGGACAAAAGGCGATTAGAATAGGTCACTTGAGATTTCGTCTCAGGTGACCGAAAAAGTACTAACCAAATTCAGACACAGGCCAGAGCTTAGCCCTGTATCTTGTTAATATATATTTTACTTTTTATTTAAGGTGATTTCGGCACAACTTTGCCATTTTCGACAGACCATGATAGGAAGCTTCAATGTGAGCAGTTCCTTCATTAGGAGAGTTTTGACCAAATTACCAGTACCCCATCATGGATCTTCATACATCTCTCTTAATGGATGTGGAAATATCAGCTGGACATCCAAATTGCAGAAAAGACAGAATTCACATTATAGAAGAACAAATAGTAATCAAAGTTTAGAAGTGAAAGATTTGCCAAGGTTCCATGGCAATTCTGATACATCAGTGCATGCAAAAATTTTACCTTCAAGTTACATTTTGCAAAAATGTCAATCACAAGCAAAAGGTCCTTATCAGTGGCAGAGACATTTCCACGAGGACAAAAAGACAACATCCTTGACTGTGTTGGGAAGCCTCAAGGAAATAAAGTCTTCCCCTGTTCCAGCACTTGTGTTGGGATTCTCTGGTCTAATACCCTTTTGTGGCAGCCCCCACGTACCTTGTTATGAATCAGTTATTTTTACCGGACATGGCTTTTGCCCAGATGGTATATGGTGCCACCATCTTGTCATTCTTGGGAGGTGTGCGATGGGGGATGACAATTCCTGACGACAGCATTCTACAACCCAACTGGTTCAATCTGACCTACAGTGTGACCCCTTCCCTAGTTGCCTGGGCTGGAATTCTCATGCCAAGCCCATTCTCCTCCTTGACTCTAATGCTTGGCCTAGCTGGAGCGTGCTATATGGACATGGTATCTTATGGTTATCCCCCTTGGTTTAAAGGCCTCAGATTTACATTGACATTCGTAGCCATTTTGTCCTTGTGGACAACACTGATGTGTAGTCTTTTACTTGACTCTGAAGCCAACAAACAAGAAAAGAAAGACTAGAGTTTTTGATGCCTTTTTAAATTAATTAGATTGTGACAATAAACTATTAACTAAAGTTTAATATAATTTTATTACACTTTGTTTCGTCATTGTAAGCATGCATATGCTTAAAGGAGCATTCCCTCATTTGAATAAAGTTTAGGTCATCAAAATTAAACTTACTGGAAATGATGTATTTTTTCCAAGTAATAAAAGTTCTAATCTTTACATGGCAATTTTTCTCTCAAAATAAACCAAAGTTCTTTGTGTATCACATGTAAGTACTGAAAATTCTTAATTTGTCCCAAAGTATCAGACACACGTAATTTGTATACGATACACCATTTTTCCTGTACATTTTGGCATTAATTTAATCATCGTTCGGACATAGATTTCATCAATAGAAATTGTGCTTGTTTCTGATGTCTGAAAAAAGGAATGCCTCTTTAAGTGAAGTCACTGATATACTGGTTTCACCACATGCTTTATAGATTTTTTTTCAACCTTAAAATGAGTCAATATCTCAAACCAATTACAGAGCAACCCGCTTATTTGCATATTACCCTTAATTTAATAAACAAAAGAAAAAATCTTGTATAGTGATCCAAGTTTATTGATTTTCATCACCATGATCATATATAAAATTTAAAAAAAACAAACAAAAAATGCTTCCTCAAACTTAAGATTATCAGCAATTTATAAGTCACAAACTCTCGCTATCAGATCTGATACAAAATACACTCAATCAGAACACTCAACATCACAATATCTCAAAATCATCAGTTTCTGATCATGATTAAATGAAGAATTTATCTTACGAAACTGACCTCAGTACTTGGTTGATCAATTTGTAAGTAATTATATATATAAGAAATTGATATCAAATATAAATAATTTGCTGGCCACTCTAATATATAGTTGCAACTCGTAATACAAACTATTTCTAACACACATGATGTCCTTGTTATACTAGGAAGTGATGGGTATAGTCTATCATCTGCTCAACTTATAATATATTTATTTGACTTTTAGTATCCGGAATATTATATATATATATATATATAGGATCATATCAACATTACCATTTGTAGTTGGACAATGACCTCTACATGTTGTCTTGACATTTGTATGATACTGACCCTTTGGAATTGACAATAACAACATTTATGTATATTACCGTAACCAACAAAACATGATATAACAACCAATACAATTTACTAAAACAGAATTACCACAGATTATTCATTTGCCTTTTATTAATTATTTTCTTAATTGCATAATTTAAATCGGATTAGTGACTAAAAATTCACTCACAAATGTAATTTACTACTTTAAGAGCGAAATATCTGCTCTATGTCTATACAGAACCATCAGTTGCCTACAATCTAAGTCAGTGATAAATCACTTCATTTTGTCCTTGAGAGTGTTTTATGGTCCCAACAATAAATGTGTAGTACAGGTATCATTCATCCTGATTTGTGTAGGCTAATCAAGACAACTCTGTTATTTTTGTGGACTTGGAGTTATATCACATGTACAACTATAAGAAGAATCAACTTTGTATCACATACATTATGATTTAAATTTGTTCAATAAAATAATTTAAGAAAACAGAAGAAGCCAGTTCTTAGGCAACCTCGCTAGCTAAGGATGTTCAATACGATACTCTCCTTTTCACGATACTCTTGGCTTACGGCTAGCAAAGTTGATAATGAGGAGACATAAAGTTGTCTCCCTTTATATTTTGTCATACCTCACAACATATACAGAATGTTACTAAAACTGGTCAATGAAAGTTAACTGAGATTTACCTATTACATTCATATACATGTTTTTTAATTGTCATTTTGTTAAAAAATATACATTCCTTAAAACCTGACATTATGATCAACATAATCGGTTAATCGTAAGTGTTATATACTTAATAGACAAAACTCTAAACAGGCGTAGTAAACATAGCCATGTAACAGCTGATTTTATTCAGATTGTCCTCAACTTATCCTATTTTAAGTCTCTTTGGCCTTAATAAAAGATTAAATTCAATACAGGTAAAATACAAATATCCTTCACATATACATCAGTTCCTGAATCAATTCAGCTCTAAAGTTATTAGTTTACAAGGCCAGTAAGCGTGTATAGTATTGATATTACTAGTTTACAAATTATACTTTGTTTTAGTCACTTTCAACTAGAAAATGATCATCATATACCTGGTATGTGATTTTGGAAGAAATGGATGGAGTAATACATTAAAATTCAGTTAAGTTTACCTAGTTTCCTAAAAATCACTTCCCTGGTATACCAGTACTTAATAATCAAAATATCTTGCAAATTACCAGTATGTTTCATATATATTATCCAACCTAAGAACAAGTCAATCACAATTTAGACTGCTTCTGAAGTTGTCCAGGTCGTTGGTACATAGTAACAACAGCAGCACCACCTATGCCAAAGTTATGCTGAAGTCCAACCTTTGCCCCATCAACTTGTTTCAGTTTGGCTGTCCCTCGCAGCTGTGACACCAGTTCTGCACATTGTGCCAGACCTGTAATGAAAATGAACAAATATCTCAAAAACCTTGTTTTACACATTAAAATGATTTGAAAGACTAAGTAACTCTTAGCAATTCACAGCCCCCATCTCTAGTTCTTCCTT
Organism: Pecten maximus; assembly: GCF_902652985.1. Classification (NCBI taxonomy): domain Eukaryota; kingdom Metazoa; phylum Mollusca; class Bivalvia; order Pectinida; family Pectinidae; genus Pecten; species Pecten maximus. The sequence continues at coordinate 40,400,441 of NC_047018.1, forward strand.
GGTACCAAAAGTTAACACAGGGACATAACTCTGTATGCAGTGAGGCACACAACCCAATTTCTTTATACAATATTCCACAATCCCAAAAACTCACATACAGAATTTGGCTATGGTAGGAAACATTATATGCCCCATAAAGTGATTAAACTAAGGCCCATAATTCAGTAATAAGTGAGGACTGTTACCCAATTGAAACCCAGGTATGCGACATTCCACCATTCCAATAATATTTCAGGGACAATTCTGGGTCATTAGTTTTACAGGGAGAAAGTGGATAGGATTTTCCTTTATAGCACATTCTCAAAGATTTTCAGCAAAAAAAAACTAAATCTTAATCCAGAGTGATACCTGGTATTTTCATGCAACACTCGTTAAATATATGTAAATATAAAACCTTTTCATGTCTGATCGGGGAATCAAACCCCAGGTGAACGTGTGTTACAGGTGAGATGCACAGTGAAGAAGTTGCCATAACTCAATTTTAGTGTGAGCTAAGTAATACCAAACTTAAGTACACATTTTATTCTATTACAATTTACAACCTAGGTTATTCCAAATATAAGCACATTTTGAAGTCTTCACCTTACACAATTACTTTTTCAAATGTAAATGTATTTCTACCACAATACCCTGTGTTATTCAACTCTCAGACCATCAGTTAATCATTACAGCTGTTGATTAACAATCTGTTTATACCACAAGTGGTATAAACTCTGTACGCATCTTGATTGGCTGACACGGTGAACTTTGACCCAAGCTGCAATTGTTATTGACGTCATCAATAATCTAATGACATCACATCACCGAGTCCCGGACGTCGCCGGTACACTTTATTTGCATACGCGAAATTATACTTGGCCACGTTTCCCTTTGATTCAAGCCGATATTATTGTGGTAGAAACAGGTCACACCACTCGAAATTGTTGGATATGGAATTTATTTCACACTCGTAAGTTATTTTTTAAAAGTTGCAAAAAACACTCGCTAAAGCTCATGTCTTTTGTAACTTTTAAAAAATAACTTACTCGTGTGCAATAAATTCCATATCCAACAACCACTCGTTGTGTAACCTCTATATATCATAAATAATGAGTGCATGTTTATCATTTTCTAAACATTAAATTCCCTAAATGAAGATATACACAAATCTTAAATTATGATTTGTACTATTGCATTCATTTTAGCTTTAACAGGAATAATACATACAGCCAGGTGGGTACCCTGATTAGACATATGCAATATATTAACATATATATATATATATTGGAGCAATATTTAAGAAAATGATATTAGAAAATACCTGTTGCCCCAATTGGATGCCCTTTAGACTCAAGTCCACCTGAAGGGTTCACAACCCACTTTCCACCAAGTTTGCACATTTCTCCTCCATTTTTGTTTTTAAACCATTTTCCATTACGAATCAGATCTACACCTTTCCCTTCCTGGGCCAACTGAAGAGCTTCATACATGAAGAGTTCATTGCAAGAGAAACAGTCATGGACCTCCAGTACATCAACATCATCAGGTGTCAACCCAGAGTCCTGGTAACAGCGTTTAGCTGCCTCCTTAGCCATGCCGTAGCCAGAAAGGTCCTGGAAGCTCCGCCCAAAGGATGAATCCATGTCAGTGACCATGTGTTGAGCAATAATTTCCACAGCATGGTGCTGGAGGTTATTGGCCACCACAAAATCCTCATTACAAACAATGGCAGCTGCTCCGCCGTCAGCCGTCGGAGCCGACATCCAAAATGTGATTGGGTCACAAAGAGGGATTTTTGTTTTAATGTCATCGCGTGGAATAACCCTCTGAATTGCTGCCTTTGGGTTGTTCAAGCTCTGTTTATGGTTTTTATAGGAGATTTCTACCATGTCATCTAAAGTGGCATAAGGATATTTTTGTAGGTATTCTCGTGCTGCATATGCATACAATTTGACGACATCTGATGTCATCTGATTTAGACGTGGCTGGATGAGACCTGGTTCAGCTCCAATGTTCACCATGTGATCCATATGACGCTTGACTGGTGATGTTCGGTCTGTGTACTTTTCAGATAGACCTCTTTCCATCTTTTCAAAACCTGTGCCATACAATGAATATAAATGTATGATATTACGAAAATCATTTGTTATAAAAAGTCATTCATTAGCCATCACATTTTCAAATTAAGTCATTTTATAGAGTAAGTTCCACATGAATTTATCTAAAATGATAACATCTATTTATACCAAATGATGTCCAGATACTGCCTTACAAAAGTACGGAAATTTATATGAATATTCACTTCAAAGTAATTTTACTACCTCAAAATATATCAATAATATGCTATGATAATAAATGTGAAGGAACAGGGAAAACACATTCCTGTCAGGCGCCCAATAGGAATTGAACCCAGGTCTCCTGCATGATAATCCTTTGTTCTTCCAAGTAAGACAAAGAAGCATATGCTGTCAGCTGAGAGACAGAGATCATATTTAACACTTTGTACTAGCCACACCTATCTGCTCCTTTTACACAAAGATAGATGATACAAGATATTTACAGTATGACATAGTATCAAAGAAATATGTTTGACAAGTACCAAGAGCCATGACACAGTCCTCCATCCCACTTTGGACCAAACGCCTAGCCAACATCAGTGCACTGGATCCGGAGGAACAGTTATTGTTGACATTAAAGATTGGGACCCCACTGAGTCCAAGGTTGTACACAGCTCGCTGTCCGCTAGTTGGTTCTCCATAACAGTAGCTGGCAACCACAGCCTTCACATTGTTGTAGGGTAGTCCTGCATCTTTCAATGCTTCCTCGCCTCATAAATCAAAGCAAAAAGTGTCTCTAGAAATTTCCAGTATAATATAATTTTCACATGTTATATTTCATTCCAATAAATAACAAAAACAATATACATTACATAATACGTAAGCAGCCAGAATTATTCACCAAAGTGTCATTCTTGACAATATTTCAAGCATGAAATGAAAGAATTAAAACATGCATATTGAGTAAAATAGGAGATAGAATTATGACCATTTCTTGTTTAACACAATGTATTTATAAGATTGATTTAAAAAAAAATAGATGAACTGCCATAATTATCACCATTTTTCATCCAAAATTTAACCTGGATATGTCTATTGCAGTTCAGTAAAAATGCTCATGAATGCTATATTTCATTTCCCTGCAGCAATGATCCTTTCCATTAATTTGAGTAAAAATTTGTGTTGGCCCCCAGAGCTTCTTGCTTCTTATAGGATAATTACAGTAAACAACCCTTTCATTTACGATGTTTTTATATGATGGGAAAGAAAACAGGTTTACTTATATTTTCCTCAAGAATTGTAGTACCATTCATCACAAAATACAGATAAAGACCTACACTTGTCCATTTTCATGTCGATTACCTGCTTCTTTGCCCATATCTGGGTAGTCCCATGCTTTGGTCATCGGCTTCTCAAACTTTGTCACGCCAACGCCAACCACAAATGTTCTCATCTTGTTACGCAGTAAACTCATAGCCATTTCATGAAGAGGAAAATTTTCAGATCTGAGAAAAGATCAAATGAAAGTATATACAATCATGAACAAATGGATCATATCAGTTGCATAAATGTACCAGTCAAGTCTCAAGTTCCTCTCAACAATAGAAGATATCCCACCCATCATTGTATACTGACAGTACAGATTATTAGTTCTGTGCAAGTTTGAACTACATACTGCTTTTCTGTTCTTTATCCTCTTTCCTCTTTATGATTTTCCATGGTTGTTTTCAGTCAGTTTCTCAAATGTGTATGAAGAATGACTGACATGCAAGAGACATTTCATGGATGCCCGTCTGGTGTGCTTGTATGCACCTGTTAAATTTTGAGACTGATCCTTATTAAAAAAACAACAAATGTCCAATTTTTTTTCCCCCAATCTGTCAAGTTTCAAAATTGGACAGGCACAACCAGGACGTCACCATATTTGTTTATCATGGCACAGTTGGACCTGGCCAGAGTTGTTTATGAAATAATGACCAACAGCCCGAAAGATTTTATGTTGCATTTTGAGGAGCCTTATTAATGACAAAGACTTGCAAGGCATGTATTAATATCTGCTGGTCCATAAAGATTCATGAATGCCTGAAAAGCTACAATTAAGATTTGACAAACCAGTTTCTCCAGCTCCCTAACTGTTATACCCTATTCTCACAGTGCATGGCTGATGTCATTATATCTGTTGTAAGCAATTTAAACCTATTAAGCTGAAAGACAAATTACAAATTAGATTGATTCATGATTACATTTTATCATAGGCACTTGTCAGCTGCTTGTATCTGGTATCACACCCAGAGTTAAAATATTAATTTGTGTACATATCAAGGATACCGGATGTTAACTTTGATATTAATTGTAAAAGTAGTGAATAGGGAGCCCGCGACAATAGCAGAGCACACGATATAACACATAAGTATGTATAGTATACAGTTAGTACCACAGTACTACAGTACTGTACTGTTACTCGGTTAGTCTGCACGTATGGAACGCCATAGCTGCCTTATGTGGTAACTTGTATTATATGATGTATTCGCTTCATTATATGCAGTGATTATTTCATTTTATGAAGTGATTATTTCATTATATGAGGTGATTATTTCATTATATGAGGTGATTATTTCATTATATGATGTATTCGCTTCATTATATGAAGTGATTATTTCATTATATGAGGTGATTAGTTCATTATATGAAGTGATCGTTTCATTATTTGAAGTGATGGTATCATTATATGAAGTGATGGTTTCATTATATGAAGTGATGGTTTCATTATATGAAGTGATTTTTTCATCATATGAAGTGGTCGTTTCATCATATGGAGTGGTCGTTTCGTTATGATGACCAAATATCTTTATGACTACACTTTTAGATTTATAATACAGAAATAAAACCGGTAGAAATTTCCGGACGCTTTTAATTCCGTAAATGTTTTTGTAAATAATTGCACACACACGCCGTCTTTTTCTTTAAAAAATACATGGAAATAAAATCTTTTTTAATTGTAATTTTGTGTACTTAATAAGTCCGTAAAGTGAATCTAAATGAAACAAGAGGCCCATAGGGCCTGTATCGCCCACCTGGTTGGATTTGACCCAATGTCAAAATAATGTTCATGTTCAAATTGCTTTATTTGTAAATCTCAAACAATGCTATATGTGGTTATAGTGTGGGGATCCCAACTGCTTTAAAGAAATAATGAAGTCCAGACTCTCTAAGGTCTGAAAGATCTCAAGAATTGTTTTTAGAACATGCATTCATCACTTTATGACTAGTAGAGATTTAGATGAATTACGTTTATTTCCCCTATTGGGCCCCGCCCCTTTGGCCCCTCAGGGGTCAGAGTCACCATTTATGCAAAATCTGTTCCCTCTTCCCCCAAGGATGTTTCTGACTAAATTGGGTTCAAATCCATTCATAACTTTATGAGAAGAAGTGATTTAAAGGAATTACCTTTATTTCCCCTATGGGGCCACGCCCCTTTGGAACCTCGGGGTCAGAACCACCATTTATGCAAAATCTGTTCCCCTTCCCCCAAGGATGTTTCTGACTAAATTAGGTAAAAATCCAATAAGAACTTTTTGACTAGTAGCGATTTGAAACAAATGTTGACGGACGGACGACGGACGGACGGACGACGGACGCGGCGCCATGACATAAGCTCACCGGACCTTCGGTCCAGGCACAGGGGCTAGTAACGATATAAATGGGGAAAAAATGAAAAATAAGAAAAAAACGTACGCAATACATATAACATAACACATACATGTATTGCGTACGTTTTTTTCTTATTTTTCATTTTTTCCCCATTTATATCGTTACTAGCCCCTGTGGTCCAGGTGAGCTAAAAATGTGCAAGAAATGTAAACGTGTTAAGGGGGATAACTCGCAAAGATGCTTGAAACAGTGATGCTGTGGGTACACGTGTACGTGACCTATATTCCTTGTTGGTTCCCTAGGTAAGTGTCATTTAAAGACTGTTTTGTTAATGTATTCCAGGTATGATTGGGATATTTACACGCAATAACAATTTTGTAATCATTTTGCATAGTCAGAACACGTGTTAAGGTGAAATATTGAGTTAAAGTTAAGCTAGATCGAGTGAGGAGCAGGGCGGCCTACCCGCGCTACCCGAGAGGTAAGTTGGGCCTAAGTTTAACACTTTCCAAGAACACTTTATACTTTTATTTGCTAAAATAGTTTTTTACTAATGCCAATATGGTTTGCCGCATAGTCTGACGGGTACACAGTTACTATTAATAGATCTTATTCTTAAATTTACCTCTATGTTTTATATACTATTAATATGCCAAACTGCATAAAACACTATTAATATGCCAAACTGCATAAAACATACATATTTTCATTAGTAAACAACTATTTTAGCAAATAAAAGTATAAAGTGTTCTTGGAAAGTGTTAAACTAGAAACTTAGGCCCAACTTACCTCTCGGGTAGCGCGGGTAGGCCGCCCTGCTCCTCACTCGATCTAGCTTAAAAATATATTTCACCTTAACACGTGTTCTGACTGCAAAATGATTACAAAATTGTTATTGCGTGTTAATATCCCAATGATATCTGATATCTGGAATACCTTAACAAAACAGTCTTTAAATGACACTTACCTAGGGAACCAACGAGGAATATAGGTCACGTACACGTGTACCCACAGCATCAGTGTTTCAAGCATCTTTCAGAGTTACCCCCTTAACACGCTCTCATTTCTTGCACATTTTTTCATTTAAATTCACTTTACGGACTTATTAAGTACACACAATTACAATTAAAAAATATTTAATTTCCAAGTATTTTTTAAATAAAAAGACGGTGTGTGTGTGCAATTATTTACAAAAAGATTTACGGAATTAAAAGCGTCCGGATATTTCTACCGGTTTTATTTCTGTGTTATAAATATAAAAGTGTAGTCATAAAGATATTTGGTCATCATAACGAAACGACCACTCCATATAATGAAACGATCACTTCATATAATGAAACCATCACTTCATATAATGAAACCATCACTTCATATAATGAAACCATCACTTCATATAATGAAGCCATCACTTCATATAATGAAACCATCACTTCATATAATGAAACCATCACTTCATATAATGAAGCCATCACTTCATATAATGAAATAATCACTTCATATAATGAAATAATCACCTCATATAATGAAATAATCACTTCATATAATGAAGCCATCACTTCATATAATGAAGCCATCACTTCATATAATGAAACCATCACTTCATATAATGAAACCATCACTTCATATAATGAAGCCTAATGAAATAATCACTTCATATAATGAAATAATCACCTCATATAATGAAATAATCACTTCATATAATGAAGCAATCACTTCATATAATGAAATAATCACTTCATATAATGAAATAATCACTTCATATAATGAAGCGAATACATCATATAATGAAATAATCACTTCATATAATGAAATAATCACTTCATAAAATGAAATAATCACTGCATATAATGAAGCGAATACATCATATAATACAAGTTACCACATAAGGCAGCTATGGCGTTCCATAGCTGCCTTATGTGGTAACTTGTATAATATGATGTATTCACTTCATTATATGCAGTGATTATTTCATTTTATGAAGTGATTATTTCATTATATGAGGTGATTATTTCATTATATGAGGTGATTATTTCATTATATGATGTATTCGCTTCATTATATGAAGTGATTATTTCATTATATGAGGTGATTAGTTCATTATATGAAGTGATCGTTTCATTATTTGAAGTGATGGTATCATTATATGAAGTGATGGTTTCATTATATGAAGTGATGGTTTCATTATATGAAGTGATTTTTTCATCATATGAAGTGGTCGTTTCATCATATGGAGTGGTCGTTTCGTTATGATGACCAAATATCTTTATGACTACACTTTTAGATTTATAATACAGAAATAAAACCGGTAGAAATTTCCATATAATGAAATAATCACTTCATATAATGAAATAATCACTTCATAAAATGAAATAATCACTGCATATAATGAAGCGAATACATCATATAATACAAGTTACCACATAAGGCAGCTATGGCGTTCCATACGCACGCATGCATATGCTTGCTGTGATATGGCCATGGCATGGGAATGTAGCGGAACTGGACTGGGTCAGAAAACGAATCCGAATATCATTAAGAACGTCGTCATATAGAAATTGACAAAATCATCAATACCATACAAATCTAGTTTTGTTCTTTTCCGTGTTTTGAATGAATTATCCTTCTTGTCAAATACTCACTTGACAGATTCCTTCTTTCATTTTAGCAGACAACATACAGAGTTATCTTGTCCCCGTGGTTTCGTGTACTGTACAGTACGCCGTACCCGGACCCGGCCCCGATCCCCGTATCAGGAATATTGATATTGATTTTTCTCAGCAATGGCTAAATGAAGAAAGCTATTTTTCTGATAAATCCATATAAATATCTGAAAAATCTAACAATTTAATTTAAAAGGAAGCAATCCCCAGAACTTTAGTAATCGTCGATTTACATTTTACAGAGCGTGATTTGGTGTACGCCGCACTCAACCGTGAAAATTTACGGTTTTTGATTATTTATTCGTAAAAAAGATTTAGTTTGAAGATATATTTTCGATCCCAATCTTCAAGTAAACTTCGATGATCATAAAGATATAAGTTTTAAATTTCAAACCTTGCTTTTTTGATGATCACGGCATCATCGCGGGGGTTGCTGTTTACACCAGTTTCAGTACCAAGGGCAGACTACTCCCGATCCTTCATATGATAGACCGTCACTTTGTATGCCATGTAAAGCCTATTAGTGTCAATAAGATAAAAAAAAAATAGTTACTTGATACACGTTATAACGCGAAAAAAAAATGTTATAATTTAACGGAAATAAAACCGCCAATAGACGTTATAACGCAGAAAAAGGTGTAATAACATATAGGCTTGAAAGGGCGCGATGAATACCCCAAAACACCCCAAAACACCTCCAACACATCCCTTGTTATCATATATAGTTGAGAACAACTGAAATACCACCGTTTTCATATATAAATATTTTATTTTTATTATTCCCTTGACTAGCATGTTAACCACGTGTGAAGGGGCACAACTCCAAGTATTTATTGCGAATTAAAACTTCAGTGCCGACTTGTGTTCTGTGTATAATAAGCGAAACAAATAAATCGTGTGGATTTCATTACCGTGTATTCAGTCGTAAGATTTAAAATACGTCTACATTGAAATACAAATACAAAAGTATTTATATAATTCTATATGAAATATGAATTATAATTGATTTACTCAGAGACGTGTATATCACGTCTCTGATTTACTATACAACAATTAATGATTATTTTGTTTAAATGATTACAAATATTAATATTTAGATGTACATATTTCTCTTAAATACCATGACGTACGGCTCCGAACTCGTGGAAAGGAGACCGAAAATATATAATTATATGAATTAACACACATTGATTAAAAAGTAAATATAGGCGTCTACGTTGTTTAAAAGGCAATGGTTGCAATTAACAGAAAACATATTCAATATAATAACTTGCATTAAAATATGATAAACACAAATCATAAAATACAGTGGACCCGCGATAATCCGGACGCCGATAGCCCGGAAAACTCACAGTCCAGACGGAAATGCACAGAAACGGATTTCCGTAACGTTATTTGTAGATAAGATAAAACAATACATTGATTGCAATAGCTGTTTATATCTTTCTTGACTCCATGAAGTACGGCAGGGGGAAACTATTCAAAATTATATTGATTAAACGCATAGATTAAAGGGGCATTCCTTCGTTCGGACGTCAGAAACATGCACAATTTCTATCGATGAAATCTATGTCCGAACGATGATAATATGAGTGTTTGTGCCTACGTGTAATGAAATTAACGTCGAAATGTAGAGGGGAAAGGATTATCGTATACAAACACCGTATGTCTGCAGTAAATAGTGATACTGCGGATCGAATTAAAACAAATTCAGGACTTAATTATCGAAGAATTTGGTTTATCTTGAGAGTAAAACTGTCTTGTTAATGTAAAGATTATAACTTTTACTACTTGGAAAAAAAAATACATTTTCCAGTAAGTTTAATTTTGACGACCAAAACTTGATTCATACGTCCCTTTAAAAAGTAAATACATTGTTTAAAAGGCAATTTCAATGTTTACAATACAAACATATAAAAGATACAGTAAATATATTAATTTGTATTAAAATATGTACAAAAACATATTCTCTATATATATGACAATGATATATTGTAACATAACGACAGTAATATGTGTATAGCGTTGGCTGTATTTTATGTATATCGTAACTTAACGGCAGTGATGATAGTATAGTGTTTGGTTGTATTATATGACATTTCGAAATATAACGGGACTCATATAAAACAAAACGAATTAAGGAATTTCTATATACAACGGGAGAAATATACCAAAATTGTTGAGTAGAACGGGGCTTAACTTAGATAAATCATTTCGAAATAAAACGGGACCTATTTAAAACAAAATTAATTACTTGAATTTATATATAAAACGGGTGTGATTTTAGAGAGAGACATATCCGGATAGTTCATAGGTCTATGTGGCCATTTGGCGGACGTGTAGCAAATCACAACCAATGGAACGGGCTTATATGAAAACTTGATAAGAATTTATAGCTGAAATATTAATATTTGTCTTGACATTTTATTCCTTAGATTATGAAAAAAAATGAATAAAATAAAAAATTTAAATACTCTTGTATACCTATCAACACTGGGCACCAACATCTAAAAACAAACCCCTGTGTAAGAAGACGAAGAGGAGAGTCTACAGACTCAGAGCTGGAGGTGGTGAGACGAGTACATAGACTTCAAGTTACTGTTTATTTACAGTCCACAACATTTCATAGTGGATATATATTCCCATTATATATATCATTTGCCCTGCTAACTATGTAGTCGGTATGAATCAGGACTAATGGACAGAGGTGAGTATCAAGCATGGTTTGCTAACTATAAACACGTACGCTATTCATACATCGTAATTAAATTTTAAAGTGAACAAGACTAAATTTAGCAACATTTGTTTACATTCATAATCAATTTTACATTTGTATCTACAAAAATTCAAATAGTTTGGAACTTGTCTGCAAACAACATATAGACAGACATTCTCATTGAGACAAGATTAATATGACTGCCTGGTAAGTACATGTATATAGATACACACATGTTCAACTTATTTTTTATTCTTTAATATTTTGTTATTTTGGGAATTGTATATTAGACAATCATAAACTCTTGAATCGAGTTTACCTTGTTTTTTTTCTCTCGCATTTTCAGATTTTTTTTTTTATGAATATCCGCCCATCACGTGTCTAGAAGGAATAATTTTTGCGTTCATGTCTCAGTTTATTGAGTTCGCTTATAATTACTACCTGTTGGCTCCTCTCTGTCAGTGATTCTACGATCATAATTTTAGCTTTATTTCCTTTCACGTATGATTTCTTTTTGTTTCCAAACACTTCGTCACGGTCAACATATATGAAACCGTATGATGACAGACACTTTGCCTGTTATAACGTGTATTAGTTAACTATATAAACAAAACCCCGCGAGCATCGCCGCGATCCTCAAAAAGGTAAGATTTGAAATGAATTTTTTTTTTTTTTTTTTTTTTTATTAAAACCTATATTTGTATGAAGAGTGTAATCGAAAATATCAATTTTCACGGTTGAGTGCGGCGTACACAAAATCATGCCCTTGTTGTTCAGAAAAAAAATAATATCAATATTCCTGGTACGGGGATCGGGGCCGGGTACGGCGTACACGAAATCACGGAGACCAAGTTATCTCCCTTGATAAAATCTGGTTAGTATAATTTGCAAAGCCTGACTTTTCATCTTTTGTTTCAAAACATTTGATTTAATTTTTATCTTTTATTTTCTGTAATTCTTTCATATTAATACATATTGTTAATTATTTTTTAATAGTTATATTGTTTTACAGGAAATGTCTATTAAGATAATTTGAGCAATTCTTTACTGCTTCTTTTCGCTTTTTATGAATAGCCCTAAATTAAGTCATCGAGATACAAAGTCCGTTCCTTCACTTGCCGGTCGGTTGTGTACTGAACTTGGAACTTGTGTTTCTGCGAACTAGGACATTGGACACTAAAACATGGCTGCAAACACTGGGTAGGATAGCGTCAGAGATGGTCAAAGAGGAGTATGTGAATGTATTCTCAGATATGTTGCTGCCATTATTTGTCAAAACAGTAGTCTACAAGCAGTTTGGAAGGAAACGTTGCTTGCAAAGGGGACAGTCATAAATGACAGTTGGCATGAGTTGCATTGGCGACAGATATTGAATTTATAGTATGTAGGAGAGTAGTCTTTAGTAGGCCCATATTAAAAAGTAGTGTGTGTGTATATATATAAATATATATATATAATATACATTTGTGTACGATCAACGGATCATATCGAAATGCTATGTATCCCTTTGTCATCTTGATAGCATAATCATAGAAATTACTCTAGTTAGTAATATAAGACAACATGCAATATAAAGCTAGTACAATGCTGTGTAATTTTCTTAAAGCTAAGTTTTCGGGGCAAAAAATGCCCGTCACAACCAGTGAAAGAAACCGTAGTCATATTTTCAAGTGGAAAATGCATTAATTTCACACCAACTGGCCAGATAAATAAATAGTTGGATAGTATTTGGCTCAGTGAACTACATACTATTTAAAGTAATACAGAATACAGGGAACATTCTTATTCCCTTATTTGGGAGTCGAGAGGTCCGTGTTCGTATTCATAAATGATTTTTAGTAGAATACATCATAATTAAATGCTTCTTTGTTTTAGTGTTTTAGCTGGGAAGACTTTATTCATCACAGGAGCGAGTCGTGGTATTGGAAAAGCCATAGCCTTGAAAGCTGCAAGGGATGGAGCTAATGTTGTCATAGCAGCCAAAACCACAGAGCCACACCCCAAGTTACCTGGTACCATCTATACAGCTGCCAAGGAAGGTGTGTTATATAATTTCTAGATTTTTGTTTTCTGCAGTACTTTGGGTCAAATATGGATCCGACTGATAAATTTTATAATGCCTTTAATTTTCTAAGAACAATCCTTAAAAGTTCCATAACATTTGTACCAGTGTAGCATTTATTGCTGAAAATTCTGGTGATGTCATCAAAAGTACAATTTGTTGACAGTCAATCAATTCTTGGTTCAGATGGCTGTGAGCTTGGTGCAGCACAGTATGTGAGCTACACTGGAAAGACCATAAATCTATCAATTATGAGGGCCTTTTCTCACTTGTTTTAGAAGGGGCCTTCTTGTCTAATTTTGGGAAGAAAATTGATGAATTAATGTTGGGAAAGATTATTTCATGAGTAAACGGCAAATTTGGGGAATTTGGCTTCAATATGAAATAATTTCAATTGGAAATGGGACCCATTAGCAGCCCCAAAAAGTCTTCAGAAAAAGCCCTGCAATATAAGATTTGTTTCCAAATTCAAAAGCCCTGACTTAAACCATTAATATTTGTAACTTTATTAGGAATGGTTTAATGTAACCTTTATTTATTTTCCATTATAGTAACTGTCAGATTGACATTCTAATTGACAATAATATGAATATTACATGTATATGACCAATTTTCGATACAACACTTATCCTAATCGTCAATAAAATTGTGGTTTGATTTAAACTTGATTCTTTCAACAAGTTTTGTGTAATTTTGTGGGTTTTTTATTTGGATGTTATATTAATCTGTTGCTTGATCGTTACAGTTGAGGATGCTGGAGGGAAATGTCTGCCCTGTGTGGTAGATATCCGATCCGAAGACCAGGTTCGTAAAGCAGTCGAGGAGGCAGTGGACAAGTTTGGAGGGATTGACATCCTTATCAACAATGCTAGTGCCATCTCCCTCACTGGTACACAGTCTACAGGCATGAAGAAATATGACCTGATGATGAACATCAATGGCAGAGGCACCTATCTCTGGTAAGTCAGCTGTCTATGATAACAGGGGCACATAACTCTGATGAGTCATCTGTCCATGATAACAGGGGCACATAACTCTGATGAGTCATCTGTCCATGAAAACAGGGGCACATAACTCTGATGAGTCATCTGTCCATGATAACAGGGGCACATAACTCTGATGAGTCATCTGTCCATGATAACAGGGGCACATAACTCTGGTGAGTCATGTGTCCATGATAACAGGGGCACATAACTCTGGTGGGTCATCTGCCAATGTCACAGGGGCACTCATATCTTGTGGGTTATCTGTTCATGTTACAGGGGCACTCATCTCTTTTGGGTCATCTGTCCATGATACAGGGCCACTCATTTCTTGTGGGTCATCTGTCCATGTTACAGGGGAACTCATATCTTGTGGGTCATCTGTCCATGTTACAGGGGTACTCATATCTTGTGGGTCATCTGTCCATGATACAGGGCCACTCATTTCTTGTGGGTCATCTGTCCATGATACAAGGGCACTCATCTATGGTGGGTCATCTGTCCATGTTACAGGGGTACTCATATCTTGTGGGTCATATGTCCATGTTACAGGGGTACTCAGCTCTTGTGGGTCATCTGTCCATGTTACAGGGGCACTCATCTCTTGTGGGTCATCTGTCCATGTTACAGGGGTACTCAGCTCTTGTGGGTCATCTGTCCATGTTACAGGGGTACTCATCTCTTGTGGGTCATCTATCCATGATATAGGGGTACTCATCTCGGATCGGTCATCTATCCATGTTACAGAGGCATTTATCTCTGGTCGGTGTTTGTTTATAAATAATCTGTTGTAAAGGGACATAACTCGTGGGAGGTGTAATACTTTTTTGTGGTCTAGGTACTCAATCCTGTTCACAGCTATATCTATGGATTTTCTCCTGAGTATTATTTCCATGAAATCACCTCTTCAAGGGACTCTAGTTGATATGTATTTTGAATTTTGATTTTCTGTAATTGTAGATGTAACAGTGTGGGATTTCTCACAGTATTGGGGAGATTGCTTGAATGTGTCTCTGTATTTTGACTTATCTACTTGCATAACATGAATGCAAGTATATAGATCTCAATATGCAGGTATAAGTACTTGCATAACATGAATGCAAGTACAGAGCAACCCGCTTATTTGCATACCCCTTTTTCCACGACAAAATATGCAAATAACCGGAGTATTCGTATAGGCGGAGTTGGGTTTTTGCCCCTCTTATACATTTTGTAGATCGTCAGGTCGGTACTCAAAATGGGCGCTTTATGATTGTTTACGTTATTTGCATTAAAAATATATTTTTAAAAAAACAACATTATTTAAAATATAAGAGTAAATACGAAATACATGGGTTGTTATTCTTTGTAAATGTACATATATATAGATCTCAATATGGCGGTATAGTGTGTGAAGGGTATCAATATTTTTCTCTAAATACTTATTATGAAATGTCAATCTTCAATCCTGTCAATGATTCCTTGATCAGAATGGTATAGGAATGTGCCATTTAAAGTTCATACAGCATAATTCTAGAGTTGTTAATAATAATAATAGATGATTTGCATTGTTGTATCAATTCTTCAAACCTGGTGAGTAAATTCTAGACTCTAAATCAGCCGTAAAATGAAGCCTATACGGTATTAACAAATTAGTATCATAATACACCAAGACATACATGTTGTGATGTAAACATTTCATTAAATCAAATGTTTTCTTTGATTTCAGTTCTCATGTCTGTTTGCCCTACCTCCTGAAGAGCTCTAATCCACACATTTTGAACATCAGTCCTCCGCTCAACATGAACAAAGATTGGTTCAAAGGCCATGTGGGTGAGCACAGTTAATTTGAATGTTACATTTAATCTACTCAAAAGACATTTGAAAATACACAAGAAAAGTTTAAGTGCCTCATACATGCCAAAAAGATTTCTTTCAGAATAAATGAAGAGGGGTAAATCTGAAATAGTTATATGACAGAGGAAATCGAGTAGCGAACAATCTGACTCAGTTAGATTTAATGATTGTGTTATCCTGTCAGCATATTTGTTTCTTGAGATGACAAATTAAAGTAGAGTCCTGATTCCATGTATAATTTATTATGTGAAGCTGGTACCAATACTCTGACCTGAATTTAGAAATTATCCTGAAGCTTATCATGGACCTTTCAAAACTGAAAATAGATCCTACTGTCCTGAAAGAGATAAAAATGTGTTGAGAGGATGTTATTGTTAAACTATAACAATGGTTATAACTTCCTGTTTCTGTCTAGTAATTTTACACAAAATGGACCCTTTCATTCTTAAACATTGACAATATTGATGAAAACTGTCATTTACTCTTTAACTCCCAAGATTTTCTCTGCTTCAAAGTATACATACACATCACACTGTTGGTCATACTTTCCAGCCTACACCATGGCCAAATATGGGATGTCCATGTGTGTCTTGGGGATGGCAGAAGAATTCAAACCAGAAGGTGTTGCTGTGAATGCTCTCTGGCCAAGAACAGGTAAATGAATAGCTGCTAACATCTTACAAGGTTTTAGACCACAAGAACTACACAAGTGTTCATGTATTATAGATCATACATGTATGTACCTGCATCATTATTTGGAGTACTATTTCTATTTAGCTATTTAAGCTATATTTTCCTTGTTTTAATTTTTTTCGAAGAGTTTGTTGATTTATATTTTAATGCAATGTGTTGCTATTCTAATTGTTATACATCATGAACTCTTTGCATATTGACTAAATAATATGGACCAAACTTTCCAAGGATTTCCTGTTTTAAAGGAGTTCACTTAAAGAAAAACTCAGACCTGTCCAGTTGACATCATTACTTTCTGTAAAATATTTTCTATAGTGTACATCAGATTATTACACAAATCTTACCGATATTCAATTTTTTAGGCCACATGATAAATTATGAAATGAAGTACAAACCACCTCTCAACTCCCAACCTGTTTATTGATATCTTACATGGCTGCCACTGCCTTGAGCAAGTCCATTGTTTTGAAAATGTTCATGTATTTTGAACAGCCATCTACACTGCTGCCATGGAGATGTTAGGAGGAGGAGACGAGGTTTCTAAGCAATGCCGTAAGCCTGAAATCATGTCAGATGCTGCCTATGTGATGTTAACCAAAGACAGCAAGTCATACACTGGTCATTTTGCTATTGATGATGAAGTGCTCTCCGCTGAAGGGATCAAGGACATGGAACAGTACAGTTGGGTAAAAGGTACAGAATTTTATTATTGTCTCCAACTAGTGTAATACATCATGTACCATATATAGGCCCAAAAGATAACCTGGTTAGGTGTTTTTTAGCCCTATAGTATACTTTGCTGCTGTGTTAGAATTTGATTCTCAGGACACATACAAAACTCCTTGAAGCTGTATGGTCTTGAAAAGCTTAAAGTTAATGTTTGTCCTTTTAGAAGGCCTTGAAATATTTTTAATATGAGATTCAATGTTTCATGTAACATTTTGACAGATGTATGGGGAAATGTCCTTTGAATTAATCCACCTTGATTCTTGAAGTCTCAGATAAAGGTTTATATTTTTGTTATTACTTGGGTTGATCTAGACCTGGGACATAAAACTACCTCAGCACATGAGTAATATAACCTGATATAACAAAGACTGCTAAAAGTCTGAAATGTTTTAAATCTTTTTTCAAAGCCAAAATACTCGTGTCCTCTATTTAAACTTTATTTCTGAACAACTCCAATTAAACTATGTTAGAAAAAGATATTGTACCCTTGTATGTTTGCATCAAAATTGCAAAATATTTCCACTGTTCAAGTTATATTCAAAGGTATGAGTTACATCAAATACCGGGGTTACATTTGGATTCATTTCATGTTATTTTATCAAATATTGAAGATTAGATTTTGGATGTTCAGAATGCCCAAAGAAAGAAGAAAGACGTAGCCTGTCATCTTTTGATGAACCACGGATGCTTGCAACAGCATTCCATTTCATTTCATTCCCAAGAAATGAACACAGTCAAACGCCCTTGACACTATTTTCCAGAATACCATGTGCAATACTTGGTCCATCCTTATTACTTGATTATGAGTAACTGTGGTCCTGCCATAGGGAGTATAATAGCAATTTAAACAATCTCAGGCAAGAAATCCTAGGTATCGGTGATTGGTTCATGGTTATTGCCACTGCATCATCACCTTTGATTGTTGTCAGAGAAAGGCTTTTCTTTACACCGCTATAATTACATTATATATATATATATGGATTACTTAATCTTATTTGAGGATAGATATGGTAATTATAGCTCTTCTTTTTTTCTTTTTCTTTTTTTTTTGATATGATAATTATCTATATCGTATTTTAGGCAGCAAACTTCTTCCCGACTTCTTCCTGGATGTTGATGCCAACACACTGAGGGAGCAGATGTCTGAAGGTGGTGCCACACCAGCCTTTGGTGGAACCGCAGGTGGTGCCGGACCAGCCAAGACATTTGAGGCCATACAATCCATGCTTAGTGAGGATTTAGTAGGCAGTGTAGGAGGTGTCTTCCAGTTCAATCTATCAGGTAAATATTCACTTCCACCAAAATGTTACAATCTATACTACCCAGATATAAATGATATAGATGCATACAGTGGAAGTCTTGTACAAGGCTTCATTTTAAGTATTATAATCAATATACTACAGTAATACAGTTTGTACTATAGTCACTGTAAGTTTTGAATAATCTTTCTTGACAATGGTTTTACTAAACTTCAAAACGATTTTTAGTTTACCATTTTTCATCTTGGTTACAAATCAAAGCATTTTTGTATCCAAGGCCCAGAGAACAATAAAATCTTATGATGAATAACATATCTCAATAAATTAGTGATAAGAGGATAATTTCTCTGTATGTTGTGTATATGTAACATTATCCTCAAGGTATTTTAGGACAATGTAACCGAGCCTATTTATTATTGTAGGGACAGATGAAAGTACTTGGTTCATAGACTTGAAATCTGGTGCTGGAAGTCTAGGACCTGGTGAGCCCCCAATGGGAGCTGACTGTACTATGAGCATGGACACTGCCGACTTTGAGAAGATGTTCGGAGGCGAGCTAAAACCTGTCGCAGCCTTTATGTCTGGCAAGCTGAAGATCAAAGGAGACATGGCGATGGCCATGAAGCTGGAAAAACTCATGAACAAAATGTCTCCAAAATTGTAAAATGCTCTTTTTTCACTGAAAGCAATGATTCACACATACCTTTGCGGAATGACATCAAAAATCAAATTCAGGGAAGTTGACCAAATAAATTGTTAGTGCGAGGGAACTCATTTATATATAAGTGTGGTGTCAGATACAACATGGATACCAGGTAATATAAGTGGGTCATTGACGAATAGATGTATAATTCCAGTTAAATGTCAAAAACATGAAATAGTGATGACATGTATTTAGAGTTCATCTTATAAATTTGTATACGTGTTACAGAGGATAGGTATATAGTAGTGTAGTGTCCCATTTTGGAGGATAATATGTACATTGTGAAAAATACAATACATATCCTTGGAGTAAAAATATAATTATAGAGAAAATTATAGCCAATTTGATCATTCTCACAGAAGATAAATTTCTTGCAGCCAATTTTTTTTGTACAAACACAAAGATTAAGATCACATCTTAAGTCATGCAAATCCAGTTGAGGATGACTGTAGTAGACCATGGTTGGTCTTAGTTAAAGATATTAAGTGTCGACATTTTTAACCATATTCCAAGCTAGAACACTATTATAATAGAGTCTACTGGACCCTACTTAAACCGAGTTGACTTCTGTGAATCACATTTTCGAATGAACTATGGTCAAATATGCGCATGACCGTAAGATTTGACCACAGCTTTATATCCATCAAAAAACCAGATTTTACAGAATATATTTGACCATATTATAAGAAATGAATGGGTGTATTATTATTTTTCTTTCAATGTGCTATTTGAAAATTTTGGTTGTCTACAAATGTGAAGTGCATGAACAAAGTTTTGTGTAAATTTGTTTGAAGTGTGAGAGCCATTATATTTCTGAATTTGTGATAAGTGTGTACTAATGTGTCTGGAGTTTAGTGCTGAACGCTGGTGTATTTATCAGAATTATATTTAACAAATGAGTTGAAGAGTTGTATTTATATGTTAGAGTTCATGATTTAAAAGGTTTTTATCAATCATTGCTTTGAATCTTTTTATATGTGATCATTCAGTATTAGGGTTCCTGATACTGTACATTTGAAAGTTAGATGTGTTATGAAATTTGTGATCAAATCACTGATTATGCTGATAATGATAGCAATTTCATTGATATATAAATTATATATTGGATGATTATTGTACATTTAGTACAAATAAATCACAATAAAAGTTTGGTATGAATTTACTTTTTAATCTTTGTTAATTTTGTTTGGATGCATTGTAATGTTTCATAAGTCCCTGTACAATGATAATACTTTACAGATTTAATGTAACTGGTATTACACAACACTCCACCATCGAAAGCTGTTCTCACATGAAGTTTGTAGAAAAGATATATGATTTTAGTGACATTCAATCATCTCTTGACACTCGTAACATAATACACACAAAATTGACCTGGTAAGCAATGAGTCATAATTCTGTTTGTATAGGGGTAGTAAGTGTAACCACAATTTCACATGCATGACACATACATTACATGTTTGATGACATGTTGCATTGTCAATCAACAGAAAAACTGGGTGCAGACCTATATATAGCTAGTCTGCTCCAACAACAAGTCCCCCACCGGAGATCAGGGGACTATATAGTTTTGCATTGTTTCCAGCCTTCCACACATAATATTGTTTGGCCTCTATCTCTTACACTTTTCCACACTGGCACTTCATACTTGGGACATTGGTTTAACTAAGTGAGGTGGTGTGTCGCATACCAAAAGTAGGTCACTGTCACTTACTTTGTAACCTTTGACATACATCAAAGAACTCTACTTAGCACTGGCTTTTCATTTGAACTAGGTCAAAGACGGACTTCAGACTGTGATGAAGCACAGGAACACAAAAAATAATAATATTGCTCACCTGATTGGATTTTACTAAACATCAAAATAATGTTCATGTTAATTTGTTAGTAGCTTTATTTGTTGATGCAAACAATGCTATACAGAATATGGTTATGGGGTAGAAATCTCAACTGCTTCAAAGATGTAACAGAAACAAAATCCAGACCGCCTAAGGGTGTGAAAAGCCTCATGCGTTGTTTTTACAACATGATTGTGTTTAAAGAAACTAAGTTCATTGGACCTATTTTTGCATCAGGATTGTGTTTATCTCCTGATGCCCAGTAATGCTTTATAAGGTAATGGGGCGGAGATCTTAATGTTTTCAAGGATATATCAAACGAACTAAGTCCCTAGATGTGATGAAAGACCAAAGGGTCCATTTTTACAAGTGTTGTGTTTGTCTTTTGATGCCCAGAAGTATTATTCAGTAATTGGTGATTTAAAGGGCTTACTTCTATTTCCCCAAGTGGGCCCCGCCCCTCTGGTCACAAGGGCTCAGACTCACCATTTATGTAAGATATGTTCTCCTTCTAAGGACGTTTCTGACCAAATTTGATTCGAATCCATTCAGTTCTTTATGACAAGTAGCGATTTAAAGGACTTTCCCCTGTTTGGCCTCGCCCCAGGGGATTCAGTCGCCCCATTTATGCCAAATTGTTTCCCCTTCCCTTACGTATGTTTCTGACCAAATTTGGTTCGAATCCATTCAGTACTTTGAGACAAATAGCTATTTGAATGACTTGCTCATATTTCCCCGATTGGGCGCCATCCCGCTGGTCCCAGGGGTTCAGTGCCACCATTTATGCAAAATCTGTTCCCTTTCACTAAGATGTTTCTGACCAAATGTGTTTCAAATACATTTAGTACGTTGTGACAAGTAGCGATTTAAAAGATTTCCTTCCCATTTCCCTATTGGGCTCTGACCATAGGGGGGTCAGAGTCACCATTTGTGCAAAATCTGTTCCCCTTCCCCCAAGGATCTTACTGACCAAGTTTGGTTCAACCCATTATAGGACTTTTTGACAAGAAGCGACTTGAAGGAATCACCTATATTTCCCCTATTGGGCCCCGTCAATCCATGAAAAGAAATTGTCACTTTTTGTCCCCGCCAACCATTTGTACAATTTTGAATCCCACTCCATAGGGATGCTACCTGTCAAATATTATTAATATCCATTTCTTAGTTTCAAAGAGGAAGTCGTTTATATTGATTTAGCCAAATCAACCTCTTTTGGCCCCGCCCCTCAGGCCATTTGGGTGTCAACTCCACCAATTGTACAGTTTTGAATCGCCATCTAATAGAGATATACTTCCAGACAAATATAAGCTTTATTCGTTGCTTTGTTTCAGAGTTGTTTGCATAAATATAGCCAAATTGACCCCTCAGGTCCCCGGGGGGTCGCCCCCACTATTTGTACAATTTTGAATCCTCCATCCCATAACGATGCTACCAGAAATATATGACCGATATCATGTTTACAGAGAAGAAGTCCTTTATATCAATTTAGCCAATTGACCCCTTTTGGTCCCACATCTCAGGCCCCCGAGAGGTTATATATAGCCCCGCAATTATTTTCAATTTTGAATCCCTACCCTCAAAGGGATACTTTCCAGTCAAATATGAGCGATATCCATTGCTGTGTTTCAGAGAAGAAGTCGTTCATATCAATTTAGCGAAATTTACCCCCTTTTGGCCCCGCCTCTTAGGCTCCTGTGGAGTCAACCCTACCATTTGTACAACTTTAAATGTCAATCACCCACCACTGATGCATGCTTCCAGTCAAAATTTCTTTAATTCCAATCAACGGTTATGAATATAAGTTATATTAATAGTTCAAATAAGCACCGTTGATTTTACACCCTAAAATGGGCGATATCATTGATCAAATTAGTCATACTGCCTCTTAGACATTTTTGTTTTTCACGTCTGAATCCTGATATAAAATTAGTGATATTACTTAAATTCATAACACAAAATGCAATCAAATGATGAATAGGTGTCACCAGATTCAAAAAGGACAACAGCCAGTTAATATCCATCGGTCATTTTGAGGCAGGATCTCCTTGTAGTAACTGGTGGCTACTTCACCAAACAACATACAGCAACAGGCCAGTCGCAGGCGTATATAAAGAGCAATTGTGTTGAGATGCCTTGCCCAAATTCCTCGGACTACAGATCAAACAATACCCCTCTGATCTTTCTCTGAGGTCGGACTGTCCGACGCTGTAACAGCTGATCGAGCGGGTGGGAAAATAACAAACTTAATCTTTAAACAAATTACCAGAACTTTAATGTCACTCTCCTTACAAACAAATGCACGAATATGGCAGAGAGACTAGACATGTACAGTGTGAGTATAAGTAAGCTTGGCAATGGAGGCATGTGGATGGTTGCCATGGAGACGTTCACCAATCCAGTCAGGAGATTGGACAGCAGAAAATAAAATAGACCATTATAGTTGATAGCATTGAGAAGACCTGTAGTTGGCTTCGTCTGAATCGTCACTCCTGTAATACAAGTTAAAACAGGATGAAGGGACTTTATATAGCTGCTAATTATTCAGCTTAAGTTTCTTTCAACACCGATATCTACATTTCCTTTTAAGAAACATTTTCGGACTTTGATTTGGTATATTAATACATTATAGTATATATAATACAACCAGCTAGCTATGTACAATTGTAGTTACGACAACACATTCATTAGAATGTGAGATTGGTGACTATTGCCCCGACAAATGTATATATTACTCTACTTAGTTGAAAATATCAAAGATTAGTATATCACACCAAAAGAAGTAATTCTTAAACATTATCAAGAAAATGTCCACGAATCAGTCTCTCAAGATGCAGCTACTGACCTGCTGATAGTCTGAGGTACTCCACTATGAGGTCCACCAACAACAGAACAGACATGGTCTGTGTAGAAAGTGCCAACTGGAAAACATTGTAGATGAGTTTCAGCACAAAAATATCACATACTGTATAAAAAATGTATTTCAAAGAAAAACAATATTTGTGTTAAGAACATTATTATTGTCTCCCTTGATCCTTGTTGGGTTTCCTATTTGTGGTTGGTTTTAGCCATAAAAAATTGACCAATCACCTGACTGATTGACAATGATAACTGTGAAGAAAATTTTAAAAGATTTAGCTTAAAGCCTGTAAATTATATCATACAAAAAGCATACAAATATCTTGATCTGTCATGAGAAAATCCATGGGCGAAGAAGTGTATTGAAAATGTACTTCTTGGATGCACGAGGGACAAAATCCCATCTTACTGTATTAGTGGATTTATAAATAAAGAACTTTTTAAAAGTTTTTGTTGTTTCCTATGGACTAGTTTGGCCCAACCATATAGCTGTTCCATTTGGTTACTCACAATCCACAAAACATAGGTGAGGTTGGCAAATCTTCGAGATACTGATTCTCCATAGGCCAGTGCCGATATATTGTAAATTGCCCAGAAAAACATGGATGTGACAGCCATGACAACCAACAGAGTTCTCCAGGCCGACATGGTAGATCTGTAAGTACAGATATAGGTGCAGAACATTTGTCTTACAGAGAAGTTTTAGGATGAAATGTCTTTTTTTTTGTCAAGCATTGGTAAACGCTTCATAAATATAATAACATTTCTATCCGCAATTATACTTCTTAAAATAGGCAAGGAAAAAGTTCAATAAGAAAAGCATGTATCACCTAATTTAAAAAGGGACCCACTAGTTTGAAACAGGACATTATTTTTTTCCGGAAAAGGCCCGATGCACTAATGTACCGTTATATGCACAATGAGGGAGAGAATCTACATCATTCCTCTATAAACATGCAAATGGAACTGTGATCAAATTTAGAACTCCGAACAAAAAATATCAAACAAATAGTACTGAGATAGATCAAATGTTTATAACACAGGATGGAATCGTGCTGTTTTAGCGTTTTTTCAAATGTGGAAACTTTCAGGATTTACTTCTTGCACATCTGTATAACAATTTTCCACAGACAATGCCAAAACGTCTTTTTGTGACAATTCTTACTCGAACATATATACAAAATTTTGCACAGAAAATACCTTAACCAAAATGACGTCTTTTTTTATTCTTACCTTTCATATCTGAAGATCATTTTTCCTATTTCTGTACCAAAAACGTACAGTGCAAAGAACCCTAGACAGGAGAAGATGCCCTCTCTATTGGCGTTAATTAATCCCTCACGGCCACCCTGTCCATCCTCCCCATGTAACAGGTAGTCCCTCACTCCCCAATAGTCAAGACTGTACTGATAGCCTACCACCACACCTAAGGCACACAGGCTCCACAGAAACTCAGGTACAGAGATGTAGAAAAGTGTGGACATGATCTATAACACAAAAATATATAAATTGATTGAATGTATTTTTTCATTTTCACTAAGGCTATGATTAACAGTAGCTATCTACATTTCTGCCCTTACGCGTACATGGGAAGATATGAAGATAGCTACTGCTACTTATAGCCGCAATGAAAATGAAAAAAAAATCCATTCAATTCATATATTTACATTAGGTGATTAAGAATAAAAAGATAAAGAACAGAGTCATTTTTTAATTTTAAGCTTTTGATAGCTATACGAAAAGATGCAAAATTGATTAAACAGCCAGTGATCCCGCCATTGCGCATCAAATAACATCAAATACAATAATTCAGGTTAAATTAGATTTATTTTATGTGAATAGATGATTGCAAAGTAAACACAATTTACGGGATTGAAACGCGGACCATCTTTCTAGCTTATTAATATTTAACTGAGGTATTGTGAAACGATGTATTCATACTGTATTCATAATGTCTTCATAATGTATTCATGGTCAAAAGAATCAACACTTAGAATGTAAATATATTAGAATGAACATGGAATTGTATTTACCTTGAAAAAATTAGATATACCTATCAATTCTGATTCCTAAAACTATTCAGCAAATGTGAATGATTAAAGTTTTATGCTGTATCACTATTGGAATCACTTTTGCAAAACCTTCTGGATAGGTAGAGTATCTATATGACTTTGCAATTCATGTGAGATTGATGAAACAAGTCTTATATATTTTTCTTTCAGCAAGCCTACAGAGTGTTATGATACCGATAAATGGTGGTAATGAGACTAATATGAATTCAAACCCTTCAGACCTCACAGTTTATTAAATATTGAACACAATAAAGACCTTCAAAGCAGCAAGTGTGATGAAGAAATTCCAGTGTACACCATATTCAGAGACATGCACATTGTAGTTAGCTCCCTTTGTAAGGGCACATCGCAGTAGTCCCAGGATCAGCAATGGTAAACAGGAGATGAGATTCTTCACTAGGCAACGAATCCTGTCAAACATAAAATACCTCTTTATAAAACGTACATCTTCAATTATACTGCCAATATAACAGTGAAATTGTGGCATTATAACATGATGTGGCGATGCGAGGCGAAACATGAAAAGATTGGGGATCTTGAAATGCAAATGTATGCTTTCGCTATTTATTGAGAATGTTTAATAGTTTTTTTTTTTATCAAATATCATATTTCACCAGTAAAACAGAAGAACATATGATAATTAACAGGGAAAATGTCAAGTTTCATTTGATTATACATTTTCAATCAAGATTTTAAGAAAATAAAAAAGAATGCATCTAAAAAGTCGTTAATTTTTTTAAATTACACTAGGCAAGAATTTCCTGTTTTTAATTGGCCATTTCTCGGCGAAAATTGCTCACAAAACTGTTGTCAAATCAATAAACAATACCAGGTACACGCAGATCTAGATTGACCAAACTAAACTTTAACACTGCAAAGGATTTTTATTCATCTTAAATGAAATTTATTTTTTTAAATGATATAAATAGGCGAAAGGCCATAGAAAACTTACCCTCGATTTATGTGCTTGCCACGAGCTTCTGGTGACACAATGGCATTCGAGATCACAAACAGCCCCACTCCAGTGTCCATGACACCCGTGCCATAGGTTTCCGCTTTACAGAACCGCCGCGGAAATATTGAAAAATCCACACCAAGAATGGATATAGCAGTATAAACGAGCACATACCCTCGGAAATTATTGATAAAAGATAATTGGGGATCTATATGTCTGTCTCGGATCTCACTCCAGCTGAGCCATTTGGTTTTGAAACGCCTTGAGTTGAGCTTTAATATGACAACCGCCAGGGACAATACAAGGATGCAAAGTAGGCAAAGAGATATGTATTCACTCCAGACTGTCAGAATGAGCTGAAGGGGAAGCACCAGGCAAACGTGATCAATGGCCACCGTGTACCTGTAACAGAATCATTTGAAACTTGAATAGGCAGCAACCATATCATTTCTCATTTATGCATCACGATATGAAATATTGATACAGTTTCAGACATGACTTATACCAATTATCATAAATTTTGTGTAAGCAATAATGTTACTACATTCTATAAATTTGATTGATTCCCATTTGCCGGAACAGACTGAACAGATTGCGACAGGCTAGAATAGACTCGGTCAGAACGAAAGAGATATGATCAGAACATGAGTATGTCACTCAATGTACAGTAGACGTACAAAAGATTAATTACTTCAGAGCAGAATGTCCATATAATCTATATGCTCTATAATGATCCTTCATGCTGGACTCTTAACATTATTTTCAATGATAAATAGAGACAAGCTCCCGTGGTCACTTCCGGTTGACCAGTTAAGCTGCTTTTTTTTTTGTAGCTGCGCCAGAGAAAATGAACATTTTCGTTAATTAAGAGGAATGAATCCATTCGCTGACATTTTTAGGTAATTAGAATGTTATTTTCTGGTTAATTTTGGAGAATAACAATCTTAAGTCATGAAGGTATGGCAAGCAGAAGTAAACGAGATGGCGATCCAGCCTCCGGCGAGCATACAAAAAAGAAAGTAAATATAGGGAAGAAATCAAAAGGAGCATCGAGGTCTAGTTCAAGGACGCAATCCCAGGTCGATTGAACATTAGGATTCCAACGGGGATGTAATGGAAGTATGAAAACGCGACAAATCAGTCACAGACCCAATGTCGAAGATGCTGGAGTATCAAAGATGCAAACATCATTTCTGCACTCAGCGTTTGAATAAGACGGAGGAAGAATACAAATTCCTACAATCTTCTGACTCAATGTGGCTTTTTTTGAACTGCGATGAACTCATTGAAAATGACATTATAACAGACCACAAGATTGATGAGTGATGCAGGATAACCATAAAAGCTTATAAGGGTAGGGCATCCGCAATTGAATCGAAACTGGATACACATATGACAAAGAGATTATGAAATCGTTAAAAGGGAAACAAGGGAAGATTTCAAGTCGGGAAAATCAAAGGAAGTGGAGGAAAGAAAACATGAAGAATGATGAAGATGTGGACTGTATAACCATGGATACAGTCATCACAGAGATGAATGAGATGGAGTCAAGGGAAAACAACATTGTTGTTCACGGGATAGTTGAATTATGCAACAACATACTGAAAAGTTAAGAAAATGGATGTAAAGGAAAACAGTATCGTAAAGGTAACCAAGCTTGGTAAATACCATGAACCAGATATGTAGAATGAAAGACAAAAATGCACGAAAAGAAGCTGAGGAAAAATAATACTTATGTCATTTAACAGAAATGATTTCAAAGCTGAGCTTTTAAAGAAAAATAAGGCATCTAGATGGAGAAAGGGAATATAAATATACAGTATAAAGATATCCAATGACCCCACTAAAGCTGAGGGAGAACAAGAGAGACAGCTGGAGGAGGAAACAAGAAAGAAAGAAACAGAATATTCTTGGAAAGCCAGGTTCCAGATTCTAGAGCAGGAAAAGTTGTGAAAGTACCTCCGCCAAGGAAAACTATATATTACGTGCGACTGGAAGCAAAAACAAATATGTACCAGATGTAAATATGTAAAATAAGGTTAAATTTGTTGCAGTTCATAATAATAATTCATCTCAAATATTGGTAAATACTCTGTAGTACAAATGCTGACAGTTTCTAAAACAAGATGGAGGAATTCAAGAAGAGATTTTTAACAAGAAATGAACCAGATATAATTGCAATCACAGAAGTTCTACCAACGAATATGAGGTACACTTTAAATACAGCGCAATTGGAGCTTCCAATCTATGATTTATTTCCTAGTGAAATCCCAAGCAAATGTAAAAGAGCGTAATTGTCTATGTTGCAAAAAGACCGAGTGCAATACAACTAGAGGAAGTTTTCCAAAAACAAAAGTGCAAATACGACTCAAAAAGGAAGATAAACTGTTATTTGGTTGTATTTATAAAAGCCCCTTATCAAATGAGCAGAATCTCGAGGCCTTAAGGGGCATCTAAACAGCAAATCCAGTCAAAACAGTGATGTTTTACAAGCCTAAAAATTTCTGCTATTGTGCAATTAAACAGAAGTAACTTGATAAACTCTTAGTATGTATCATGGCAAACCATAGGAAGATAAACTGTTATCTGTTTGTATTTATAAAAGCCCCTTATCAAATGCGCAGAATCGCAAGGCCCTACGGGGCATCTAAACAGTAAATCCAGTCAAAACAGTGATGTTTTACAAGCCTAAAAATTTCTACTATTGTGCAATTCAACAAAGTAACTTGATAAACTCTTGGTATGTATAATGGCAAACCATAGGAAGATAAACTGTTATTTGTTTGTATCTATAAAAACCCCTTATCAAATGAGCAGAATCGCAAGGCCTTAAGGGGCATCTAAACAGCAAATCTAGTCAAAACAGTGATGTTTGACCAAATTTGACTATATTTATAATATGTATAAACACTTTTTTTTATTTTGACCTTAAAATGCAAATGGCGGTTGGGAATAATATCTCTAAAATATGCCATATAAGGAGGTATTTCAAACATCAAAAATGTCCATATTAGACACTATAAAGAGCTCGACACGACAAGAAGACTGCATTTAGAAAAAATGTTCGACCGTTGAGTTTGGGGTAAAATATGCATATTTCTGAAAAAGACCCAAAGCTCATCAGTTTAACAATTTGTCTTAAAAAGTTCATTCTTTCTGTTGTCTTAAAGGTATGATATAGGATCATTTTTATTGCTTGAAATGCCTCCTTTTATGTCATGTTTGTGTATTTTTATTCACAACCTCCATTTGCATTTCAAGGTCAAAACAAAATAACTGTTTATACGTACATAAAGTCAAATACAGTCAAACAAATGTTCCTACCCTGTGCTATAGACACTTGTGAGCATAACAGCTTGGCTATTTTTCAGGTTTGATTATTTTGGTGACTTAGAATTATTCCATGCTACATCCTACCACAAAGTAACTCTTAAGAAAAAAAGTTAGCACCTACAGCAAATTATTAGTGATTTTGAGAAACAAACATTTTTGTATATTACATGACTAGTTTTGTACAAATTCTTAGGTATCAATTCATGTTTGAAATTCAACACAATTCTCCTATATAGATGACCCTTAAATGAACTTCTGAATAAAGTTTGTTCATGCAGAAAGATATACACAATCATTAATGGAAACTTCAAAGAATGAAAATAGTGTTAAATTTATAGAGTGCCTCAGAGATAATTTTTATGTCAACGCTGTTAATAAAACCACTAGACACAGACATGTTATTAAGCCTGTTCTTGATCAATGCCATTAACAATATTGTTATGAGTGACTATTTAGACTCACTAGGATCATTGATCACAATATTATTAAATTTGAATACAACTATTTCTTCAACGATGAGATATGAAATCCAGAACTATTTAATTACTACAAAGGCGACTTTATTGCCATGCGGGAGTTAGACATAGACTGGGAAAATACGTTTAAGAAATTAAACACATTGAAAAATGACTAAGAAGAAACATGTTCCTGGAAGTATATAAAGAAACACCAAGGCCTACAATCAACTTCGCAAGGAGACTGTGTCAAGCATAAAGAAACGCAGACTATTGGAAAGGTAAAAGAAACAGAGACCATACCAGCGCGTTGGAACACTGCCAATATTACAGCCATATTCAAGAAAGGAGACAAAAGGCTAGCTTCAAATTACAGACCAGTCAGCTAAACAAGTATTGTATGTAAAATAATGTAAAAGTTGATCAGATCAAGAATAATGAATTACATTGATAAGAAGAATTCGCTTAGTGAAAATCAATTTGGATTTTTAGGATGGAGGTCAACGGAGGTTAAAAGATGTCAATGACACTTCTTCAGTAGGATCTTGATTAACTCTACCAGTGGAGTGAAAATAGTTTTATTCAGATAAGTACAAGGTTTTAATTATCCAGAATAAAGGGGAAAAAAAATGCAGTGTGTGGGAAAGTCCTAGAGAACATTGAAAGTGAAGATATTGGAGTTACCATTGAGAGACACATCACATTTGAGAAAGATACAGCTTCAAGTGAACAATGCAAATCAGATCGTTGGGCTTGTGAAATGGACATTTATTCATCTAGATAACAGGACATTCTGTTTATTATTTAAAAGCATTGATTCGCCTTAGGGAATACATATATAGAGGGATTAGAGATTCCACTACATTGGAGACTGACATAGCTTTTGTATTTGTGCAATGAGTTGTGAGTACCACTATATCATTTCTACTACAGTATGCCAGCAAACAATAGGTAAAATTAGATATATTTTATCAGAGGTCTCAAATGGGTCTGCTATTTGATTAACTTTTCGCAAAATCGTTTGCTAACTTGATCAAACAATGTAAATGTATTCAGCTTTTAATTGATTCATTAACGAAAAAAATCGTACTTTTCGAGAAAACTTGCTGAATAATAAACTACATTTGATGCAACCTGTTAATAATGTCATAACAAAATATGTTTTAAAACCTTAATCAGTGCACGTATTTACTACGAATATGTAGCGGCCATTACGTAAAATCAGCGAGCATTTATGCAAAATTGTATCAGTTTGCTCAAAATCATTTGCTTCAAAACTTTATCAGTGCCCGTGGAATTTATTCAGCTTTTTACAGATTTAGAAATTGAAACGATTTGACGGGATTTTTCTGAGAAAAGTGGTTGACAACAAGGTGAGACTATTTCCAATCCCTATATGTACGTCTCTGTTCGCCCATATGTAAAGTATGCGAGTTCTGTCTGGTCAAAAAGGTACAAAGGGATATGGAAACGATAGAGAATGTACAGAGACGAGCAATGTTATTATAAATGGAAATCATGGGTTATGAACGTCTAAAGTTGCCAACACTGAAATTCGGGCGATTGAGGGGAGATATAATAGAAACATTGAAGGGGATATATGACCAGGAAGTGACTGAGAGGAATATGGTCAGGGAAACCCCACTGATATCCAAGCAGCACTGAAACAAAGACATCAGAAAATACAATTTTTCCCACAGGATTGTGGACAGATTTTATATGGAACAGCCTACTGGAGCATATTATCTCTGCCAAATCAACAAACCCGTTCAAAAACAGACTTGACACGCTATTTGAGAACCACTCGGTTATGATCACACAGCCACATACTGGAATGACGATCAGTTACCCAGCGTTAAATCAAAAACTCTGAGCTGCCTATAGGGGACCAACCAACATGTCCTGCAGGCGGAAACTACATAAGGTAACATAAGGTGATCAGAGTACTAGCACAAACTCCTGTATATCAATTATAAGTCTTATGATATGTATTACTGTGTGTTAAGTTACATATTACATAAAAAAATTATACCTATGCTATAACATCGAAATATCGAGGAAGGAAAATAACATGCTATGGTGACGGACAATGGTTACGGACTAGACAACCAGCAAACCTGATCATATAGGCTAAATTGAGCCTTGGCCGTTTAAATAAGTACGGGCCCTAGTCCCTCTGGTCCAAACATCAGACTTGGACATTCTAACAGATAGGTGTCTGGTTAAAGGGCCATGTCCTAGTACATATACTGATATATGCATCGGTCAGAATACCCAAGACTGGTGTCAGGACCAGAGGAAGCTCAGGCTACTTTTGGAGAAGCCTTGGCAAATATTTCAAGGGCTGTATCAACGTCTGCAGATCCGTCAAGACTTATGCCTGAAATGTTACATTAAAACGAACAGGACCTATTCGTTGCGTCAGCTACAGTATAACGATACAGTAGTATAGTTACCATGTGAAACGAGGCGTTATTTTCCAAAGGAACATCTGTACACAGGCTCGAGAAAACACCGCTATACCTGTTGCACATAGAATAGCACTGACTTCTGCCGATGTTGTGCCAACATGATCGCTCACAAACTGTTCATGCAGTTCTCTATATGATGCGTTTCCAGCTGACATCTCTATTAAAGACGTGGCACCGCTCGAGGATATTCTACATTCGGAGATGAGATGTTTTAAGTATGATCGCTGTCTCGCAGATACTTGAAATTTTATTTTTCAGTGGCGGGAAATTGAACGTGACGAGTGAACCTTGATAATGATACGCTCAATTAGCTTTATTATCTTTTATTGTCCTAATGCACTGTGTGAGATGATACTCTCCAGGACCAGATAGAAAAAATACACGAGCCATTCAACGTGCCAATATACGGATGTGAGGTTGACCCAAAACACAGAGAAGACTACACAACGTATTCCTTCTAGTTTCCTTTTCGATGCAGTAGGCTTCCAAAATAGAGGACAAAATGTGACGGGGCATTTCGTAGAATGCATTCTGAGGGAGCGGGAGAAAATAGAACACAAATTCAAAAATGTCGAACCGTTGGTCATTATGGGTAGTGATTTGCACTCATTCAAAACGGCAGTAGACTACCATATTTGTGGGGAGGAATACGAGGATGCCAGAGTACGCGATCATTGCCACGTGACGGGTACATTCAGGGCAGTAACTCACAACAAATACAACATAAAATACAATTCTACAGGACGCATGCCGGTCGTCTTCCACAAGGGGCTATGATTCCCATCTTATCATGCCAGTAATACGAAAGGTGTCTAATGAAGAAATCGAATGTATATATTTCTCTCCATGGGCAGTATGGACTTTATCGACAGTTTCCAGTTGATGGGAACGTCATTGGAAAAAAAACTGATCGCAGATTTATCTGTGGAAGGAAAGGACAAGTTCCCACACATGAAGCAACATTGTGGTGATAAGAAAATCGAACTTCTCCTTAAAAATCAAGTATAACACTACGACTACTTCGATGGCACCATAGGTTTCTGGCGGCTCTTCTCCCTTAAAAAGAATTAAAATTACAGCAGTCTGACCCGGGAGGGTGTAACAGATGAAAATTACCATCACGCATGTAAAGTCTGGAAACAATTAGGTATTCTAAAACTTCCTAAATCTGTCTGGAATCATATGGGATCGATGCAGCTTATTTTTACATCGTCCCTGGATTGGCACGGCAAACAGCGCTTAAAATGACAGATGTTCCTTTCTGCATTTCAGAGTAAGAAAGCTTATCGTCTTGGACGAACTGATATCGACGGCGAGCGAGGACCTTCGCATTAACGAATTGTTTACGGATTAGGAAGCCACCATAGGAACCAGTCTATCATTGCAATAAATCAGATTCCCTACTACAGTAAAGACCCCACACCGAGAAAAAATTGTCACTTTTTGTAACCCCATCGATAAACAACATATCATGACTTTAGCCAGACTGATGTACTCTGAAAATGTTCCACACTAGATGACACACTTTAAAGAAGTTATCCATAAACCATACGGATATCTTCTCGTCGTGTCTGGAAAGCCTATAAAAGGACAGAAAGACCAAACCAAGGATCATTTCGAGACCGACACTGCAACCCAGAGGACGTATTCCCAGCAGCAGTAGCAGCAGCAAAACGAAGCTCTGCAGCAACAAGAGTCAGACGAAATGCCTGTCTGTGACGATTGTGATATTATGTACCAAGACATGCGTGATTTACAGAAGCGTGTTCAAAGTTGGTGTAAAGCAAATGATTCCAGTAAAAGGAAACGAGAATCCATAGACCAAAAAGGTGGATCTCATATGAAGATATTGAGTCCGCCAAAGAAAAAAAGAGAGAAACGAAAGAGAAGATGAAACTATATCTGACATGGAGCAAATCTTCCAGGGTAATAAATCCATTATCCAGTATATTCTTCAGCTTAGAAACGATATGATCCACGAAAAGGTCATGGAAGATGTCACAGAATTCAGAGACGATGGTTATGAGGATCGTAAAGCGATCAAGGTAGCACTCAAAAAGAATCGAGGTGTTTTCGAAGAATTGTGGGACGATGACAATGACTCCGAAGATGAAGAATCGGACGATAACTCCAAAGCAGACGAAAACTGATATATTTGTTGTACATAGGGTATCTTGTTCAAGGCTTCATTTCCACGTCGAACACTCGACAAGGAAATGATTTCCTGGTAGGATTATTTTAGATATCTACTCCAATCCTGCAAATGAGGGGAGTTTCTCGGAACTCGACAAATTGTTTAAATACGTACGGAAAGACGGAAAATACTTCATCAGTAAATACAAAAAAAAAAGAAAATAGTTACAGAGCCAAGAGCCATACTGCCTTCAGCGATCCCTCCGATGAGACAAGATACTCGTTAATGGAATCGACGACCAATGGTCTGCAGATCTAGTGACAATAACGGTCATTCCAGCGTATTCGTAGTCAAAGACGTGTTCTCCAAGTATTTATGGATTAAACCGCTAACAGACAAGAAAGGCGCACCTGTATCAAGGGCATTGCAGGACATTTTATACGAGGGGAGACAACCCGGTCGGATCCGTACCGATAAGGGCCAAGAATTAATATCAAAAGAGGTGAATGCGCTCCTAAATGGATATGGTATACAACAGTATATGCCCAAAACGAAACCATAGTCGAGCATGTCATCAATACCATACCATCTAGACTTTACAAATATTTCCCGCAAAGGGAAACTACGAATATGTTAAGAAATTACAAACCTTTGCCGACAGCTACAATATTAATCACGCGTATCACCGGACGATCGGTATGACCACCGCAAATGTAACTTAGGATAAGGAAATGTCTATCTGTTCGAGAATGTATTGACCAAAAGAAACAGCCAGTCTTACCAAAAACGAACCTTTCAAGTTCAAAGTTTGAGATAAAATAAGGTTGCCTCGTTTGCAATTCATTGCCTCATCTCTGGTACTTCATTTCGTATCAAAAATTAACAAAGGGATGTAGGCCCAACTCTATGCAGTGAGGCACATAACCAAATTACCCTTTACAATACTCCACAATCCCAAGATCTCACATACAGAATTTTGCTATTATAGGTAACAAAATATGCCCATAAATTGAAACGATCATAATTCAGTAATAATTAAGGACCAATTAATACCCAGGTTACTTCAGCTAGCTAAAGGGCTAATTTTTGGTTCTTATTTACTTTGATATTCAGCTTCCATACAGTATGATAATGATACATCGGTATCCTCTCAAACATTTCTAATTCAGGCAGCACTACCTATGTTTATACAGCATAGGTAAAATACCCAAATCAAATAAGTTTTATTATCAGTTCAATTCAGCATCGTTGATCTTACATTCTAGAATTACTTACATGGCCTCTTTGAAAATTTCGTTTTCAATTCTGAATCCCGATATAAAAAATCTATTACTAAAATTCATGCCACCAAATGCAATCTTGGCATACCACGGCATAACTTCATATCATGTGCGGGACCATCATAAGCTGAATTGTCTTGTGTGGTAGTTGTTAGGTATATAACCAATGTTTGGTTTTTGCTGGGTTTATCATCCCTTAAACAGCAAGGGTCATTTTGAGGTAGGATCTCCTTGTAGTAGCTGGTGGCTACACCACAAAACAGGTCAACCGCATGCTTATATCAAGATAAACTGTGGTGAAGTGCCCAAGAACATTACATACAGGATGGTCAAAATGCCTTGGAGTACAGATCAAACAGCACCCCTCAGATCTTTCTCTGAGGTTTGCTCTGCTGAGCTGGTGGGAGAATAAATAACAAACTAAATCTTTAAACAAACTACCAGAACTTTAATCTCACTCTCCTTACAAACAAATGCACAGATATGGCAGAGAGACTAGACATGTACAGTGTGAGTATAAGTAAGCTTGGCAACGGAGGCATGTGGATGGTTGCCATGGAGATGTTCACCAATCCAGTCAGGACATTGGACAGCAGGAAATAAAAGAGACCATTATAGTTGATAGCATTGAGGAGACCTTTAGTTGGCAATGTCTGAATTGTCACCCCTGTAATACAAATTATGATAAATCATGACACTTGTAAGTAAAAAAAACAAAATTAAAACAGGTTGAAGGGGTTTTATATAGCTGCTATTTTTCAGTTTAAGTAGCTTTTAACAGTTACAGTGATATATAAATCTGCTTTTTAGAAAGTTTTTTCGGACTTTGAGTTCGTTTGTAAATGCATTTTGTAGATATAACACAACCAGCTAGGTAAGTAGGTATGTGACAAGCTTCAAAAGAATGTATGACTGGATATTATTGCTGCGACAAATGTATGAATTTATATATTGCTCTAGTCAATTCAAAATATAACAGTTCAGTGTATCATACCAAAAGAAGTAATTCTTAAACTTTAGCAAGAAAATGTCCACGAATCAGTTCTACAGATGCAGTACTGACCTGCTGATATTCTGAGGTACTCCACTATGAGGTCCACCAACAACAGAACAGACATGGTCTGTGTAGAAAGTGCCAACTGGAAAACACATTATAGTTGACTGTCAGCACAAATAATATCACATATACTGTCAAATAAGCATATTTCAGAGAAAAAAAAGTAACAATATCTCTGTAAATAACAACATTATTGTCTCCCTTGATTCTTGTTGGTGTGGTTCTAGCCAGCACAAATTGACCAATCATCTGACTGACAAAGACCTACACTCGATATTAAAGTCACTCATTTGTATCATTCACAAGGTAGCACAAAATATCTTGATTCTGTCATGAGCAAATCCACAGGGGCTTGGCACAATTTTCCAAATGATGGTCCATATATATATATATATGTATGTATTATAGTGTCACTATAATACATATATATATGGACCATCATTTGGAAAATCGTGCCAAGCCCCTGTGAGCAAATCCATTGGTGAATCAGTGTATTGAAAATGTACCTCTTGGATGCATGAGGGACAATATACCATCTTGCTGCGTTAGTAAATATATAAAGAACATTAAGACATGCTTTTTTATAGCTATTTTACTATGGACTAGTTTGACCCAACTAGCTGTTACATTTGGTTACTCACAATCCACAAAACATAGGTGAGGTTGGCAAATCTTCGAGACACTGATTCTCCGTAAGCCAGTGCTGATATACTATAAATTCCCCAGAAAAACATGGATGTGACAGCCATGACAATCAACAGAGTTCTCCAAGCCGACATGGTAAATCTACAAGTACAAATATGGATACATCTATTTTACCTGCCTTTGATACGCACAATGTTGAATCTGCAATACACATCTTTAGAAAAATGGACATGCAATCAAATTTAGAACTAGGAACAAGAAATATCAACCAAATAGTACTGAGAAGGTTACATTAATTGTTTATAATACGCAATAGAAAAGTGCTGTTTTAGCCGGGTTTTTTTTCAAATATTGGAAACTTCCATGATTTATCTCCCCTATCAACCTGATTTTTTCACTCGTTCATATATATATATACAAAATTTTGCCCAGAAAATACCTTAACCTAAATGACGTCTTTTAGTGATAATTCTTACCTTTCATATCTGAAGATCATTTTTCCTATTTCTGTACCAAAAACGTACAGTGCAAAGTACCCTAGACAAGAGAAGATGCCCTCTCTATTGGCGTTAATTAATCCCTCACGGCCACCCTGTCCATCCTCCCCAAGTAACAGGTAGTCCCTCACTCCTCCATAGTCAAGACTGTACTGATAGACCTACCACCACACCTAAGGCACACAGGCTCCACAGAAACTCAGGTACATAGATGTAGAATAGTGTTGACATGATCTGTAACAAAATATTTACACAAATGTACATATTGGAATTGAAATTTTGTATTTACCTTGAAAAATTCAGATACTAAGTATCCCTATCAATTCTAATTCCTAAAACTATTCAGTAAATGCCACTGATCAAAGTTTTCTTACTTTTCTCTGTATCACTATTGGAACAACTGAAGAATATTCATGATAAACATTATCAGCATATTGTACAAATCCTTCAACATTTGTAGAGGATCCATCTTGCATGACTTTCTAATTGATATGAGATTGATGAAACAAGTCAAATAGATTTTTTTCAGCAAACCACGGATGTTATGCTACCGATAAATGGTGCTAATGGGACAAATATGAATTCAAACCCTTCAGACCTCACAGTTAATTCAATATTGAACACAATATAGACCTTCAAAGCAGCAAGTGTGATGAAGAAATTCCAGTGTACACCATATTCAGAGACATGTTCATGGTAGTTAGCTCCCTTTGTAACGGCAAATCGCACTAGTCCCAGCAACAGTAGCGGTAAACAGGAGATGAGACAGTTCACAAGGCAACGAATCCTGTCAAACATAAAATACCTCTAATAAAGAGAAATTCCCAATCATACTGCCAATATAACTGAATTAGTGCATTATAAATGGGCCGTTACGATTCAGAGTGGTAACATGATAATTAAGGGGACCTTGAATTGTGTTGTCAATATACTCAATGAAAATGTTTAATAGTTTTGCGTTTAATATCATATTTCACCAGTATGACAAAAAAAAGAAAATGTAACAATTGACTTGAAATTTATTTATTATGTTTTTGAAGTTTTTGGGCTTCTCAACACATTTTAACATTTTTCTGGTGAAAGTTGCTCACAACATTTTTGTTGTCGATAAATGATACCATATACATGTCATCATGCAACACGCAGATCTAGATTTAACCATTAACTTCCTCAGAAGAAAACTTTAACACTGCAAAGATTTGATTTTTATTGATCTTAAATGAAATGTAATTTCAATTTTTTAAATTTATATAAATAAACAAAAGGCCATAGAAAACTTACCCTGGATTTCTGTACTTGCCACGAGCTTCTGGTGACACAATGGCATTGGAGATCACAAACAGCCCCACTCCTGTGTCCATGACACCCGTGCCATAGGTTTCCGCTTTACAGAACCGCCGCGGAAATATTGAAAAGTCCACACCAAGAATGGATATAGCAGTGTAAACGAGCACATATGCTCGGAAATTATTGATAAAAGATAATTGAGGATCTATATGTCTGTCTCGTATCTCGCTCCAGCTGAGCCATTGGGTTTTGAAACGCCTCGAGTTGAGCTTTAATATGACACCAGTTAGGGATAATACAAGGATGCAAAGTAGGCAAAGAGTTATGTATTCACTCCAGACTGTCAGAATGAGCTGAAGGGGAAGCACCAGGCAAACATGATCAATGGCCACCGTGTACCTGAAACAGAATCACTTGAATCATGAATAAAGACAGAAACCACCATAGTTACTTATTTATATATCATTATATGAAATATTAATAGGTCAGACATAAATTTTACCAATGATCACACATTTTGTATTTATAAGCAATAATATTAGTAATCTACATCATTTCATAAATTGCAATGAATTCGACTGATTCCTAATGTCAAGAAATGTGCTGAAATTACTTGTTTTTGGAGGAACTATATTCTATATTGATACTACAAAGTGTTAAAATTTATATTAAACCCTGAAAAAAAACCATTTAAATAACATCCTGAACAGATTGAGACAGGCCAGAATAGGCAGATGGCCTTTTTGTTATAAACAGGATTGTCAATTTGTTCAAATGTAACATCTTCAGCATAAATCTTACCAGACCTACAGACATTAATACAGTTCTACATAATGCCATAGAACCTTAAAAGATATGAGGGTTTTCTCCATGACCTCTAATGTCCTCCCACAACAAGACCCCTCGCAACCTTTCATTCAAGCAAACAAATATGAATAATTAAAGTTGACATTACTTGTTTTGCAATTGTTTTTACAGAAATTTAGTTTATAGATTTTTCACTATGACTATGTTGACAAACAGTCTTACAGGATAAAATATGTAGGTCACCCAAACATACCATAGAGAGAAAGTCAGTGACTGAACTCAAGTTATTTGTGTGCTGTTTTTTTTTTTAACCATGAATAGCCGGGGTCATTTTGAGACTAGGGTCTCCTTGTAGTAGCTGGTGACTACCTAACTGTTTTCCAAAGCAACCAGAGAAAAGTGTTTTGCTGAGGTACACAAATAGGCTTGGGACAGTCAATGATATCTGCTTCTGAAAAACACGGCAAGACCATGGCCATGGTAGAGATCAAAACCACATCTTTAATGTTTATCTTAAGTCCTTCAGCCCAATGTGCTGTTCAAAAAAAGGAGATCGAGTAATATTCTAATACCATATGGTTATCTCCCACTCCTTCTCAAATTCAGGATTCTGGCTACTCCCACTCCTTCTCAAATTCAGGATTCTGGCTACTCCTATACGTATATGAGGTCTTATTCCACCTGATTACATTGGTGGATATTGCGACAGCCTGTCAAAAGTTTCCTGTCGTGTAAACCTCTAATATTATTGGAGTAGATTCTGGCTAGCTGCAATAACTTAGCTTTACCAACAGATGTTTTGTGTATTGTACCTGTCTGTCCGACATGGTCAGAACAAAAGAAACAGGGTGAGAATTTGCCTTATCATCAACTTTTATAATAAGGTAACTCGGTGTTCAGTTGATGTACCAAAGTGAAAGTACTTCATTTCCCTCTTTGGAGTCCTGAGTTATTTTAAATCATATGCAGTATTACATTGTACATTATTGTATAGTACATGTGGATCTGAAGTGGAATGGGCTGAATGTCAGTGGCCCACGTAACTCAAATGGTTATAGCGTCCGTCTAGAGGTCAGAGGTTATAAATGAAGTAAGGACGGACGTAGTAGTTTTATGTTGCTTCGGAAATAGTCCGAGTTTCTAGTTTCTACTGTTCCGCAGCACCAGACTTGAACCTTCTGTCCAAGACAGGTGTCAGGGCTAGAGGAAGCTCGGGATACTTTCGGAGGATCCTTGGTTATGATTTTAATGGCATGTATCAACGTCTGCAGGTCCACTAAGACTTATGCCTGAAACATTACAATAAAACGAGCAGGACGTTGCGTCAGTCCAGTATAAGCTTATATTTACCATGTGAAACGAGGCGTCGTTTTCCACAGGAACGTCTGTACGCAGACTCGAGAAAACACCGCGATACCTGTTGCACATAGAATAGCACTGACTTCTGCCGATGTTGTGCCAACATGATCGCTCACAAACTGTTCATGCAGTTCTTTATATGACGCGTTTCTAGCAGACATCTCGATTACATTCTTCTGGGGGCTGACATGTTTTTGTTATGATCGTGGTCTCACAGACGCTTGGAATTTTATTTTATGTGGCGGGAAATTTGAACGTCTTAATCACGCACGTGGCGACAGAACTTAAAGATATCATGATTTGCCTTAAAACACTGTGAGTTGATTTGTTGATACACTGTACTAATCATCTATGATATTCTTCAGGACCAGAAAGAAATTACGCGATGCTGTATTTTTCTCGGAGACATGTTATTCAAGAATCATTAGATTCTAAAACTGGAAACTGCAGTATTATCTAATCTTAGAAGTACCAGCCTTTTGCAAATGGTCATTTATTGCGCCTTTAAGGCCTTTTTATCTATACGATTGAATGCATTCAGAAATGGTATACTACATAATTCTGGCGAGTGTGAGTGTGTAGGCTATGTAGAGTATTCTAATTCCTATAAAATGTGTATGTATCTGTTATTTGAACTATTAAGCAAAGATAAAGTAAATGAACACCGAAAGTCATAGTGACCTACTTTTGTACATATGCAATTAATGTTGACCTTATGACAACACCACTCCCCAAGTTTGACTATGGCCTTCTTCTACTCTTCGACGACTACAACAACAGGGGCATGTCTAGTCTTATAATTTAAAAAAAAGTCATAAATACCTACAGTAAAACTCGGATAAGTCGAAGTCGACGGGACCAAGCCAAATATTCGACTTATCCGATGGTTCGACTTATCCGTGTCCGATTGTATACGGAGACAAAATACCGGAGTACCATCGGCTGTATGCCGAACAAGTGCTTGCTAACTATTTACATCACTTTTGAATAAGCGTCTGTTAGAGTGGAGTAAGAGTGAGTGCGTCATATATGATGCTCAATTCGGGTTTAAGCCAGGAAGTGGTACCAGAGACGCCATTTTTGTCCTTAATAGTTTAATAACTAAAACATTACAGAGCAATAAAAGATTGTATTGTGTATTCGTTGATTACAAAAAAGCGTTTGATAGTATATCACATGGTAATTTATGGCTAAAGCTTTGGAAATCTGGGGTGAGAGGACGTTTGTTAAATGTTATTAAATCTGTATATAATAGTATAAAATCTTGTGTAAAATTACATGGCGAGATATCTCCTATGTATGACCTAGAGGTCGGTTTATTACAAGGAGAATCTTTGTCGCCGATAATGTTTTCCCTGTTTGTAAACGATATGGAATCAGAACTTATTGAATCTAATTGTCAAAGTTATCAAATACAGATGCTTAACCTTTTCTTGATCATGTACGCAGACGATACTATTTTGTTCTCTGAGGATATTGATGACCTTCAAAATATGCTTGACTTCTTGAAACGATATTCTGATCGATGGAATTTGTCCGTCAATGTAGATAAAACAAAGATTGTGGTATTTAGAAAAAATAAGCGTTTGTTTCCGAATGAACAATGGATATATGATGGTAAAGTTATTGAGATAGTAGACCAGTTTTGTTATTTGGGTTTAGTTCGATTTTTTTCGATTTAAACATAGTTTTATTGTTAAATATAACAACAGGAATAGGACACAAGTTATCGCAACTTAAAACGCCTTCTTCCAATAATCATTATGTACATAATATGAATTTACAATATAATACAGTATATAAAATTTGTATATGATGTAAGAAAAGACAGAGATGAGGGACAGAATGAAAAGTAAATATGTTAATGCCAGTTAATTTAAGAGAGAGAGAGAGAGAGAGAGAGAGAGAGAGAGAGAGAGATGACCTAAAATCGATTACTGGATTTAA
Source organism: Pecten maximus (assembly GCF_902652985.1). Classification (NCBI taxonomy): domain Eukaryota; kingdom Metazoa; phylum Mollusca; class Bivalvia; order Pectinida; family Pectinidae; genus Pecten; species Pecten maximus. The sequence goes on from NC_047018.1 coordinate 40,444,762, forward strand.
TAAAATTTTGAACATATTGAAAAATATAGCCATTTTGTTCATCAGATAGTTTAGGAGAACCCCAGAGAATAACATTAAGAGTCACATTACAATAGCGGGAGAGATTATCAAATAAAGTTTCACGCTCTCTTCTGTATAATATACAATCAAAAAAATAATGATACACGTTTTCACACTCATTACCACATGCACAGGTTGTATCATTAATTATATTTACTCTATACAAATCATAGTTTAAGCTACTACAAACATGTCTTAACCTTGTGTGTAAAACATTTAATTTTCTATTTCCAGTTAGATAATAAATAGGTAATATATCACGATTGTTTTCTATTTTGGATTTAAATCTACTAATGGATGGCTGTTCTCTGATATCAATAGGTAAATTATTCCATAACCTAACAGAAGATGGGATAAAGGATTCATAAGAAGTAGACAATCGAAAATTTGGAACGGTATAGTTTTCTTTATTTCTAACATTATACGAATTACGTTCACCTACTCTTGGAGGAAGAAGATTGCTGAAATAGGAAGGAGTTAAATCATTGTGGAGTTTATACATCATTGAAAGTTTACGGAACTTTCTTCTTTCAGATAAAGGTTGGAGCTGGGATTCTTTATATAGAGATTGTTTGCTAGAGAAAGATGGCATGCCGGTAATGATTCTTGCTGCCTCAAGTTGAACTTGTTCTAGTTTATTTACATCTGCCAGAGAACAACCATCCCATACCTCACAAGCATATTCCAATACAGGCAACACAAATACTCTATAAATTCGTAATAAAGTTTTTCTACTCAACAAAAATTTGAATTTCCTTAACACCGATACTTTTTTCATACATGTTTTTATTATTTCTGCTATGTGCAGGGACCACTTTGCATCCGAACTGAAAGTCACACCTAAATGTCTATGGTTACTAACTAGTTTCAAAGTTTCTTCTCCAAAAGTAAGGTTCAAGGGTGGAATATTTTTTGAATTTGTTATTAGCAATACATCAGTTTTTTGTGGGTTAAATTTAGTGAGCCAGTCTTGAGACCATTTATTGAGTTTTTGCAAGTCATTATTAAGAGATCTTTGAATGTCTAAAAGAGATGATGAAGAATACATTAACGAAGTGTCATCAGCAAATAAACGAGATATACTATTCATATTATCAACAATATCATTTATATATATTAAAAACAAAAGGGGTCCCAAAACGCTTCCCTGTGGTACGCCAGCAGTCGTGTAACCTGTATTGGAGTACACATTTTTAACTATAACTTGTTGCTGACGATCAGAAATATAATTTTTTAACCACTCTAGAAGATCACCCCTAATACCATATGCTTCTAATTTAATTAACAAACCCTTGTGCCATACACGGTCAAACGCTTTGGAGATGTCGCAAAAGATAAGACATGCGTGTTTTTTTTCCTCTAGTGAACAACAAATATTGTGGTAAATTTCGATAAGTTGGTGCACTGTAGAGTGACATGACATGAAACCAGACTGTTTTTCATAGAAAAGGGAGTTTTCATGAAAATAATTGTAAATGTGTTTAAAAACAACTCTTTCAAAAACTTTACCGATACAAGACAGAAGAGTAATTGGTCGATAATTGGACACTAAATGTCTATCACCCTTTTTGAAAAGGGGAAGTACAACGCCTTTCTTCCAGATTTCAGGAAAACTTTTTTGATTAAAAGACATATTAAACAAAATTGACAAAGGTTTACATATGGAATTTGCAGTAAATTTTAACATATGGTGACTTATGGTATCATGACCAGATGCTTTCCCTAGTTTAAGAATTTTCAGAATATCGCAAACTTCGTCGGATCTGACTACAACGGAGTCAAGGAAAGAATTAGTTCTAAGATTAAAATTTGGTAATGGAACCTCCCTATCATTAATTGTTGAAATAGAACAAAAATAGTTATTCAAAATATTGGCTTTTTCGATATCACCAAGTTCAATATTTCCACTATCTGGGTTCGTAAGTGGTGGAATAACTTCCAGCGACTCAGATTGTTTATATAATTTACGAACAAGTCTCCAATAAGATTTAGGGTTACTAGTGTCAAGCTTATCAATAATGTCCCCAACTTTATCATAAAACAACTCCCTTGCATGCTTTTTCATATTATTGACCTTATTTCTTTGTTGTTTATATTTTGTTAGATTGGAAATGGACTTAACACGCTTGAATACTTTCCGGAGTCTATCTCGTAGCCGCATAGCTTTCCTGAGTTCTGAATTCATCCATAGTTTATCTTGTGGTCTAATAACAACTGATTTTTTTGGTATACATTCCGAAGCATATGATAAAAACTGTTCAGTGAATCTAACACTGGCGATATCAACAGAATCAAAATTTTGGAAAAATGTTTCCCAATCAAAAGTATTAATCAAATTATTTAACTTATTAAAATCTGCATTTTTATATGACCAAACTTGACGGGTATAGTTACGGGATAGACTAATGGGTATAGACAGAAATACTACACATCCGTCATGATCACTTATATTACGATCTATCTTAATAACATGAGAATCTGTACATCTAGAATTATCACTCAATAAAATAGGGTCCAATAAACTATGTCTCGTCAATCCGTGTCTAGTGGGTTCATTAATAACATTGGTTAAGTCCATTTCCAACATAATTTGATTTAAAATATGGTTATGCGATATGGTTAAAAAATCAACATTTATATCTCCAACAATTACCACATTCGTTGTAATTTCTAAGGCCTTCTCAATAGAATATTTAAAATTTTCCCAAAAAGGATGACATGAACCTTCCGGTCGATATAAAGTACACAGTAATGAAATTTGCCTGTCCATTTCGATTTGTATTCAAAATATGGGTTTAGTTTTTAATTACAATGGTAAGTTTACAATAGCACAAAATAATATTGCTATACAAGGCAGAAAATCATATTATCTTCTTAATCGTAAAATGAAAAAGTTTATATTAAATGAAAATACAAATCTGTCATTGTTTGATACATACGTATCCTGTATTCTGAATTACGCTTGTGAAGTGTGGGGCTATAACACTGCGCCACAGGTTGAAAAACTACACTTGACGGTTTTAAAGTCGATTTTGGGCGTTAAAAGATCTGTTAACAATTCTATGGTGTATTTTGAACTAGGACGTTTTCCTTTTTATATAACGAGAAAGATGTTTATTGTTAAATATTGGCTACAACTATTGAATACTGAAAACTGTATATTGAGGGCTTGCTATAATGAGTTATTCGAACTTAACATTAAAAAGCCTAATAGCAAAGCAAATTGGGTTCATAATTTGAAAAATGACTTATGTTCACTTGGTTTTGGCGATGTATGATATGCACAGAACGTACCAAATAAAAACATATTTTTGTTATTGTATAAACAACGGTTACAAGATATTTTTATCCAAGAAACGAGAGCTAGTTTAGAAAGCTCTTCTAAGTGCACCATATATAAACACATCGTTGATACGTTTATCATACAGGACTATCTCAGTAAACCATTAACTTTCAAAATAAAACGAATAATATCCAAATACAGATTAAATGCTCATTCGTTGAATATATATATATATATTGAAATTGGTAGGTACAGTGGTATCCCTAGACACCAAAGGCTGTGTACTCTGTGTGATAATCATGAAGTTGAGGATGAAGTCCATTTTATTTTGTTATGTCCAAAGTATTTGGATTTAAGGGTGAAGTATTTAAAACCATATTTTTATCGCCGTCCATCTGTTTTCAAAATGACTGAATTGTTCTGTAGTACCAATATAAAAACTTTAAGAAATTTTGGAAAATATTTAATTCAGGCGACGGCCAAAAGGAAGTCACTGTTACTTAGTTAATAAGTATTTATATGTTTGATTAATAGTAAATTAATTAGTAATTGCACAATAGTTTTTTCTTTATCAGAACCTCCTAGAGAAAATATGTCTAGGAATATAATTTCAAGTATGTGATTGTCTTTTTATGTCTTAAAAAATCGTGTAGTTTAAAATTGCAATTGTAATATTGTAATTGTATGATATACACTTTTTGTGATGGCAAAAAAAAATATATATATATATATATATTAACACATGCTTTATTGAAATGTATAATACTTGGTGTTACATTGGCTGTGTTCTCCGCCGTCTTGCGCAAATGTAAATTGTTGTCATGTGTATGTATATTGTGATCCTATATGCTATTTGCATACGGAATAAAATGATTGATTGATAACATGGTAGAAAATAAGCTATAATTAATAAAGAAATTAATTGTACATGATAATAATTATTTGTTTATCTAATAAACAATATTGTATATATGATGTATTATATAGGTATTTCTGACTAGTTATTTTTAAATATAATACTAGAAATGCCCCTGTGCTACTGTGCACTAAGAATTGTATAAGTTACCAAAGCGTGAAAACTAGGTCGCAGTAATCTACTACCACATACAATGTTATGCTGGCCTCGTCATAAATTGATATTTCCGCTTTATTTTCTACGCGGAGATTCATATTTTCGAGGATTTCTTTTACAAATGGGAGGAAAATCATTTAAATGTCTTGAACTTGGCACTTTATTTTTTTTCCGCGGAGATACAACCAGCAGAATTATATCTCTAAGCAGGCTGTATCAGCTCCTGACCCGGAACGTCTCCCTCCAGAAAAAAGTCCAGGGATAGTTTTCCACCTGTATGAAGAAAAGGCAGCATTAATGATTTTTTGGAGAAGCAATAACTTTAAATTACAATACGTCCATGAATACAAAGTGTGAAGAAAGACATGGTGAGCGTGTGTAATGCCATTCTTAGAGAGAAATGGACAAAAACATGCTTTTAAAGAAATTAGAAAAAATCATTACACGTTTTGTTGGAACACTGGAGAGGGTCCCGAATAAACCTACCTTCTACACAGGAATACTTGCTGAGATCCGTCACACCCGCATCACGAAGGATCTCGTCATCAATTGCGAAGTTCCCTGTGTAAGTTTTGCTGTCCTTTGTCAGGATGGTGTAGGCCGCGTCCGCCATTATTTCAGGTTTGCGACACTCGTTGATGATTTCTTTGTTGTCCGCGCAAATCATCTGGACGGCCGCCGTGTATATAGCTTAGTAGCGAAATAAACATTGGGAATCAATTGCAATATTTGTTAATACAGGGGACGTGCCGCTACTTAAAATATGAAAGCATAACCAACACACACTTCCATTCATGAAAAGAATAGGAAAATGACCAGAATTATAATACATTGTATATACAACAACTATAATAATGACAAAATTTATGTTTATATATACTGTATACAATGTATATAAGCTGCATGATTTCAATAGTTTACAATTACAACCATTCATTTGGATTAGAAAACAAAATAAGAGCTTAAATGAATTCCTGTCCTATGTACATTTAACTATTAACATTAGACAAAATTTACACTAATTTCGAAGTGCAAAAACCGAGACATTTGTGGTTTAGGTGGAAAAACCAATAAACAGCCTACTGACCAGTCCGTGGCCAAAGGGCATTTACGGCTACGTTCTTTGACCGGAACTCCTCCGCCATCCCTAGCACACACATGGACATCCCGTATTTGGCCATCGTGTAGGCTGGAAAGTATATTTCAAAACCAATCTGAGCAATATATGGTGTCAGTTTCGATATGAATGCAGTTTTCAATATTGTTATCGAATCGAGAAACATCCGAAATTCTACTCATAACACGACGAATCTCGGCCCATTGTACTCTTAAAACATCTTTTGTCAGATGTCTGTTATTGTATTGTTCCGGTATTACAAACTGGATTTTTTTTATTATTATTATTTTACATCGTAGTTGATTGGGATATGGGACGTCTGGACTATACTTATTTTGTCGTCAAGCGAACTTACCAACATGATCTTTGAACCAACGACTGTTCAGGTTGAGAGGGGGGCTGATACTGAGGATGTGTGGGTTGCTGCTTTTCATTAGGTAGGGGAGACATATTTTTGAACTGAAATAAATGAAAAAATAGATAGATAAATAAATAAATGTTTAATTTAAAGAGATATTCCAAACACGTCAGGATTTCGTAAGATAATTAATTTGTGTTCTTATGGAAATCATAACTCTTAATTTACTATATAAACATATTTTATATTCAAATGCGAACACAGTCTTAACTCCGCTTAATTTCCATTACTAGTATATATACTCTTGTGTCCGAAACAGTTTTAATTAAAGACCTTTATCATTATTTAACCGTTTATTAGCAAACCCCGCATCATACGGTTTAGACTGGATGCTGAAGTTCTGCGACTGACTAACAAAAAAATTCTGTAGAATACATGCATCTATTTAGTTTTAGACCAGCAACATTTTTGCCTGTTTGAGCTGGATGAGGAGCAGAATCACGGAGTTTTTCCGTTGTTAGCACATAGACAAGGACACATATGGCAATTATACATATAGATAATTATAATACCCCGATATCAATATTCCACGTAAAATGCAACACGAAATATACATTTTCCATGACTATACACTATAGAATTGTAAGTTGTTACCATAGGAACGCGCCCCGTCCGTTGACTCCCATCATGAGGTCAAACTTCTTCACCTCAGTGTCCAGTGTTCCGGTCATGCTGATGGCGCTAGCATTATTGACCAGTATGTCGATCCCGCCAAATTTAGCCACCGCTTCCTCCACAGCGGCCTTTATTTGATCCTCATATCGAATGTCCACCTGACACGGCAGACACGCCCCTCCAGCCTCCTCCACTATCGTCACAAAAACAGTAATCTACATAACGCCTCCTATTCACCACAAAGTATTGAGGTGAGTATGGCACACCCCTCTACTCAAATTTGGCTATTAATGTGACACGTCCCCCTTCCCACATCCTAGTATTTAGCTAATCAGGACACGCCCCCTTCCCACATCCTAGTATTTAGCTAATCAATCAGGACACGTCCCCCTTCCCACATCCTAGCATTTAGCTAATCAGGACACGTCCCCCTTCCCACATCCTAGCATTTAGCTAATGAGGACACGTCCCCCTTCCCACATCCTAGCATTAAGCTAATCAGGACACGTCCCCCTTCCTACATCCTAGCATTTAGCTATTCAGGACACGTCCCCCTTCCCACATCCTAGCATTTAGCTAATCAGGACACGCCCCTCTTTCCACATCCTAGCATTTAGCTAATCAGGACACGTCCCCCTTCCCACATCCTAGCATTTAGCTAATCAGGACACGTCCCCCTTCCCACATCCTAGCATTTAGCTAATCAGGACACGCCCCCCTTCCCACATCCTAGCATTTAGCTAATCAGGACACGTCCCCCTTCCCACATCCTAGCATTTAGCTAATCAGGACACGCCTCCCTTCCCACATCCTAGTATTTAGCTAATCAGGATACGTCCCCCTTCCCACATCCTAGTATTTAGCTAATCAGGACACGCCCCTTTACCCAAATCCCCGTATTTAGATAATCATGTTATTTCATCATGATATGGTTTATAATACTTGCCTTCCTTGGCAGCTGTATAGATGGTACCAGGTAACTTGGGGTGTGGCTCTGTGGTTTTGGCTGCTATGACAACATTAGCTCCACCCCTTGCAGCTTTCAAGGCTATAGCTTTACCAATACCACGACTCGCTCCTGTGATGAATAAAGTCTTCCCTGCCAAGGTACTGTCAATAGGCAATTTAAATCACAGGTTACAGTATGGCTACATGTAGCTGTACAATAACAGATACTGTAAATGTTCAGTTTGTGCGATAATCTTATTTTAGCGAATTGAACTCCATGCTCAACTTTGGGGCAATTGATATGTTTAAATAAAAAAACAAATAAATGCCATTTCTGTATATTACGGGCGCAGAAGTTCGTCTATGTGAAGCGGTTAAAAATAGGACTCCAAAATAAGTGCTTTAACTACTAAACCGAGGGCGGTTTGAATCCCTTGCGTTGGGATATATGAGGAAATAGCGGTCAAAATTATAACCATTCCGTAGAATTTTTTTTTTATCTTTTTTCTCTAAGAAAATCACCCAGTGAGTATACATGTAGGCAAAGACTAATCTCTGACTGGTAAGGAAGGACACAGGGACTTAGTTAGCAACCCACGATCTCTGTCTATTATTAAGATATGTATGGGCCATGGAAATTATGCCAAGTCCCTGTGAGTAGATCTATAAATATCTGGTAGTTGAAGTCATTACCGGCTGTAAGCATAAAGACTTATATTCATACAAATATTGATAAAAACCTGGACTGTGTAGACATTGTAGACAGTTGTGACGACCGGTGCAGACAGCTCCAACTTGAATGGACTACGTACGTCTGGTCGGGTGTACTCTTATAAATCAGTAACTCGTGTGGCACGTGCGCTGGTTCATCGAATAATGATCCGTGTTCATGCACAGGCACTCGCCTCGTCTGTCAATACACCCGATATACTGTATATTTGGTGTAATGCAACAAGGCGAATGCCCGTGGTTCATGTATGATGTCCCTTTATATTAATACGATTATTAATGGAATCTAAAGAATTGTAGCTTTTTCTTTGTTTTTGATATCCAAAATAGACCAACACATGTTGCTTTGCAATCTACACACTTGATATATATAGACTGATTACGATTCTCCTGTTTTAATTTGAATTCAGACAGTCTCTTAGATCACCCATGATTGTGACAAATTCCCTTCCTCTGTCGCCGTCCGTAAATAATCTACAAGGCGGATCTTTCTGAAACTTGAAATGTAGGTTTCATTTGGTTCCCCTGCGCGTAGCTACCATATAAGCCCGTGCTTGCATATCATTTCCCTACACATTTTTTAAGACAAGAAATGTTAACATTTGACGTTTGTTCTGAACACTTTAAACCCTTTGTGTCATTTAACTTACTGACTAGTACGTTTCAAGTTTTACTTTTATGCTAAACAGTTACTTATCTGGTATAATTTTGCGTCTGGTATTAAAATAGTCAAAATGGCACCATTCGAGATCAAAGCTTTTTGGATGCCCCCGGAACCCCCTAGAACGCTCTTAATGTCTGGTTACCAATTCTTACACATCAAATATGGTCCAGCTACGCTACTTGTTCCTAGGTGTGCCCATTCAATTTGGAGTCTGATCGAAAATATAAGATAGTCGATATGCAGCCATCTTGGACTTTTGCAGTGGAAAATTGTCATCACCATCTCTAGAAAAGTTTCTGAAACTTCAAATGTAGGCATCCCTTGGCCCCTAGTTGTGCCCAAACAAGATGGCCGACGGGCAGCCATCTTCGATTTTGTTATCGCTATTTGTTGATAGGTACTTGTAAATTCTCTTTAATCCCTTATTGTATACAGTTAATTTTACGACTGATCTTAAAACAAAATGTTGAAGTTTTATGGAGGATTCCTTGTTCAAGGGATCATATATACCATGTTACCAGGACATAAATTCCTATCCATCAAAGTACCGTGTCAGTGTTTCCTCTGGCCTCAACACCTGACAGGACATTTAGTGTTTATTGTACCGAACTGTGCTGTACCGGTAAACCCCAAGGGTTAAAGTAATGAATGAGTTTAAATGATATCTGCCCGGCAGAATGTCTTATGGAAAGGGTAAATTCAGGTTAGTAAGATCACCAGCGTGTTACTTTTCAGTAGTATCTCAGAGCTGAAGTAAGGGTCACCAGAGCATGACCTATTTGAGAGTACCAATAGTACAACTGAAGAAAGGTCATGACCTTAGGAGGGTAGCAAGATTACAACTGAAGTAAAGGTCACTAGAGCGTGACATATCAATGATTATCTAGCAACAGTAAAGGTCACCAGAGCATAACCTATTGGAAAGCACCAGGATTTCAACTGAAGTAAAGGTCACTAGAGCGTGACATATCAATGCCTACCATTGAGTTAAAGACCACCAGATTCACCATTAATTATATGATACATTAATTATATGATATGAGTGATCTTGAACCAACATTTGTTACCAGAAGTGATCAAAAACATGTTATTTCATTTCAGTATTTTTTATTCATTTTTTTCTGAAAATAACTGAAAAAGTTGTCTTTTTCTCTTCCAAGAAGGAAGAGGTATTCTTTTTAATGAAGGCCAAGATATTAACATTTCACACACCTCTCAGATTCCGCTATTTCCATCTCACATCTCTTATGTTTCAACATATTGTCATCATTATGCACATCTCACACCTCAATTTTTATCAAACCATATTCTCATCACATAAACATGCTCACTGTACCATTCTCACTAATCACCCACACTTACAATCACTCATATTCTTTTTTATTTTTCTCACACGAAGTGTTCACTTTTCTCATGTCTCATTATATCATACCACTTTTTCTCAACATTCACATGGCGTTCATCAATGCCCAATTCTCATCACAAACCATATTCTCATCACCCAATCATACAATCATTCGTATCTTTTATTTACAATACTCTTATACAGATAGTCTCATTTACACAGTTAATATTCCCTGTCATCGTCTACGTTTACTGGGAACCTCCGGAGTTGCAGGGCTGGTATGTGTAGAATGGGTCTGCCTCGTACGTTTCCGTTTTGGAGAATTTTCAGGCGTGTTTCCATGTATTAAGTTACTGGTATGTTTGTTTTCTGGCTTGGATTCATTTTTTTCTGCTTTTGTTTGCTTGGAAACTGAAAATAAAGTAAATCCATTTATAATATCAATATCCATTATGGAGTAATATAATACATCTTCTTCATACTTTCTTCACATGTTTCAACAGGCACTTCAATGTTTATGTTCAGGATTCAATTTTCCATAAGAAAGTATTGTATTGTTTACACGAAGTTCCTTTAAATCCAATCTATCATTCCAATGGAAAAATTTATGAAGTTAAGGAACTTTCTAAAGGAAATGAACTTTGATGAAACAATATACATGCTATACTCTTGAGCCATTACTTCTATAATCATGAATTTACCTGCTATATATACAGTACAATCAAACTTGTCTATTAAGACCACTCAAGGCTAACTTTATAGACAGGTGGCCTTTTCATAGAGATTCGTATTCAATAGTTGTGTAACATTTTTGTAATATACAGGTGGCCTTTAAGGCAGGATTAACTTTATTTTAAATCTGTGAGACAATGTCAGTAATTGGAGTCACAACCTACCCGATTTATATTCAATAGTTGTGTAACATTTTTGTAATATACAGGTGGCCTTTAGGGCAGGATCAGATGTATTTTAAACTTGTGAGACAATGACAGTTATTGGAGTTACAAAATACCTGATGTGTGAGTGTCCTTAGATGAAGCATCAGACTTGTCACTTTTACTGTCGTCCTGGGACTTCTGTGCGGTAGATTGTGATCGTGGAAACTCCTTCTGTACAACGTCTGAGAAATCTTCCTCTGGCAGGACAAAGTCTATCTCTTTGTTGGGAAATGGCAAGATCTCCGATTCATTCTGAAAAAGTACATTTTAAACTATGAAAACTCACTATTTCATTCAAGTAGCCAGAATTGCATTTGTGACTTGGACTTTACAATGCTATTTACTACATGCTGCAATTATTTAGCTAGAAAACATCAGAAAAAAGAATTAATTAATAAACACTAGAACACTAGAAAGTTACTATATATGAGGTTGCTTATGCAATTGTCGATTTCTTCTCGATAGGCTATGGATTTCACATGGCATTGCTAATTTGCAACATTGCCTGTTGACCAATTCTTTTCAAATTTCATATCTAAAATTTGAACAATAATTGATTTCTTTTGGATGTGATCTATATGATGCATACATCCTTAAGTCTCGTCTAACAAAGGATGCTAAGGTGATGTAGCATAATTCCTTCAGTCGGCCTACTCACCAGCGCTGTCAGGTCATACATTGTGATCAGTCGATTCCAAATCTGCTTGGATGTAACTTTTCTGCTAAAGGAGTTATTAAGTTTGTCATGGATGACAAGCATCTGGAAATGTCGATTTACACCTGAAATTAATCAAAAGATACTTTTAACTTGGCAATAACTTAAATACAATCAAGTGCGCTGAGTGAAGTTTCTCGATTCATCATTCAAACCTAATGTTTGCTTAGTAACATGGGTGTAGTAGTCATGGGTAGATCATTGTGATTTGAATATAACAAACTGATGTTAGCCCCGCTCCCCAACTGATTGTGAAAATGTTCAGACTCACTCTGAATGATGAATAGGGACACTTCAACACACTTGAGTCTATGCATACAGTATTTTACCCAAAAAAAGGACATTGCATTTAACTGTATTCTTTCCGAAGCATTTGTTTTTACTTCCTTTACCACTGACCATATGATTCACTCCACCACACTTTACAGGTTTTAGTTTGACTCTTATGATTCAGATTGGTCCAACCTGGACAGCTTAAAAGGGTTATTCTACATAAGTTGGGGTATCATATGATGCTTTTTACAAAAAGAAATGTACAAAAACATCTACCGGTACTTGTTTTTTTTTTATAGAAATTGTATGCCTCAATTTATCATATAAACAAAAATACAATATTAACTTTGCAGCGATTCTATATAGATCTAGCTAGACCCATTTGCAAATGTTCATGTGGCCCTGATCTTGTCACAAAACATTAGCCTAACAGTTAAAACGAATATTTATACCCTGCCTGTATACACTGATCTGATTCTCATGTCCAGTCTGTCACAAATTAATTTCTGTCCTCCAGAGCCATGTTATTGCAGCTAGCTGAACAGTGTGAAATATTTGTGTACATTGAAAAATGAAAAAATAAGTCCAATGAAGCATTGAAATTGTGATCCAAGCAGAAATTATAGGTGAACAGACAGCAGTGTTTATGTTGTGAATATATGTGACCAGGCATTATAATTCCAGTACTCTGTACTGGTGCAACCAATCCGATTGAAAAGTATATTTGGTAAAGTATTTGCATGTGACGTGTGATGGAAATAAAATAACTGGAAATTCCTTTAGCGAAATGATTGGCATTCGAGAACTTCATTCGCCGGCGACCGTTTCAGCGTTTGGTCCACATTTATTAAAAACCTTACATTCTACATACTATCTGAACCAGGATAACAATGAGAAATGAAAATTTAAGACTACTTATCAGTTAATCACTTCGATATAATTGCTCACCAACAGGCTTGTGTCCTCTCATTGCATGGAATAGGCTTACTTCCATCTCTACTGTTTCTGCGTCCGCCATATTTATTTCATAAAAACTGGGTACTGTAGTTTCGTATCCTACTTTCACTTTAAAATAAAGATTAATGTATATAAACAAAATGTTAAGTTCTCTAGTCAACATCATAGTTTTAATCGAATTAAGCTTAATTTGATATATGATGTGTCCGAGAACTGATAATACTTGTTTTTCGAAACTAATGTTATCAGCTTTGTTTCAGGCTGCATGTGCGGAAAAATAGAAAACTAGGAAACTACACAAACATGATGAAAAAGTAATAAGACAGTATTTTCTTATTATATTTGAATAGTAACAAGTTTTTAATACGGTTTTTAGTACTGGCAATTTTTTGCACGGATCATTGTCAGTTGTAAACATGTGTGACGAGGACTGGGATGCTGAGATCGACGGTGAAGAGAGCTCGCACACAGCGTACCACCAACCAACTAAAGTGTGGACAAACTCCAACAGGGCACAGCCGAAACAATGGGATGCGTGGGAAAACAAAAATCCGGGCGGTTCTGATGATAGTGGAAGGTCGGGTGGAAGAGGTTTCCAGTCAAGATCTGACAATAATAACTGGAGAAACTCGAATTCTAGTGGAGGATTTGGAAGGGGAGGGGGAGGCGGCTGGGGTTCCAGGGGACAGAATGATGACAATGCAAGGCAAAATCGTGGAGCGAGAAATGACGAGTCTTCAGGGGATACATTGGTCTTTTTCGTCCAAAAATCTCAAGTTGGAAGAATAATTGGTAATATTGTGCTTTTTATTTGAGACGCATATGAATGTAAGATCTAAATTATATTTGATTTAATATTGATATTTTTATAATGTTTTTATTGAATTCCATGTATACAATCACACTTGTAGAACTATTTCATCATATGAAAATGATCATGTCCATTCTTTGATCCTTTTCCCTAATTTTAAATGTAAAATAAATAATTTGCTTCGGACCCAGCAGTTTTTCAGATGTAATCTCTGGCTTCGAATTCAGATCCAACATAAAAATCAATTTCAAGATTCCTTCCTAAAAAACATTAATTTAGGAGGCATATCATCCTATTGTAACACATTTTATCTCATATGCATCATAACTTGATGTAAATGCATAGTGAGACAGCAAAGTTTAGAAAAGGATTTCTGGGTTCACCTGAAAAATCCTAAGAAAACAATGTGATCTTTATCTACTTGTTACTGTACATGTTGCTTAAAGACAGTGTTTTCCAGACTTTATAACTGGGATGCTTGATGCAAAAAAATGGTCCTATTCCCTATGCATCAAAGCCTGATCTTCTCCAAAAAAAAATATTCAAAACTCCTAATTTATTATTTAATTAAGATTGTATCATTGTATATATTACATACAGTTTATAATTAACTTCCTAAAAACACAGAAAAATATAATGGCAAATATTGCACAAAATAGATCAGAAAAAAAGGACTGTCAAGGATCAAAATTTGTGTGTGCCATCATGTATACAACTAGAATTTACACTGCATTTAACATTATAAAACTGGTAAAGCATATGCATTGCATTTGTGAAACTGTCAAACAATTAAAATCATGTAAATTTTTAACATAATTTACCTGTAAGATTCGGTCAATAGCTATAGGTTTTCCCAAAATAACCAGGAAAAACACTGATAGGAGACTCTTTGAAACAGATACTTTTTATCTCATTAAATTGTAAATCTTATTTGATATATGTTGCATCATTTTGACCAGTATTTTAAAAGTGGGTAAGCAGCATGGACATTTATTTTACATTTCTATTTTAAATAATTAAATTTCCATAATTTTGTTTCTAGGGAAACAAGGATCAAAGATCA
Organism: Pecten maximus; assembly: GCF_902652985.1. Taxonomy (NCBI): domain Eukaryota; kingdom Metazoa; phylum Mollusca; class Bivalvia; order Pectinida; family Pectinidae; genus Pecten; species Pecten maximus. The sequence goes on from NC_047018.1 coordinate 40,459,770, forward strand.
GAGAGTTACAAGATGAATCTGGAGCAAGAATCACGGTTAGATTAAGATTTATTAATTCCATTTGTTTTTATGGAGGCGTTTACGCCTGCCATATTACAATCACCTACGAGTTGTGACGTCACAATCTCTCACTTTCATTTTCGTTATATTTCCTTTCACAGTTCATTTTGTAGTTTCTTTCAGTTCATATATGATGTAGTTGAACTATATATACATTTATGAAAACTATCAAGACTACAAATAAAGTGCTATTACATGAAAAAAGGTATATTCAGTATAAATTTCTCTTCGGCGGAAGCCCGGAATTTGAGACCTCTGGTGGTAGTTTCTGTAACTAGGGGTAATGATTCGCTTATAATTAGTTCCAAGTATGAGGCACGTCATTGTAGTCCGTCATTCAAAGTAGATGTGCACAGAAATGTATTAACTATGCTGATAATGTTTTGAACATTTCAGGAACTATTTTAAATAAACAATAAGAATAATGTCTTGTAAATATCTACACCTGCATCGATTTTTGCAAATCTATATTGAAAATACTGTTTGAAGGGAGATAACTGCGAGATTCTGACGTTACCTTACAGAGGACACTTGTTTAACTACTAGAAATAAAGATGGCATAACAACCAAGCGCAAACAAATTCCTGATTTTCATAATACCCTCCAGGTTTTGGCTAACAACATTTCTTTTGTTTACAACTTGGTAGTTTGTTCACGAGATTTTTTGAGATTTAGTCCGATATTTAGCGATCACGTGTTTCGTCTGTTTACGTGAGTGAGCACTCTGTCAAAATGGAGGCACGTGGACACGGGCTTCACGCGAAGCATTAAAATGATGTTTGTCGCTAGAAATTAATATCTATCAACATGAATTAAAGGCAAGTTGCTTATAAAGTTTAAATCTGTTTGTTGACCCACTGAAATAAGTGTTTGTTTATTTAGGACGGAACTGTTTACGATAAGTTGTTCAAGCCTGGCCAGACCACAAAATCACAATATCTACTGCGATTATAGTCCGAATTTTGTGACGATCTTGCTATATACTATATGCAAACTTTAATCAGCTTTAAGGCGATATCAACCCCAGAACCCTTCGGATTACTGCGATAACTGATCGAAGTCCCTGTGTTTCAAATCCATGAATCGGTAGACCTACGTGATGGCGTGATGGAATTCGATCGTTTATTTTTTAAAACTAAGAAAACTGGCACATATCTGTCGTGGTGGTCATTTGTGCTGTACCTTCCCCGACAGAGACAATATACAGAATCTGGATTTCTGTGATAAGGTTTACTGCAGTAGCTACTCGCACTCGTAATATATATGAAAATGCTAAATTATTATTGAACCAGCTTGTCTTATTTATATATTATTCAGCTCACGATTCAACCTTTTCAAATGTTTTCATGTAATATATATAAACATTTGTATGCACCAAGCTGTGAAATGTTTGTATTACATAGAATATTTAAACAATACAAAGTAATTGTAGATTAACAAAATGTATACCAATTGTATTTTAACCTATTAGTACAACTTTTTGTTGTTTTCATGTAATATAACTTTTTGTTGTTTTCATGTAAAATGATAAATACATGTATATCTATTGGCAATCGATATCAAATCCATATAATATAAGACTTTCTCAAATATCAATATTCCTCATAACTTTCAAAATAAATCTCTATTTGCTTTTGAAATTTAATTAAAAATGTTTGATTTTCATGTCGCGAACATATCCCTTAAAATAATCATCAATCTCCTTATTGGTCTCCAGAAAGTGTGAAAATAAATGAAACTTTTTTGTAAATAATTCTATTTATTATGAATTCATGTATAACCATTTAGGTTTTTTCCAATGTTGACCTTTAAAACTATATATATATACAAGCAACAATCTGTGAGATGTCAAATATGGAAGGCTATAGCTGTTTCAGGATAAATTGCCAAAAATGCTTATAAGTACTGTTTCTTATCACTGATCACATATATTGGGTTTTCGACTATTATGTGTTATTGCTACTTCAGTGTGAATTTTTTAGGCTTAAGTGATAATGTATTTCTTTGTACTTATGTGCAACAGACATCGCGAGAGTTTAATTCTCGTACATATAATATTGACTCCTACAAAAAGAAGTTGAGTGATCATGAGTGGTTGACCTACGAGAGGCATTTTATCAAATCTCATATTGACCATACTGATTGCTCATGATCATATTTCATCCGGCCTAGTAAACTCTAGAAAAAACATCTTAATTTATGAAAGTAGCTAACTCATTTAATGTATGTGTAAAAATTAAGTATATATATATATCGTACAAAACATCAAACTTCTAATATGGTAGATATGAAACATATATTTAGGCTGACTGCCTGATAATATAATACAATTTGTACAGAGTTTACAATCCTTTGACATTCAGCTCATAATATTCACCATTATAATTTGATCTGTCGTCATGCGTCGGTCTTCTTCTTAAGACCAAGATATCGCAGAATGGTGTACAAAAGGTTCTTAAGCTGTTTTATCAAAATTGTTAATTTCTTGGCCCCCTATGTGTCGCATTCTCCCTGGGGAGAGGATACATTTTACTATAGTTTATATAGGAAACTCATCACACATATTTTAGCATAATTTGTTTCATTTTCATTGGAAATTGGTTAGCACGTGGTTAGGGCAAACTTTTCTCAATGACATATTGTCAGAGAATGTCAAGGCCAACGACTTGTTATGGGTTCGAATGTCAAAAATAAAAATCTCAAATTGATTATTTTTTTCATTTCATATGAAAGAACATAGTCCACTGAAACAGAATGTGCATATTTTATTGTCATCAGATAAAAATAAGGCAGAAAGATATGGCACTTGGAAAAGAATCATAAAGCTATTTTCTCCAGCCAAAATTAAAAAAATAATCCAAAATTGCAGAATAAAGGTTTCTGCTCTTTTATCTATATACACATGAAGGCTTGATGTTTGGCGCATCGATAACGTATGGCTGGCTACAAATGTTATACTTATATTTGACCTTGACCTTCATTCAAGGTCACGGGGGTCAAATGATGAAAAAAATTCAAAGTTCTTTCAAAATTATTAATTTGGGTCACATTTTAAATAATCGGCCCTTTTAAAGGTGTGTGCAATGTATCAAGGTCAAATAATCAAAATGACGCAGATATGGCACTTTTAAAAAGAAATTCCTACCAAAATGAAAAAATGACCCAAAACTGCACATACACATGAAGGCTGTATATTTGGCAAACAGATACATGTAACATGTGTGACTGGCTACAAATATTGAGTTTATCTCTCTGAACTTGACCTTCATTCACATTTTAAAGAACCGGCTCTTATGAAGGTGTGTGCGAAGTTTCAAGGGCAAATTATTAAAAATGATGCAGACATGCCCTTTAAAGAATGTTTTCTTGCCAAAATTAAAAATTATCCATAAATTGCAATTCAATTGTTGGCTCAAAAGGGGTGTCCAGCAAGATTATGGAGTTGGGATCTGAATGGTTTCACAGATAAAACAAGAGGCCCAGAGGGCCTGTGACGCTCACCTGGTTTTATGAGATATGAAACAAGAATGATGCTTAAGTTTATTTGTCGCTGGTATTTCTATGTCAATATATCATAAGCATTTTATATGGGTACATGCACATTGGTTTATTGTTATTCTAAAAATGTCAGACCTATTTTGGTCCCATCCTTCAGCCCCCGGGAGGTTAGCCCCAACATTCGTACAATTTTGAATACCCACCTCATAACCATGCTACCATACAAATGTAGGTTTTATACCAAATTGTGCAATTAATCCATGAAATGAAATTGACTTTGGGTACAACCCCATAGGGATTGCTACCACACCAATGTGAGTTATATCCATAACTTAGTTTCAGAGAAACCAATTGACCCCTTTTGACCCTGCCCCCAGGGGTCAACCCCACCATTTTTACAATTTTGAATCCCTACCCAAAATGATGCTACCAGTCAAGTATGAGCTATATCGATTGCTTAGTTTCAGAGAAGAAGTTATTTATGTCAATTAAGCCAAAGTGACCAAGAGATGAACACAATCCTGATGTAAAAATAGGCCCAGGGTTCTTTCCCCACCCCAAGGGACTTATACAATCATATTGAATTGATATCAAATATGAAAGTTTTCTTCAATATTTTGCATGTAAAACGCTGTATATTTATATAAGTACCTATAGCTACTAGGCTATTATCTACATCTTGGTGGTAAATTAAAAAGCAACAAATCACAAATCACAGTTTATTGTTAATATTGACATTGGATCTATTAAAATAGATGGAATTGATATCTAATTTAAAAATAATTGTCCTTAACAAATGAGGTCTTTGTTGAAAAAAAAGTGTAATAACTTTTAAAAGCCGTCAATCTAATTTTGATATTATTCTAAGATCAAAATAGAAAGGAATAAACAATTTTGTTTACAAGATATTGAAAGACATTGCACACTTTCAACAAAAAAAGTAGCAGACACTCCCTGTATTTTCAATACATATCGTGTATTGTTATAACTTATCGAAATGCATATCATATTGTTTCGACATTTCTAATACCCAGGCCTATAAAATATAAGTTTGTTTTAAACACATAAATGCAAATTTTGAAATACTTAAGTATAAAAGATGGTTTAAAGTATGAATGTTAATGACATGTACCTAAGTAGAAGTTGATTTGAAAAAAATTTAAAATGTTTGACTTCTTAAGTAAAGGTTTGATTGAAATCAGAAATGTTTAACTACTTTTAGAAGTAGGTTTGAAACTGTAAGATGGTTAAAACCATTATGTATATCGGAACAGTCTAAACCATTACATTCATCAGGACTGTGAAAACCATTATGTCGGGTTGGTTTGACACACTTAAGTGGAAATGTTTAGTCATGTTGATATCAGTTTAATTTGTATTCTTGCTTTATTTCAAATATCTCCTTTTACATCTGACTAACGCCTCCTACAGTACTTCCAGTACTTTGATTTAATTTTTAATTATCTTTATTTCAATAAGAACATACTACTGTTTATGAACAATTGGTAAATACTAATTATCCTGTTAATCACGAATGAAATATTTTAAACATAATAGACCAACTATTGTAAATAATGGTAAAGTTAATAATTCTATATTCTAAATCGCCAATAAAATAGCCCTCATTTGAATTGCTACATGACTGAAAATAAGTGCCAAAAATTTTGTTTCGAAAAATATTGAATTGCTTCATTAAATTTTCTACATCACTTATATACAAAAATTATGGTTCTAGTTTTGTCAATTTTATTACAGGTCTCCAGAGAAGATAACGGAAGTGGTGAGAATCAGGTGGAGATTTCAGGTTCCGAGGAAGAGCGAAATACAGCTAAGGCAAAGATAGATGATCTAATCAGTGGTTCGTTTCGAGGTCAGTTACTTAATGATATAAACTGTTATATTTATCAGTAGATATGACTCAGCTGAAGTTTGTCTCATCAATTACCATACAATAATATATGTATTTATACTTTGATAAGCCTAAGGAGCCTACACATTGACTTTGACTTTGGAAATGGGCTTATTGCCAAACATTGACACATCAACTTTGACTTTAGGAATCAGCTTATTGCCAAACATTGACACATCAACTTTGACTTTGGGAATCAGCTTATTGCCAAACATTGACTTTGGGAATCGGCTTATTGCCAAACATTGACTTTGGGAATCGGCTTATTGTCAAACAGTGACCATCAATTTAGTTTTTCGGGAATCTGCTTATTGCCAAACATTGACACATCATCTTTGACTTTGAGAATGGGCTTATTGCTAAATATGGATAGCATTTCTTAGGGGCAATAATAATCATTTGCAGTATATATCTGGCCTATTTCAAATGTTTCAAATGACTTCACTTTCCCTTTAATAATGAGGAAACAATATTGATCTTATTATCAATGATAATTGACCATTTTATACAAATACATTAGTCGTTACTTTGTACTTATCACAGTAAAAGGAAAGGAGAGCATGATCCCACGAATATCAATTGACTGATATGTTGTCATTTTAAATTTTAGAATTTTACTTTGAAGATCAAATTGATGCAGCATCAAAATTATAATTTTGTCTTGATCTTAATATACACTGTATTGCAAATTGTCACTGACTAATTATAAGTAAGTGATAATGATTTTATAATTTAAATATTTGGTTAAGGATTGTAAACAATGTACAGTAACTAGCAAATGACTTCCTTAATAGATTTTAACTGTTTGAATATCTACTTACAGGTGGTGGAGGAGGAGGTTTTGGTGGTGGAGGAGGATTTGGTGGTGGAGGTGGTGGTGGTGATCGATCTTGCTACAAATGTGGAGAGCAGGGCCATATATCTAGGGACTGTCCATCTGGTACGATTCAAATACTGTACATATTAAGAATATTTTGATCAGAATATTACTATAGAATTAGTAATTGAAAATTATAATTATTCATAAACATGATTCGTTATATTTATATGAAATTGTATTGTCAGATTTTACAGATATGTATGGATGCTAGAGATTGTTCTTATTTACAGAAAAAGGGGGCTAATCCATGATGAATTTTCTGTTTGATTTGTAGAATCCTCCAATGGACAGCGTTTTGGTGGATCCAGGGATGATACAATCAGCATGTTTGTCCAAAATAATGATGTTGGGAAAATAATAGGTAAAGATTGTATAAGATTATTAATTGGGAGAGTAGTTCATAATCAGATGAAGGCCTTATTAAGTTTATTTTTTTCTGAAAAACTGTACAAGGTTAGATTTTTTTTTAAATTAAACAAATTAAATTAAATTAAAATTAGAATATTGTTAAGCTACCAATACTTTCAAAAGTCATCATCTGGTGTGTAGTATTATTTTTAGCTCTTTAAGAAGGAGATCATGGTTATTCTTGACAATGTAACTGTTTCCAGATTCCTCAACCTTTGGTTATGCTTGACAATGTAACAGTTTCCAGATTCTTCATCCTTATCATACAGAGCATTCTTTTTATTAGGATGTATTATAAATGTAATTGCAAGGGTGTCAAGAAAAAATGGATATTTTGTGAGCAGAACTTTTTAAAGAAGAAGATTTTAAAAGTGCGTTTCGCGGTCTGAAATATTGTAGAAATGATGTGATCATCCTAATCCTGACTTGTTTTACATATATATAGGTAAAGGCGGGTCAAAGATTTGAGAGCTACAGGAAGAAACTGGAGCCAGAATCAAGGTAAGAATATCTACAGTGGAGAAATGTAGCATGACCTTTTCTTATCTGAAAAAAAATCAAAGCAAGATTTTATTTTCATATATACTTATACTTGTAAAAATGATTGTAATTCATATCATTTATTAGGGATTTACTCTGTAGATTTGTCATTGGTCAGGTAAAAAAGTTTTATTTTGTTGTGTCTCTAGGTTTCCAGAGAGGAGAATGATGATGGCGAAAACAAGGTGGATATCCAAGGTTCTGAGGAAGCTCGAAACAAGGCTAAGGAGAAAATTGAAGAACTCGTCAAGCCTTTCAGCTCGATGACTTCAAATTACAGCAGTGAGTATTATAGCCTTCAAATGATATGGACATAGGCAAAGAGCTTGCTCAGATGGCTACCTGAAAATGTTGTACAATCAATTATTGGCTGCAGACGTTTATTTGGTACCTGGTCATTTCAACATTTGACCTGATTATAGAATCATTTTTAATAGTTTCTCAATAAAAATGTAAAAACAAAGGAACAAATATTGAATCAAGATAAAATTTACAATCCTGATACATTTTGTGAGAGTTGTTTTCTATGATAACTAGGTAATTCCAGTGTTGGAACAGCACCAGAACCTCCACCAAAGATCAACTGGGGGATGATTCGATCACAGCAAGAGGAACATGCTCGCACCAAATTTCTAGGTAAATTGACAGACATTTGTAAAAAAAAAAATCCCCCTCTTTTTCTGGTCAAAATACTCTATAACAGATATTGCTTTTACATGGGTTTAGGAAATAAAGTAAAAACTGTTCACCATCTTTTTCAAAATATTTTCAAAATTTCCTATCTGACTCTTGATAAAGACACACACAAAACAATTGCACTGTCACTATCATGCTTATAGCATCACACAATGCCAATGAAATCTAGTCTGACAAAATTTCAACATTAAAATTTGATTTGTATTGATAGAATTCAACATTGAAATTTGATTTCTATTGATAGAATTCAACATTGAAATTTGATTCAGATTGATAGAATTCAACATTGAAATTTGATTAAGATTACAAAATCATTATATGTTAGTTTGACGAAACAAATATTGCTTTAATATCAGAAGGAATTTATTTTTACTTGATTAGACATCAAATTAAAACTAAAATAATTTTGCTCTGTATTGGGGCCAGCATGATGAGCAGTCTCTCCCTTCAAGTGACCTTGGCAAAGGCACCTCAGGAAAATGGTTTAAACTTTTTACAGATACAGAAACAATTATATAAAATCACATATTTTTTTCAGATTAACATTCAACCAGTACTTGGAATGTATTCTTTTATAAACATACCTTCTATTGTTGTCTAGGTTTACCAGATTTAAGAAAAGAATTTTACATCGAGGACCCCACCGTGTCAAATATGTACCCGGAAGATGTAGAGAAATTCAGGTAAATCTCTCTGGGATAATCAAGTTGTCCTCTTTGTCAATAGTTCAGAGAATCAAATATATATTGAATGCTTGTAACTATATTGCTTCTGGTATCTTCATGCCAATTTATCTTGAGTTTGGCAGTGAGGGTGTAAGATACTCAGGCTACACCATGCTGCTGCATCCAAAAACAAAATGCTTCTAAACTTATGTTCAAGACAGGTAGATTTTACCGTAATTTTAGGAATTTTTTCAAAATTTGAAGTTAATTATCTACAATTGAATTACAGTTTTGTAAGAACCATTGATCATGGATTTTGTCAGATGTCTGTAGGGTCTAGTTTAAGGCCAAATTCTCAATTCAAAATCAGACCTGTATTTTTTCCCAGTTAGAAATATATAAAACCAAAAGTCTAGATTCTGATGTCTCCGAGAAGTTTCTAGTTTATAATATCTTTACAGGAAAGATAACAACAACATCATTGTGATGGACCTGAGCAAGGAAGGAGACCGACGGGTTCCTAACCCAGTACAGACATTTGAACATGCGTTCCAGCATTATCGTAAGTCATGGTGCTATCAACATGTATTCCGATAATCTCCTGTTAGCATAGGGGGGTTATACACCACCAGTGAAATCGTTACAGAAATATAAATTTTCATGCAGGAGGTATTTAGTGAAGCATTAGTGGCACAGTTCTTGTTTTAACCCAACAGAGGCATCTTTTAAACATATGACCTTTGCCTTTCAGTCCTATCTTGGGGCCTAGTTTGGAGATAATCCTCTAAGGATCACTTATGTGGTAGACAGGTACTCAATAGTATCACTGAGGAAAAAATATTTTTTTCTACAGATTGCTTCTGATCCATCATTCAAGACAAAATTATTTATGATACTTAGTTAAAATTGTGAAAACTGATGTATAAGAGTAGGTCTAGCAAAACAGGTACCATAAGTTGTTTATTATTATCTTCTTTTTTTTTTTATCTTACATTATTTTATTTATTTTCAGCTGAAATTCTGGACACTATATATGCTCAAAAATTCTCAAAACCATCTCCCATTCAGGTAGGTACAGATGTATTGAAGAACTTCATTAACTACCGGGTAACCATATAAATTATCAGGATTATTTTGTTGAAGTTTTGAGATAACGATCGGATGTGAAAAGGTATGGGGTCACCTGCCCGACCACATGGGTTTTTGCCCAGGTACAGTGGACCCGCGATAATCCGGACGCCGATAGTCCGGAAAACTCGCAGTCCGGACGGAATAGCACGGGAACGGATTTCCGTAACGTTATTTGTACTCACCAGTCCGGAAATTCGGTTTCCGATTCCGGAAGCCCATTTTGGGAACGGAAAGTACTTTTCATTAGTAAATTTCCCCCGATAATCCGGACGATTTTTTCACCACGAGGAGAGAAAAATGTCGGGCAAGTCACCCGTGTCGACAGCTGTACAGACTATCGCTTGACACTGTGCGTAGTCCCGCGATAACCTGGGGCTTTGACCTGGCAGCGGTCGCTATGACCGCTGCCAGGTCATAGCCCCGGGTGTTTACCTGTGTTACAAATGTAGCTCTGTTTTTAGCTCACCTGCCCGAAGGGCTAGTGAGCTTATGCCGTGGCGCGGCGTCCGTCGTCCGTCCGTCATCTGGCCGTCCGGCCGTCCGTCCGGCGTCAACTTTTCCATTCAAGCAACTTCTTCTCAATAACCAAAAGGCCCAGAGACCTAATATTGGGCCTGTAGCATGCTGGGGTGAAGGGCTACCAAGTTTGTTCAAATGAATAACGTTGACCTTCATTCAAGGTCACAGGGGTCAAAAAGGCTAAAATCTTTAAACGACTTCTTCTCAATAACCAAGAGTCCCAGGGAGTTGATATTAGGTCTGTAGCATGCTGGGGTGAAGGGCTACCAAGTTTGTTCAAATGAATGACCTTGACTTTCATTCAAGGTCACAGGGGTCAAATATGCTAAAAAAAAATTAAACGACTTCTTCTAAATAGCCAAAAGACCCAGGGACTTGATATTGGGTCTGAAGCATGCTGGGGTGAAGGGCTACCAAGTTTGTTCAAATGAATGACCTTGACCTTCATTCAAGGTCACAGGAGTCAAAAAGGCTAAAATCTTTAAACGACTTCTTCTCAATAACCAACAGATCCAGAGACCTAATATTTGGCCTGCAGCATGCTAGGGTGAAGGGCTCCCAAGTTTGTTCAAATGAATGACCTTGACCTTCATTCAAGGTCACAGGAGTCAAAAAGGCTAAAATCTTTAAACGACTTCTTCTCAATAACCAACAGACCCAGAGACCTAATATTTGGCCTGCAGCATGCTAGGGTGAAGGGCTCCCAAGTTTGTTCAAATGAATGACCTTGACCTTCATTCAAGGTCACAGGAGTCAAAAAGGCTAAAATCTTTAAACAACTTCTTCTCAATAACCAAGAGTCCCAGAGAACTAATATTTGGCCTGTAGCATGCTGGGGTGAAGGGCTCCCAAGTTTGTTCAAATGAATGACCTTGATCTTCATTCAAGGTCACAGGAGTCAAAAAGGCTGAAATCTTTAAACGACTTCTTCTCAATAACCAAGAGGCCCAGGGAGTTGATATTGGGTCTGTAGCATGCTGGGGTAAAGGGCTACCAAGTTTGTTCAAATGAATGACCTTGATCTTTATTCAAGGTCACAGGAGTCAAATAGACTATAATCTTCAAACGAATTCTTCTCAATAACCAACAGTCCCAGGGAGTTGATATTGGGTCTGTAGCATGCTGAGGTGAAGGGCTACCTAGTTTGTTCAAATGAATGACCTTGACCTTCATTCAATGTCACAGGGACCAAACAGGCTAAAATCTTTAAACGACTTCTTCTCAATAACCAAGAGTCCCAGGGAGTTGATATTGGGTTTGTAGCATGCTGCGGTAAAGGGCTACCAAATTTGTTCAAGTGAATGACTTTGACCTTCATTCAAGGTCACAGGAGTCAAAAAGGCTAAAATATTTAAACGACTTCTTCTCAATAACCAACAGTCCCAGAGACCTAATATTTGGCCTGTAGCATGCTGGGGTGAAGGGTCTCCCAAGTTTGTTCAAATGAATGACCATGACCTTCATTCAAGGTCACTGGAGTCAAAAAGGCTAACATTTTAAAACGACTTCTTCTCAATAACCAAGAGTTCCAGGGAGTTTATATTGGGTCTGTAGCATGCTGCAGTAAAGGGTTACCAAGTTTGTTCAATTGAATGACCTTGACCTTCATTCAAGGTCACAGCGGTCAAAAAGGCTAAAAATTTTAACAACTTCTTCTCAATTACCAACAGTCCCAGAGACCTAATATTTGGCCTGTAGCATGCTGGGGTGAAGGGCTCGCAAGTTTGTTCAAATGAATGACCTTGATCTTCATTCAAGGTCACAGATGTCAAAAAGGCTAAAATCTTTAAACGACTTCTTCTCAATAACCAAGAGTCCCAGGGAGTTGATATTAGGTCTGTAGCATGCTTGGGTAAAGGGCTACCAAGTTTGTTGAAATGAATGACCTTGACCTTCATTCAAGGTCACAGGAGTCAAAAAGGCTAAAATCTTGAAATGACTTCTTCTCAATAACCAAGAGTCCTATGGAGTTAATATTGGGTCTGTAGCATGCTGGGGTAAAGGGCTACCAAGTTTGTTCAAATGAATGACCCTGACTTGCATTCAAGGTCACGTCGATCAAGTATGCTTAAATCTTTGAATGACTTTTAGTGAAAAGCCAAAGTGCAGAGAGACATTATTATATTGGTCCTGTAGCATGCTTTCAAATAACTGCAGGATCCATATATGAAAAGATCACTGCATTGCAGGTGAGCGATTTGGGCCCATTGGGCCCTTGTTATAACGGTACATTGCTTTTCTTTACGATCGACCTAAATGCTACAATTAAAGGGTTTTATAGTGTAGACTGGTCTTGCTTTTATCAACTTGACGTACAATATCTATTATAGTTATTTTACATAGTGCTATTTCGTAGTTAGCAATAATTAATTCACTAACATACAGTATGTGATACGATACTTAATCAATCACAAATGCATGTAATAAATTCATTTATTAACACCGTTACGTGTAATGACGACTCATTGAAAGATGCATATTATTTACGTAAAAAAACGTACATTGTACATAGTGGGTCTTTCATTTCAGGTATTTAACGTATGTAATTTCTACTCGTTTGTGAACCTCTGGGACGTAACCCATGTGTGTTGTTTGTAGGTCACATATGCCCGCTATAAATAAAACAACTTTCACTTCACATGTTCTTTTAAAAACATTGTTTATTTTTTAGTTTCTACAAAATAAAAGAAAACAAGAATCATATCAAGAACATAAGTATATTTATTTTTTAAAAAGACTGACAATTAGACGTGTTTATGAAACGTCATTAAAACGTCCCGTATTGTATAGAGTCAAGGGAGATAACTCTTACACAACAATTTTTTTTGACCTGGTAGACGAAATTCGGTAGTCCGGAAAACTCGTAATCCGGACGGTTTGGGCTGGGAACGAAGGTGTTCGGATTATCGAGGGTCCACTGTACTTCGGTTTCCTCCCACAGAAAGAGGGGCCGCGGTGGCCGAGTGGTTAAGGTGTCCCGACACTTTAACACTAGCCATCCGCCTATGGGTTGCGAGTTCGAAACCTACGTGGGGCAGTTGCCAGGTACTGACCGCAGGCCGGTGGTTTTTCTCCGGGTACTCCGGCTTTCCTCCACCTCTAAAACCTGGCACGTCCTTAAATGACCCTGGCTGTTAATAGGACGTTAAACCAAAAACAAACAAACCCACAGAAAGATCCCCTGTGCGCTTCAATCTTGGCAAACAAGCGGGATTAATATAACTTGATATAACTTGTTTTGCAAATGTTGTAAAATAAATGAAATTATAAGTAAGAGAATCTATGTATAAAACATGGAGGATAAAACTGTTGTATCACTCTATTCTATGTTATTTACTACCGTTAAGATAATAGACATGTAGAAATAACTTCACCAGATAGCCTAAAGAGATAAGTGACAGTCCATATCTTGTCATTAACAGTCCCAGGCCTGGCCAGTTCTACTACAGGGGATGGACATGATAGGAATCGCTCAGGTAATGTATCAATTTAACATTCAGTTTCTCTTTAGTCATCTGATATTTGTTATATACAGACTTCTGCAAATTATATATTTCACATTTGATTAGATTCTTTTTAGATTCTACTAAAGAACTGCATTCTTTTTAATTTTCCTGCCTTTGTTTGACACTGAAATTTGATCAAAACTTACATCCTCTTGAATTTGGTATTTCCTGCTGGTAATGCATGTATAATACCCAGTATCTGTTAGATTGTATTAATGTTTAAATCAATGACCAATTCAAAGAGACAATGTATCAGCCATTCTACTCACATTGGTTAAAAAATCTGGGAAAAAATGAGAATTTTTTTATATAAATACATGTATAATCAGATACTGGAGGATTATTCAGCTGTGAAAATTTTCATCTCGGTGAATTCTTTACTTGACAAAGGAAGCGCACATTTTCAAAAGCTCGCGAACACAATTTTCAATTTAATAAAGGCAAACCTCATTCTAATGACTTGTTATAAGTGATCACATACTGAATTTTGTGTTATTAGACAGGAACGGGGAAAACTCTGGCATTCCTGTTACCAGCCTTCATACATATTGACCAACAATCCTTGTAAGTATATAGTCATAGTAAAGAATGATGTATGTGGGCTCAGGGCTCATATGATTTGTTTGACGTTGCAGGTTTTCAGATAAATTGATTTCATGACATCAACACTTCATTAAGTGGGGACACAGAAGCTCAAATAATTGAAATTGTTTTTGGATATCCCGGGTATAAAGTAATACTGTATTTTCATATTTGAATAAAAACAATAGTTCATTGTATCAGAGAAGCAAAGTGCATACTTATGAGGTTTTATCATTATCATTCATTTTAGACCTCGTGCAGAGAGAGGTGGACCCAATGTTCTGGTACTATCTCCGACCAGGGAACTTGCCCTTCAGATTGAGTCAGAGGTGAAAAAGTTCCACTACAAGGGCATCAAGAGGTTTGTGTGATACCTGTATAAATTGATTCAGAGTTTTCCTTGATACAGGTTTCCTGCATCTCTGACTCAAATTACTGTGGACTTGTAGGACGTAAATTAGTTTTGTGTCCGCATTGTCAGACATAATGGAAATTAAATAAAAATTACTGAGACAAATCGACATAAATACAGTATTTCAGCATTACTTGTATGTGAGTCAGCTATGGCATAATTAAGTGTGATCATTTCTATGAGTATCGTGGGAGTCTTATCTAAATCTTTCCAGAGTTTAAAACAAACCAAAATAGTAAGTTGATGTCAGAAAACATGGGATGGATTGTGATCATAAACTATTCATATTGTAACCATGCATTGCTATATGCCAGTACCTAAAATTCTGTAGTATGATTTGATGGAACTAAGTGTGACTCATAGATGTCAGACCAGGGCATCCCTGGGCCCCTCTGGGCCCCTAAAAATAAACAGGTATACAATTTAACTCTGAGATCTGTCACAATCATGACACTCATTATGACTGAATCATGTGGTAAGCTCTTTGCATTTTGGTAAAATCAGCCAAGTCTTGTGTGTAGTGTATTGAATATTGATACCACTATTACTGTATATGAAGGAATATTCTTCAATAGAACAGGATAATTGTACCCTCCCTTTACTTGCTATGATAAGGTTGTCACTTGCCCAACCACGTGGGTTTTCCCAGGTACTCCGGTTTTCCTCCCACAGTGAAATCCCTGGTGCATTTCCATCCTGGCAAATAAGCATGATAAATAGAAGTTGATAAAACTTGTTTGGTAATTGTTGTAAAATAAATAAAGATGGGGGGGGGGGGGGGGGGGGGGGGGGGTGTAAATATCTAGTAATCACTGTCTGTGCACGAGTCTGGGGGGGGGGGGGGGGGGTAAATATCTAGTAATCACTGTCTGTGCACGAGTCTGTAGCACAACAAGCTTAAGCTTGTGTACTGTGTACAAGATATCTCTGGATTATCTCATGAACCCCTTAAACGATTGGTTCATATCTATATATACACCATGCTGTTGTAGCATCACGTTCTACACCTGTAATGATAGATTTTGATGGTCAAGGTGAAAATGTCCATGGTCACACTCCACCATTTTAGAACACAATTTAGTGTTGAAGGTATATTTATGTGATGTACATGTACATGTCGATATATAGTAAAATCTCATGGGGGATTCTTAAAATCGGTCTTTATAGACAGGCGGTCGTTAGAGCAGGTTCGACTGTACATGTATTTCATGTTTACTTGCAGTGTGTGTGTGTATGGAGGTGGCAATCGCCGGGAACAAATAAACGTTATTACAAAAGGTGTGGAAATCATTGTAGCAACACCTGGACGTCTTAATGATCTCATCATGAACAACATTGTGTCGGTCAGATCAGTCACATTCCTGGTAAGTTGTTAAAGTTTAATCACGTACTGGAAGGTTGATAATCAACCTATGTACATAGAGAATTCATGGTCAGTGTCTTAAAATATAAGCTGTATTTTGGCGAGGGTAAAGAAAGACAAAAGTGGCGAGCCTTGGCGAGCCACTTTTGTCTTTCTGTCCCGAGCCAAAAATACAGCTTATATTTTAAGACACTGACCATGTATTCTATTTATCCTGCAACAATCATAAAAATAATCATCAAAAGTAATCATTTTGAAGTGAAACAGTGTCAAAAATGATAGAAATATGTTCGCCTTTTAAACGTAGTTTCACTTTGAAGTAGGTCAGTCGAACTGACGCACGTGCTAAGATTCCAAAATACAGCTGTTTTCCGTCACTGCCGTATACAGCAAAAATATATATGGTGGGTGTATTC